>NC_044041.1:118725354-119354881 GCF_901765095.1 Microcaecilia unicolor | reverse complement strand
ATAAAGATATGTGTGTATTTAATGGTGAAATTAGGCCTTACCTGCTAATTTTCTTTCCTCTAGACCCTCCAGACCGGTCAAGACGCTTGGGTTATGCATGCCTACCAGCAGAGGGAGACTGAGAACACTAACTTCAAACTGAGTACATATAACCTGTGCTAGCCCTCTATCTCCAGTATACACTTAGCAAAGCAGAGAAACAAATCCCTGGAACAGTAACTCTGAAACTAATAAAACCCCTGTACCTGGAAAACTAACAGTTAAACTCCAACAGTGTGCTTAAACAGATGAGACGCCCAGACGTCCCACTCTGCAGAATATTAGAGTCAAAGAAAGTTCTCCGACCATACTGAATATAAAATGAACAGACATAGCAGAACACGGCTCAAAATACTTCTGATAATTGACACGGCTGAAAAATACTTCTGATAAGAGACAGGGCGGGCTCTTGACCGGTCTGGAGGGTCTAGAGGAAAGAAAATTAGCAGGTAAGGCCTAATTTCACCTTCCTCAGCAACCCTCCAGACCGGTCAAGACGCTTGGGAAGTACCAAAGCAGTAGACACATTAAGGGTGGGACCCACGAAAAGCAGAAGACAACACAGCCGCTCCAAACCGAGCATCCTCTTTTGCCTGCACATCAATCCTATAATGCTTTACAAAAGAATGAATGGACGACCACGCCGCCGCCTTACAAATGTCCTGCGGAGGAATAAAACTACTTTCCGCCCAAGAAGCGGCTACCCCCCGAGTAGAGTGTGCCTTCAGTACCGAGGGAACTGCCCGACGCTTCAACAAATACGCCGAGGCAATGGTCTCCTTCAACCATCTAGCCAGAGTAGCCTTGGAAGCCGCTTCCCCCTTTCTGGGACCTCCAAACAAAATGAACAAACGATCCGACGCTCGGAAGTCCTGCGTTCTGCTCAAATATGCCCGCAAGATGCGTCGAACATCCAACTTAGCCAGACGACGTTGAGAGAGATCACCAGACCTATCCCCCAACACTGGTAACGAGATCACCTGATTTACATGAAAGGAGGATACCACCTTAGGAACAAACGAAGGAACTGTCCGCAAAGTCACTTTCTCCTTAGCCAAGGAGAGAAAAGGCTCTCTACAAGACAAAGCCTGTAGCTCCGAAATTCTACGCGCCGACGTAATGGCCACCAGAAACACTGTCTTTAAAGTAAGGTCTTTACACAAGCTGGAAGCCAACGGTTCAAACGGAGGGCCTACCAGCGCCTCCAAAACCAAATTCAAATCCCAAGGCGGAACCGTCGGCCGACGAGGCGGACGAAGCAACTTGACAGCTTTCAAGAACCGGCCCACGTCCGGCGAAGCCGCCAAGGAAAACCCCTGAATCTTTCCCCGGAAACAAGACAACGCTGAAACCTGTACTTTCAGGGAGGAGAGCGAGAGCCCCCTGTCAAGACCGTCCTGCAGGAACTCCAAAATTTCCGCGACCGAAACACGTAGAGGAACATAATCCCGCTCTTGACACCAGTTCTCAAAAATGCGCCACACCCGCACATAAGCCAAAGAAGTAGACCTCTTACGAGAGCGCAACATGGTATCAATTACCCTGGCCGAAAAACCTTTCTTCCTTAATCTGAGCCTCTCAAGAGCCAGGCCGTAAGCGAGAATGGAGCAGGGTCGGCCATCTCGATCGGCCCCTGAACCAATCTCACCCTGGACCCCAACGGAATCGGAGCCTGCACTAATAACCGAACCAGGTCTCCGTACCACGGACGTCGAGGCCAATTGGGCGCAATCAGAACCACTAGACCTGCATGGCGCCTGATCCGCTGCACCACGCGGCCCACCAGCGGCCACGGCGGAAATACATAGAGCAACTGTTGAGTCGGCCACGGGAGCACTAACGCGTCGATGCCCTCGGCCCGAGGATCCCTTCGACGACTGAAGAAGCGAGCGACCTGAGCATTGTCGGCCGATGCCATGAGATCCAGCACCGGCCGACCCCATTCCAACACCAGACGATTGAACACTGAGGGATGGAGGGACCACTCCCCGGGGTCTAACGTGTGCCTGCTTAGAAAATCCGCGCTCACGTTGTCCACCCCTGCCACGTGTCCCGCCGAGAGCCCCTGAAGATGAGCTTCTGCCCACAACATTAACTCCGCTGCCTCCACAGCTAACGCTTGGCTCTTCGTTCCCCCCTGCCGATTTACATATGCGACGGCCGTGGCATTGTCGGAAAGAACCCTGACTGCCTTGCCTTCTAACAGGCTGTGAAAGGACCGAAGAGCCAACCGAATTGCTCGAGTCTCCAGGCGATTGATGGACCAAGATGCTTCCTCCAACGTCCATCGTCCCTGGGCTACCTGACCCAGGCAATGCGCTCCCCAGCCCGAGAGACTCGCATCCGTGGTCAGCACCGTCCAATTGGGAGCGTCCAGCGACATGCCCTTCGCTAGATTCGGCGAGTGGAGCCACCAGCGAAGGCTGCGACGGGCAACCCCCAACAGAGGGAAACTCTCCTCCAGGTCCTGACACTGAGGGGACCAACGAGACAACAAGGCTCTCTGTAAGTCTCTCATATGGGCCCTGGCCCAAGGAACCACCTCTATTGTTGCTGCCATCAGCCCCAACACCTGAAGATACGCTCGAGCCGAAGGCGCCCTCTGCGCTCGGAGTAGACGGATCTGTCCCTGCAGCTTGGAAATGCGAGGAGCTGTCAAAAACACCCGGCCCTTCTTCGTGTCGAAGCGAACTCCCAGATACTCCAGGGACTGGGAAGGCACCAGGTGACACTTTGCCAGATTGACCACCCAACCGAGCGACTGCAAGAAGGTCACCACACGGCCGGTGGCCTCCTCGCTCTCTGACCTTGATTTGGCCCGAATCAACCAGTCGTCCAGATACGGATGAACCAAAATGCCCTGCAAGCGCAGCGCCGCCGCCACCACCACCATCACCTTGGAGAAGGTGCGAGGCGCAGTCGCCAGACCGAAAGGAAGCGCACAAAACTGAAAATGTCTCCCTAAGACCACAAAGCGAAGAAAACGCTGGTGCGCCTCTAGAATGGGAATGTGTAAGTAAGCCTCTGTCAGGTCTAGAGACGTCAGAAACTCTCCTTCTTGCACCGCTACAATAACTGAGCGCAATGTCTCCATCCGAAAGGAGGGAACCTTTAGAGCAGCATTGACCTTCTTGAGGTCTAAAATGGGCCGGAAGGCACCCTCTTCCTTCTTGGGCACCACGAAGTAAATGGAGTAACAGCCCGTACCTCTTTCTAAACTGGGGACAGGTACCACCGCCCCTAAACCGATTAGACGCGACAGAGTGGTCCGTACTGCTCTTGCCTTGTATCTTGAATGACAGGGAGATACGAGAAAGAAATCGGAGAGGGGACTGTCGAATTCTAGGGCGTACCCGTCTCGCACTATCTGTAGGACCCACTGGTCTGACGTAATCTGGACCCACCTCTGGTAAAACAAGCGCAAGCGAGCCCCCACGCGAACCAGAGGCTGGGTCCCCAAACCATCATTGAGACACACGGGACGTACCGGACGCTCCCGAAGAGAAGCCTCGCCACCCACGACGGCCACCTCGAAAGGGCTGGGTTCTCTGGAAAAACCGACCCCTAGTCCCCCCAGAAGACCTACCGGGCCGATAACGTCTAGCCTCCTGAAAACGCCCCCGCCCTGCTGGCCCCTTAGACACCTTGGGACGAAGCTCAGGAAGCCGAGGGGCCTTAGCATCACCAAGACCCCTCACCAACTTATCCAATTCCTCCCCGAAGAGCAGAGAGCCCCTAAAAGGGAGGGAACAAAGTTTAGTCTTGGAGGCGGCATCGGCCACCCAGCCCCGCAACCACAGGGCCCGCCTAGCTGCCACCGCAAAGGTCATGTTCTTAGCAGAGGCCCTCAACAAATCGTACAGCGCATCCGCCAAGAACGACGACCCCATCTCCAACTTGGCCAGCTCTTGAACAAGAGAAGCCCTATCAGCCTGCGGGCTATCCAGGAGCCTCTCCGCCCAGCGAAAACAGGCCCGAGCCACCAGACCTCCACAAACAGACGCTTGTAGCGCCAAGGCAGACAGATCAAAACTCCGCTTTAGAAAGGTCTCCAATTTCCTATCCTGAGGGTCCCGCAACGCGGCCCCCCCATCCACTGGAATAGCCGTAGCCTTAGTCACTGCCGTCACCACGGCATCCACCGTCGGGGGCCTGAGAGACTCCCTGTCCTCCTGAGGAATAGGGTAGAGCTTGGTCATAGCCCGAGCCACCTTACACTGAGCCTCCGGCGAATGCCACTCCTGCGTGATCATGTCTCTCAAGTCCGCATTCATAGGGAAAGAACGAGAGACCCGCCTGATCCCCTTAACCAAAGGATCCACCTGCTTCCCATCCCCAATGGGAGCCGCCGCAGGATCAAACCTTAAAGTGGCGGACACCTGCTCAATGAGGTCAGATAATTCATCCCTGTGAAAAATCCTAACCACAGAGGGGTCTTCCCCAGGCAAAGACAGGTCCCCATCCTGCCCTGCAACCGACCCCTCCTCCTCTTCCAGTGGGCTAAAATCACCCTCAGAATCCGGAGGGGAAAAGACCTCTACATCTTCAGAGCACTCCACTCGAGGTCTTTTAGCGGTAGCCCCCCCCAATCTTGGACTAAGGGACTCCGCACCCGATGGGCCCGCCTTCCAAGCCTGAAACAGACTCCACACAAACTCTGGAGGGAACCCCATGCTGCCCGAGGCCTCCCCCCCAGCGGTACTCGAAATCGGGAGAGGCTGCGGCCCCACGACCGCCTCAGCGCTCAAAAGGCCCGAATCCAAGATGGCGGCGGTTCCCGCCAAAATCGGGACCGCCGCTGAAGCGCCCACCTGAGCCGGCCCACTCTCCTGCGATCCCGCAGAAGGAACTTCCGCAGCTAGCACCGGTGGCGCGAGTGATGGGGCCTTGGGCTCCCCACAAAACCGGCAGGGACCGCCAGCCGCGTCAACACCCCGACGCGCGCACAGCCGGCAAAGAATTAACTTCCCTGACATACTCGCGCCTAAACAAAAAACAGCTGATTGCAACCGGCGAAGTTAAAAGAAAGAAAAACCAACACTCACGGCGCTTGCTTATTGACTCAGCTCTCCCAGACCGGCTGAACAACTCCGGAGACACCGGAGTGCAGCTCCTGCAGTTCTTCACACGAGGAGTTTTTTTTTTTTTTTTTTTTTTCAATATACTTTATTTGAGCCCTGCTGCTAAGATCTGAAAGGCACTCAAGGCTGCAGGATTAACACTGCAGCCGAGGCACAACGCTGGCCAAAACGGGAGAGCCAGTCGGGGGAGGGACCCGGCCACCCGGGTGTGACACCCCAGAGGGGACAATGGTAGGCCCCACCGGACCTACCAACCCCTTGCACACTACAGCGTTCCAGGCACAGGGATTACTGTACACCAACTTATCCCTAGAAAATCAGGAAAATTAAACTAGTCTCACAAAATCCTACCAGACCGGACAAGCTGCACAGGCTGCATGTCTACCCTCTGCTGAGACTGAGAAAATACTGGAGATAGAGGGCTAGCACAGGTTATATGTACTCAGTTTGAAGTTAGTGTTCTCAGTCTCCCTCTGCTGGTAGGCATGCATAACCCAAGCGTCTTGACCGGTCTGGAGGGTTGCTGAGGAAAGATACATTAACTGCTATGAAACTGGACAAGGTGGATCAGTTTCAAAAGACTTGGGCTTCCTTTGTTTGATGGGTGGAGACTCAGGATAGCACAATCTACAGCAATAAGATACAACGACAGCTTAAAGTTACCCCTGCTGATTGAGGAACACCTGAAACTGGATATACCTTGAGATTTGCTGGGAAGGATTAGGGGATGGGAGAGACCTCTTCATAAGAGGGAAAAGGAAATAAGATGTTCTATAACCAACATTTATAATAGTTCTGGACATAATGGGATATGAACCTGTGGATTCTGGATACTACTGTTGTGATGCAGAACAGTTGAATAAAATTTAAATGGGAAAAAAAGAAATACAGAGAAGGTCAGGAAAAGAGAGAAAATAAAATAGAAATTTTGTTGTTCTGATTGGGGAACATTTGGAAATTGTAAAACTCTTTTTTTTTTTTTTAAACAAGAGACATGCCTCCTGCTTGGACTGCCAACCTGCTGGCACTGTGTAAAGGAAACCTGCCTCCTGCCTGGGCTGCTGTCTTCCTGGCATTGTGTAAAGGAGTCACAAAAAAAGTGGGAGAGCGACCAAGGATGCCAGAAACTGGAGGATGTTGAAACGATAAATAATTTTATTGATAAATTTGAAGACTCGACACAACGTTGTGTTTCGGCCAACCGGCCTGCATCAGGAGTCTTTGGGACAAGGTGTTGTCAAATAGCGTTGATGATAAATGTTGATGATAATTGTTCAAGCGTGACGTTGAAGTCTTTAAAAAGACTTTGTTAGAAATGAAGTAACCGTCAGGTACACAGCTGGCGCTGAACTGCATTACGAACAGCGCCAGCTGTGTACCTGACGGTTACTTCATTTCTAACAAAGTCTTTTTAAAGACTTCAACGTCACGCTTGAACAATTATCATCAACATTTATCATCAACGCTATTTGACAACACCTTGTCCCAAAGACTCCTGATGCAGGCCGGTTGGCCGAAACACAACGTTGTGTCGAGTCTTCAAATTTATCAATAAAATTATTTATCGTTTCAACATCCTCCAGTTTCTGGCATCCTTGGTCGCTCTCCCACTTTTTTTGTGACTTTGTCTTTACCGTGGGGTGTTTGAGTTCTCCGCTTGTTTGGCGGATTTTCTCCCACATTGTGTAAAGGAGACCTGCCACTTGCTAGGACTGTGATTTCACATATGCAATGGAAAAGAGACCTGTCCTCCACTCAGACTGTGAACTAGGTGGGCTCCACAAAACAAAAAAAAGAACTCCGTCAGTTTGGACTGTGATCACATTTATAGGAGTAAAGGTGAACTTAAAACTATTTTCCTCTTTGTTTCTGTATTTGATATGGCCTAATCCCACTGTGCTCACTGAGATTATGTAAATGGGTTACTGGTGAGCATAGCCAGTGTGATGGACTGAGGTTGCAGTGAGCTATTACTGGTCTAGCATTTGCTCTTGGAGGAGGGAGGGTGCAAAATCTCACTCCTGTATGACTGTAGCAGTGTCTGCCCAGGCTTCCAGTGCCTCCTTCACATTCTTGTTTCGGCAATGATAAGCAGCAAGGTACATGTATGGGTAGATGTGCTCATTCTGGTAGAACTTCTGTGCTGCTCCAATTGCCTGAGGAAGAGGGAGGGAGAGAGAGAAAAAGAGAAATTAAAAGTTGTTTTGAGCCCCCCTCGTGTATTCTATATAGAACTAGTACATGGAAATATATCTCATGTATATTCATTGTGGGTATCTTAAAAACCCAACTGACTAGGTGGGTCCTAAGGACTGGTTAGATAACCATCATGTCCAATAAACCTACAGCATAGATGCCTGTTGGATCTGGAAAAGGGAACAATGAGTGAGGTGATCACATCTGCTGATAACACAAAATTATTCCAAGTGGAATTCAAAAGGACAGATTATGAAGAGTAAGAGTTGCAAAAGGGCCTTTGGGGACTGGGTGTCTAGATGGAAGATGAAATTTAATATGGGCAAGTTATGCTGGAAGCTATGCTGTGACTGCACCTTGAGTACTGTGAGCAATTTTGGTCATTTCATCAGAAAAAAAATTAAATAAAAAATGAAATATATGATAGATAGATAGAGGAAAAAGATTTCTTACTGATAAAGAAGCTAAGTGATGTTTTACTGTCAGTAGATGGCATAATTTTGTTGTTTTGGTCACAATTGTGTGTGTGTGTGCTTTTGACTCGTAACCACTTGTAAGCACATGCCTCCACCTACCCTCCTCTCCTCCTTCCTGTACACATTAATTGATTTGATTACTTTATTTTTGTCTATTAGATTGTAAGCTCTTTGAGCAAGGACTGTCTTTCTTCTATGTTTGTGCAGCGCTGCGTACGCCTTGTAGTGCTATAAAAATGCTAAATAGTAGTAGTAGTAGTAGTGTATATATATGTATACATACACACACACACACACACACATATATATATATATATATATATATATATATATATATATATATATATATACACACACACATGAATCTTTGCAAGTTGTGATATGATATGGTACACTGCTTTGAGAAACAGTAATGTGCAAGATCCAGTGGTTTTCTCCAGGGCTCCAACCAGTTACTGGACTTCAGTGCTCAGAAACACCTTTTAGTTTTCCCCTAGAATCCCATCCACCCCATGCCACCCAACTCTGCTTCACCCTCCCCTGACCACTTTTTCATGCCATACTTTATGGTAGAGTGTCAAAGGATCAGGTCTCCCCTGCGTAGGCTCCAGTTCCTCCAGATCAGCTAGGTTCCCCAGTGCCATAGGATACCTGTTAGCAAGAGATATCAAACAGGGCAGTGAGGGATGAGGACAGGCCCTGAACTTGCTTTCCTTAAAGGGATGTGGGGGAGAGTGTAACCTGTTATTCACATATTACAATGCTCAAGCCTACAGAGGTTCATTCGGATTTGCAGCTGTCTCCCTATGCTCCATGTGTGTGTGGGGTGGGGGGGAGAGGGGAACCAGTGGGGGCCATTACAGCCAACTTGTTGGTTTTCATAGCAGAATTAACCAGCCCTGGGCTGGGAATGAAGATGTGAGATCACGTGCAATGCAGTTTTACTGTAAAATGACAACCACTGACCTTTCCAGGTGTCCAAGATCATAGAGGACCCAAAGTAGCTTCTGCAGGATAGAAGAGGCAGAGTTAAGAGATCAGAACAGGATATAACGCTGAGAGAGGCTGCTGTGGCAACACATGCGATTCTGCCCTTGCAGGAAGACAAGTGCTTCAAGGAGGTCTCACCTGCTGTAATTGAAGGAGTTCCAAGCTGTCTGTGTGAAGGTCAATTGAGGGGTTGATGGCACAGACCATGAAAGCCACTTCCATCTGTCGGTCACACCTCAGGTAGAAGCCCTTCAGATACAGCCAGCTCTGCACAAGAGAAGATCACTGCATGTTATACATGTACGAACTGTCAGGTCAATAAAGTTTCCCAAATCTAGAATCTGACAGAGCAGGGGGGGTGGGGAGTGAGAGAGTATGTACATACAGAACAGTAGGATAGGAAATAGGAAAACATGAAAGATAAGGAAAGATAACGAGGCGTGAGAAAGCACAAGACTGGAAAAAAATGACAGAAAGACTAAAGAAACCCCAGTCTAAGTAAAACCAATATTCACATTATTAAACAGCAAGATTCCACCAATCCTCTCATATGGGTGCAAGGCCTGGAGTCAATCTATAACCCAAAACTACACAGAACGAGACACAATCCCATGCCCACAGAAAATCACCCAACAATGGGGACAGACTAGAAATCGGACGTTTCCCCTTACTACTCACCAAAATTGTGGCATCGCTGTAACAATAGCACCACAAACTCCCTATCAGACCCTTTCAAATAAAACTTAAATAAAATGTGGGCTACACAACCAGTATATTGTGGCACCAGACTCCAGCGAGCTATGGCTGCAAATGGGGCCCAACAGTAGCAAGAAGGGAGGCAACACCCAGACATCCATTGGTGGTCTAAAGATACCAGAAAGGCCCACAGCAACTGTGATATAAAGCAGCAAATAGAAAATCCCAGGATGATTTTCCTCCTAAAGAATAGAGGAAACAATGACTGATTAATGGAAATGTGGATAACATCACAGGCAACAATGGCAGGACCGTGCTGAGAGTCACCCTTGACTCCGAGACATGAATAAGAGATCTGCACAGAACACTGTAAACCAAGCAAAAAATACTGAGCTGGAGTCACGTTGACCATGCAAAGGAGCCAGTTCAAGCATGAAGGCACACAGGAGAACTCCAACGGAGTAGGACGGGGAAGATCCTGTTGCACAACAGGGCTGAGGCCCAGGATAGGGTAAAAGCAAAAGGCAGATGTAATAAGATAAACAGTCTTTATTTTAAATCCAAAGGCTCCCAGAGGAAGGAGCGTAGCTTTTAACCTTCTTGTCTGTTGGACCAGATGTGGTACAGTTTGTAATTTTCCACTAGCTGCTAACCTAGCCCGATGCAACCATTTCAAGGCAAAACATGGCCATGTCGGGAACAGATGTGTAAATCTCTGGGATGTGGTGGAATGTTTGCCTTGCTGTTTTCTCACCTCAGAATAGGGTCAGACTGCGCCCCCGGCATAGAGCCAAGCAGAACCCTATAAACATAGGATCAGCAGAAATATGACACCAGCTAGCAACATTCCCCATAGAAAGGGCTGAGCTGTGCACTACAGAACACCAGAAGCGAGCTCCGCAGCTAGAAGAGATTCCCAACGAAATGGGAAAGTCACAAATGACAAAGATGAGACCAGTCCAAGAGTCAGATATGGAACAGTGTCGACGCTATTATGCACATTCAGAGATGGGTGCTGTCACGAAACGCCTAGCCATCCGCCTTGGATTACCCCTGCGACCGTTTAGAGGGTCTATCCCCAGCATAGCTCAGGTCTGCCTGCACCTGCCGCTTGTGCTCTACACTAGCACCCTCCTTCCACCGACTGGGTCCCAACCGCCTCTGGGCGAGCCTCCTGCTCTCAAATTATCCCCAGTGATTTCTAGGTTACTGGAGGCCACATCCCAATGGTCCCACAGTTCCCAGAAAGCACTCACAGACCCAACACACAAATCACCAGGATTCTTTATCAGTCCAGACAGGCAGAGGCGACAAACTAAATTGTTTTATAGTCTTAAAAATTGAATAATGAACAAAAAAATGTGCAATCAGCAAACAATAACAGGTAACTGAAATATGGATCAATTATATCACTAACTAAACATCTGTGTACTTTCTAGAAGGTACCTGGGGAGATCAGGACATAGAGCTGATCACCAGTTATCAAATATAAGTGTTTTACAGGGCTTCAGCATCAAACAGGATGAAACTGACGCAAAAGCCAGTACAATCCAAAAGAAATGAACTCCTGGGCCAATCAGAGCACAGAACAACAAGTTTCAAAAATAGCTGGTTACATCACTACAGGCATTTTCTTTATCTGTGTGCTAACTAAAAGAAGGAACAGTCATTCCTCTGTAACCGTTTTAAACATAAACATGCACCACCTGCTGGCCAAACTAGAGAAATACACTTCAAGAAATATTCAATACAATTTAAAGGCTTAAAAACACACTGTTTTGTCACAGGTGAACTTCCACCTCCATGAATGGCGCAGCGCTCCTCATCCAGAGATGCAACTGAACCCACATCCACAGACAGTGCAGCACTCCAGAGCTAGACAAGGAGTAGTGCTCCATAATCACAGATGGAACTTTGGACAACTCCAAGGATGAAGCTATGAGGCATAACCAGAACCCTTATCCACACTCTTATCACCTCTCGCCTAGATTATTGCAACCTGCTTCTCACCGGCCTCCCTATTAGCCATCTCTCTCCTCTTCAATAAGTCCAAAACTCTGCTGCGCAACTCATTTTGCGCCAGTCACTATGCTCACATTAGCCCTCTCCTCAAGTCACTTCACTGGCTCCCTATCAGTTTCTGCATTCAATTCAAACTTCTCTTACTGACCTATAAATGTATTCACTCTACCGCTCCCAAGTACCTCTCAACTCTTGTCTCTCCCTACACCCCCCCTCGGGTACTCCTTTCTGTGGATAAATCTCTCGTCTGTCCCCTTCTCCTCTACTGCTAATTCCAGACTCCGTTCCTTTTATATTGCAGCACCTCACTCCTGGAATAGACTTCCTGACCTTGTACGTCTAGCTCCGTCCTTGGCCGTTTTCAAATCCAGGCTAAAAGCCCACCTCTTTAACGCTGCTTTTGACTCCTAACCACTACTCACTTGCCCTGTGTACCCCTTTTATCCCCTCTTTAATTCCCTTACCTCCTAATTGTTCTGTCTGTCTGTCTGTCTGTCCTACTTAGACTGTGAGCTCTTTGAGCAGGGACTGTCTTTTTATGTATGATGTACAGCGCTGCGAATGCGTTGTAGTGCTATAGAAATGATAAGTAGTAGTAGGAAGAAGGCAATCCACTTCCTGAGATGAAACCTCACCTCATGCTCAGAAGCTGAGTTGGCCATACATGCAGAGAACGAGTTGTGCCCCAAAACCCAGGAGGAAGCTGTGTCCCATAGACAGAGATGGAGTTATATGTACTGGAGCTATACACAAGAAACAGAGATGAAGCCATGCTCCACACCCCAAGATAGCACTATGATCCATATTCATAGATGAGACTTGCTGATTATCCCAGATAGAGCTATGCTCACCACTCAGCGATGGGGCCGTGCCCTACATTCAGAGATGGGGCCATGCTCTACATGCAGAGAGGGAGCTGTGCACTAAATTCAGAGAGAGAAAAAGCTTTATTAGACATACAGAAATGATATAGAGACATGAGGAGATGAAGCAGTGGTCTTCAGTGATGAAGCAACATGCAGAGACAGAGTTGTGCTCACTAGGCAAAAATGGATCTGTGCCCAACCAGTGTATATGGAGCTGCGAAGGTTCAGCACATAAAGATGAAGTGGTACTCAACGGACAGTGATGCAGCAGAGCCCATTAGGCAGAGATGAAGCTGTGCCCTGTCATCAGAAATGGAACTGTGCGCCCCACAAAGGAGCCACGGCCACAAGGCACAGCCGGTCATGTTCAGAGTCAAGACTAGGGCTGTGTTCCACACAGAAAAAGGAGGAGTTTGATCCCCATTCAGATATAGAGCCATTCCAGAGGGAAACTGAACAGTATCCTGAGATGGAACCGAACTGAGATTGGGACCAGCGAAGCACGAGTGGACCACACTAGATATGGTGATGTGGCCGTCTGATATAGCCAAAACTGTGCTCCACAGACAAATACTGAGCAGCGCAGCATGTGGAAAGGGGACATGTATGGACAGTGATGGAGCCGCTCTCCACATGTACCAACTGAAGAAGCTCAACAGCCATGAAAGAGCCAAATTCTGCCTATAGCATAGAGCCATGAGTTAGCCAAGAAGCCATAGCCAAGCACTGGGCTGAAGCTGTCACTGTGAGGCAAAGGCTGACAATGGCCACAGGAACTGCCAGAGGCTGACAGCTGGAGGCTGCTAGCAGCGAAGGACTGCCTATGGAAGCAAAATCACACAACCACTCCACTGTCCAGTGGAGAGAGGGCACTCGAGACAGCAAGAACCTGACAGTATGCAGTGGGCAGCAAGGCCAGGCAGTCTATGTAGCCCCCAACAGGAAGGTCTCGGAACAACAGCCATGAAGAGGCCGGTGAAGGCTGTCAATCAACAAAAAACTGAAGACTGCAACTTGCCAGGCACCCGGGGGCATCCCATCTGGCACCTACTCCAAGCCACAAGGCTATAGGGGCCTGAAGGCCAACAGCGCAAGTGCTAAATAATCTGAAGGGAAATCGCCCATGCCAGAATGGCTCCAAAGTGACTAAAAGCACAGAGAACTGCAAGATGGAAATGCTACCATATGCTGAAGTCAAAGTCCACAAATGCAGTTGGAGCTGAAGGTTGGCAATGATGCAAGGGACCGAAAAACAGGTAAGACAACTGGGAGTCTAAGGCTCCCAACGCCACACGGGATCACCACCTTAGGGAGGCCATTCCGGGATGACCAACATGCCCCTAATGCGTCTGCTACAGCAGTGCACCACTAGATATTCATGTGGACACAGGCTGCCAGCTACCCCCGCAGAGAGAAGAAAAGTGGCCATGAATCAGGAAGGAGAAAAACAGAGCATCTGGAGTAAATGCAGCAGAGGGCAGCAAATGCCCCTATAAGTGCAGGCACAAGCTGAAGGCTGCCTATAAAGCAGGGAAAGAGCAGGCCAGGCAACCAAGAGGAGACATTGCCCCTTAGCTCAAGGCAAGAAGGAAACACACTCCCTCAAGGAAAAGAGGACAGACCACACCAGCATAGCCAAGGCCTCAGAAAGAAGTGAGCTGCACACTGAAAATGCAGCTGGGAGGAGTAACCTGGAGAAGGCCGCCAAAGAGAAGGCTGCAAGGGCAGCTGAGAAACCGAGAGTGACCTGGGAGCAGCAAGGTCCAGGATTCTTCTGTGCAGAAATTCACCATACAAGAAGGAGCCATGAACCAAAACCACAAAGGCAGACAAAAACATCCTCCACCAATCAAGGAAACTGGCACTGTACGCACCACAACGGCCTGAAAACTACAAAGGAGAAAGAGCAATCCATTACTGCAACCTGTGACCAAAATGGCTGCTGCCGAATGAAGCGAGGTACTGTAAAAAAGAATGCCAAAATCACTCCCACACTGGCCCAATGTACTGTCCCAAAAACACAGGCAAACCCCCACACAGGCTGCTCAAAAAGAAATAGCGTACCACTTCAGTTGCACTAACCTGAACTGCATAAACCCGTTGAGAGAGGGAGAATTAAAATTCATACTTACAATTTTGATGGCCTTACCAATACCCACAGGCCTTCTGACTCCCATCAAGTGGCTGAAACCAGACAGCTGCAAGAGCGCAGAGACCCCCCTTCTCTGCCAGAATGCCACATAAGAAGAAACCTGCTCTCTTCCAGCAATATTTTATTTTCCAATTTTCTGTGAGGAAGAGGATGAGGAGGAAGGAAGTGGCAGGAGATGGGAGAAAAGGTGGGGGAGGGACCTGGCACCACCACAAGTCTGGCATCTCTACTGGCCTACACACCCACAAGCTCAACTGAACCAGGGAACCCGGAACAGGAGCCACAGAAGCAGGAGAAACCAGGAGCTTGTGAGAGACCGTCCACCACCTGCTAGAGATCGAGAATACTGACTGACCAAGGAACATGACATCCTACATGGCAGAGTTCAGTTTGGTACTTTCTATCTCCATCTGCTGGTAGATGGTCATAACCCACAAGTCTACAGATTCGTCTGCTGCTGATGACAAGGAAGTAGAAGACTGCTGGGTAACTGGAGTGACTGGTACCTTGGAAGTGGATAGGAGGAGAGGAAAAATAGGATGGTGGTTTTGAGAACGACGGTTAAGAATGCAGCTGATTATGGGGTATTGAAACAGAGAAAATGGTGAGGACAGGGGAGGAGTAAAAAGAGGCAGACAGGTGAGGACCAACATCAAGGAACCGATTTACAAGGCCTTCCTCCATCTTCCAGCCCCACTGATACAGAATATGAAAAACAACTTTAGTAAAGCAAACCCTAAATGAATCAAAATAGTTATCTGATGCTAGAATCCACCTAGGAATCAGCACTCAAGAAAAAGATCTAGGTGTCATTGTAGACAATATGCTGAAATCGTCTGCCCAGTGTGTGGCTGTGGCCAAAAAAGCAAATTAGATGCTAGGAATTATTAGGAAAGGGATGCAAAATAAGACCAAAAATATTATAATGCCTCTGTACTGCTCCATGGTGTGACGTCACCTTGAGTACTGTGTTCAGTTCTGGTCGTTGTATCTCAAAAAAGATATAGCGGAATTAAAAATGGTTCAGAGAAGTGTGACCAAAATGAAAAAGGGGATGGAACTCCCCCTATATGAGGAAAGGCTAAAGAGGTTAGGGCTCTTCAGCTTGGAAAAGAGACAAGAGCACACTAAATGAAATTGCATGGATCTATAAAATCCTGCGTGGTGTAGAACTTGTAAAAGTGAGTTAATTTTTCACGCTTTCAAAAACTACAACGACCAGAGGATGCTAAATGAAATTACATGGAAATACTTTTAAAACAAATAGGAGGAAATATTTTTCAGTAAAAGAATAGTTAAACTCTGGAACTCGCTGCCAGAGGATGTGGTAACAGCGGTTAGCGTCTGGGTTTAAAAAAGGTTTGGACAAGTTCCTGGTGGAAAAAATCCATAGTCTGTTATTGAGATGGACATGGGGAAGCCACTGTTTGCCCTGGAATTGGTAGCAAGGACTGTTGCCACCGTTAGGGTTTCTGCCAGGTACTTGTGACCTGGACTGGCTACTGTGGAAGCAGGATACTGGGATAGATGGACCATTGGTCTGACCCAATATGGCTATTCTTATGTTCACTTTCATTGGGGCAGAGGAGGAGGCTGACGGAGCTCTCAGTTCACTTAAACCTTTTGGGTTGGTTCCTAAAGCCACAAAATATCTGTCAAAGCCTGCACTAGAAGAACACATAACAGGTAATATTCAGCCAGCGGCATGCAGCAGTTTTTAAATCGCTGACTGCCGCGGTCTAAACTGAACCCAAACATTCATTGCTGGGCTATGCCCAGGCATTGGCATTGAGTATCTAGGTCACAGCAGCCACTTGGAAGCTAACCACATTCCAGTCGATATATAAACTCGTGTGCAGTTAGCCTATTTGCTGTTCTATATTTATCCACTTACTTAACCAGTTAGCAGACTATCACCACTAACCTAAGTACTGACTCCACAAAGCTCTACCCACAGACCATCCCGGCACTAACCAGACAGTGCCACAACAGTAGAGCTGATATTCTGCGGCTCTCCTGCCTGGTTAAATGGCTTTGAATATCAGGCCCATAAGATTCTCACCAAACAGAGAATAAGGAACTACAAATTAGAAACAGAAACACGCAGACAAAAACTGAACTGGAAACTCTAAGCAGCCAGACACTCCTGCAGTGCAACACTGAGAAACAGAAATGCATTTCCTCCTGTACTATCTACAAATATCTCAGAGAAGCACTTTTCCCAAAGCTAAGAGAGAAAATCAAAAACTTCCCACAGTGGAATCATTAGGGCAGTGGTCCTCACTCCCCAGTTCTTGACAGCTACCAATGGGACAAGTTTTCAAGCTATTCCTAATGAATATGCACCAGAGAGATCTGCATACAATAGGAGTAGTAGAAAAGCAAAACCCTAATGTAAATTCATTAGGAATATACTTAAAACTTGACCTCTTGGCGACCCTCTTGGGAACAAATAGCAAGGTATTAGGAGACAATTCTGATGTCCCTAGATCAGTGATCTCATCTCCCAAGGTCTCTCTCACCCAGAAACCCCCGAGGAGACAGCCTTCATAGAATAAGAGGAAGTTAGGTCTTACCTGATATTTTCTTTCAATTAGTACTTCCCGCTATTGCAGAATCTGTGGGACAGTTGTATCCATCAACCAGCAGGTGGAAATAGAGAACTGAAAACTGAGCTGAGACATATTTATTTATTTGTTGCATTTGTATCCCACATTTTCCCACCTATTTGCAGGCTCAATGTGGCTTACATTGTGCAGGAGTGCCGATCGCAGTTTCCGGGTTGAGAAATACAAAGTGATATTGCATTAGAGTTCATAAATGATAAGGTAAATTACAAAGTAGCTTTGCATTAAAGTTCATAAATTATAGAGTAAGTTTGACAATCAAATATAGAAAGTTCATATCCTGCATAAGAAGTAGAGTGGTAGTGAGTAGTGCGTAACGTTCATTAGTGGCTGCGTCAATGAAGCAGTCAAGGGTAGAGAGTTCCGTTTTGTCTAGTTTTGGTGAAGTTTCGTTTCTAGTATTTAGGATGGATCATTGTGGTATGCTTTTTTGAACAGGTTGGTTTTCAGTAGTTTTCGGAAGATTGTTAGGTCATGCATTGTTTTTATAACATTTGGTAGTGCATTCCATAGTTGCGTGCTTATGTAAGAGAAGCTGGATGCATATGTTGATTTGTATTTAAGTCCTTTGCAACTGGGGTAGTGTAGATTCAAGAATGTGCATGCTGACCTTTTTGTGTTCCGGGTTGGCATATAGATCGGGGCCTCACCGTGAACGATTTTATGGACCAGGGTGACATCCAGTCCAGCTCCTCAGTATTTACGTAGACAAGCAGAAAGGAGAAACTCAAAATAAACACAACAACCTTAAACAACTTGCTAACCTAACCATACAAATAAACATGTGTGGACCTCTCTTATTTCTGTACAACTTATATAGAACAAGCGATATGCAGGAAGCACCATGTAAAGTGACAGTCATTATTTTATTTACTTTGAAACTGAATAAACATCTCAGAAACCTTGGGCAGATCTCTGGAATAGTGGGAAGGACTAATGGAAAGAAAATTATCAGGTAACACCTAATTTCTCTTTCCATTATGTAGTTTCCCACTATTCCAGAACCTGGGGGGATGTTCAAAAGCAATCCCTAGAGTGGGTGGGATCCTGGTGCCACCATCCTGAGGACCGAAGCCCCAAGCACGCCGCAAAGTCCACCCTGTAGTGCTTGGCAACGGTATGCAGTGTAGATCACATCACTGCCTTGCAAATATCTGCCAGAGACAGTAAAGTAGTCTGTGCCCAGGATGTTGCTGTATGCCTCACAGGATGAGCCTGCAAGGCCTGAGGAGCCCGTTTTCCCCACAAGCAAATACGTTGATGCGATAGTCTCCTTCAGCCATCTAGCAATTGTGGGCTTGGAAGCCATGAAGCCAAGCCTCTGTTTACCAAAAAACAAAAAAAGTCTGTCCAATTTGTGAAACTTATTCATGATTTCCAGATATCTCTAAGGAGGACTCTATGCACATCGAAAAGCTTCAATGAAGAATACTGAGCCTCTTTGTCCTCTCTGTGAAAGGACAGAAGCTCCTCAGATTGGTTGAGATGAAATGCTGCTATCACTTTCGGAAGAAAGGAAGGAAGGAACCGTGCGTAGGGAGACCCCCACTGCCGAAAAGCGAAAAAAGGGATCCCAGAGCCTAAAGCTCCAAAACCCTATGTGCCGACACAACAGCCACCAATTGTGCTGTCTTTAGTGTAAAATCTTTCAAGGAGGCCTTCCAGAATGGCTCAAAAGACAGCGCCTGAAGAGCCTGAACAATTACATTAAGGTTCCACTCTGGACACGGCATATGAAAGGGATGCTGCAAGCAGACTACCCCCATACAAAAATAGAACGATATCCAGATGAGCCACAAGAGACATCTTGTGTAGTCAGTCTCTGAAACAGTCCAAAGCCGCAACTTGAACTTTGAGAGAACCCAACGCCAATCCTTTCTGAAGACCTGACTGCAGAAACACTAGGATATGTGTGATATGAGCAAAGAAGGAAGAAAATCCGCACGCAGAACACCAGCCCTCGAACGTCCTCCACATCCTTGCATACACCATGGATGTAGAACATTTGCGAGCCTGATGCAAGGCAGCAATGATCAAATCAGAATAATCTTTTCGTATCAACCGAGCCCTTTCAATGGCCAAGCCATAAGACCAAAGGGGCTCTGATTCTTGCTTCAGTAGCTGTGTACCTGTGGAAGACAGAGAGAAACCCAGTCCAGCAGTCCAATCAGGTCCACAAACCATGGCCTCCGCGACCAATCCGGGGCTATGAGAATTATTCAACCCCATTGCAATGTGATCCTTTTCAACATGCGGCCTACCATGGTCCATCCGTCCACCTGCTGGAGATAGAAAATACTAAGGAGCTGGACAGGATGCCAAGAGAGATATGTCTTAGCTCAGTTTTCAGTTCTCTATCTCCACCTGCTGGTTAATGGACACAATTGTCCCACATGTTCTGCAATAGTGGGAAACTACATAATGGAACTAGCTTTCGTTATTAACATATTAGGAAGTTGTCAGTGACAGTACATATTAGAAAAGGAAAGGCATAACAACAAAAGCAAATAACTTTATGCTCCAGTTACAGAAGGGCACATCACATATTGTCTCTTTGTTATTCTAAGTTTCTATATATAGTAATAAGCCTGATAGTGAGGTTAATTTCTCCAGTGACAAGTTTGTCAAATACCCTCTGGCAGCCAAGCCCCTTCATTCCCATACCCTGCCTCCATGTGAAGGGTTCAGTATCACTGACAGCTGTTAGGGCAAAAGGTGGATTCTTGGTGCTTTAAAACCAGCTTGTTAGCCTTGAAACATATAATATGTAAGCTGCATTGAACCTGCTATGAGTGGGAAAATGTGGGGTACAAATGTAATAAAAATAAAAAATAAAACTTATTTAGGAGAAAATAAACTCTGTCAATTCACACTGCCTGTAGGTAGTCTTGGGAGAGGCAGAAGGGAATAAATTAGAGTTTCTTAGCCCAGTCCTGGAAGCATATCTAAACGGTCTGGCTTTCAGGATAGCCATGATGAATGTGTATGAGTCAGGGTGGACCTGGAAAGTATCTGGGTGCTGCCAGGTTTTAGTGCTGGTACCCACATAACCAGCTGGGCAAGAAGGACCACATAAAATGTGGTTTTAACTATGTCTGCTTAGTTATTTGGATACTGCCACTGAATTTTGGCGCACCTAGGTGACTTCAAGGAGCTGCCCATACCTGGATAAGGGCCCCACAAGGCTTCCCTATCTCCTGCCTGTTCCCCCAACCCCTTCCAACAGTCATAACAGTCTGATCACTAAAAACCAACCTGTTCAAAAAGGCATACCACAATGATCTAGCCTAAATTCCAGATAACGAAACTTATACCAGAACTGGACAAAACTGAACCCTCGATTCTTGATTGTTTAATTTACTCTGTCACCATTGAACTTTAACGCAATACCACTTTATTTCTCATTCCGGAAATGAACTCTCTATACCTGACTGCTTAAAGTACTCTGTCACTTATGAACTTTAATGCAATACCACTCTGTATTTCTCATTCCGATAATGGCGATCGCCACTACTGCATAATGTAAGCCACATTGAGCCTGCAAATAGGTGGGAAAATGTGGGATACAAATCCAACAAATAAATAAATAGATGTGTTTCTGTTTACTGGTTTACACACTAAATAGAGATTAGAAAGGAACTACAAATAACAGATAGGAAACAGAAAGAGAAGGAAAGAAAAAGACTAATGGTTGGAGAGGACAGAAGCTCACATTGCTAAAAAAGAGACTACAGCAGAACACAGCCAGAGCAAGTCCTATGATCCTGATGCCCCTAGAAAGGCTTGCAAGAAATGTTTTGAGAGCTGATCTGAATTTAATGTAAGATACCTTGGCCAGAAGCAAGTGGGCAAGGGAATTCCACAAAAAAGGAGCCACACAGAAGGCACTTTTTCTGGTTGAATGGGCATGGCTGCAAAAAACTGATGAGTAGTGAGGCGATGCTCAGAAGCAGAATGAAGAGACCTGGATGACCCATAAGGAATAAGGAGGGAGGCAAGGTAGGTATTGGTATGGAAAGCTTTGTGTGTCAGAGTTAGAACTTTGCGCTGAATTCTATAGGAAATGGGGAGCCAGTGGTTCAGAGATAGTAGGGAAGCTGTGTGGTCAAAACGACAGGCGTGGGTCAGGAGCATTCTGAAGCCATTTAATGTAGGCTGAGATGAGACCTGGGTAGATGGTATTGCAATAGTCTAGATGAGATGCAACTAATACATATAAAACACAGTTTAACAGGCTGCATCATTAAGGTAAATCATCTAATGTAGCGTACAGCAAGAAAGCTGGATTTGATGACAGATGATACCTGGCTATCAAAAGAGAATTGGTAATCTAAACAGATACCAAACTAACAAAAAGAATCACCTAGGGTGATTAAGGTGACAAGGATAGAAGGAATAAATGCTAGGAAAGTGTGACCAGTGATCCAGGAAGCAGTGATCCAGGATTGAAAATTAGACAATGGGAATATAACCAGTTAGAAACAGTGTCCAGGCATTGTTGAAGGGTATACAGGTCTTGAAATGAAACTACAGGGATAACCTCATTAGCATCAACATAAGCAGAAACAGCAAGGTTCTGAATGAGTATAGCAAGCAGACTGAGAAAGACATTAAAGACAACGGGTGCCAGGACTGACCTCTAGGGAACACCACAAAGTAATGGATGTGTGACACAACTAGAGGAGGGAAGGGAAACATTAACAGCCTGATCTGCAAAGAAGGAGGAAAACTATCAATGAACAAGACCAGAAATATGGGAGTCTGAAAATTAAAATAGTATGGTCAATGAGGTCAAACGTGTCTGTGAGGACAAGGCAAACAACTAAAGGCAAATTTGGAAGCTTCAAAAATGATCTGTAAGTTATTGTCTAGGGATGCAATGAAAGTTTATATGCCTGAAGCCAGATTGGTATGGATGTATGCCGCAAGAAGATTCAACATGCTGGAGTAATTGAGGGAGTCTTTTACTAAAGCTTAGCTCGAGTTATCTGCAGCAGGGCCCATTTTATTCCTATGGGCCCTCCTACAGATAACTTGAGCTAAGCTTTAGTAAAAGACCCCCTGAGAAATGACAACCTTTTCCATGTGTTTAAATAGGTAGGGGAGGTTAGAGGTAGGTATGTAGTTAGAGGGTAAGGAGGATTCTAGGTTTGTGTTTTTCAATACTGGACAATGGTAGTTTTTCACAGAGAAGGGACCTGACCAGAAACCAGATTATTAGATAATGGACAGATAAGAAAAAGAAAACCGTGGGCAGTATGTTTGATCCAGGTTGAAGGGATAAGATCAAGTAGACAGGTTGTTTGCTTTAAAGAGGAGATTGAGTTTTGTAAGACTGATTAGAGAGGATTAAATGTTGTCCAGACACTGGATAAGAGAAGAGATACCAATGGAGAAGCAGAATCTGAAGAGTCATCGAGGGGGAAACTGGAGAGGAGTGAACAAAACCGAGGTGGGAAAAGCAGAGTGCAATGAGGTGACTTTGCTGGAAAAATATGTTGCAGGGTCATAAGCAGAGATGATAAGTTGGATATTATTTTTGTGACCAATAGACGTCATTTGTGTTAGAGTGGAAAATAATTTTTTTTTGGTGGTTTGTACATTCATTGTGTTTCTGGCAGAAAATCAGGGGTGGAGTCCTGAACACAGTTCAAAGCCTACCCTGAAATTGTCCTGTAACAGAGACGATACCAAATTGTCAAGTTTCTCCTTTATTTGATTAGGGTACATGCCATCAAAGAGGTTTACAATAAGACATATTTAGGAAAACATAGGGGAAAAAACTACCATTTATATATAGGACAATCAAAAGACAAGAATGGGAAGTGTGGGCAGAAGTAGGAAAGAGAGGGACAGAGTATACCATCATAGGGGAGGGAGAAATGTAAAGTCCAGCAGGCTATGTAACAGGAGCACAGTCCTCCAAAAAAGAGAAGAAGAGGGGTCCACTAATCAACTAGCAGGCCCATCTACTTACTTAAATAGGTAGGTCTTAAGAGCTGCCCTAAATTCTGAGTGAAAATGTTGTAGCCGAAATTCTGCAGGAAGCGCATTCCAAAGGGTAGGTCCAACAACTGAAAACACTGTTTTCTGAAGGTTAGCCAGAGTCATTTTCTGAACATTCAGAACTATAAAGAGGCATTGATTGGAGGAATGAAGTGTCCGCATGAGAGAATCCAGCATTAAGTATGGGGACAGAATAGGGGGTTGTCCAAAGGAAAGAGTTTTGTGAATAACTGTTAGAATTTTGTATTGGACACGCATATGTATCAAGATCCAGTGTTCTTGTTTAAGAAGAGGGGTAACATGGTCATATTTCCATCAGTAATTAACTGCTACATTCTGTAATACCTGGAGGCAGAGAACCTCTCACTGGCGCAAATCCATAAATAAAGCATTACTATAATAAATGCTGGAGTATACAAGGGTGCGAAGAACATTAGGATCAAGAAAGGGACGATCAAATCTGACAGAGACAGTAGAAACCTTTAAAGACAACCATGGAAATAGGAGCTTAAAAAGTAAGACCAGTATCAATGGTAACATCCAGGATCCTAATAGTCCGAAAACGGAATAAGGGTGTCAAGTAAGGGTATCTGATTCAGAACAGGGGGAAAAGGTGTACGGGAGAATATTATAACCTTTGTTTTCCCCAAGTTCAATTTCATTCTGTTAGTTTGGATCCAACGTAGAGTCACGCCAAATTTCGGTGTAAGAGTGGAATCCAATGGAACAGAAGGATTGAAAGGTATTAAGATCTGAATGTCATCAGCATAAATGAAAGTTGCAAAACCTAAATCAGAGATAAGGGTCACCAAGGGGGCCAAAAAGATGTTGAATAATAATGGAGCCAATAAGAATCCTGAGGGATGCCACAGTTTAATGGAAGTGGGTATGATAGAGTATCATACCAAAGGACATGAAAGGATTGATCAGTTAAGTATGAGCAGAACCAGTACCATGCTGTACCTGTGACTCCAACTCAGTCTTTGTAAGAGCAAGGTATGATCTACAAGATCGAACGCTAAAGAGAGGTCTATGGATAGTAACACAACAGCCACATTTTGGACAGCGTAGCCTGGACATTAGTAAGCAGAGCGAGAAGAGCCAACTCATATTATAGAAAGGAAGAAAGCCAGTTTGATTGGAATGTAGGGTATAAACTCTGTCAAAATGATCCATTAAGCACGTCAGCACCAAGGTTCCACTATTTTAGCGAGAAACAATAAATTGGAAACAAGACGATAAGGGATATCCTTCTGCTTAGGTCATACTACCACTGGTTTCTACAGAGATGGGAATTCCCCTTGAGTGAAAATGGTTGATAGGATAGAGCAGTAGTGGGTTAAAGAGATCATATTACTTGAGAAACAGAAGCTAAAGAGGGAGGGTCAAAAGAGGCGATGGTTTGCACCCCTGAAGGCAAGTATGAAAATTCACTGCTGGGGTGTGGATCTGAAGGCCTTAGAAAGGAGGAGCAGACTACAGGGGCATTCAAGCTGTCTCAGTCTTCTGAGAGAAATATGTTGCTAGATCAGATGCTGCAAGAGTGTCAGAAGAAATAGAATGTGGTGTAGCCGTATAGGATTTCGTGTTATAAGGTGTGTTGTTGTTTGGGGCCTGCGTTATATGTTGGGAATAGTAATTCCATTTTGCTGTGTAAATAGTTTTTTTTATACCAATAGGCTGTATAGTACAAGAACAGTAGTTGGGTCCTATGTTTCCACCAGGCACATTCATGATGACACACTTATGTCCACATCAATAGAAATCAGCTGAATACCAGACTTTTTTAGTGGCAGTCCAAAGGGATGCTAGTCTCATAGGTGCTACGGTATCCACTGTATTCCAGACAGCAAGGTCTAATATCTCAGCCTTTGTGTCTAAAGGTAGTTGACAAAATGCAGCACTATCTATATCTAAAGATATCACAAATATTGTGGGGTTAAAGTCTCAGAAATCTCATATAAGCCTCTGTACTGGGACAGGAGCTAGAATAATAGGATGAGGAATACCTTGGTGTGTGGGCTGAAAGCTGTGACAAGAAAATTGTATTGATTCTTGCCTATTCTTTGGAGCATATTAGTGATACCGAGAAGGAAGTACTGGGCAATTCAGAGCCTCCATATCAGCCTGCCCAGGTTTGTGCCCTGGAAAGGAAATGGCAGTTCCACTTCATAGCACTGACAAAACTGAGATTCAAAAGACACTAGTGATAAGCTCTCATTTGACAGGCATATAGAATGGGCAGCAGTGTTGCTTCCATATCAGGAGAGGTTCTCAGATATCATTGGACAAGTATCACCCACTTCAAAATAGGCTGTCCTGCCATAGGCCACCTCCAGCGTTACGGGAGGTGCTGCCTGTAAGTGAACTATAAATTTCACACCATGCAAAACAGAAGCAGTAAGGTGGAAACCAGTTTGGGCCTGGAATCTTACAAATTATGACAACTGGATCATCTGAAGACCTCTGGCAAATCAGTGATGCCAATAAAATTGTAATTAAAGAAAGAGCTGAAACTCAAGTTGACATTATTACTTTCTGAGAGAGATGACTTACACCAACAAGTTCTATTAAGGAAAAAGATTATTAGGGAAAAAGAATAGGAGTGCTGAAGAACCTAGTTTGGAATGGGCTTTGCTCTTAGAAAAAAAATCCACATTGTTAGGGTGAGTGAACCCACCCACAAGCAGATCAGCAAAAATCTTGGTAGTTCACCTGTTGACTCTTGATCACCCAAGTTAATCATGAGAGTGTGTACACACCACCATTTCATTTTCCGAGCAAAATAAAAGGTCAGCTCCAGAATGAACTTGATGCCGCTATCAGCGCCCAACTTTAACAGGTGGATAAGCACTGATTAAACTCCTGGCCCACCTGCCTAAACAAGCAAGGCACTGAAAATGAACAGAAATTTTTCCTTGAACTCTGCTCTTATAATATGTGTCATCAACTAGTTTTTTCAGGCCACGTCTTCTGGAGACATCATCAAGTTATTGGCATTTAATTATTAGACATGCTAACCTCAAAAACGACCTCTTCATTTGTAGTTATAAGAGCACTGACTGCAACATGGACTATTCTAAGGTAAACTAGCAGGTAAGGCATCAGCCCAAGAAGATCCACTTTTTTGAAGAGAAAAGAGTGGCAAATATAAACACTAGCAAGGCTAATCTATATGCTAGCACTTTGGAGAAAGCTCTGATATGGCTTTGACAGTCTTCAGTGAAATGCATGGCAGGACCACCAAATGGTTTCATTCACAGTCAGACTTCAGTTACACCAGCAAGAAGAATGGCCCAATCCAAAAGACTAGAAGGGCAGCCAAAAATGCTTTGCACATGGAACCTTCTTTTCCTAAATTCACACAGGATCTGAAAATGCCTCTGTTCCAATGGATCTACAGTGACCAGTGAAGCTTAAGGAGGATGGTTTAGAGTGGGCTGACAGAATCAATATCTCCAATTTTGTAGTTTCTCTTTTAAGACAGAATAAGATAGCCCCCCCCCCCCCCCCACACCAGTGAAATCAGCCACAGGAGAGGCTATTAACAAGCGATCAGAGCAAGTGGAGCTATGAGAGGATTATTATTCAGAGAAAGCATCATTTCAGATGAGGCTATCAATTTCCATTCAAAGTTATCAAATGTGCAAAACCTAGGTTCCATGGATATCTTCAACAGCTCGATTTTGGATGGAAGGAAGGCATGGTTCCTTAAGACTTGAGGAATGTCAATGTAAACATATTTTCCTTGAGGTATCTGCAGAAGGGCATGGAGGACAAAATCCACTGAATATTGCTTCTGACTTATGATCTAGTGAACAGAAGGGGTCTGCACCAGTTGTCAGAAAAGAATGGCTCTCCTCCCAAGCTTCTTAGGTTAAGTCCTTCCATGATTACATTAAGGCACCATCAAAAGCTCAGATTCAAAATGTAAGTCTGGCATCAAGACCTGGTTATTTGGGCAACCATTACTAGGTCATTAAGGATAGACAGTGCACTCCATTTCAGTGCACGTTGGATAAGCGCATGCTCTGTTTAACTGCATGTCGTACTCTGGTCCCGTTTTTGGCACCATCAATTTCTATGGGAACAAACTTTGGTTTAGCACACCACTGATAAGTGCCAAGATTCGCTTATATGCATGGTTTAAGACCGCTCCTCTGCAGGAAAGACTCCGCATAAGCACAAGCACGGAATATGGAAGCTGATTGGTGCGTGACAAAGGGGCGGTAAATTTGAAATCTCATTGGTTAACTGCCACAGGCAGAAGAAGCGAAAGAATGTTGTTAGAGAATACACTGGAGTCGTCGTCGCGCAACTGTAAGACTAACACTGGCTGAAAGAATAGAAGTCCTTTAAAAATTAGAAAACAAACAAAGTCAAGCATCTATTGCCAAAGAATATGGTGTCAATCCAGTCAAATTTCACATTATCTTGAAGCAGAAAGACCAGCTTCTGGAAGACTGGCAAAACAATATAAATCCACAACGGAAACGGGCTGGAAAAGCTGAGGATGTAGAAGGTGCTCTTCGGTGGTTTTCTCATGTCAGGAGCAGACAGTTTCCTGTCAGTGGTCCACTGCTTATGGAGAAAGCTAATCAGCTAGCAGAAAGTCTTGGACTAACTGAATTCAAAGCCACTGTTGGATGGTTGGAAAGATGGAAGGAGAGGAACAACATAAAATTCAAGAAACAGCATGGTGAAAAACAAGACACTGATGACTTTGGTGCTGAAAATTGGGTTGCTTCAGTTCGTCCTACCATCTTGAACGAGTTTGCACCTCGTGACATTTTCAATGCTGACGAGTGATTCCTGATGGAACACTTGCATTCAAACAAGCTGAAACTACAGGAAGTAAAACGTCGAAGGACCGACTGACTATCCTCCTTTGCTGCAATATGGATGGGAGTGAAAAGTTGGAACCACTCGTCATTGGAAAGAGCAAACAGCCTCGTTGCTTCAAGAATGTTAAGTGACTTCCTGTGTCATACGAGGCTAAAATGGTCACCCACACTGTGGTCAGACCACTACAAAGCACATATAACCCTCCAATAGAGAACGAAAGACTTACCAAACAAACAAATACGAAAAACCTACACCACAAGAGGAAAAATAGATCCGATTAAATTCTGGCAACAGATCTACAACGAAGGTTGGACAACAAAAACAGATACAACTCAATTCCTCTCAAATTGGGACAACAGATGTAAACTAACACTAGACATCATTGCCCCAATCCAAACCAGAACATCGCACAGAAAGAATTCAATACCATGGTCAACGAAGAACTGAAAAAACTCAAAACACAAGTTAGGAAACTAGAACGAGCTTGGAACAAAAAGAAAGACGATCCCACACTTAACGACTGGAAGCAGCTCCGAAGGAAATACAAATATACCATATGACAAACCAAAAGACAATACTACAAAACTGAAATTGGAACAAACTACAAAGAAACACACAAACTCTTCCAACTTGTAAATAAATTATTAGACACCACTCCAGTCACAAACAACAGCAAAGACATACCGGGAGCTGACGACTTGGCAAAGTACTTCAAGAAGAAAATCATACAACTGTGACTTAAAATACCTGTCAGCCACACCGAATACAGCACACTCCTGGACTGCCTAGACCCAGATCCTGGCATATATCCAGCAGACAGAATCTGGACAGAATTCACAATAATACCGGAAGATCTTATCTCACAAACGCTTAAAAGATTTGCCAAATCTCACTGCAAACTAGATATATGTCCAAACAACCTCATTAAATCGGCCCCTCAACAATTTATAAAAGACCTAACAAACCATATAAACTATATGCTACAAAATGGTCTTTTCCCAAGGGAAAAAGGTAACATTTTACTCACCCAAGGATGCAAAGAAAAATGCAAATGAACTAACGAACTATAGATCAGAAGCATCCATCCCCTTAATTACCAAAATAACAGAAGGCATAGTGACCAAACAACTCACAGACTATCTAAACAAGTTCTCGATATTACACGATTCCCAATCAGGATTTCGCTCTAATCACAGTACTGAAACCGTACTAGTCACACTCATGAACAAATTCAAACAATTGATAGCAAAGGGCAACAACATTCTACTGCTACAATTCGACATGTCAAGTGCATTCGACATGGTTGACCATGGAATTTTATTACACATCCTCGAATATTTCGGAATTGGAGGCAATGTTCTCAATTGGTTGAAAGGGTTCCTCACTACATGCTCATATCAAGTGACTTCAAACTCGATTACATCAATGACATGGAAACCTGAATGCGGAGTTCCACAGGGATCCCCCCTCTCACCGACCATATTCAACCTAATGATGACACCCTTGGCCAAATTACTATCGAATCAGAACCTAAACCCATATATATACGCTGACGATGTAACGATCTTCATCCCATTCCATCAAGATTTAAAGGAAATCTCCAATGAAATCAAGCAAAGCCTACATATTATGAATTCCTGGGCAGATGCATTTCAGCTGAAACTCAATGCTGAGAAAACCCAGTGCCTGGTACTCACCTCGCAATTCAATAAGAATAAATTTACCACCATCAACACACCTAAACTAAAGCTACCAGTTTCGGACACCCTGAAAATCCTCCGAGTCACCATTGATCGACATCTTACACTTGAGAACCATGCAAATAACATAACCAAAAAGATGTTTCATTCAATGTGGAAGCTAAAAAGAGTTAGACCATTTTTTCCAAGGATTGTCTTCCGCAATCTGGTACAATCACTGGTACTCAGTCATCTGGACTACTGTAACTCACTCTACGCTGGTTGTAAAGAGCAAATACTCAAAAAACTCCGGACAGCTCAGAATACGGCAGCCAGGCTAATATTTGGCACACCAAAATAAGAAAGCGCGAAACCCCTACGAGAAAAACTACACTGGCTCCCACTAAAAGAATGCATCACGTTCAAACTTTGCACTTTAGTCCATAAAATCATCCATGGTAATGCCCCAGCCTACATGTCAGATCTAATAGAACTACCACCCAGGAACGCAAAAAATTCTTCCCGCACACCCCTCATTCTTCATCCTCCCAAGTGTAAGGGTTTGAAATACAAATCAGTGCACGCATCTACCTTTTCCTATACGAGCACGCAGCTCTGGAATGCGCTGCCACGTAACTTGAAAACGGTCTATGAACTGACCAACTTCCGCAAATTATTAAAAACCTATCTCTTTGACGAGATATATCACAAAGATCAACATGTGTAATTGTATAATCTTTTGAACTTTTAGTACTGTCTTATAATGTCTTTTGCTTTAACACCATCATGTAACTGTATAATCTTTTGAACTTTAGTACTGTCTTATGCTCTAACACCATCATGTAATTCACCACCATGTAACACAAACCCTCTGTAAACCTAATGTATATTCACTTCTATTTCCAGTACCCATGATGTATTGTAAGCCACATTGAGCCTGCAAAGAGGTGGGATAATGTGGGATACAAATGCAATAAAATAAATAAATAAATAACGCAAATTCATGGATGACTGGGGAAATTTGGAAGCAGTGGCTAAAGTAATTAGACACTAGAATGCGGGCACAAAAGCATCAGTTTTTGTTGCTTTGTGATAATTGTGCTGCACACAGTGATGATGTCAGGCTGTCTAACGTCAAGGTGGTCTTCCTGCCACCAAACACTACCTCTCTGATTCAACCTGTGGATCAGGGCATAATATCCAATTTCAAACAACATTATTGGGCTCTTGTGCTACGTCATCTGATGAGCGTTATGGATGACCAGATTGCAAGGATAAACGTGCTGTTGAACTGGCTCGTAATCTATCACTGTTGGATTCCCTACATAAGCAGAAAGAAGCTTGGAATCATGTTACACAGGCAACCATTTTGAACTGCTACAAGCAGGCAAGCTTTGTTAGGGATGTGGAGAGGGACGAAACAGATGCAGCAGTTGCAAACATGTCAGATGAACAGGCTATTGACATCCCAGCCGGTGTTACTGAAGAGGAGTTTCATCACTACGTAGCTCTTGATTACGATCTACAAACAGCTGACAGCACTGATGTACAGATATGCGCCTACACGCAGGCAACGGCTGATGATGAAACAGATGATGAAATGATCAGCGAGGCACATGTTGACGAAATTCAACAACCTCTTGTCACTTTTGCAAGAGTGCTGGAGAGTCTCAACACCGTGCGGGCCTATTTGGAGGCCACTGGATGTCAGTGCTATGACAGTTTTAACCGTCTGGCAGACGTAGTCTATGGAACTCACAGACACAAAAGTGTACAGAGAACTATGACGAGCAAGTAAGCCTAACGTCGGTTAACGGAGACTGTATACCGTACATATAATAAACAGTACTGTACATATGTTAAGCTTCTTTGGGTCACAACGGTTAAGTGCACGCTCCAGTTAACTGCATGCATTTCTTTGGTCTTTGCACTGTGGTAAAATTATGTATAATCATACCTGATAATTTTCTTTCCATTAATCATAGCTGATCAATCCATAGACTGGTGGGTTGTGTCCATCTACCAGCAGGTGGAGATAGAGAGCAAACTTTTGCCTCCCTATATGTGGTCATGTGCTGCCGGAAACTCCTCAGTATGTCGATATCAAAGCTCCATCCGCAGGACTCAGCACTTAGAGAATTACACCCACGAAGGGACACTCTGCCCAGCTCACCACCGCCGAAACGGGGGAGGGGAATTAACCCAGCTCATCCCCACACAAGTGGGGGAGGGGAATCCGTCCAGCTCATCCCCGCGGAGCGGGGGAGGGACACCACACCCGCCGATGCGGGGGGATCTGGCTTATCCTGCAACCGCAACCGCGGGAGGAGCTGACTGACCCTAACACCGCCGAAGCGGGAGGGGTACAAAGCTGCCCTACAGCCGCACGAAGCGGGAGGGAGTGCCGGCAGAATTTATGTCTCAATCCAGCCCCGTAAAACGGAGGGGAGAGGAATGCAGCAGCTCACTGTAACATAAACTCGTCTCAACTCTTGAAGAATCCAAGTGAAAGAACTTGAACACGAAGTCTTTCTGAAATAACTGAAGACTAAACTTGAACCTGAAATGCAACCAGAATAAAAACAGAACAGATATCTGGGAGGGGCTATGGATTGATCAGCTATGATTAATGGAAAGAAAATTATCAGGTATGATTATACATAATTTTACCTTCCATATCATCAAGCTGATCAATCCATAGACTGGTGGGATGTACCGAAGCAGTACTCACCCAGGGCGGGACATTGAAATCCCTGACCTCAACACTGAAGCTCCAAACCGGGCCTCCGCCCGTGCAGCCACAGTCAACGGTAATGCTTGGAGAATGTATGAGCCGAAGCCCAAGTTGCCGCCTTGCATATCTCTTCCAAGGAGACGGATCCGGCCTCTGCCATCGAGGCCGCCTGAGCTCTCGTGGAGTGAGCCTTCAGCTGGATAGGCGGCACCTTCCCCGCGGCCACATAAGCCGCTGCAATGGCTTCCTTGACCCATCTTGCCACTGTAGGCTTAGCAGCCTGCAGACCCTTACGAGGACCTGCAAACAGGACAAACAGATGATCCGATTTCCGGAAATCATTGGTCACTTCCAAGTATCTGAAGATGACTCGTCTCACATCCAGATATTTAAGAGCAGAGTACTCCTCTGGGTAGTCCTCCCTACGAAAGGAAGGGAGACAGAGCTGCTGATTCACATGGAAGCGAGAAACAATCTTGGGCAGGAAGGAAGGCACTGTGCGAATAGTCACTCCTGCCTCAGTGAACTGCAGAAAAGGCTCTCGACATGAGAGCGCCTGGAGCTCGGAAACTCTTCTGGCTGAAGTGATAGCCACCAAAAGACTGCTTTCAACGTCAGGTCTTTCAGAGATGCCCTCGACAAGGGTTCAAAAGGCGGCTTCTGCAATGCTCTTAGCACCAGGTTGAGATTCCACGCAGGCACCACTGAGTGCAGAGGAGGGCGCAGGTGATTAACTCCCTTGAGAAAGCGCACCACATCTGGCTGCGAAGCCAGGGAAGCACCCTTCAGGCGGCCCCTGAAGCAAGCCAGAGCCGCTACCTGGACTTTAAGGGAACTGAGCGACAGGCCTTTCTCCAGACCTTCTTGCAGGAACGCCAACACTGAAGAAATTGGAGCAGTGAAGGGAGAAAGTGAGCCTGCTTCACACCATGCTGCAAAGATACGCCAAACCCTGGCGTAAGCAGTAGAAGTAGAGCGTTTCCTCGCTCTCAGCATAGTGGCGATGACCTTGTCTGAGAAGCCCTTCTTCCTCAGACGCTGCCGCTCAATAGCCAGGCCGTAAGACCAAAGGGAGAGGGATCCTCCATCACCACGGGACCCTGATGTAACCGGCCCTGCTCCACTGACAGCCGCAGAGGATCGTCGACTGAGAGCCTGATCAAGTCCGCATACCAGGGACGTCTGGGCCAATCCGGACCCACCAGGATTACCCTGCCGGGATGCTTTGCCACCCGGTCTAGCACCCTGCCCAACATGGGCCAGGGCGGGAACACATAGAGGAGCTCTTGTGTCGGCCACTGTTGGAGAAGAGCATCTACTCCCAGGGATCGAGGGTCCCGTCCTCTGCTGAAAAAGCGCGGCACTTGGCAATTGGCCGATGACGCCATCAGATCTAGGCTCGGCTGGCCCCAGCGCTTCGTGATGTCCAAGAACGCCTGAGCAGATAATTGCCACTCTCCGGGCTCCAAGGTATGGCGACTGAGAAAGTCCGCCTTGACATTCATGACTCCGGCAATGTGGGCCGCTGAAAGCTGCTCCAGGTTCGCTTCCGCCCACTGGCAAAGACTCATAGCCTCCTTGGCTAGAGGGGCGCTCTTGGTACCTCCCTGGCGGTTGATATAGGCCACAGCCGTGGCATTGTCCGACAGGACCCGTACAGGCTACAACACCAGTACCGGGATGAACTCCAATAACACCAACCGAATGGCTCTGAGTTCCAGGAGGTTGATAGACCACTTGCCTCTGCAGGAGACTAGAGCCCCTGCGCTGTCCTTCCCAAGCAGTGGGCTCCCCAGCCCATCAAAGAGGCGTCTGTCGTGACGACAATCCACTCCGGGGTCACCAGAGGCAATCCTGCAGACAACTTGTCTGTCTGCGTCCACCAGCTCAGCGCCTTGCGCACTGCTGGGTCCATGGGAAGGCGCACAGCATAATCCTCCGACATCGGAGTCCAGCGCAGCAGCAGAGATAGCTGTAGTGGTCTCATATGAGCCCTGGCCCAGGGCACTACTTCCATCGTGGCCGTCATAGAGCCCAACAGCTGCACGTAGTCCCAAGCCCGAATAGGAGAGGCTACTAGGAACTAGTCCACCTGAGCCTGAAGCTTGACAATCCGATTGTCTGGCCGGAACACTCTGCCCACTTGGGTGTCGAATCGAACTCCCAGATACTCCAGGGACTGAGTCGGGCGCAGCTGGCTCTTCTTCCAGTTGATGATCCATCCCAGGGAGCTCACAAGAGCAACTACCCGGTCCATAGCTTTGCCGCACTCTGCATAAGAGGGGGCTCGGATCAACCAGTCGTCCAGATAAGGATGGACTTGTACTCCTTCCTTTAGCAGGAAGGCCGCTATGACCCCCATTACTTTGGAAAAGGTCCGCGGAGCAGTAGCCAACCCGAAAGGGAGGGCTCTGAACTGGAAGTGTCGTCTCAGGACTGTAAAACGCAGAAAGCGTTGGAGAGGAGGCCAGATGGGAATATGCAGGTACGCTTCCTTCATGTCCAAGGAAGCCAAGAACTCTCCTGCCTTCACTGCCGCTATAACAGAGCGGAGAGTCTCCATGCGAAAGTGCCTCACTTTCCAGGCCCGATTGACCCCTTTGAGGTCGAGGATAGGCCGGACAGAACCTCCTTTCTTTGGAACCACAAAGTAAATGGAGTAACGTCCCTTGCCAATCTGATTTTTTGGCACCGGAACGACCGCACCCAGGCGGATCAGGTTGTCCAAGGTCTGCTGCACTGCCACAGCTTGACCGGAGACTTGCAGGGAGAGAGTACAAACCCGTCTCTTAAGGGTTGGCAGAACTCTAGCTTGTAGCCGTCTCTGATGACTTCCAGCACCCACGCGTCTGAAGTTATAGTGGTCCACTCGCCCAGAAACGAGGACAGCCATCCTCCAATCTGCACTGGGGCGTGGACCAAGGCCCCGTCATTGGGTACGAGACCCTGGGGGAGGACCGGAGGGAGCACCTCCGGGACGGCGGTCTCTGCGAAAGGAATGCTGCTTGGGGGAGAAATTCCTCTTGAAGGAAGAGGGGGCAGAGGAACCCGACTTGCCCGGGCGGTACCGACGGGCTTCCAGCAACCGTCCTCTGGAGGTACCGGGACGAGTACTAGCCCGAGCCCTGACCTCTGGTAATTTCTTGCCCTTAGACGTGCCGAGATCGGTCACGATTTTGTCCAGCTCGACCCCAAAGAGCAGCTTGCCTTTAAAAGGCAATCTAGCCAGGCGGGATTTAGAGGCGTGGTCAGCAGACCAATGTTTCAGCCAAAGCCACCGCCGCGCAGAGACTGTCTGAGCCATGCCTTTAGCTGAGGCTCTCAAGACATCATACAGCAAGTCTGCCAAATAGGCTAAGCCCGATTCCAGGGCCGGCCAATCAGCCCTCAAGGAAAGATCCGAGGGGGAAGCCCGCTGCACCATAGTCAGGCACGCCCTGGCCACATAGGAGCCGCAAACTGAGGCCTGCAAACTTAAAGCAGCTGCCTCAAAGGACGACCTTAAGGCCGCCTCCAATCTTCTGTCTTGGGCGTCCTTTAGGGCCGTGCCACCTTCCACCGGCAACGCCGTTTTCTTAGTCACCGCAGTGATTAAAGAATCCACGGTAGGCCACAGATAGGCCTCCCGTTCACTCACAGCCAAAGGATAGAGGCGGGACATAGCCCTAGCCACTTTAAGGCTCATTTCCGGGACATCCCATTGAGCCGCAATTAAGGTGTGCATGGCATCATGCACGTGGAAGGATCTAGGCGGGCGCTTCGTCCCCAGCATAATGGCAGAGCCAACAGGGGCTGAGGGAGAGACGTCCTCCGGAGAGGAAATCTTCAAAGTGTCCATGGCCTGTAAAAACAGGTTGGGCAAATCCTCTGGGCTAAAAAGCCGCGCTGCAGAGGGGTCATCCGCTCCATCCGAGCGGGGATCTATCTCCTCCAAGGAATCCGCAAAGGACCGTTGGGAGACCTCAGACACGCTGCCCTCATCTACATCGGAGGAGACAAAGTCCTCCAAGGCCTGGAAATCAACCCGAGGGCGTTTACCTCTGGGAACCTCAACCTCTTTATCAGAAGAGGGAGCAGGGGGCAGCGTTTTGCATGAGGAAAGCCTGATGCAGCAGCAAAACAAACTCGGGGGAGAAACCCCCCAGACTGTGCACTTCCGCAGCCTGGGCAACAGCCCTAGACGCACTCTCAACCGGCGCTCGCAATAGCGGGGGAGAGACATGCTGCGCATCCAAAATGGCGTCCGGCGCGAAACTCCGCGAAGGAGCCGCGCGGGAAGAACGGCGCTTAACTTTAGCCGCTTGTGCCGTCGCCCAAATTAAGGGCGTTCATGGCATTAATGTCTCCAACCTCAAGGGCGGCCCACGAAGAAGCCGTCCGAGCCGCGTGGCCGGCCAAGATGGCGGAGGCGAGGAGCGGGGGATGGGCGTTTATGGCGGGAAAAAACCGCCACGCCGGAGGAACGACCGGGACATTCATCGGTCACTAAACTGTCACCCATCAAGGGCGAATCAGGTTGTAAAACCCCCGCATCCCCTCTAGAAGCGCTCCAGCGATCCGGGGAGCGACCCTTTGCGCCCTCGCCCTCCGACGCCATATGCCACGAGGAGAAGAATCGGGGAACCCCCTGCCCGCTATAAAAAGGTAAAATTACCTGCTTGCCGCTCCGAGCTGTAACGAACTGGTGTCCCAGTGAGTAGCTGCAATGAACGTTTAAAGAAACGTCGAATTAAACGCCTTTAAAGACGTTTAAAATTTTTTTTTTTTTTAAACGGAGCCAGCGGGAGGGGGGAGAAAAGGAGGGACCTGGCACCACCAGGTTTGCACTTGCTCAAAAGAGCCCTCAACCCCAGGCCTCAACAAAACCTAAGGATTAGGCTTGGAGGCCTAGCCAGAGCTGCTGCTGTGTGTGACCACCACCTGCTGAGATAGAGAACATACTGAGGAGTTTCCGGCAGCACATGACCACATATAGGGAGGCAAAAGTTTGCTCTCTATCTCCACCTGCTGGTAGATGGACACAACCCACCAGTCTATGGATTGATCAGCTTGATGATATGGAAATTACTTTTTAAGCTGTACTTTTCTTTCCCTTTGTTTCCTGTTATGATTGGTTATTTTTCCGAGGTAATTAATGTTGTGTTAGGCATCATTTTTGTTGATTTTATTTTTGTTCTGTTTTTATATTCATTATTTATATTGCCTCCACATTGTAAACCACCATGATGAACGTTTTTTTTTATTTTATTTTGAATGCCAGTATATCAACTAATACAAATTAAAAAATGATGGTTCATCTTCATGGTCCTTCAGCAAATACAGCAGGATCAAGAAAAGCATCCTTGCCCCTACAGTTTTGAGATATTCTATGTGCTTCTGTTCAAGCCTGCCTTTGGACCAACAGCTGAGAGCATATACCTATAAACAACACCTGAAGGGAAACTGTCCAACCTCTCACACCCCAAGGTGAAAATCAAGCTGCATAAAGCTATGTCAGAGGCTATTTGCCAATAATACTGCTGTCACAAATCACACTGAAGCACAACGGCTCCAGTGTCTCATGTAGCATCCTTCCCATTCCTGTCGGGACCTCAGCTCACCATTAATTAGAAGATAAAAGTGATGGGGGCAAGCTGATGACAAGTCATCAATGAGGTCACATACTTGTGACCCACCACCAAAGATAGCCTTTCATTTGATGCAGACAGGTAAAGCTGTCACCACTGTCTAGGCTTATAGAGACCCTGGAAAAATAAAACTGAGTTACAAGGCAGGAAATCATGCAGACTTTGATAACTATGACAAAGAAAGGGTTACTAAAGAAGGGATGAGATGACCCAATTGGTATAGCTGACTATGAAATGTACTGCATTCCAAGTTTACTATGGGAGTTCATCACCTAAGCTAAAAAGTCCTAAAAGTAATTTGCCTTATCCGTAAAACTTTGAATCTTTTTAATAACCTTTGGAGGAATTAGATTAAAAAAAAAAAAAAAAAAACTTCTCAAACATGTCCTGAGGAGCCCACAGCCAGTCATGTATTCAGGGTATCTACAATATGCAAGGGATACATTTGATTATATTGGAAATCCAGTGGCATCCTCAGTACACCTTTGGGAATCCTCGAGATTGTAAAGTGTTAAAATGCAAATAGAGCCACTTTGTTCCAAAATCTTCACCCTATAAATTGATTTTTAAAAAAATTGTGGGGTCCTCTATGATATGGGACATACCAACTGCATCATATCATTGCATTACATAATTCACAACAAGTTACAGAACAATAATCAAGCAAGAATGTATAAGCAAAGCTGATTAATAAAGAAATAACCTGATGAGTTTATAAACAACTTTCTACCACCCACTCCTCTCTTCTTCAACATTTACCCTACAGGAATACAACTATGACAACCCATTGTCTGAACACTTATGACTCCAGGCCATCTATGTAAAGTAGAAATTGGAAATAAAAACTTCCCTACCCACCCAATCACTCCCAGCAGAGAACCCCTACACAGCCCAACATGAAATGGCAAACTAGGTCATGGTACATTTCGGAAATTATTCAACACCATGGAGTTGAACGGGTAGATGTGAAGTGTCTGTTTATGCTTTCCCAAAATACTAAGACTAGGGGGCATGCGACGAAGCTACAAAGTAGTAAATTTAAAACGAATCGGAGAAAATGTTTCTTCACTCAATGTGTAATTAAACTTTGGAATTCGTTGCCGGAGAATGTGGTAAAGGTGGTTAGCTTAGCACAGTTTTAAAAAGGTTGGACAGCTTCCTAGAGGAAAAGTCCATAGACCATTATTAAACTGGACTTGGGGAAAATCCATTATTTCTGGGATAAGCAGTATAAAATGTTTAGTAATTTTTTGGGATCTTGCCAGGTATTTGTGACTTGGATTGGCCATTGTTGGAAACAGGATGCTGGGCTTGATGGGCTTTGATCTGTCCCAGTATGGCAATACTTATGTACTTCTAGCTTTATGTGAAATAGCTTACAAGAAAAGAATATTCATTGGCCAAAAATAATCCCCAAATATCTATGAATTGCCTTCCAAAAGGCCTGTATACCACTACGTTTCTAAAAGGCATGAAGAAAAGTGTTCTCTACCGCTCTACCGCTGACATTTAGGACATTGTGCATTGACCACCCACCCCACTCTAGAGCCCTGCAACTGTGACATATGCTCTATGAAGTATTCAAAATTGTCTCTCCTAGAGCTCAGTGCTAAAAACCTGCTTCGAAATTTAGGAAAGTCCATCCCCCCTACTCCAGGCCTCCACTAGAGGACAAAACTCTCACAGAGGGCTAAGAGAAACCAAAGCTTTATGAAGCCCAGAGACTGAAACTTGTCCAAAAACATCTCCTTTAAAAAAAAAAAAAAAAAAAAACCTCCAACTTTCCGCCTTAAACCTGTTTGTAATGCTCGTAAAGTAATGGTGTAACTGCATATAGGCAAAATAATTCCTCTGAGTTAAGTAAAAATCTTTGTTGTAGATCTGGAAAGGAGTAAAACCGATCTTCCTCATTAAATAGGAATCAAACTGTTTGAACATCTAAGTCAGATCATCTACTGAAAAGGGTGTTTATCCATTCCTGGCATAAAATTAGCATTACCTTTACATGGCAGCATATTACTTATGTTGGGGTTTTGATTCTAAAAATGCAAAAACTCTCTCCATACACTTCTTAGGGGTTGCAACAAGATGCTATTACGGCAAGTCGTGGGCAAACTCCCAGACCGGGCCTGGAGAAGAAAATTCAGGTGCCAAGGGGCAGAAAATGCCTGTCCCATTTTATTGGTGTAAATTGATCAGATTCTAATACTCAATCCTAAATGTGTCGCAATAAGCAAGCTTGATTATACCTTTTGAGAAAGGGCAGACCAACCCCCCCCCCCCCCACCCCCCGTGACCAGTTATCATACACATTTTAGATACTCCCCCCCAAGGAATTTTCTGCACATTTTATTTAACAATAGTAGTTTTTTTCATAAAAGGGAAAGGGAATGGGACTTGAACCACCTTTCTGTGGTTTTTGCAGCTACATTCAAAGTGGTTTACATATCATATACATACTAGTGGAATCATGCCCGTTTCCTCAACAATGAAACGGGCCCTAGGAAGGCTGTCATGTAAGCTTTTTTTTCTCTCTCCCCTGCCCTCCTCTCCAGGTCCAGCAATTCTTCCCTACCCCCACATGTCCAGTGATTCTCCTCTTCCCTGCCCTCCCATCCATGTCCCGCGATTCTCTCCTCTACCGTCCTCCCATCCCATCCATCAATCCTCTGCCCTGCCCTCCCCTCCCTCCCTCCCCTCGATGTCCCACAATTCTCTCCTCCCCTCGATTTGTACCTGAACATTCTCTGGCTGGCTGGCGCTGGCTTCCGTTCCGTTCGTTAACATCCCTCCTGACGTCAGCTCGCCTCCAGAGTTCCCTTCCCTCTCACTGTTCCGCCCTCTGACGTAATTAAGTCTTGACGCGCGGGCGGGACAGTGAGGGGGAAGGGAACGCTGGTGGCTGGCTGACGTCAGGAGATGTTACGAACCCAGGCAGCCAGACACGGAATGTTGGAGGTGCAAATTATTATTTGTACTTGTGGCAATGTAGGATTAAGTGACTTGCCCAGAGCCACAAGGAGCTGCAGTGAACAGTTCCCCAGGATCAAAGTCCACTGCACTAACCACTAGGCTACTCCTCAAAAGATTGGCCAACGAGGGAAAAGCACCACTTTAAACTGATCCTATTCAATAACGATAAAGATAGTTGACTATTTTTCTTGTCTCCATAGACAACAATATTCCAAGATACCGGAAAGATCTACCAGCCCACTTCAATAGAAAAGGTTCTCGCCAGCCTAATCTTTGTCTCTCTTCCCTCGGCATAGCTTCAGATTTCTCCAGCTTTAACTTAAATCCCGAGAAATCCCCATTCTAATAAGGCACTGACTGAGATGGACGGGTTCACCACATGTGCCAATAAGTCGTCAGCAAATGCTGCTACTTTAAAAGTACCCTTACCTAATGTAAATCCCCGTATATTAGCGTTTCTCTAGATATCTCGAATTAAAGAATCCAAAGTAAGAACAAACAACAGGGCTAAAAGTAACATCCCTGTTTGGTGCCACATTATATAGGGAAGGGGGTTGAGAGTAGACCATTCATCCATACACGGGCCTGGGGGGGGGCATTATTATAAAGCCTGTGCTGCAGCTTGAAAGAATCCACTTATGCCGTATGTGTCCAAAAACACAAACAAAAAGTACCACACCACCCGGTTGAAAGCCTTTTCAGATGAATAATTTTTTTTTTAAATGTAGTAGTTTTCCTGGTATGTTCTCTGGTGCTTCTCCTCACCCGCTCAGCCACACCAGCATCAACAGTCTGACCACGCCTGTCTTCATTGCCTTTCCCATGCCAAGTGACTTCTGCTGTCTGCTCCCCTTCTGCACCAAAGACCACCCAGGCATGGTCTTCTGAAAGTGCAAGGTGGACATCTGGGAGGCCAAGAACCTGGCAGGCTGCCACCACAGCAAAAGCCACGCCTGAGCTGTCCAACTTAGTGCCTGAAGTAAAAATACAAAAGAAGAACAGAAAATCAGATGTCAAAAATTAAAAATCAGTTTTAATGTATTTTTGTAATATTCTTTTGATTTCTATTTATTACTTTATCTTGTGTTTGTAATCCACCTTGCAAATGTTCAATTGAAGTGAAAAGTCAGAAACTAAGTTTTAAATTAAATTAATAGAAATAGACAGGGCTACAGTAAGAACAGTGAAAATATCTTGCCAGATAAAAAGGAGGAAGAAAAGAAGCCTTGCAGTGGAAAGATCGCTAACCAAGAAACAATGAAAAAAAAAAATCAGGAGATGGATGAATGGACTGGTATTGGAAAAAGGTTGTGGGTGGACGGGTGGGGGAGGGACATGCCTGTGATGAAGCTAAAGAGTGATTGGATGTGGGCTCTGTCCTTGAAGTAGGACCGGCTCAGGCTATTCCAGATGATGTCCGAAACCCGCTTCACTAGCTCTCTGCTGGAGGCGCCCCCCACCCGTGGGTAGAGCGATAAGTCCACAGCACCCCGGATCTGTGCTGTAAAGCGAGCGTACAGCGCCTCCAAGATAGACAGATCCAGCACAGGGAAGTAGGTGGGACAGGCAGTGTCGGGGCCTGGAATGGTCTCAAAGGTCACTCCTGGTACATTGGTGGGTAAGACACGGTTGACAGCCAGGAAGTGCTCCATGAAGCCCAGCACCAGTGACAGTAATGCCAGATCCGGTTCACCCCGTCGCAGCTCTGCCTCAAAGAGCTGCACCACCCCCTCCAGGGAGCGGAGAGGAAAGAATTCTTTCTGCGCAGAACTGAGTCCCATGTCTCCTCTTCACCACTGCCAGGGACCTATGGAGACCAACAAGAACACATGCCATTCTCATGAGGGAAGGAGCAACGATTATGTGTAATATTAGACAACTCTTAACTCATTATAAATAATCCATCATCCTCCCTTTTATCAGGCAATCTTGTACAGACTCTCCTTATCATTTCTAATCTAGCTCTTATTAGGGAGCTTCCAGGCACAGATTATGAGTATTTCTATCCCTCTCCTCCCCTGTTTTGTTTCCATGAGATGCCCATCCTATGTATTATTGCCAAGAGACCCCAGCACTCCCTAATGGCTGGAAGCAGAGATGCACTTCTCCAAGAGCTACTTTATCCCTGAGCACAAGAGGTGCAGGAAGAAAAGCGTCAGCCTCATAGGAAACCATAGGGATAACATTAAATATCACTGTGCACAGGAAAGCACAGAGGCTTAAAGCAAACACAGAAGATTTGTTCAAATTCTGCCCCCTTCTCCTCCCAGCCTGGGTTGAATGCCAGTCACTTGGAGTGCTCCTGCTACACTTCAAGCACTGTCCTGGCTTCCGGGGCCTGCTGGGAGTTGTAGTTTCTCCCCCAGTGTTTGGTGGCGCATCCCAAACAGTGAGATTCACCACCACAGTGAGTGAGGATTTCTAGCAATGCATCTAGGGTATACATTTGGAAAGATTGGCATTGTTTTGCTTTCTAAATACTGCTGAAGCTAAAGGACATTGCTTCTCAACCTTTTTTTCAGTCAGAACACACCATAGGTGGCACACTGCATACATGACCCTCACAGACGGTCTGACACAGTTCATCAGTTCTTATGAATCAAATGTAAACATGGTCTGCTGTTCTGTTTTACAAAATATAAATAAAATTGGAAAAAAAATGTAAACATGATCTGCATCCACAAAAATCTAACCTCCACCCAACAGGTCATTTCTCTATGTAAGTCAACATTCAAAAAACATATTCTGATTTTCATGTTATCTGAAGTAGAGAGGTGTGGTAGCCGTGTTAGTCCACTCTTAAAGGTTATCAATAGAAATCAAACAAAATAAAACATGGAAAAGAAAATAAGATGATACCTTTTTTATTGGACATAACTTAATACATTTCTTGATTAGCTTTCGAAGGTTCCGATCTGACGAAGGGCAACCTTCGAAAGCTAATCAAGAAATGTATTAAGTTATGTCCAATAAAAAAGTTATCATCTTATTTTCTTTTACATGTTTTATTTTGTTTGATTTCTATTGATAACATGTTATCTGAGCAATAGCAACATAAATCTCTCCACTACCAGGCGCATTGTGAAATAGCACAAACTCTGGGAAAAAAAAATCTTAACTCAACATACATGTTGCAAACCAATTCTTTGATTCTAACGTGAACCCTACCTAACAGGCAGCAATATAAATATTACATGGAGCCCTAGAACACCTATACACCTACTACTGGTAAAACAGAACAAGTGGAACTGCTACAGAGTTCTACACAGAAACTACATACAAACAGAATACTACATCCTGGTCACAAGCAAAACACAGACAAACCCTCACTAAATACAGAATAAGGTTCACTTTATTCTTATATTCCACAAAATCATAATAACTTTCTAAGCAGTTTACAATGAAACAAAAATAAAAAAGGGGGACACAATTATCAAGGAAAAACAAAGACAGAAAGAGAAGGATATGAAAAGAACAAAAGAAAAATGCAAGAGTATTATACAATCTCAAATTAGGGAAAAAGGCACTGGGGGCATTGCTGCAGGATGTGCCTTGAGTTCCTGTCTACCTGATATCCATGAATGAAATTGAATCAGGAATTAAGTCCGACCCCTGAAGACACTAATGATGTGAAACACAGACTGTGTAGAGTGTGGGATAATTGCGAGACAAAGGGTTTGACTTGTGAAGATTTGTCGAATGGGTCCAGACATTTCAACTTGATGACTGCTGTGTTGGGGAGAAGCTCACTGCTACCTAGGTGTTAATGTTGTGATTGAGAATACATTTCAGTGACAGCACCTTTGGACTGATAGATATTTTTTTTTATTACATTTGTACCCCGCGCTTTCCCACTCATGGCAGGCTCAATGCGGCTTACATGGGGCAATGGAGGGTTAAGTGACTTGCCCAGAGTCACAAGGAGCTGCCTGTGCCTGAAGTGGAAATTGAACTTAGTTCCTTAGTTCCCCAGGACCAAAGTCCACCACCCTAACCACTAGGCCACTCCTCCACTACTTCCATACTTCCATTGGTAAAAGATCCTCTCTAAAATTGCCTCTCTATTGTAAACTTGTTACCTTGCCTGTATTAGAAATAAACATTTTCTTTTTAAAGTTAACTATCTGGCCTTTATATTGGGAAAAGCACATGTCCTCACATGTGCAAGCTCCAAATGCTTTAAGCACATGTTCCTAAACGTACAACGCAGGTTAATGTAATTAATTCAAATTTAGTGTATTTACTTCCACTTTTCCTTACATATGCTTATCTTATTGCCTTATAGGTAATTGGGAATAATAAAACAGAATAGAATCAAAATATATCTTAAAACTTAGAAATATAGCACATGTTGCGACCACATGCTCTGAGCGATCCCCTCTATTCTTAAATATCATTTTGGAACTGTAACATTTTTAATGGTCTACCAATGGTGGAAGGAGTCAAAACCTTACTTGAGAAATGAATGGAAGGGAGCCTCTATGAGAGAACTTTTGAACTGCAGTAAGAGGCTAACAGCGGGGTAGTAGATGAGGATTTGCTGCTATAATTGTACTGTAGTAGGAAGGCATTTTCATTGTATTAGGTAGGACACATTGACATGTTTGGATGTGTGGGTGTTTACTACTACTACTACTACTAATCATTTCTATAGCGCTACTAGACGTACGCAGCGCTGTTTATAGCTGATTTACCTTTGTAATGTGATTTAAAAAATGTTTTTGATATATAAAAACTTTTGTTTTGAGATAGTAAAGTGCAATTCAGTGATAGTTGTTGACTGATTTATAAGTGAGATACAATTAATACCTATAAGAGCTTTTACCCAGTGTTGTGATTTGTGTAAGAAATAAAAACAGAAATGCATTTCCTCTTGTACTGAACACAGTACAAACACATCCGTGAAGTTCATTTCCCAAAGCTAACAATAAATTCAAAATAAAACACTTTTTTCTACCTGTGTTGTCTGGGCATTTTATTTGCCAATAATGATGGTCCCAGGTTTTTATTTTTTCTGCTTTCCTGTCTTCTGCTTTCTTTCCAGTGACTGCTTTCCATTTGTCCTTTCTCCTCTTTGCATCTGTCTTTGACATACTGATCTTTCCCTTTTAGTTTTCTCTTTCTCTCTTTTCTGTCTCTCACATTTCACCCTCTTTCTCACTTCCAGTCCTCCATCTCCTTTTTACTTTTCAGCTACAGCATCACCTTTCCATCTCCTTCTCTCACCCTCTTGCTCTCCTCCTTTCCCAGCCCATTTACTCCCCATTACCACATTCCTACCCTCTCCTTTGAATATTTCCTCCTCTGGTTCATCTCTTTGACACTCCCCTATGACCTCTCCTTACTACTACTACTATTATTTAGCATTTTTATAGCGCTACAAGGCGTACGCAGCGCTGCACAAACATAGAAGAAAGACAGTCCTTGCTCAAAGAGCTTACAATCTAATAGACAAAAATAAAGTAAGCAAATCAAATCAATTAATGTGTACAGGAAGGAGGAGAGGAGGGTAGGTGGAGGCGAGTGGTTACAAGTGGTTACGAGTCAAAAGCAATGTTAAAGAGGTGGGCTTTCAGTCTAGATTCCACCATTCCCAGCATCTCCCCTCCCTTCACCCTTGTAGCCTAGCATTTCCTCTTCTCTCCCAGTCCTTCTCTCCCTCTCCCTTATAGTCTGACACCTCCCTGTTCATTCTCCTTCACACCCCAGCGTCTCCATGTCCCATCTATCTTCCTTCCTGCCCCCCATAGTCCAGCATCTCTTTTTCTCTCCATTCTTTCCCCCCTCTCCATGGTCCAGCATTTTTCTTTCTCTGCCCCTCCCACCATGGTCCAGCATCTCTCTTTCTCTACCCCTCCCCTTTCCTCTTCTCTTACGGCATCTCTCCTTTATTAGAATTTAATACACCACTCAACTAACTAGCAGACTTGTGCGGTGTACATAAAATGATAGAAATCAAAATTAAAAGTGAGAAAATAACTCCATTTTTAGACTGGAAAGATGTACTTCCTATGGTCCCTATATCTATCAATGATCCAGCATACCTCCTTCTCTTCCCACTTGCCCCCATGATCCAGCATTTCTCTTTCTCTGCCCCTCCCCTCCCCTGATCCAGCATCTCTCCTCTCCCCCTTACCCCTATGGTTCCTATACATCTCTCTAAATGGTCCGGCATCCCTCCTTTTCTGCTCCCTTTCCCCAAGGTGGCACATCATCTCTCCTGTCTCCCCACTTTCCTCCATGGGCCAGCATCTTTCCCTCTCTTTTGACTTCCTCCCCGCCCCCACCCTTCTTCCCCATTCTACCTTTCAATTTATCTTTATTGTAAGAGGTCGCCTGCAGCTGCCATTTACACACGCCACCCATAACCGGCCTCGGAATGTTCCTCTGACGCAATTTCCTGTTTCCGGCGGGACGTGTCCAGCCGGTGCAGCTGGAGGCTCCGTATATAAATAGCTGCCATTTAAGGAAAGTAAAACGAGAGCAGAAGAGATGCTGGATCATGGATGGACAGGAAGAAAAATCTCAATTTTGGGTTTTTCTTAAAATAAGTTACATTAACTCAGAATGTATTGTATTACTACTACTACTTAACATTTCTAGAGAACTACTAGGGTTACGCAGCGCTGTACAAAATAAACAAAGAAGGACGGTCCCTGCTCAAAGGAGCTTACAATCTAAAGAACGAAATGTCAAGTTGGGGCAGTCTAGCTTTCCTGGGTAGAGGTGTAGAGGTTAGTTGCCGAAAGCAACATTGAAGAGGTGGGCTTTAAGCTGAGATTTGAAGATGGGCAGGGAGGGGGCCTGGCGTATGGGCTCGGGGAGTTTGTTCCACGCGTTGGGTGAGGCGAGGCAGAAAGGGCGGAGCCTGGAGTTGGCGGTGGTGGAGAAGGGTACTGAAAGGAGGGATTTGTCTTGAGAGCGGAGGTTACGGGTAGGAACGTAAGGGGAGATGAGGGTTGAGAGGTAAGGAGGGGCTGCAGATCTACATTTGTAGGTTAGTAGCAGAAGCTTGAATTGAATGCGGTACCTGATCGGAAGCCAATGAAGTGACTTGAGGAGAGGGGTGATATGAGTGTATCGGTTCAGGTGGAATATAAGACGTGCAGCAGAGTTCTGAACGGACTGAAGGGGGGATAGGTGGCTAAGTGGGAGACCAGTGAGGAGTAGGTTGCAGTAGTCAATGTGAGAGGTAACGAGAGCGTGGATGAGAGTACGGGTGGTGTGCTCAGAGAGGAAAGGGCGGATTTTGCTAATGTTATAGAGGAAGAAGCTACAGGTCTTGGCTATCTGCTGGATATGCGCAGAGAAGGAGAGGGAGGAGTCGAAGATGAAACCGAGGTTGCGGGCAGATGAGGGTGTTATCAACCGAAATAGAGAGTGGAGGTAGAGGAGAAGTGGGTTTGGGTGGGAAGACAAGAAGTTCAGTCTTGGTTATACTATCTGGTTATACTGCTGAAAATGTACTGTTTCTTTTCAGTTAATTACTACTACTACTACTATTTAGCATTTCTATAGCGCTACAAGGCGTACGCAGCGCTGCACAAACATAGAAGAAAGACAGTCCCTGCTCAAAGAGCTTACAATCTAATAGACAAAAAATAAAGTAAGCAAATTAAATCAATTAATGTGTACGGGAAGGAAGAGACAAGGGTAGGTGGAGGCGAGTGGTTACAAGTGGTTACGAGTCAAAAGCAATGTTAAAGAGGTGGGCTTTCAGTCTAGATTTAAAGGTGGCCAAGGATGGGGCAAGACATAGGGGCTCAGGAAGTTTATTCCAGGCGTAGGGTGCAGCGAGACAGAAGGCGCGAAGTCTGGCAGTAGTGGAGAAGGGAACAGATAAGAAGGATTTATCCATGGAGCGGAGTGCACGGGAAGGGGTGTAGGGAAGGACGAGTGTGGAGAGATACTGGGGAGCAGCAGAGTGAGTAATTTATAGGTTAGTAGAAGAAGTTTGAACAGGATGCGAAAACGGATAGGGAGCCAATGAAGCGACTTGAGGAGAGGGGTAGTATTAATAAAGCGACCCTGGCGGAAGACGAGAGGGGCAGCAGAGTTTTGAACCGACTGGAGAGGGGACAGGTGACTAAGTGGGAGGCCAGCAAGAAGCAGATTGCAGTAATCCAAACGAGAAGTGACAAGGGTGTTGATGAGGGTTTTGGTAGAGTGCTCGGAAAGAAAGGGGCGGATTTTACGGATGTTGTAAAGAAAGAAACGACAGGTCTTGGCAATCTGCTGGATATGGATATTACACAACTAGCCGTTAAGCCCATTAAAACGGGCGAGTATTGGTATGTTCTATTTTGATGTCTAACTCCCTCCCAGCTGCGAGCCCCCCCCAGCTCCAAGGCCATCTGCCCCTCCCTGCCAGCTCCAAGGCCCCCCTCCTTCTGACCTCCTATGTCCAGCATCCTCCCTGCCAGCTCCAAGGCCCTCTGTCCCTCCCTCCCAGTTGTAAGGCCTCCCTCCTCCCAGCTACAACTTCAAGGCCCCAGTCCCTCCCCCTTCCCCTCCCAGTTCCAAGGCCCCATTCCCTCCCTCCCTCCTAGCTTCAAGGCCGTCCGTCCGTCCCTCCCATGTCCAGCATTTCTCCTGCCCCCCCCCCCAAAGGTCGCCGCTACCGCCCCCCCTCCTCGGGCCCTCTCCTCTCCATTAAACGTTACGTACAGCGCCTCACCTCCGAAACCGCAGCACGCAGATCGCCTCCCGTCGGCCTCGGCCTTCCTTCCCTGCCTGTGTCCCGCCCTCGTGTGACGTAACGTCGGCGAGGCCGGGAGTCGCGGGACACAGGCCGCCTCCGACGGGAGCTGATCTGGCTGCTGCGCTTTCGGCGCTGTAAGTTAAATGGAGGAGAGGAGAGGAGAGGAGAGGGCCCGGGTGGGGGAAGCGGACCACTCCTGAACCCTTAGAGAATGGCACAGGGACAAAGTTGTCCCCTGTCCCATCCCCTTGTCATTCACTAATTTGACGGCTCTCTTTCTGCTCATTTGGATACAAAGTCTCCCCGTCTTAAAAGACTGCCCTAGAGTTTTCTAATTGGGTACCTAAGTGGGATGTAGCCAGGGAAGTTCTGGAATGAAAGGGTATTTTGCCACTTTTCTGCTGCTGCTTCATCAACAAGAATAAACTAGCAGTCAGACAAGAAGGGCCTTACTGAAGAACCACCCAGGACCTCAGCACAAAGTAAAGGGAGAGCTCTCAAAGAAGAGAGAAAGTGTTTCTTTGCCTCTTTTCTGCTAGCAAGCACCTAAGCTGACACTGCTTCTTTCAAAAGACAACTGAAGTGTCATCTGTTTAGACCGTCATGTGGATCGTCTATAGATTACAAGATTGTCAGGATCAGTATAGCAATAGTGTATAGGTTACTACTAAGATCAGTCTTAAGTTTTTTTTATTTTGGGATAATGAGAATTCTGTTTTGTTCTAGTTTGATTTTATTGTTTATATTTTACTGTGTTTGTTAGCATTTGATTATGTACATTGTACGCTTGCTTTCTGAAAGGAGGATTATAAATATATAAACCTTAACCTTGGGGCCAGGCCCAAATACCACTGAGGTTTTAAAAGGAAAAGAGATATACCTCTGAAAGAAGAATGGGGCAAGGCCTATATTCCTGCTCAGTAGGAGCCTGAGCTCATACCAGGAAGAGAGCTGCATTGTCTGTGGAAGGATATGCTGTTGAACCTTCCACAGATTTTCAATAGTACTCAAGTGGGGGTGGGGGTGGGCTGTGAAGGCCATTCTAAAACCTTCGTCTTTCTTTCCTGTAGGTACCAGGTTTGTTCAACTTATTGTCATGCTGAAGTATCCAACCTCTTTTCAGTTTCTTCACTGATTAGGGGGGCAGTAACGTCCAGGATGTGTTCATATTAGTTAAAATCTGCCACACAAACCCAAAACAGAATAGATTCACCCCCTTGCAACTTCTTCAAATACTTCAGTAGTTTTTTTTCCACAAATGTATTTTATTTATTTACAGTTGCTTGATATACTGCCGTTGGCCAACAAAGTAGCTTCTACGCAGTGTACAATCTAATTAAAGAACAAAAAAGATAAACAGAAGAAGAGGGGGATTATGAGGTTGTATGAAAAGTTTCCTGAAAGAGCCATGTTTTGATTAGGCTTTTGAATTTAGTATAGGAAGTTCCAGAATTTAGAGCCCATGTAGAAGAAAGCAGTGTCTTGGCATGCATTCAAGTGCAAACTGTTCAGCTTTCATTTTTAGCAGTCCAAAATGTTTCAGGCTTATCAAATTTGTCTTTTGCATATTTTAGACAATGCTTTTGTTGGAAGGCAACTGTTTCTTTCACAACTCTTGCATGCAGGTCCCCGTTGTGTAAGTTAGTGGTTCACAGACTGCACGAAAACTGACTAGATCTGAATAAAAGAACCCATTGGTCACGACAAATGACCTGCTAAAACGTTTAGCTGACAGTGGAACAGTTGTCCACAACATAGCACTAACTTACACCAGCGACTAGCTCACACCAGTGGTTCCCAAATCAGTTCTGGGGGCTCCCCAGCCTGTCAGGTTTTCAGGATATCCCCAATGATTGTTCATGAGAGAGATAATGCGTACAGTGAAGGTGGTGCATGCAGATCCCATCTCTGTCTGTCTTCAAATCTAAGCTAAAAGCCCACCTTTTTGATGCTGCTTTTAACTCCTAACCCTTGTTCACTTGTTCAGAACCCTTATTTTATCATCCTCACTTTAATATTCCCTTATCTCTTGTTTGTCCTGTTTGTCTGTCCTAATTAGATTGTAAGCTCTGTTGAGCAGGGACTGTCTCTTCATGTTCAAGTGTACAGTGCTGCGTACGTCTAGTAGCGCTATAGAAATGATAAGTAGTAGTATTAGATATCCTGAAAACCTGACTAGCTACAGAGCCCCCAGGACCAATTTGGGAACCACTGGTCTAAGTTAACGCTATATTGTGGACAACTTTTCCAGTGTTAGCTAAACCTTTAGCAGGTCAATTATAGTAATCTGTGGGTTCTTTTATTCAGATGTATTCCGTTTTCGTGCAGTTCTATCAGATAATTTTCTTGGTCTTTCACATTGTGCCTCAACTTCAACAGTTCTATGCAACTTCCATTTCTTAGTAATTGTTGACCGGAAGCATTTAGAGATTTTTTTTTATAGCCTTCCCCTGCTTTATAACTGTAAATTGTCTTATTTAAGCATTTAGCTTGCACCTTTTGTCCAAGACGAGTTACATTCGGGTATTTTCCCTGTCCCTAGTGGGCTCACAGTCTACATTTGTACCTGGGGTTTTAGTGGGTTAAAGTCTTCGGGCTGAGACATCTTTTAAGAAGTTTAAGACTGCTATTAAAACCTGGCTTTTTCAGCAGGCTTTTCCCTGTGAATGTTAATTTTTCTAATGAGTTGGCGTTCACTGTAATCATTGTAACCATTACCTGTGCATTTTCCCCCCTTTTTCCTTTCTACCTTCCCCTACCGTGTCTACCTCTCCCTTGTCTTCCATTGCTTAGGTTTGAATGTTCCCCTCTTTCCTATCACACATTGTAGTTCTTTTCTTTTTGTTGTTCTTTTATGTTTTTATTACATTGTAAACCACCCAGTTTTGCGAGTCAGCTTTGTGATATAGCAAGTTTTATGTTAAATCTTTTTTTATTAATAATAAAGAGACTCAAATACAAGCAGTACAAAACATTTTCAGAAACCCTTAACATTCCCAAACCCAGTTCCCCCCACCACCATGCCCATAGCACAGACTTAAGTACAGAACCAAACCTATCCCCCTCCTTTGCCTGTTCACTCCCTCCCTCCCGTAACCAAGGAGATCAAGCTCAAGCTCCCCTCCAGCGAGCCCGAAAGTCTGGGTTCTTTTGACCTCCCACAGCCACCAGAGGGGAAATGACACTAGAATACTTCCCACCCATATTCCCCCTCAAGATAAGTTTCAGTTACACAAGGTCACTATTTGAAAACAAATTAAGCCAAGGAGATAGTATAGTCATAACAAGAACCAAACTTACAATGAGGACAGGTATGGGCCCCAGAGCTTCAAAAATCGGGTTTTCCGGATCCAAGATGGCTGACTGGTCGTAGGTTGCCACACTCTGATTATTTCCTCTTTTTTACTCCGCTAAAATGCCAAAGCGTAGAGGGAAGTCTACAGCCAATGTTCCCCCAGGTCGACTAACCTGAACGCTGACTGGCATTCTCGATGCTTTTGTGCAGCGACCGGAGGTTTCGGGTGGGTCGGAGGGCAGCACGCTGACAGCGTCTGGAAAGAATGGAGGATCCGAGACGCCGTCTGTGCATGAAGTCACCCTTAGCCCCGACCAACGAGCTCCCCCTCTGCAACCCCAGGCTGTTTCCGATTCTGGTGTCGTTTCCGAAGCTCCCAGGAACTGGTTTAGCAATGGAACTTCAGGGGGAGGGAGATCTTTCGAGGGAGAGTAGTGGAGCGGAAGGTTTTGGGAGCTCCCGATTAACCCTGGAGGGTAATGTTCAGCTAGCAAGAGGAGGCATGGCTGTCACGGGGGGGAGGTACAGAAACAAAGGCTACATTGGCTGAGGAGAAGCAAAAACAAGGTACTTTTAACTTTTCTTCAAGATAAACCAGCAGAGATTACCCTGGAAAGTTTGTGGGGGTTAATTGTTAACTTGGGGAAGGTATTATTTCCACAAATTCAGGACTTGGAGACACGAGTCAAAAATTTAGAAAAATCTGCTTAATCTGTAGAAGGAGAGAATAAAGACTTATTGGGGAAATTTGGACCTTCAGTACAAAGAATAGATAAAATGAATGATTTGCAAATAAATATGATAAAAGATCTTACTAATATGAGAAAGAAAATTGAAAATCTGGAAGACTCTCAAAGGGCTAATAATATACGACTATTGAATTTCCCAAGAACAATAACTATCACTCCAAGAGAGATGTTAGCCAGATATATGAAGGAAATATTGGGATTTACAGAGGGGAATTTTCCTCCAATGAGTCAAGTTTACTATCTACCACAACGACTACCCAGAAGTTCCTAATCAACAACAAGGGCAACCATTGGATGTCTCAGCGATGCTGGAGGCACCAACAGAGGATTTAGTAACTTCAGGAACATTGTTAGTGACTCTAGCTATGCCAATTGATAAAGTTTTGGTTATGAAAAAATTCTTTAAAAATAGAGAGAATTTTTAGGTCTAAAAGTCCGTATTTTTCCCGACGTCTCTAAGGAGACTCAAAAGAAGCGTAGGCAGTTTTTGTTACTGAAGCCAGGAGTTCTCCAGCTGGGTGCAACATTCTTTTTACGATATCCCTGTAAGTGCATTGTTTGCTATCAATCAGTCAAGTATGTATTTTTTGAGTCTGTACAACTCAGTGAATTTATAACAGCTAAAAAAGAATTGTTGGATCGAAGAGAATGAGCTTGTATATGGTAGAATGAGAAACCTCTTTTGACCGGTTTAGTTTTCCTAATATTTTTCTTATGATATCCTCTATATATTGTTATATCTTGGATCAATATTGAGGACTTGTGTGTACTGATTGACGAATGTACCTTTTCTATCACAAGTGTTTAATGCTTGTTATAATATGAAAGTTAATAAATAAATAAAAAATCGGGTTTTCCATTTATGAGAACCCCTCACCTCCCATGTTAACAACAAACGTACCTGGTTACGCCAATGCCAATATGCTGACAGGGTGTCCGAAATCCAGGACTGCAAGATAGCAAGTTTTAATAAACTATGCTCAGACAGTTGCATAGAGGAGTCCATGATTGTTAAAAGTAGACAGGACAAAATCGGAAGCTGAGTGATTAGAAGGTTCAAATATTTGTTCAACTGTGGAATTGTCTTCATCTAACTGAAGGTCTAACAAATACTGTCAAAACTTTGCACCTGCTATTTTTATTCTTTCAGTATGTTAAAATTTAGCAAATGAATAGCACTTATGCCATAACATTTGCAGAAACATGTGGTGTGGTTGTTTCAGCATCTGTTCTCTTTGAAAAGTAGTTTGACAAGCAGTGCCTAAACATTTGCACACAGCTGTATATCCCTATTTCTAGATATCACATCAAGTTCGTGTTAGGAGGCATGGACATGATGCTACAGTCTGACAGTTTAATTGATGGGTGGGCAAGCTCTTTGGCCCAAGACCCACACTGAGAAAGGAAAGACCCCCCTCCCCCCTCAGGCCCAGAAATCCCAAAAGATATGGCAGTTAAGAGCATATTGGTGGCTTCCCCAGGACAGCAAGACAAAGTAGATATCACACATACACTGCTGCCCGATGCTGCTAGGTCACTGCAGACTGGATTTCAAGCCCTCTATGGGTTAAACGTGGCCCGTGGGCTAGGATTCACCCACTTCTGGTTTAGGTGTGTCGGCATTGCCAGAGACTTCTTAGAAAGAGCTTTCTTGTCAGCAGCAGATGAATCCATTGCTGATGGGTTGTGTCAACCTACCAGCAGGTGGAGATAGAGAACACTGAAAATCACAGTGCCTCCTGGACAGCTAGCTCCCTCTGCCTCTCTCAGTATTTCTCTATCTCCCAGCAGGTTTGGACTCAGCTTGTTCAGCTCCTTGAAAACTCTGCCTGGGGTGGCTCCTGTGCCTGGCCAGTTGAGCTGGGATGTTGTGGCTGGTGGTGCCCACTTTAAAGGCACATAGGTTTGCCCTTTCCCTGCCTTACCATTCCCCCTGTGTGGATGCAGGCATATAGGTTCGCCCTTTCCCTGCCTTTCCCACTCCTCTCTGCCTCTGTAGCTGTTTGCCTCATTTTCCTCACAAAGTTAAAAAATAAATCGCGCTTCCAGCACTATTTCTAAGGCGTTTTCTGAGTGTGCAGCTTGATCGGTGCTCGTGGACTCGGTCTTCTGAGGTAAGAGCGGTATTCTGCTCTGGGGAGGGCCCGCGGATGGCATTCCAATCGGGGTGATTTTGGTGCAAAATCGCCATTTTGGATTTTATTCCGCCGTTTTTTTCGGTGATGGCTGCTGACGGTGTTATGCGCTGTTCCCGTTGTGGCAAGCGCAAATCAGCAGCGGGGCTCTGTAAAATGTGCTGTATAAACGGTAGAGCTAGCGCGAGCATGGCGAGCGATGAGTCTTCCCGCTCAATGGAGCTGGCAGCGGGCGCCATTTTGGAAGCGCCGCATGCCTCGACCCCCGCGGTTGCGGAGGAGTCTGAGGGCAGGGGGACGCCTCGGGATGAGGCTGCCAGAGGAGCCCCGTTCCCCGTTGCTCCTAATTCGGAGACGGGAGGTCAGGGTGAGTTCTTCTCCCCGGAATTTGTGCTTTTATTACACAAAGCTTTTATGCTGAAAAGGGCTCTGCCGCAGGTGTCTGACACTGTATTGCTACCTGGTGTTCCCCCCGCGTGATGATGGCCCGGGACTGCTCACAGATGTGGCTTCCCCTGAGCGTTGGATGCACGCTAAGCAGCAATGGATGAATTCCCTGTCAGAGAGTGGCGCACCCCCTTCCCCCCCCCCCCCCCCCCCCCCCGTGGTCGGGCTGTGGGGACTGAGGGTTCTGGCAGACCCTTGTGGTCGAAGGAGCCAGAGGATGGTGCTTGTTTGCCACTGGATCTGGATGATCCTTCCGCGGATCGGATTTTCCACCATGATGAGCTGCCAGCCCTTATCTCTGATGCCTTACAGGTCCTCTCTATTGATGACCCTGTTAAAGGCGAGACCACCTCTGGGAATCCGAGGATGGCGAGTACTAAGAAGCCTGCTCGAGCCTTCCCTTTGCATGACTCCATCCAAGAGCTTATTTCTGCTCAATGGTCTGACCCGGATGGACCTTTGAAAGTGGCCAAGGCTATGGGTCAGCTTTACCCTCTGAGTGAGGAGCACTTGTCCCCTTTGGGGATGCCTAAAGTGGACGCCTTAGTCACTGCTGTGACAAAAAAGACCACCCTCCTGGAGGGGTCGCCAGCGGTTGGAATCCGCGTTGAAGCGGTCCTTTGAAATATCAGGCCTCACCTTAAGGGCGTCTGTTTGCAGTTCCTATGCAGCCTGGGCCTGCCTTTCCTGGTTACAGCAGCAGTGGAGCAGCCCGTGGATGGTGCGGAGCCCCTCGCTGAGGTTGCACCACGGAAGGAGTCGGCCCTGTCTTTTCTGGCTGACGCCCTCTATGATCTGGTCAGAGCTTCGGCTAAACAGATGTTTGTGGCGGTTGCGGCCTGTCACCTTCTTTGGCTACGCCATTGGGCGGCTGACATGGCCTCTAAGCAGAGGCTAGTGAAGTTACCCTTTCGGGGTCTTCTACTATTTGGAGAGGAATTGGAGAAGATTGTTAAAGACCTGGGGGATGTTAAACCCCAAAGGTTGCCTGAGGATAGGCCGTGGCCTTCTTCCAAGGGCCAGGTGGTTCCCTCCTGTTCCAGACCTTGCTTCTATGAAGCTCGAAGGTATCGACCGGGGTGCTCTGCTGGGTTTTCTCACCGTGCCCGTTTTCAGCAGCGGAACTCCTTTCGCTCGGACAAACGATCCGCAGCGGCCGGGTCAAGGCCAGGAGTTCAGAGCCATCCTCCACAATGATGGGACGCCGGTCCACTCTTCCTTGCCAACTGTAGGAGGACGACTTTCCCTCTTTCTCGAGGAGTGGACCAGGATTACCTCAGATCAGTGGGTTCTGGACCTGATCAGAGATGGTTACCGATTGGAATTCGGTGCCCCGGTGAGAGACGTGTTTGTGGAGTCCCGATGCGGCACGGCTGTCAAATGGGCGGCGGTAGAGGAGACCTTACAAGTCTTGTTGCACCTTGGAGCGGTGTCCCCTGTGCCTCCCGCCGAATATGGCTGCGGTCGTTACTCCATTTATTTTGTAGTGCCGCGGAAAGGCGGGTCTTTCCGGCCCATTCTTGACTTAAGAAAAGTCAACGAGACACTCAGAGTGCGGCATTTTCACATGGAAACCCTGCGCTCTGTCATTGCGGCGGTACAGCCAGGAGAGTTTCTCACGTCTCTGGACCTAAAAGAAGCCTACTTGCATATTCCTATTTGGCCCCCGCACCAACGGTTTCTCCCGTTTGCGGTGTTGGGAAAACATTTCCAGTTTCGGGCCTTGCCTTTTGGCCTCGCCACAGCTCCCCGAACCTTTTCCAAAGTTATGGTGGTAGTAGCTGCCTTTCTCAGGCGAGGGGGTATCCGGGTTCACCCGTACCTCGCCGACTGGCTCATCAGAGCGGACTCAGTAGTGGAGAGTCGTCATGTAACAGCCAGAGTGGTCTCTGTACTGCAAACTCTGGGCTGGGTGGTCAATATACCCAAAAGTCACCTGACCCCCTCTCAGTCTCTCGAGTATTTGGGGGTCCGGATCGACACAGCTTCGGGGTTTATCTACCCGACCAAAGGAGGTGCAAGCTTCAGTCTCAGGTCCGTCCGCTCCTGCGGATGCCTTGCCCTCGAGCTTGGGACTTTGTCCAGCTGTTGGGGTCGATGACAGCCACCTTGGAAGTGGTGCCATGGATGAGAGCGCACATGAGACCTCTGCAGATTGCCCTGCTTCAGCGATGGTCTCCGATGTCCCAGGATTATCAAAGCAGACTAGCGTGGCTCCCTGCCGCCCGGCTCAGTATGGAGTGGTGGCTCTCCGACAGCATGCTGCGGCAAGGCATGCCGCTAGCACTTCCCGATTGGTGCCTGATTGTAACTGATGCCAGCCTGGAAGGCTGGGGAGCACATTGCCGGGGAAGCTATGCCCAGGGTCTGTGGACACCCAAGGAGTCGGGGTGGTCCAGCAATTGCTTGGAGCTGAGAGTGGTATTTCAGGCTCTTCTGGCCTTTCACAAGACCCTGGAGGGGCTGGCTGTCAGAGTTCTGTTGGACAACACGACAGCGGTGGCCTACATAAATCGACAGGGCGGCACGCGGTGCACAGCCCTGGCAGCGGAGGCCGCTCAGATTTGCCACTGGGCCGAGCTACATCTACAGCTACTGTCAGCAGCTCATATCGCAGGTCAGAGCAACGTGCAAGCCGACTTTCTAAGCAGGAATCTAATCGACCCGGCAGAGTGGGCATTGGCAGATGAAGTGTTCCTTCAGATCTGTGCCAGATGGGGCAGGCCCAAGATGGATCTCATGGCGTCCAGCTCAAACGCCAAGGTCCCTTGCTTCTTCAGCAGATGGAGAGATCTCCACTCGGCAGGGTTGGATGCTCTGGCTTAACCCTGGCCCGACGGCCTCCTGTATGTGTTCCCGCTGTGGCCCTTTATAGGGCGCATTCTCCTGCGAATTCGGCTACACCAAGGATTGGTGATTCTAATTGCCCCGGATTGGCCCAGGCGTCCGTGGTACGTGGACCTCCGGCGGATGCTTGTGGAGGCTCCTCTGCCCTTGCCTTTGGTACCGAACCTGTTGTCACAGGGCCCGGTGACCTAGGAGGATCCCTGCTGCTTTGGTCTTACAGCATGGCTATTGAGAGGGCGCAATTGAGAGACAAGGGCTATTCTAACAAGGTCATTTCCACTCTCTTGCAGGCCCGCAAGCGTTCCACTTCTGTTGCTTATGCTCGGATCTGGCGCCAGTTTGAGGCTTGGTGTGTTTCAAAAGCGATTACACCCATGCGGGCTACAGTCTCGCCGATACTTGACTTTTTGCAGGATGGTTTACAAAAAGGCTTGGCCTACAATTCCCTGCGAGTGCAAGTGGCAGCTTTAGCATGCTTTCGAGGGAAGGTCGCTGGCCTCTCCCTGGCTGCTCATCCAGATATTGCACGGTTTCTCAGAGGGGTGCTTCGGTTCCGTCCTCCCATGCGGGCGCCTTCTCCAGCCTGGAACCTGGGACTGGTGTTGAAGGCCCTTCAGTGTTCACCCTTCGAGCCGCTGAGGCGAGCTTCGGAGAAGGATGTGACTCTAAAGATAGTCTTTTTGGTGGCCATTACGTCGGCGAGACGTGTGTCTGAGCTCCAGGCACTGTCCTGTCGAGACCCCTTTCTGTAATTTTCAGAGTCTGGAGTAACGGTACGTACTGTGCCTTCCTTTCTGCCTAAGGTGGTTTCAGCGTTTCACCTAAACCAGCCCATTTTTCTGCCCTCCTTTTCTAGGGAGGAGTTTCCGGAATCTTTTGGGCAGTTGCACCTTCTGGATGTGCGCAGAGCTCTGTTGCAGTATCTGCAGATGTCAAATGCTTTCAGGACCTCTGATCATCTTTTTGTTTTGTGGTCAGGTCTTCGCAGAGGGTCTCCAGCGTCTAAAGCCACTAGCCCATTGGCTTAAGGAAGCTATTTTTTCTGCATATCTGCTGTCTGGCCGGCCTCTGCCTGACGCCTTTAAGGCACATTCCACAAGAGTTATTTCCTCTTCTTGGGCTGAAACTGGAGCACTCTCTCTTCAAGAGATATGTAGTGCGGCTACTTCGGCTTCTAAGCTCTCTTTTGCCCGACATTACAGGCTGGATGTGGCTGCCAGGAGGGACGCGCTTTTTGGAGCACAAGTGCTTGTGCGTGGCGTGGCTTGTTCCCGCCCTATCTAGGGAGTGCTTTGATACATCCCATCAGTAATGGATTCATCTGCTGCTGATGACAAGGAAGGGAAAATTAGGTTCTTACCTTGGTAATTTTCTTTCCTTTAGTCACAGCAGATGAATCCATGATCTCTCCCTGTCTGACTCTGTTTTTTGTTGTTTTTCCTGTAGACATGTTCCCTCATTGGGAGAAGTTGGAAAACAGTCTTCAGGATCTCTATTTACTGTTATATTACAGGAGGTTGAGTTCGTCCCTCCTTTGTGTTATTGCTCCTGTTCTGGGGCGTTTGTTCGCAGTGAGGAAAGTTCATGTTATTCTACTTTGCGGTTTAACACTGCTTTGGAAGCTTCAAAATACTGAGAGGCAGAGGGAGCTAGCTGTCCAGGAGGCACTGTGGTTTTCAGCGTTCTCTATCTCCACCTGCTGGTAGGTGGACACAACCCATCAGTAATGGATTCATCTGCTGTGACTAAAGGAAAGAAAATTACCAAGTTTCCCTTAGAGCAACTTTACTGGTTGACTACATTTTCAATTCAGATCTTGAAGTATGTACATTTTCTTCAAATAATATTCTTTTGTTGTGTAAAAAAAATTCCAAATCTTTCCAGATATTTCAAAAGTGACTCCATGTAGAAGATTATTCCTTGAAATGTGACTTCTATTGGGGTAAAATTTTCCCTAAATATCTTTTTTAATGTACTGTGAAATATTACAAATACACACACACCCAACAGCCACCCACCTACCCTGCCTTTCCCCATCCCTTTTCTAACTCAAAATTGTCTGTCTTGTTTCAAGTGGACTAATATGGCAATCGTGTTACTACTTTGTTTTGTAGATCCTCTTTGGACTTCCTGTTTCTCTCACTTTATTTCAATTAGGGGTGCACACCTTAATTTTGTTTTACCGTGTGCTAAAATTAAATAATGTGGGCAAAAACAAAGTGAAAAAAAAATTACCATCAATAAAAATTCTCTCCTGGACCCCTAATAGTAGCCCCCTCATCACTTCTTATATGTCTCCTTTCGAGGGTTTGCATAGTAAGTTTTTTTTTATTCATTCTGTTTTTCATATAGTTTCTTTAATTCATTTTATTTGAATCATGCTTCACCAAAAAGCCCTCTGCTCAGTGTGTGGCGGCGGCAGAGACTAAGAAAGCAAATAGAATGTTGGGTATTATTAGGAAAGGAATGGAAAACAAAAAGGAGAAATTAGGTCTTACCTGCTAATTTTCTTTCCTTTAGACCCTCCAGACCAGTCAAGATGCTTGGGTTATGCACGCCTACCAGCAGAGGGAGACTGAGAATATCTGACTTTTACTATAGTATATCCTGTGCCAATCCCAACCACCCAGTATTTAGTAACAAAGCAGCGAAAGACAAAAAAAAATCCCCGGACCCTGTGTCCCAGCCAACATCAAAGAAAAAGTGTGCTTCCACGGACAGCCTGGAAACCACAAACCTGACTTGTATCACTCGAAAAAAACTCAAGCAGTTTGAGCTCCACCTTGTCTTTTTTTTTTCTTTTCTGGCCGAGTGGTGGTACTGTGAACACCCTGCAGCCACCCCAAAACAGAAATAGATAATAGCAACACCAGACCAAAAGAGGGAGGTCTCGACTGGTCAGGAGGGTCTAGAGGAAAGAAAATTAGCAGGTAAGACCTAATTTCTCTTTCCTCAGCAACCTTCCAGACTGGTCAAGGTGGTTGGGAAGTACCAAAGCAGTATCCTGTAAGGGCGGGACCCCCTTAAGCCGAAAGGCAAGACCACTGCCCAAAAACCAGCATCCACCTTCGCCTGAATGTCGATCCGGTAATACTTCATGAAAGAATGCAACAAAGACCACACCACTGCTTTGCAGATGTCCTGTAGTGGACTGCTGTCTGCCCAGGAGGTTGCCACCCCCCCCCCCCCCCCCAAGTTGAATGAGCCTTAAGTGCCACTGGAACAGTACGATCTTTGAGCAAATATGCTGAAGCAATCGCCTTTTTTAACCACAGTTATAGTGGCTTTGGAAGCTGCCACCCCCGTCTTCTGACCACCATACAGGACAAACAACTGATCTGAAACTCCCTCCTCTTCAGATAATACTGCAAAACTCTCGACATCCAATTTCACCAAGCGATGCTGATCCTTATCTAATGTCCTGTCTCCCAAAACCGGCAAGAAAATCCGAAATCACCTTGGGCAAAAAAGTAGGAACCGGCTTCAAAGTCACCTTTTCCAGGGAAAAAAGTAAGAAGGGCCCCCTACAGGACAAGGCCTGCAACTGTGAGATTCTCCTGGCCAAAGAAATCGCCACCAAAAACACTGTTTTCAAAGTAAGATCCTTACAGGTACTTGATTCCAGTGGTTCAAAGGGAGACCCAACCAAACCATCCAAAACCAAATTTTGATCTCACGGGAGCACAAAGGGACGCTGGAGGCCAAAGAAGCTTCACACTCCCCCCCCCCCCCCCCCCCCCCCCCCCCGGCAGAAAATGGACCACATCCTAAGAAGCCGCCAAGAATTTCCCCCTGGACCTTCCCCCGAAAACACGCCAAGGCTGTCGCTTGCACCTTTATGGGCAAGTCACTTTACTTGCCATTGCCCCAGGTACAAAGATTGTGAGCCCTCTAGAGACAGAGAAAGTACCTGCATATAATGTGTACAGCACTGCGTACATCTAGTAGCGCTCTATAAATGATTAGTAGTACTAGTAATAAGAGATCAAGCCCCTATCCAGACCATCCTGAAGAAATTCCAAAACCGCCACAACCGAAGCCCGAAGGAGCTGGTAAGACCTATCGTGAACCCAGATCTCAAAAATATGCCACACTCTAAGCCAAGGAAGTCAACCTCTTATGTGACCATAACAATGTAGAAATAACCCTGGAGGAAAAACCCTTCTTAGCTCACCTGCTCAAGAGCCAGGCCGTAAGCAAGAACGGAGCCGGATCGGGTATAACAATAGGCCCCTGACATAACAGGTCAACTGCCCCCTGAAGCGGAAGAGGATCCTGCACCGTCAGGCTAATCAAATCCCCGTACCAGGGACAGCATAGCCAATCTGGAGCGACCAGAATCACTGGACCCGAATGCCACTCTATCCATTGAATGACCTGACCCACTAAGGGCCAAGGCAGAAACACATACAGTAGAACATGAGACGGCCACTGAAGAACCAAGGCAGCGATCCCTTCTGAACGAGGATCTTTCCTTCGACTGAAGAAGCGAGGCACCTGAGCATTGCTGGTCGTTGCCATGAGATCCACATGGGGCGTCTCCCACTGCTGCACAATGCGGTCGAAGACTGGTGAAGTGACCATTCACTGGGATCCAACGTGTGCCTGCTGAGAAAATCTGCCCGCACGTTGTCCACTCTGGCCACGGAGAGGTCCTGCAGATGTGCCTCTGCCCAGATCACCAGCAACTCGGTCTCTTCCGCCAGTGCACGACTCTTTGTGCTGCCCTGATGATTGACGTAGGCCACGGCCGTGGTATGTCTGAGAGGACCCTTACAGCGCTGTCAACAAGAAGCAATTTGAAGCACTCCAGAGCCAATCTGATCGCCTGAGTCTCCAGCCCATTTATTGACTAATGGCCCTGAGCCACCTGACCAAGACAGTGGGCATCCCAGCCCAAGAAACTGGCGTCCATAGTGACCATTATCCACTCTGGAGGGTCCAGATGGGCCACGCAAAGCCACCACTGCGGATTGCTCCGTGGCACATACACCCCCCCTCTGAAGAGGAAACCGCACATCCAAGTCCTGCCTTTGAGGCGACCAGCGGGAAAGAACAGAGTGTTGCAGTGTCCGCATGTGAGCTCGAGACCACGGCACCACTTCCAACATTGCTGCTATTGAGCCCAGAACCTGAAGATAGACTCGAGCCGAGGGCACACGTTCTGACAAGAGCACCTGAATCTGTAGCTTACTGATCCGCGCCGGCAACAAAAACACATGCCCCACCAGCATGTCGAACCAGATCCCCAAATACTTGAGCGACTGAGAAGGCTGAAGACTCTTGGCCAAGTTCACCACCCATACCAGAGACTCCAGAAAATGTATCGCCAGATCAGTTGTTCTCTCGCTCTCAAGATGGAATTTTGCTCGAATCAACCAGTCATCCAGGTAAGGATGGACCAAGATGCCCTGCTTCCAGAGGGCCACTGCCACAATCACCATCACCTTGGAAAACGTCCAGGGAGCAGTGACCAGACTGAATGGCAGAGCACAAAACTGAAAATGTTTCCCTAAGACAGTAAAGCGAAGGAACTGCTGGTGAGCCTCATGAATAGGAATGTGCAGATATGCTTCTGTGAGATCTAGGAGCGTGAGGAACTTGCCACACTGAACCGTGTCAGTGACCGAGCATAATGTCTCCATGCAAAAAGAAGGAATCTTGAGAGCCCTGTGGACCTGTTTGAGATCCAAAATGGGCCGATAAGCGTCCTCCTTGGGAACTACAAAATGTGGAGTAACAGCCTGTTCATTCCTTCTCGGGAACCGGAACCACTGCTCCAAGACGGATGAGAGGACATAGTGTGTCCTAAATTGTCCCCGCCTTGTGATAACGACACGGCGACTAGAGAAACAAATCTGGAAGGGGACTCAGGAAGTCCAGTGTGTAATTGTCTCGCACCACTTCAAGGATCCACTACTGTGGCGTAATCTGGGCCCACCTCTGGTAAAACCCTCGCAACTGAGCACCCACTTGAACCAGAGGCCTGGGCTCCCAAACCTTCATTGGTAACCTCGCACCAGCCCAGAATGCAGCCCTGACCTTCACGATGGCAGCCCCGAAAGGTCTATGTCCACTGGAAAAAATGATTCCTGGAGGCCCCCCCCCCCCCCCCCCCCCCCCCAGACCTGCCTGGCCAATACTGTCTGGCTTCCAGGAACCGGCAACAAGCCGACAAACCACGGCCAGCCACCTTAAACTGATAGTCCAGCAACTGAGGAACCTTAGTTTCAACGAGCCCCTGCACCAACTTGTCCAACTCCGCACCAAAGAGCGTGGGATCCCGAAAAGGCAGAGAACACAGCTTAGCTTTAGAAGCTGCATCTGCAGCCCAACCTTGACGCCAAAGAGCTCAATGTGTAGCCACCACTAGGGACATATTCTTCACGGACGCACACAATAGATCATACAGGAGATCGGCCAAGAAATTAGAAAAGGTACAGAGAAGGGTGATGAAAATGATAAAAGGGATGGGAAAGGCTAAAGCAGCTAGGGCTCTTCAGCTTGGAAAAAAGACAGCTGAGGGGAGATATGATAGAGGTTGAATATTGTGTGCAATTCTGGTCAGCACATCTCAAAAAAGATGTAATGGAATTAGAAAAGGTAGAGAGAAGGGCAACGAAAATGATAAAGGGGTTGGGACAACTTCCCTATCAGGAAAGGCTTAAGCGGCTAGGGCTCTTCAACTTGGAGAAAAGACAGCTGAGAGGAGATATGATAGAGGTCTATAAAATAATGAGTGAAGTGGAAAGGGTAGACCTGAAATGCTTGTTTACTCTTTCCAAAAATACTAGACTAGGGGGTACGCAATGAAGCTACAAAGTAGTAAATGTAAAATAAATTGGAAAAAATATTAGTGTGTAATTAAACTCTGGATTTCATTGTCAGAGAATGTAGTAAAAGCAGTTAGCTTACCGGGGTTTAAAAAAAAGGTTTGGATGGTTGTTAAAAGAAAAGTCCATAAGCCATTATTAAGAGGGACTTGGGGAAAACCCACTGCTTATTTCTAGGATAAGCAGCATAAAATGTACTGTTTTGAGATTTTGCCAGGTACTTGTAACCTGGATTGGCCACTGTTGGAAACAGGATGCTGGGCTTGATGGTCCTTCAGTCTGTCCCTGTATGGTAACACTTATGTGCTTATCTGGTCATTTAGGGGACTTTTCTGTGGCTTGTTAATAAAACACATCTAGACCAAAAAGTGCTCTGGATGGTTTTCTTTTGTTCCATTATGGCAGTTTCTCTAAGCAATTACCTGGTATGGGAGGCAGGCTTTATTAGAAGCATAGGAGGGGCAATTCAGACTATTAGACAGAGTTTGTCTTGCTCCAACACCTGCTTTTCAGAGCAGCTGGAATCCTTGCTTCATTTTTTTTTTTTTTTTGTTACATTTGTACCCTGCGCTTTCCTACTCATGGCAGGCTCAATGGGTTAAGTGACTTGCCCAGAGTCACAAGGAGCTGCCTGTGCCAGGAATTGAACTCAGTTCCCCAGGACCAAAGTCCACCACCCTAACCACTAGGCCACTCCTCCACTCCACTCCAAGACAACAAAAAACTGCATTCTATCATGTTATCATGTCTACAACTTCTGCCTCTCTATATACTTTTCCTGTATCTATTTAGAAAATAAACCCTTTCATTGTATGTACTGCTTACTTAATATCCTGAACTGTTACATTCTGATATCTGTTTACCATCTTGTGCACTGCCATCTTAAAGCTGTTAATTTCCTGATGTCCGAGTGCTAGCAGTGATGTGGAAAGAAATCAGACTTACCAAATTCTGTGTTTGCTGCTTTAAAAAAAAATTTGTTCGGAAGAACTCAGTGATGTATTTATTTCTGTGTTTGCTGCTTTTAAAAAGTTACATTGTGATATCAGTGTACTGCCCCTCCCCCACATAAACACAGGTTTGTTACTCTTTGTATACCTTTAACAGAAGGATATCAATTTACCTTCTCTTACTCTTAAACTTACTATAGACTTAAGTTTGCCCAAAAGGGGGCAAGAAGTCATACTCTCTTCTATTCTCTATAGAGTTTAAAATTAAACTACCTGTTTCCAGAAACTTACTGAGCAGGGGGAGGAAAAAGTAGGGTTGGGTCTTTGGTAGGCCTCGTCACATCCACAGCACAAATAGCTCCTAGTTGTTGTATGGCAAAGAAACATTCGTGCCCTTAAAGCTGTGGCTCTCACTACAGCTCCTGCCTCTGTGCAGACTGAATGTTTGGCCCATGACAGCATACTGGTTTCATGTGACAGATGCATGCACATTGAATCCCTCATGAAAGAAGTACATGAACTAACAGGAGGTGGCAAAACTAAGAAGCATCTGTGACAACCAGAAATTCATCTCAGAGATGCATGACGAAACACTGAGTATCACCAGCAAACAGAGAGAAGATTTTGTGCAGAAAGAGGACAGCTGGTCAACAAATCCTGCAAAATCAACCCCCCAACTCTATCTTCTGTTGAACTGAAGAATCGTTCACAGCCCTGGAGGTAGAAGAACTGAAAACATCTCAGGAACAGGAGGAAACCAACGATCAAAAATCCCAAGTGCCAGATCGATGGCCGAAAAGAAGCAAAAGGTAGTGGTGGTCGGTGATTCTGTTCTGCAGGGTACTGAGGCGTCCATCTGCTGACCAGATATGATGTCCAGGGAGGTGTGCTGTCTGCCTGGTACCAAAATTTGAGATGTAGCAGAAAGATTGCCTAGACTCATCAAGCCTACTGACTACTACTCTATGCTACTAATCCATGTGGGCACAAATGATATTGCTAAGTATCCTGAATATATCAAACGTGACTTCATGGCTCTGGGTCAGAAGGTAAAGCACCTAGGTGCACAGGCGGCGTTCTCATTCTTCCTGTCGAAGGTAAAGGCCAAATTACTACTACTACTACTATTTAGCATTTCTATAGCGCTACAAGGCGTACGCAGCACAGCACAAACATAGAAGACAGTCCCTGCTCAAAGAGCTTACAATCTAATAGACAAAAAATAAAGTAAGCAAATCAAATCAATTAATGTGTACAGAAAGGAGGAGAGGAGGTTACAAGTGGTTACGAATGAGGGAAGCTTGCATCCCGGAGCTAAATGTGTGGCTGCATGGATGGTGCCGATGGCACTTCGGTTTCCTTGACTATGGGATATTTTTCCAAGAACTGCTGAACAGCGATGGTGTCCATCTTTCAAGAAAGGGACGAAGTGTCTTCAGTAACAGACTGGCTAAAAACTAAAGAGAGCTTTAAATTAAATTTGCTGGGAATGGGTGAGAAAAGCCCCAAAGTCATAAACAGTCCTCAGGAAGTTAAGACATCAAATACCCCTATAGAAAGGGAAAAATAAGGTAACATCTAGAGAGCCTTACATACCAATGCCCGTAGTATGGCAAACAAATGCCTAGATCTATTGGCTGCAATGATAGAAGCCGACTTGGATATAGTGGTGGTCATGGAGATGTGGTTTACAGAGAACCATGACTGGGATGTAGTTATACCTGGCTATAATCTATTCAGGAAGGGCAAGGTAGGAAAAAAGAGTGGAGGAGTGGTGTATATTAAGAATAATATCAAAGTGACAGAACTGCAGGACGTATGGGATAAGGATGAAGCGTTGTAGGTAAAACTGGCAAGAAGAAAAGGAAAATGTATTTACGTCGGTGTAATATACAGGTCACCTTCACAGTCAGAAGAAATGGACAGAGACTTAATAGAAGATATCCATCCATAAGATAGTTTGGATAGGGGAAATACGACTGATATGTGATTTAAATGTGATGCCATCAGATCCCTTAGGAAAAGAAGGGGCTAGTGGTTATTGAGGAAGGGCAGATTGGATGGGCCATTTGGCCCTTATCTACTGTAATTTCTATGTTTTTATATAAAAATGTCCCAGTGTTGGAACGCCCAGATCCCGCCCTTAACATGCCCCCTTATGATTTTAACACATTTCTGACGGACTTCATAGAAAATCGTCTAAAAATTGGTTTTGAAAATACCAATTTGCACTTTTTGTGAGAAAAATGTCCAAATGCAGATTTATGCCACTTTTTGATGTTTTTCTCTTTGAAAATGAGCCCCATAGTTTATCTGAGATAGGACTTGGCAACAGTTTTATGAGGACAACCTGCCAGGTTCTTGGACCTAGATTGACCATTGTTGGTAACAGGATACTGGGCTTGATGGACTTGTGGTCTGTCCTAGTATGGCAACGCTTATGCTCTTAAGTTATTTAAATGTTTGGAAGACAGCACTCCCAGTACCCATTCACTCTTTAAAAAAAAAAAAAAGCCTTTCCAAAAAGCCACATACTCAGCAGGCAGCAATGACTGTTTTTTAAAATGCTCACTGCCATCATTTAGATTAGGCCTGAATATTCAGTGCTGGGACATAGCCAGGCCCCAGCATTGATAATCCAGGTCAGCTGTTGTATCCATAAGTTCTGTGGGAACAGCCGATACTCAGTGCTAAACCAGGCAGTTAGGACTGCTATTTAAGCGGTCCTACTTGCCAATTAGCATTGCTGGTGCTTGTATAACTTCCAAGACTGCCCTGGTGCTCCCTCAGATTCTTCTGACTGTCCCTTCCCAGCATGCTCGTAATTTAACCAGGCAGGAGCCTTTGCTGCCTGGTTAAATTGTTTTGAATATCAGGCCCCGTGTTTTCAGTTTCTTTTTAAAAGCTGGTTAATAATTTTGCCAGTGCAATTACAACAGCAATGAGTTCTGTAGCTTGGAGCCCACTACCACAAAAGTATGTTAAGCAACTGGATTGCAATCTCTTAGCTTGCTGGGTACCGCAAGCAGCAGGGCTGTGGAGTCAGAGTAGGAAGCAATTTGGGGTGGAGTTGGAGCCAGAGACAGTAAAAATGTTCTGACTCCAGCTTCAAAATAAATTTACCATTATATTATAATGTCTTTTTATCATTTTATACTTATATATATATATGTACACATACCTTTGTTCTGGATCTAAAGTACTGGTAAATAATAAATTACCAGTACGTTAGATCCAGAACAAGAAATTTAAAGTCTAATATCAGTAGACGTTGGAGTCGAACAGTACAAAAATAAAGGCGCCAGAGTTGGAGTTGAAGTCAAAAGCTGGGTGTACCGGACTCCACAACCCTGGTAAGCAGAGCTTGTTACGAGGGATGCAGCCTCCTTACAGGATCATATCTACACAGCAAGTTCTGCAAAGATATAGGACACAAAAAACTAGGCAAGGTAGATTATATTGAATCATGTATTCAACTGGTAACCAATGAAGTTCAGCCAAGACTGGAAATATGTAATTGGTAGATCTTTTATTCATCAACAGTCTAGTCACTGTGTTCTGTACTAATTGTTAACACCTCCTTTTTTGGGTTTGTTTTAAAGAGGGTCATTTTATAACAGGTCGCCTATACGTGAAGGCCTAGTAGGCCCCTGTTTTACGCCAATTTCATAGACACGTGTATTTTTCAAATACCAGGGGTAAACCAGCAGAAATCACGGCTCGATTGAAGCTGTGGTCACTGACACCTGCTCGAAGGTGGGTGTAAATGTAGTACCCTAAATACATGTGTACATGCATATTTTATAAAACACACGTAAATTGCAACTCTACGCATACGTCACCCAGAACATGCCTACATGTAGGTTGCATAAAAGTGCACATCTTGTCACTGCATGTGCAACCCCTGGGGTAATTTTACAAAAGCCCTTTTATGTGCAGAAAACGTTGATAAATTTACCCCCAAAGGCCCGGATTCTATATATGGAGACTAGCGTGCAAAAATTTGGCAGTACGGCCAAACCGCGCGCAACGTAAATGATTAACAAGCAATTATTGGCAGTAATTAGAATTTGTGTGTACAGCTTTCTGAGTGTATTCTGTAAAGTGCGTGTAACTTTTAATATGTGGATCTCAAAATGGGGTGTGGTCATGGGAGGGGCATATAGAATATGCCCAATCCCCGCCTAAGTTAAGTGTGGGCATTTACACCAGGTTTAGGCTGACGTAAATGGTAGTGTCTAAATTTTAGTCACAGGGACAGGCGCTACACATATTCTATAAACTGCACCAAGCACATTTTTTCCGTCTCTTATTTTTTCAGTGCCATATACAGAATCTGGCCCAAAATCTGTTACATTTCAAATATTGCTGTTTTGCATATCATGCACACTTGTCTTATAACGCGTGAGATATGCAAGAATAGCATGTACTGTTGGCAACGAAAAATCCCAAATGTTAGGGTTCTTGAATCCTTCTGTTTTGAAAACGATATGAAACGACACAGAAGATCCTATGCCTTTCAAAAGACTACATATCTCTACTCCTCTGTGTCTCAAAATTTTTATCCATTCCTTTTCTATAGAACAAAAATAATATGGAAGATGTTCTATAAATAAAAAATACTGTATTGTTTAGTATAAATGCAATAGTATAAGATAGAAATGAGCATCCCTCTCCCCCCATAACCACAAAACAGAAATAAACACATTAATTTAATGTAAGGTGGGCTGGTTTCAAATGCATATTTCTGTCAGTTGCAGAAGATGATGGGTATGGGAAAGAAGAAAAAGTGTAAAAGAATAAAATGCTCAAATCAAAGATAAAAAGAAAAGTTGCTTTCAGTTCTAATGGTCTGCAGGAGGAAAAGTCTTTCTGAGTGCAGAGTAAAGAGAGTGACTTAGCAGTGTGAACACACCCTCTGGGAGCATTTCCTGCCTCTCACACTGGTTTCCTTTGAACACACACTCTCTTGGTTCTGGGGCTGATGCCAGTCAATGTTTGCCAAGGTAGATATTGCCTGGGAGGGGGAGAGGGTTGGGGATCTCTCAGGGACGGATTCCAGCGTCTGGGAGAGGAGGAGGGGTGGTCATCTCTTCCGCTGTGGAATGCAGAGGCCAGAGTGGCGGGAGCGGATGAAGCCAGGCTTGCAGATGCAGCGGTAGGAGCCACTGGTATTCACACATCGGGCATTCTTGCAGAGGAAGCCACGCTGGTTCAGCTCCCGGCACTCATCAATATCTGGGGAGGGACACAGCAGAAAAATAAATCAGGACCTGGATGTACGTTTCTTTTCCCACAACCCCCATGTCACCAAGAACAAGTCAATCCAGTCATGGTTTTACTGAAATACATGCATGGGAGTGCAGTCATGCCCTCATGATCAAAAGCAAACTCCGGCGCTAGAGGCTGTTAACGCCATACTAACGCCGGAGTTTGCTGCCGACTCATGATCAGAGCCCTCGAGCGCCTGAAACAACGCACTTGAGGGCTCTTAGCGCAAGTAGCATGCAAATGCATGCTAAACAGGGCTCTTAGCGCAATTAGCTTGCAAATGCATGCTAATCAGCGCTTAGTACATTCATCCCCAATGATCAGCGTCCAGCGCCAAAGATTGGGTCGCTGGCTGCGGCAAAATCAACGCCAGCTCCAAGCTGGCGTTAGACTTTGCGGATCATTGGGGAAGAATGGTGAGCCCTGTCCAGCATGCAGTCGCATGCTGGCAGGCCCCCGTTCCCCCCCCCAAAGCAAACGCGAACAGGGGGCTGGAGGTCTAGTGGACCTCCGGTCCCCCCGATGATCCCCCCCCCATGTTCAGGGAGGGTGTGTGTCTCCAGCCCCCCCCCCCAAACCCCCAGAAATTGTGAAGTGGTCACCTCTGGCCAAACGCTCTCCCACCCGGGGGGGGGGGGGGGGGGCTGGAGGTCCAGTGGGTCGCCAGCCCCCCCAATCCCCCAGAAATTGTGAAGTGGCCACCTCCGGCCAAACGCTCTCCCACCCAGCGACGGGTGGGGGTGGGGGCTGGACCTCCAGCCCACCCCAACTCTCCCCCCCCCCAGCATTCTCCTTTCAACCCCCCTCCCGGCCCCCCTACCTTTTGTGGTGACAACCCCCCTCCTGGCCCCCCTACCTTTCGTTGGAGAAGGGACGCAGCCTGCCTCCCTCCTCTTCCAGTCGACGCCGCAAAATGACGGCGCCCAGCCTTGCCCATTGCATCCTGGGATGCGCTGGGCAGGGCTACAGACCATGTACGGGAATTGCTCCCTTACATGGTCTGTAGCCCCGCCCAGCGCATCCCAGGATGCAATGGGCGGGGCTGGGCGCCGCCATTTTGCAGCGTCGACTGAAAGAGGAGGGAGGCAGGCTGCATCCCTCCTCCAATGAAAGGTAGGGGGGCCAGGAGGGGGGTTGTCACCATGGACCACCAGGGATTGAAAGGAGAACGCGGGGGGGGGGGGAGGAGTTGGGGTGGGCTGGAGGTCCACCGGACCTCCAGTCCCCACCCCCCTGTCGCTGGGAGAGCGCTTGGCCGGAGGCGGCCACTTCACAATTTCTGGGGGTTTGGGAGGGCTGGAGACCCACCGGACCTCCAGCTCTGTTGTTCGGGCCTCGAGGCAGGCTGTTTGACAGGTTTGGGCTTTTGACAGCCCAGACCTGTCAAACAAGTGCGGGAGGATTGTGCTGAGCGCATGCTCGGCACAATTCGCCCGCACTTCTACATGATAATCAAAGATAATTGCGCTGCTTAGATTTGCATGCATTATCTTTGATCATATGCAGAAAAGCCCTGCGCTGTTCCAGCGCTATTTTTAGAGCGCTGTTCGGAACAGCGCAGGGCTTTGGATCATGAGGGCCTCAGTGCTGCTGTATAAACTGCAAGATCATGCCTGCAAGGAGAACCACATCAGAATGGCAGAGCCTACTTCTCCAGTCCATTAATAAATGAATATGACCAGAACATAAATACTGAAACATTGAATGATAAAAATAAAGTTAATACAGCCCATCTAGTCTGGCCATTCACACCAATTACTACTCTCTACAAACCCTTCCTCTCCTTCAATGATCCTCTGTACTTGTCTCATGCTTTCTTGAATTCAGATACAGCTCTGGTCTCCACCTTATCCATCGAGAAGTCACTCCATGCGTTCACTACCCTTTCCATAAAGAAGTATTTCCTTAGGTTACTCCTAAGTCTATCCCCTTTTACCTTCATCCTATGGCCCCTCATTCCAGATCTTCCTATCGAAAGAGACCTCCTGGGCATTTATATTACAGAGATATTTAAATCTCTATCATCTTCCCTCTCCTGCCTTTCTTCTAAAATATATATATTGAGATCTTTAAGTCTGTCCCCGTATGCTTTATGATGAAGACTACTGATAATTTTTATAGCCACCCTCTGGACTGATTTCATCCTGTTTATATCTTTTTGAAGGTGTAGTCTGCAGTACTGTACACAGAGGTACTATTCGCTCCTTTCTCCTGCTAGCCATTCCTTTCCCCATGCACGCCGGCATAGAAAATGCCAAACTGGGTCAGGAAATGTCCAGCAGATTCTAATAGGGAGATCCATCCCTGCTGCTCATTCTAGAGAAAGGAAGTGATTATCCCAGCTTGGCTAAAATTTGTTAATGGACCTGTCTTCCAGGAATTCATTCAAAAGCGAAGTTACTTACATGTAACGGAAGTTCTCCATGGACAGCAGATAAATCAACCACATATAGGTGGCATCATCCGACAGCTCCCATTGGATAGAAATGTTCTCCAGTAGCTCTGAGATATATATTTTTTAAATCCCTCTCAGCATGTGCATCTGTGACATCTCTACACACTCTTCCCCAGTTTACAGACTGTGCCGTTTTACTGGAGATAACCATTCTAGCACTCAAAACACACCGCTTAGCAGACAAATAAAACTCCACACAAATGTACAAGCCTTCTAGATGAGGCGGCCAAACACTAGCGCTTAACTATGCAGCAACTCTGTTACCTTTCCTCCAAGGGAATGTTCTCTACACTGCGGTATACATACCCCCTCCTTCAGAGAAAAACTTTTTGAGGGAACCCCCCCCCCCCCTACTTAGCCCCTCAGTCAGCCTTCTGGAACAGTGACCTACTGTGGTAAGAATCAAAAACCCACTGGGGCACCTAACCCTCCTTATGCCCCTTGGCTCGGCAGTCACTTATGTGGGACTGACGCATCTTACTTGTCCTAGGAGAAAGCAAAGTTACTTACCTGTAATGAGAGTTTTCCGTGGACAGCCGGATAAGTCAGCCACACAACCCACCCACATCCCCTTGGAGGAAACGTCCTTAGCTAGGGATTGACTGAGGCAGGAAGGGGGGGGGGGTTGCCCAGACTCTCCCAACAGGAGCATCTACTGTTCATACTCAGAGGGATTAAAAAAAAAAAAAAAAACCTCTCTGAGCTATTGGAGAGTGTTTCTGTCCAATGGGAGCCATCAGATGATGTCACCTATATGTGGCTGACGCATCCTGCTTGTTCTAGGAGAACCACTTTTAAACTGAACTGCTCTTTTATTCTCAAACCATAGCTTCTGGCAACAAAGACGGCAGCTTAATTGTCCACTGACTGAAAAATATGTTCTGAAGTTGTAATTCTGTATGTATATGCATGTAAATTCATCCTGTAAATTTGTGTGTCTCCAAATTGGAGGTGTAAGTGTCACCCGGACCTGCACAATGAAAAGCATGTGGGCCCCTGCAGTTATAAAACTATCCCCCTGGTGCTTAGTTCCCTGAGGCTCCTCCTCCTATAGTCAAACTCAGATAAACCATCTTGCTCTGGTTCACTGCCAGATGCCCTCTCTCTTTCTTACCTACCTGAAGTGCCACATGTCTCCCTCTATTTCCTTCTGTTCAAGGTTCTATCCATCTGCCCCTCGTTTCCCTCTCCAAGATACTGTCTGCCTGTCCACCTCTCTTCCCCCCTCTAAGGCAGTGTTTCAAAAGTCTGGTCCTGGAGTACCCTTTGCCAGTCAGGTTTTCAGGATATCCACAATGAATAAGCATGAAAGAGATTTGCACATAATGGAGGCAGTGTATGCAAATCAAGTTCACGCATATTCATTGTAGATATCCTAAAAACCTGACTGGCAAGGGGTACTCCAGGATGGAAAGACAACAAAGCAGATCAGTAGAAGAAAGCCTACAGAGTTGCTAGTATATCTGACGGATTGCACGTCATCACTTTTTTGATTATTTGGCTGTTTTTTAATTACATTTTAGAAGACCTCTGTACATTTTTTACATCAGTATACATATCTCATTAACCCTGACAATAAAAGAAAACTGTGTAGCCCCTGATGCAGCCCTGCTGGGCAAAACACGTCCTGTGTCGGGCTGATTTGAATATTTGGTTTTTTGCTCAATAAATTTATGGTTTTCTTCTACTGATCTGCTTTGTTGTCTTTCCATCTTGGAGTTTGCAGATCATCTGCTTTGTTGTTTTCAAGGGGTACTCCAGGACTAGATTTAGGCAGTACCTTAGAGCAGTGTTTCCCATCTGCCCCTCTCCACCCTCCCACCCCTCAGCAGATGCTGCCTGTCTCCTCCATTTCTCTCTTTGGAGTGTTCTGCATTTGCTCCTTTGCCCTTCTTACCCACGCAGCGTGTCCTGGTGCTGTCCAGCTGGAAGCCAGTGTTGCACTCACAGGAGAAACCATAGTAACCCCAGACACAGCGACCGTTGACACAACGACACTCATCAGAGTCTTCCTCTGAGCTATCCTCCTCTTCAGCACCAAAAGCAGGTAGGGGAAAGAAAACAGGAGTTAATGTGACTGAAGCAACAATGGAGGGAGAGACAGAGACAAAAAAGAGATGTAGAGTATATATACAAAGGAAGGGGAGAAGGAAGAGAAGGGGCAATAGCCAGATACATGAAAGAAGGATTCTTAAAGAGTAGAGGGGACGAGGAACTGGAGAGGAGGCATGAGAAGAACAAGGAGGGGGTGCTAGGAATAAGGTATGGAGAGCAAAGAGGATAGCTAGGGATCAGGTGGAAGACTGAGGAGAGACAAGTCATGCAATGGGGAAAGCTGAGCTGGGGGGAGAATCAAGCTGGGTCACAGGTAGGAGGGGAGAATTGAGCCAGGTAGTGGTTTGGGAGTGGGAGCAGGAGTTAAAAATCGACCTGGGTCACAGGAGGGGAGCATGGGGAGATCCAAGCTGGGCAGTGGGTTAGGGTACGGAGTAGAGAGGAGGGTTGAGTGGTGTCACAGGTATGAGGGAGATCCAAGCTAGGTAGTGGGTTGGGGTGCGGACTCTGCAGAGAGGACAGTTGAATTGGGTCACAGGTAAGGGGGAATGGGGGACAGAGCTGAGCAGAGGAGTGTGTTGGGGGAGAGCAGGCAGACAGTTGAGCTGGGTCACAGTGAGGGAAGACAGCTGAGCTGGGTCACAGGTAGGGGGAGTAGGAAGCAGAGCATAGCTGGGTCACAAGAGGGGGGAGCAAGGTGGAAAACTGAACTGGGTCACAAAAGGGGAAGAGCTGAACTGGGTTACAGTGAGGGAGGGGCTGAGCTGGGTCACAGGCAGAAGGAGACATGAGTTTGGAAAGCATAAGCAAAGAGCCATCCACTGTAACTCACCTCTGGGTTTCTTCCCCAAGAATAAGGGACTGGTTTCCCAGAAGGAGTTCCCATCACTCTGAGAGTGTTGACACAGCTGCTCTGCAAACAAAGAGATAAGAAGAGCCTGTTAACCTTATCACAAACATGCCAGACATCAATGTAAGTTACAAAAACATGCCTCATACACAAGTATACAAATGCATCACATAATCACATATGGTGTATCCTGATGTGTGCTCACGGAGTAATTGGACACTCATGGCCACATGATCAAAAACACCACACTGTTCCAAACAGCACTCTAAAATTAGTGCCAGAACAGCATGGGGCAATAACACCCCTATGATCAAAGCTACTAGCATGCAAATTCATGCACGCTATTAGCTCTGATCATAGGGGTACTTCTGCGGGAGGACTGTGCCTGGGCTTGTGCCCAAGGTACAATCCTCCCGCAGAAGTGACAGGTCCAAGCTGTCAAAAAAAATGCCTGGACGAACATTCCAAGGGGCTGGAGGTCCGGTGGACCTCAGGACCCCCCACCCCAACAGAAGAGCCCCTATCACCCGACAGGGCTGAACCTCTAGCCCTCCTCTGGCGGGTCTAGTGCTCCCCTTACCCCGACCTGACCCCCCACAGTGATCTAGTGCCCCAACCCCTCCCCATACCTTCAAATGATGGAGAAGGAAGTACCACTCCCTCCTTCCTGTGCCGCCTTCAAAATGGTGGCACCTGCCTACCCAGTGCATCCTGGGATGTGATGGGCAGGGCTTCCCTACCATATAAGGGCAGAATAATGTAGAGGATCATTTAAATATAATTTAATGAGCTCTGCGATATTCCCTGGCATGCTCGCACCAGACCCCTAGTGGCCTCTAGCACCCACATTCAACCCTGATCATTGGGTCCCCAGTTTGTTTGTTTTTGTGGAGTTCCCAAGGCCTTGCTACTCATGTTCAGTTAAGAGTTTCTTGGAGCCCTTGCTGTCTGCACATGCTTGGGCTCTTGTTTTATGTGTATGTTGAGAAGGTTCCTGGAGCCCTTGCTGTATGATCTTTGACCCATGTATGCTCTAAGGGTTTCCATACTCTGGTTGTACCTGAGCCCCGAGGAGGGCAGGGCTGACACTGGTACCCCCAGCCCTTGCCATGATTACAGCAGCATTCCTCATAGCTGAGATGAAAAGCATTCAGTGCCATGGAACAAATCTGGTCCTCGCCTCGCTGTCTCCAGCAGATATCTCGCTTCTCTACTGCCCGGTCTGTGGGGGAAAATACAAGATCAGAGAGATAGGTGAAAGGGCAGTAGTTGACCTCCAACCAGCAGCAAATCATGATCAAAGAACTGGCATGATGTTGAAAGTTGGTCCTTCCTAGCACACTTAGATGTATTGCCTTTACATACTACACTCCATGAACTCCAGAAGGAGGCTCTCGTTTGCATAATGTGAGTATTAGGATGAGCATTAGCAATCAATCTGAGAGGCTAGCAGAACCTAGGACCTAGGTTATGAGTGAGGTTCATTCCTATTGTGGTATGCACATCTGGAGACACTATATCATGTGAAATCTTCCTCTTATACAGCTAGAGCTTGTTTTCAATAGGTCCAGCAGGGAGAGGATCCAGAACAGGCATCTCTAGACCCAGGGGTAAAGCTTAAGGCTGGAATGGCATCTCTCACAGATGCCCTGTATGGCCTAATCAGAACCCTGGCATGCTGTACGGCTCTATCAGTGGCAGCCAGATGCCTGTTATGGTTAAGGAATTGGTCAGCGGAAATTACTGTTTGGGGAAGACCTGGAGAAATTAGTTAAAGATCTGGGTGAAGCTTTCCCCTAAAGGCTTCCTGAAGACAAAGTCAATTCTTCCACGCATTCATCATCTAGTCGATCATGCTTCAGGGAAGCCAGATGCTATAGTTCAGGTTAGTTAAGCTATTTCCCACGAAATAATTACCAGTCAAAGCAATCTTCCTCTCAAGGAGTCAAGAGAGGAGGATCTCGTCAGCGTGGACAGCCAATGCCAGGCATTCCAGTCAATGATGAGGTCCAGGTCCATTCTTCACTGGAAATAATCATAAGACTGCTGTCCAGGTTTTACCTGGAATGCATCAGAATAATGTCTGACCAGTGGGTTCTGGACATCATCAAATGTGGTTACAAATTAGAATTTACCCTCCCTATAACATTTCTTCTTGAAGTCCTTCTGCAGAGATCCAGCCAAGCAGCAGACCGTACTTCCCCACTCTGTAGTGCCTTCTGCAACTAGGAGCAGTAGCACCAGTTCCCAAACAACAATGAAAAAAAGGAAGATACTCCATTTAGTTCATAGTTCCCAAGAAAGAATGCTCATTTTTCTCTATCTTAGACCTCAAAACTGTCAACCATTTTCTGTGAGTCTCCCATATCAGAATAGAAACTCTTCAGTCAGCAATAGCATCAGTTTACCTAGGCTCTTGACCTCAAAGAAGCCTACTTTCACGTTCAGATTTGGCCTCCACATCATAGACTTCTAAGATTTGTGATCCTGGGACATCAGAATGCCATTTGGACTGGCCACTGCCCCCAGGACATTTTCAAAGGTAATGGTGGTGGCAGCAGCCTTTCTATGGTGTGAGGGAATCAAAGTCCACCTTTATCTGGGTATTTGGTTAGTAAGAGCCTCCTCCCATCAGGACAGTGTGCAGAAGATGTGCAGAGTGCTCCAACTGTCACAGTCGCTAGGCTAGATACTCAGCTTCAGCAAAATCAAACTGCAGTCTGAGAGTATTTGGGAGTAGCTCACTCCTAAATAAGGCTTCTGTTACAGCAATGAAGCCCTACAGCATGGGAGTATATGAATGTGCTGGGTTTGATGGCAACGACTTTGGATATGGATCCTTGGGCGAGAGAGCATGTGCAACTGCTTCAGTTTTCTTAGTTGGTGGTTGCTGATGACTCAAGACTACGGTTATCGCCTGCCATGGACCTCACAATCAAGGCTCAGCATGAGTTGGTGGCTTCAGTCCATCAACCTATACAAGGGAATTCCCTTATCAATCTCTGACTGAATGGTGCTCATCATGGATGCCAGACTGTCCGAATGGGAGTCCAATGCTAGGGTCAGCTGTGCAGGGGATGCTAAATAAAATGTGGTATCCTGGTTGATCAACTGTCTGGAGTTAAGAGGATTTGCAGGGGATTCTTGGCCTTTGCCAGGACTCTTAAGGGGCATCCAGTCCGCATCTTCTACAACAATGCCTCGGTGGTAGCTTATGTCAACAAACAGGGAGGAACGAGGAGTGGACAGTTGGCCCTGGAAGCCTGTCACCTCTTCCACTGGGTTGAATGTCACCTCTCTGGACCTGGGAGAGTGGGAATTTGCTCAGAGAACCTTCAATATGATATTGAAGCACTGGGGTTCACCAGTTCTGGATCTAATGACATTCAGGAAAAATTCCAAAGTGACTAACTTCTTCAGCTGCACAAGGGGTTCAGGACAGAAGGAAGTAGCTGAGCTTGAATCTGCTATGTTTTTTCTCCATGGCCAATGACAGGCTGAGTACTTTGAAGAGTGGAAATTCATCCTGGACTCCTAGTGCTACTAGCTTCAGACTGGCCCAGAAGCCCGTGGTATGCAGATTTGGTCAGACTCCTGGTAAATCAAGCCCTTCATCTTCCTCTGCTCAGGGAACCTCTGTATCCATCCTTCTATGGTTTTATGGCCTGGCTCTTGAGAGGTCAACGCTAAGAAGTAAGGGTCATTGCGACCCTTTTGCAGGCTAAGAATTATTGGTCAGTTCCTCATATTCTTGCCTTCCTTTAGGATGGTCTCTCAAAAGGTCTGGCTCTTGGTTCCTTAAAAGTTCAAGTAGCTGGTTTTCCAAGATGGCGCTGTGAATAGACGCACCTGTGTTTGCTCCTGGAGGCTGCTGTGTTTGTGAGTTTCTCTCGGTGCCTCTGTAGCCTCGTTAACCATGGGGAAGCGGAGGGGGAAGGTAAAGGAATTTCCCTCGGTTCCTGTGACCTCCTCGACGATGAAACAAACAACCCTGCAATTTCCCAGGCAGCAACCGGGTCCTCAGGGAACTTCGACCCCCACTGCAGCTCTCGGCCCTTTGGAGTCGATTGAGAGTGGAAACGGGGCTTCCTTCAGCCCTGTGGAGCGAATTGCACCTCCCCAGCCTGGAAGAGAGTTGCTGGCTGTTCAAACAGAGACAGACGCCGAAGTGGCTCAGCTGGTCCTGTCTGAGGGTGTGACTGCAGCAACTGAGATAGATTCTCAATTTCGGGAAACATTACTACAACAGGCTTCAAAGGTATTGCCTCAAGGTATTGTTTCCAAGTTAGCTCGGGCTGATAGTCTACCTCAATCTCCTCCTGTGGCTAGTGGAGTGATTAGACCAGCAATTGTGACGCTGGAGTCACTGTGGGATATGGTTTACAATATCCAAAACTCTATGCAAACTACTTTAAAGCAGAATTCTTCTGATATTGAAGTTCTTTCTGAGGCTGCCCTGCTTCAAGCACAAGTGACTGCACAGCAAACCCAGAAATTGGAACGTGTGGATATCAAAATTCAAGAAATGGGATCTATAGAAACAGCTTGGGTTAAAGACAATAATTTCCTACATAAACGACTTGAATACCTTGAAAATCAGACTAAAAGGCTTAACCTTAGGTTTCTTAATTTTCCCAAATCACTGTTAATTTCTCCTTTGGAGATGGTTAAAAAATATTTGGTGGACATCCTGGGAATGGACAAGGACTCACTCCCTCCCATTACACGGGCTTATTACATCGGGAGTACTGGAGTGGTGGTGGGAACCCCCCCCCCCCCCCCCCCCGTAATAGGGGAGGGAATGAATCTTACCTCATTCCTAGAAAGCTCATTAGAAATAGTTACTCAGAGATTAACTCTGCTTGCCACTTTCGCGTTGGAGCCTGATAGGAATGCCGTACTACGGCTTTCGTTGAGACACTTAGAAAATCTGTTTTTGGGCTCAAAGGTCCGTATCTTTCCAGATCTCTCACGGCCTACACAGATGAGACGAAGGACCTTTTTGGAACTTCGCCCCAGGGTGGTGGCATTGGGAGCAAATTTTGTTTTGCGATTTCCTTGTTTTTGTAATGTGGTGCTTGAGGGTAAACATTTTCAGTTTGTAGATCCAAAACAGTTGAAAGAGTTTATTGATGCAAGAGTTGATGTGAATATAGTAAACCTTCCCTAATTTAGCAGGCTGGGGTCTGAACCAGAGGAAGCATCTATTGATTATTAATTTTTGTATTTTTTTTCTTTTTTAATTTCCTTAATCTTGGAATCAAATTTCTTTAACTTGTGGACAAATGGGCTGTAAAGATATATACTTATCATTTTTGTTTCCTAATGTTAAATAATGCCGATTGCATATTCACTTTATGTGGTGATATATTGGAAAATTTAAATAAATAAATAAAAAAAAGTTCAAGTAGCTGCACTGGCTTGTTTTAGAGAGTGGTTGGAGAATTCTTCTTTGGGCTCTCATCCGGATGTGATACAATTCCTGAAAAGTGTATCTCATCTCCGTCCTCTGCTGAGGGCGGTGTGTCCTAAGAGGGCTTAATTCTCATTCCTGTCTTAAATGCTTAGATATCCACAGAGTTTTGATGAGATATTGAAAGAAACTAATGAATGTGGGAGAACAGACAAGTTTGTCCTTTTTGGCCACGTCAAAAAGGGGAGGCTGCTTCTACAGCAACCATCACTCATTGGCTAAAGGACATGATTTCTTTGATGTATGTTCTGGCAGGCAAACAGCTTCCCTTGTCTCTAAGAATGCATTTCACAAGGGGAATAGCTGCTTCTTGGGCTAAGCTCAGAGCAGTATCTCCAATGGACATATGTAAGGCAGCAACATGATCCTCCCTACATACCAATTTAAAACACTATCACTGGACATCACAGCCAGGAAAAAAAAAGTTTCATTTGGAGCTTCAGTGATCAGAATAGCAGTCCTATTCCCCCCTCCCCCCATCATGAACACTGCTTTGTTACATCCTGCACTGATTTGGTAAGGATGCTAAGGAAGGAGAAATTAGTTCTTTCTTGGTAATTTTCTTTCCATCAGTACCACAAGATCAGTCCAAGCTCCCACCCTTATTCAGAGACAAAGTACATTTCCTCAGTGGCGTAGCAAGGGCGGGGCGGTGGGGGCGGTCCGCCCTGGGTGTCAGCGGGTGGGGGGGGGGGGGTGCTCGCTCCCGCTGCTCCCACCCTGCCTTTAAAAAAAAGTTTGTGAAGCGCCGGAAATAGGAAGTTACCTCAGAGGAGGGTAAGACTCAATGTGGGAAGGCCCGACAACGAGGAGGAGATTTTTACAAGCAGGGCACAAGCAAGGTGCTGCCTGCGACTCCAGCGCTTCACAAATTTTTTTTAAAGGCAGGGTGGTGGCAGGAGAACGGAGCTGGTAGTAGGGTCAGGTCGGGGGGGGGGCTCAGATGGGAGAAGGGTGTGGGGTGGGGGTTCTCAGATGGGGGAAGGGGGTGGGGTGGGGGTTCTCAGATGGGAGAAGGGGACTGAGGTGGGGAGGGGAGGGGAGTTCTCGGATGGTTGAAGGGGACTGGGGTGGGGAGGGGGTTCTCGGATGGGAGAAGGGGACTGGGGTGGGGTGGGGACTGGGGTTCTCAGATGGGAGAAGGGGACTGGGGTGGGGTGGGGAGGGGGTTCTCGGATGGGAGAAGGGGTCTGGGTTGGGGTAGGGAGGGGGTTCTCGGTTGGGAGGAGGGGATGGGAGGGGGTTCTTGGATGGGAGGAGGGGACGGGTGGGGAGGCGAGGGGGTTCTCGGATGACAGAAGGGACTGGGGTGGGGAGGCAAGGGGGTTATCGAATGGCAGCAGGAGGGGAGGGGGCTCTCAGATGGGAGAAGGGGGCTGGAACTGGGGTCTGAGAAGGGGCCATATGGGAAAATGGGGGCCATGCCTGGGGCTGGTGAGAAAATGGGGCATGCGTGGGTCAGGTGGGAGAATGGCTCTGGGGCTGAAAAGGGGGGCCCTAATACAAGGCATGTGGATTAAGGGGGCTGGAACTGGGGGCTAAAAAGGAGGGTAGGTGGGATAAGGGAGCTAGTACTGGGACTGGAGGCTGAAAAGGGGCAGGGGCTGGAACTGGGGGGCTGGGGGCTGAAAAGGAGACAGGGAGAAGTGGCTGGGGCTGAAATTTGGGACTGGTGAGAGAAAAGGGCTGGGGTTGAAACTGGGGGCTGAAAAGGAGACAGGGAGAAGTGGCTGGGGGCTGAAGCTCGGGACTGGTGGGAGAAAAGGGCTGGGGCTGAAACTGGGGACTGGTGGGATAGTGGGGCTGGAACTGGGGGCTGAAAAAAAGGGGCAGAGAGAGGGGCAGATCCTGGATGGAAGAGGGAGCGAGAGGGAGGGCAGACCCTGGATGGATGGGAGAGGGAGGGCAAATGGTGGACTGAAGGGGCAGAGAGAAAGGGCAGACAGTGGATGGAAGGGATAGAAAGGGCAGACAGTGAATGGAAGGGGGAGAGAGAAAGTGCATACAGGGGCAGATGGTGGATGGAAGGGGCAGAGATAGAGGGCAGATGTGGATGGAAGGGGCAGGGAGAGAGGGCAGACATTGGATGGAGAGGGCAGACACTGGATGGCAGAGAGAGACCGAAGAGAGATGCTGGATGGAAGGAAGACAGTGAAAAGAAGATGAGGAAAGCAGAAACCAGAGACAACAAACTGTAAATAAAATATATAGTTTTATTTTTTTGCTTTAGGATAAAGTAGTATTGTAGCTGTGTTAACAAATGTTTATAATAGAACATGTAAACAAGGTAATCTTTTTATTGGACTAATTTTAATACATTTTGGCTAACTTTCGTAGAACAAAACCCCCTTCCTCAGGTCAGGATAGGATACTGTAACAGTACTATTTTCTAATATATTTCCACCATTCATAATGTACTGTAAGCCACATTGAGCCTGCAAAGAGATGGGAAAATGTGGGATACAAATGCAATAAATAAATAAATAAATACTATACTGTATTGAGCTGAGGAAGGATGTTTTGGCCTCTGAAAGCTAAATGTATGTCCAATAAAATGGTATTATTTTATTTTCTATATTTGTTTTATTTCTATTTGTTAATTTGTAAAGTGGTGATTGGTATTTGTTAGTTTTTTCAAATTTACATCTGCTGTCTTTATATTTTGCACAGTACTAGGGGACATTTTCGGTTTCTGTGGTGTTGCATTGTATGCAGAGTCTGGCATCTTGGGGGTTCAGTTCAATTTTTGTCTAAATAGAAAGTTTATGATTACTTATTCAATAGTGGATTAGGGTGTCTGTGTTTGTGAAAAAGACATGGCTTTCAGTTGGCATTGACTGTGCAGGATTGACGATCTGTACTATTCTGTCTGGTTTCATTTTACAATAGGTGAATTGATGTTCTAGTGCTCACTGTAGTGTTTAAGATGCTTTCCTTTTCCTTGTGTGATTCGTAGAAATGACTGCTTATGGTATGGTAGAATTGCTCTATAGGTCCTGAGTGTTTTGTATTCTCTGCATGCCTAGCACTGGATTTTGGAGGGGGGGTGTTAAAAAATGACCGGCCCCCGGGTGTCAACCACCCTAGCTACGCCACTGCATTTCCTTAGTGTCTTCGCTCCTAGAGGTGGAAGGCTTGCCTTCTGTTTAGAATTAAGTTTCTATTGTTTCAGTTTTCTTCTAGAAGCACTTGTGGAATGGAGGTTGGATGTTTTACACAGTTTAAAAGGTTCTACTGCTTTGTTACTGAACTACTGAAGCACTGGAGCTGCACTGTACCCTTATAGGGCAGAGTACTCTTCAGTGGGTTTCAATCTCCACTGCTAGCTGATGGATATAACACTTGCACTTTCTGGACTGGTGGGACTAAAGGAAAGAAAGTTAGCAGGTAAACTCTAATTTCTCCATTCTTTTTCCAGTTCATCCACACATTTTGGCAATTATTGCCCCATCTCTGGAGAAAAAGACCATCAACACTCCACTTCCTTACCTCCCTGCGTTTCTGCTAGTACGCATTCCCTCCCACTGGCATCCAGGCTCCACGATGGACTGCACTCACAGTAGAAGGAGCCTGCTGTGTTGATACAGCGCCCATTCCTGCAGGCTGATGGATCCTGACATTCATCCACATCTGGGGTGAGAGGATAAGTCAGTTTCAAAGAGCACATAGGACTGGGGAAGCTCTATTCCGTGTGTAACATAGTGGAACATACTCACCAATTTCGCTGGGCGACACACATTTTTTGTGCATAGAGGAATATGTGGTGGGTGGCGGGCAGTTACACTGGTAAGACCCCTGGGTGTTGACACACTCGCCGTTCACACAATTGGATTCATCTAGACATTCATCCACATCTTGGAAATGGAAAAACAGACTTCAGTCTCTCTCAACTGTTGTGTGCTTGAATGAATTACACTTTCCTGTCCAATATTGTAGTTCTCTTTCCTCTCTATGATTATGTTTCTTTGATTTTTTGATTACTGTACATCGCTTTGAACTGAAAGTTAGCAAAGGTGGTATAGAAAGTCTGAATGAATGAATAAATAAATAACATTCAGTGATCTCATCTCTGTACCTCTACTGCCCCCAGTCTCTGAAGCATTTCTCTCTCTCCATGTGAACAGGGCTGGTCTTAGGCAGGGGCGACAGGAGTGGTCGAACAAAGCCTCGCGCTCGAAGGGGCCCCACGGCAGCCTTGGCATCTCCCTCCTGCGCCCTGCTATTGCTGTCTCCTCTCCTGTTTAGAGAGCTGCACAGGAGCGGGGGGAATGCATGGCGATCTAAGCTTTGCCTCTCCTCCCCTGAGCCGCAGGGTGCCCTCCCGGCACATACCTCAAGCCACCCTGGTGGTCTAGTGGATTCTTCGGGGCAGAAAAGATCCCCAGTCTTTCCTGCCCGCTGCTGCATCGCTTTTTAAAAATTGCTGCCGAGACTTACAGCAGTGGCCTCGCAAGACTTCTGCTGAAGTCTTGCGAGGCTGCCATTGGAAGTCTCAACAGCCATTTGAAAGAAGATGCGGCAGAAAGAGGGTCAGCGGCAACTGGCAGGAAAGACTGGGGGACCGAGGAGCAGGGAGGAGGTCTGGAATATGTGGGAGGGAGGGAAAGGAGGGTACTGTAAAAATAACAATAAAAAAAACAAAGTAACATCTGTTTCCCCTTCCTCACGCAGCCGGATCCCTGTGCACTCAAAACAAGCAAGCAACCAAACCTATGAGCTGCTTCATCCACATTGTCTTTCTTTATTGTTGGTGGAATTTTTATTTAATCTCACTTAGATTTTCAAACATGCCTGCTTGTGCATACAATTGTACACAGAGGAAGTATAATAACATAATAACTTTTTATAGATAGAGTAGTAATTTGTTATAAATCGTAATCAGTGTGTCATTTGGAGGGGCTGGTTAAAGGGACACCCTAGTACTGTTATATTCGTGTAGAGATTTTTTTTCTCCTGGTAAAAGACCACTAAACAGACATCATGTTATGAGAATCAGATGCTTAACATTCAGAGCTTCTATCTGTGTATTTATTTACTTATTTATGGCATTTATTTATTTATTTATTTATTTATTTATTTATTTTTAGTGATATTCAGTTTTTATTTCATTGTATTTATATCTACATATGGGAAACTTTCAAATAAATTAAAAAGCTGTCAAATAAGTACAAAAAAAAATCTTTTGTCCATTAAACATGAATTAGGTTGAAACCTGGGAGCATTTAAAATCTTTTTTTTTCCTGTGCCTACATCAAAAGAAAAAACGATGGTATGTGGGAACTTGCTCCTTTTGCTTTGTGGAATGCAGTGATATATTATAAAAATGCACTTGCCTTTTTTTTTTATTACTACTATTTCACAGAGAAGGTATTGAATAATGAGGGAAGGGTTTCCTTCATGCAGAACTGTGCCAATGTTGTCCAGTTCAGCACACTATTAGCAGCCAAGTTCATACAAAGTTAATTATGTTCAGTGAAAAATAAATCTGTTGGCTCAGGCTGCTTGCTATGTGAATATTCAATCACTGTTTCATTATTGCTACCAAGTATTACATATTAAGGGCATTTGTTTTAATTCATTTATCCAGTCCTTACATGCACATGGTTTTGCTTTTTAAACCCAAACGTTTCCTATGACAGCATTGTGTTTATTTGAATTAGTTTTTCTATACAAGTTTTCCTTGATTTGTGTTTATTTGAAATAAAAAATTTTTTAAACACATCTTGTCAACAAGGGGTGGGGCTAGGTGGAAGCAGGGCTAGGTGGGGGCGGGAGGCCCCTCCAAACTAGTCTGCACAGGGCCCTGGCAGTTGCTAAGACCGGCCCTGAATGTAAAACTCCTCACTGCCCCCCATCCCACTCCGTCTCCGTGCCCTCCACTGCAGGCTTAATTGTCCCTTGTTAGAAATGTAGATGCAAAATCCTCAGTCCTTTTCAACTTGCAAATAATTGACTCAAAGAGGTAAAAAAAAAAACAGAGAGGAAGACAACTAGGCAGATGGAATGGGCCAAGTGATCCCTATCTACCATGATTTACCAAAGGACCCTTTTACTAGAGCTTAGCACGTGCTAATAGATATTGGTGTGTGCTAAGTGCCACGTGGCCCATAGGTATAAAATAGGACAAGCAGCATTTAGCACACGCTAATTCTGTTAGCGACACTAAACTTTCGACAAAGAGCCCCCAATTTATTAAAATTGCCCTATAACATCAAGAAGTTGTGATTAACATACCAGCATTGAAGTGAACTTGTTAGTGGGGCCAACAACCCTCCCACCTCCTTATGATTTGCCCTTCTCTCTCCCTCCTCCCCCCACCATGGCATATCAATTCTTCTTTGCTTACCAACACACTCCAGCAAGTTTCCATCGTAATAAAATCCCCGTTTGCAGTAACACTCAAAGCCCGGCTGCGTGTTGACACACTTCCCCTCCTTACAGATCTCGTCCCCAAAAAGTTCACACTCGTCAATGTCTGGAAGGAAAATGGGATTAGCAAAGATGGAGGGTGGGGAGGGTGGGTAGAAGAGATGGCTGCAGTGCAAGAAGGTTTCTGCACACTGTGAAACCATCCACTTAGGTGAAAAACAGGCTCAGGCCTCTCTGTGCAAGGCTTACATTTCTGAGATAAGTGAATGTTAATCAGCAAGTATGAATCCCCTGCATCCCCATTCTCTTCCTCCCCTTGGCCACAATCTTCCAGGGTGGTGTTACTTACCTCTGTGAGCGGGAATGCCATAGTTCAAAACTGTGTCATCCAGAATAAAGCCCCTGCCGTCAGGACAGAGTGAGTGGAACTCAGCTGAGGAAATGGAAAACGGAGCAGAGAGCAACATTAGTCATTTAAAAAACTGTACAAATAGAAATCCAGAATTTGATTACCCGCCTTCCCCTTGATACATGAAAGTGAGGTACAGTCTACAACATTAAAAATGTATGTAATGGGGGGAGGGGCAATAAGCATTTGTAAGCGTGCAATTCAGTTCATTAGTATGTCTTAAAACATTTAGGGCTGAATTACATATATGCAGGGGTACAGCTATGAGGGGCCACGGGGGCATGGGCCCCCATAGATTTGGCCCTGGCCCCTCCCCCGCCGCCAACCCCTTCGACCCCCCCCCCCGCCAACCCTCCCCTGCCGCCGTCGGGTACCTTTGCTGGTGGGGGTCCCCAACCCCCGCCAGCCGAAGTCCTCTTCTCCGGCACGGCCGTGTTGCTGATCTGCAAGGGAAGGCTTCTGTTTCTGTGAGTCTGACATCCTGCACGTCAGATTCACAGAAACAGAAGCCTGCCCTTGCAGATCAGCAACGTGGCCGTGCCTGAGAGGTTGAGGACCCTTGCCAGCAAAGGTACCCGACGGCTGTGGCGGGTTGGCAGCGGGGGGAAGATGGGGGTTGAAAGGGTTGGCGCTGGGGGGGTCAAAGGTGGTGGTGGCGGCGGGGGGGGGGGCTAAAATGTGCCCCTGACCTCGGGTTCTGGTCCCCCCCCTCCTGCCGAAGTCTGGCTACGCCCCTGCATATATGGTGCCGAAAAAGAACCGCTTGAGCGGTACTCTATAAGCTGTGCCTAAAGTTTGGTGTGGTTTACAGAATAACGCTTAAGCGGAGAAGCTGCACATACATTTAGGTGCCGCCATTTGCACCAACAAAAACATGGTGCAAATGCCCGGGCCTAAATTTACACACGGAACACCACTATTCTGTAATTATGAGTATAACTCAAAACCACACCTTGATCTGCCCCAAACCGCCCATGACCCTCCCATTTCCACATCCCCTTTTTTGGGTCGCTACTAAATTTATGTGCATTAGTCACAATTAAATCTAGTTAGTGCCAATAATTGCTTATTAAAAAGCCAATTATTGGCACTAATTGGCTTGTTATTCTATTAAATTGCGTGCACAAATCTGGGCCACACCTACATTTGTACATGCAATTTTTGGTGACTTTTATAGAATCGGGTTTAACGTGCATGAAATCAATTAAATGCAACTTAACCTATGAATTAGCATACAAAAATCGATTTGTGCACAAGGATGTAAAAAGAATTGAAGTGGTGCAAAGAAAAGCTACGAGAATGGTATGGGATTTGCGTTACAAGATGTATGAGGAGAGACTTGCTGACCTGAACATGTATACCCTGGAGGAAAGGAGAAACAGGGGTGATATAAGTACATCAGTAATGCCACACTGGGAAAAGACCAAGGGTCTATCGAGCCCAGCATCCTATCCACGACAGCGGCCAATCCAGGCCAAGGGCACCTGGCAAGCTTCCCAAATGTACAAACATTCTATACATGTTATTCCTGGAATTGTGGATGTTTCCCAAGTCCATTTAGTAGCAGTTTATGGACTTGTCCTTTAGGAAACCGTCCAACCCCTTTTTAAACTCTGCTAAGCTAACCGCCTTCACCACGTTCTCCGGCAATGAATTCCAGAGTTTAATTATACGTTGGGTGAAGAAAAATTTTCTCTGATTTGTTTTAAATTTACTACACTGTAGTTTCATCGCATGCCCCCTAGTCCTAGTATTTTTGGAAAGCGTGAACAGACGCTTCACATCCACCTGTTCCACTCCACTCATTATTTTATATACCTCTATCATGTCTCCCCTCAGCCGTCTCTTCTCCAAGCTGAAAAGCCCTAGCCTCCTTAGTCTTTCTTCATAGGGAACTCGTCCCACCCCCCCTATCATTTTAGTCGCCCTTCGCTGCACCTTTTCCAGTTCCACTATATCTTTCTTGAGATGCAGCGACCAGAACTGAACACAATACTCAAGGTGCGGTCGCACCATGGAGCGATATAACGGCATTATAACATCCTCACACCTGTTTTCCATACCTTTCCTAATAATACCCAACATTCTATTCGCTTTCCGAGCTGCAGCAGCACACTGAGCAGAAGGTTTCAGTGTATTATCGACGACGACGACACCCAGATCCCTTTCTTGGTCCGTAACTCCTAACTTGGAACCTTGCATGACGTAGCTATAATTCAGTTTCTTTTTTACCACATGCATCACCTTGCACTTGCTCACATTAAACATCATCTGCCATCTAGCTGCCCAGTCTCCCAGTCTCGTAAGATCCTTCTGTAATTTTTCACAATCCTGTTGCGAGTTAATGACTTTGAATAACTTTGTGTCATCAGCAAATTTAATTACCTCGCTAGTTACTCCCATCTCTAAATCATTTATAAATATATTAAAAGCAGCGGTCCTAGCACAGACCCCTGAGGAACTCCACTAACTACCCTTCTCCATTGTGAATACTGCCCATTTAACCCCACTCTCTGTTTCCTATCCTTCAACCAGTTTTTAATCCACAATAGGACTTTTCCTCCTATCCCATGATAGGACGTTCAAATATTTGAAAGGTATTAATCCGCAAACGAACCTTTTCTGTAGATGGGAAGGCAGTAGAACTAGAGGACATGAAATGAGATTGAAGGGGGGCAGACTCAAGAAAAATGTCAGAAAGTATTTTTTCACGGAGAGAGTGGTGGATACTTGGAATGCACTCCCGCGGGAGGTGGTGGAGATGAAAACGGTAACGGAATTAAAAAATGCGTGGGATAAACATAAAGCTTAGCAGAGATTGGGTGGCAGAGCTGGTGGTGGGGGCGGGGCTAGTGGTTGGGAGGCGGGGCTAGTGCTGGATAGACTTCTATGGTCTGTGCCCTGAAAATGGCAGATACAAATCAAGGTCAGGTATACACAAAAAGTGTATACCTGAGTTCATCTTGTTGGACAGACTGGATGGACCGAGCAGGTCTTTCTCTGCCGTCATCTATTATGTTACTATCCAGCTTAATTTCGAAGGAGAAGGGCGCCCATCTTCCGACACAAATCGGGAGATGGGCGTCCTTCTCCTAAGGGCGCCCAAATTGGCATAATTGAAAGCTGATTTTGGCCATCCTCAACTGCTTTCCATCGCAGGGACAGCCAAAGTTCAAGGGGGCGTGTCGGTAGTGTACCAAAGGCGGGGCGTGGGCGTGGTTTAGAGATGGGCGTCCTTGGCCGATAATGGAAAAAAGAAGGGCGTCCCTGACGAGCATTTGGACGACTTTACTTGGTCCCTTTTTGTTCACGACCAAGCCTCGAAAATGTGCCAGAACTGACCAGATGACCACCGGAGGGAATCGGGGATGACCTCCCCTTACTCCCCCAGTGGTCACCAACCCCCTCCCACCCAAAAGAACTAATTAAAAAACATTTTTTTGCCAGCCTCTATGCCAGCCTCAAATGTCATACCCAGCTCCATCAAAGCAGTATGCAGGTCCCTGGAGCAGTTTTTAGTGGGTGCAGTGCACTTCAGGCAGGCGGACCCAGGCCCATCCCCCTCCCTACCTGTTACACCTGTGGTGGTAAATGGGAGCCTTCCAAAACCCACCCGAAACCCACTGTACCCACATCTAGGTGCCCCCCGTTACCCTTTAAGGGCTATGGTAGTGTTGTACAGTTGTGGGTAGTGGGTTTCGGGGGGCTCAGCACCTGGGATCAATTTGTGAAGTCCACTGCAGTGCCCCCTAGGGTGCCCGGTTGGTGTCCTGGCATGTGAGAGGGGACCAGTGCACTACAAATGCTGGCTCCTCCCACGACCAAATGGCTTGGATTTGGCCGTTTTTGAGATGGCTGTCTTTGGTTTCCATTATCCGCGAAAACTGAAGTCAGCCATCTCTAAGGTCGGTGATCTCAACATTTCGGTTGACCTAAATGTTGAGATTTGGCCGTCCCCGACCGTATTATCGAAACGAAAGATGGACGCCCATCTTGTTTCGATAATACGGGATGCCACGCCCCTTCGCCGGAACGCCCTTAAAGATGGGCGCCCAGTTCGATTATGCCCCTCTATGTTATTTTTATTAACACAAATGTGTGAAACAAATCCCCCAAAAGGCCAAAAAACAGGGGAAAAGACCAAACAAACTAAAAAAGAAAGAAAAATGGTTCCTTGTGCACATCCTTACTCATGGGTCATGTGAGCCTGGGCTGTGTGGAAGCTTCTCAGCCTGTCATTTTGAAGAGGATGGAGGTAAGTCCTCAAGTACAGCCCTGGAAATAAATGTGCAGCCAGCCAAAAACAATGTTTCCTCTCATTTTTGGAAGGCTGTGCATGCAATAATCTATTTCTGTGCAAGAGTTTTGGCTATGGCTGCACTATGTGCAGGTGTTCAATGTGAAACATTTCAGCAAAGATGTAAAATGATATGACACGAATCTACATACAAATGACAGACTTTTAAAATGTTTCATTGTCCTACATTCTTTATAAAATGATATAATTCTCAGTCTGTCCCCCTGATTCTATAAAAGTCACCATAAATTGCATACACAAATTTAGGTGAATTCAGGATTTGAATGCGCAATTTGACAGAATATTAAATCAATTAGTGCCAATAACTGGCTTTTTAACAAGCAATTATGGGCACTAATTAGATTTACTTGGAATTTACATGCCTAAAATTTACACACAGCTCAAAAAATGGGGCATGGAAATGGGTCATAGGCATTTCAGGGCAGACTGGGGTGTGGTTTTGAGTTACACGTGTGATTATAGAATATGAGTGCTCCATGGATAAATTTAGATGCGGGCACTTGCACCACATTTTCATAAGTGTAAATGGCTGTGCCTAAATTTACATGCAACCTCTCTGCTTATGCGTTATTTTATAAACCGCTCTGAACTTTTGGCGTGGCTTATAGAATACCATTTAAGCGTTATTGTTCTGTGCCAATTGTTTAGGCGACATTTATACAATTCACACCTGTATGTATTTTTAAAGCATATCAGTTTTATAATAGTATTTGTTCATTAGCTAATAGTCATTACCCAAATGCAAAGAAAACAAATTCTGCAATTTTACTGATCTAATATACTGTTTGTTACTTAGAAGTTTATTCCAAAGGCAAAGTCCACCTGATTCAAACAAAACAATACAAATCTATATAATGACACTAAAGCATAAAGAGTCCTATTTACTAAGTTCCAGTAAAAAGTGGCCTTAGTGCACACTAACATGGGTCTTTCCTGTGCTCTAAGGCCATTTTTACCACAGGGGTAAAATGGTCCATTTTCAGATTTTTCCATTAATGGCTATATACTAATCTTCCCACTAGTGCCTGAGCCCCAACAACCACCTATTTTATGGCGGTAGGGACTCACACGTTAAACCTGCGCTAATTGGTTAGTGTGTGGCAACAGAGCCGCCGAGAGACACAGCCAGGCCCTGGGCAGGATCACCCCACCACGTGGGCCACCGCTGCACTGTGCCCCCCCACACACACTCGGACCACCCCCACACTAGGGTTGCTGCCGACCCGCCCTCTTACCTTCCTGTGTCTGCTCCTCCCTTGGTCTGTTGTCTCCTGCTCCTATGTGCCGGGACCCGGCTTATCACGTTAGCGCAATTACCAGGGTTCTGGAACACAGGAGCAGGCAAGAGACAGACCTAGAAGCAGGCGGGCAGGAAGAAGCTTCTGCTCTCTCAAAACCTTGCCAGTGCCAGCCCCCCCTTGGAGGCCAGGCCTGGGGAATCTTGCCCCCCTGCCCCTCTTCTGCAGCCCTGTGCAGCAATGCCAATGTGCTAATCAATTTACACACATGCACCCACTCTCCGGCCTCCAGACATGCAACTTGTGCCAAAAAATAAATTTTATTTTTTAGCATGTGGGCAGTGTGCAAACATGAAAAAATTACCAGAGGACGCCATTTTTTTCTGTGGTAAGCATGCATTAGTGCATATCCCAGCTTAGTATCAGGGCTGCAAAGTTAACTAAACACCTTGGGACCAATATTCAGACAACAGGAGGTAGCCGGGCTGCCTCCCACAGTTAGCGCTGAGCAGTGCTTTTTTTGTAGAAAAAAAGGTGCCGGTACTCATTATGGGCGGGGTCACCACATATGGCTCCACCCCTATGATAGCCACACCCACATTAACCACACCCCCTACACCAGCCATGGCGCATATAAACAGACATCATTGAAAATATTACAGTACTATAGGAGAAAAAAAATATCGTATACCCAGTGCAAAATAAGACAGCCAATGTAAATTCTCAAATTGGACATATTACAAACACTAAAATGAAAATAAAATTATTTTTTTTCTACCTTTGTTGTCTGGTGACTGTTTTTCTTTCCATATTGGTCCCAGTCTGTGATTCTGCTTTCCTTTGTTTTCGCTTAACTCTTCTGTGCCATTTGTCATTTTTGTCTACTTTTTCTTTGCTTTCTTCAATATTTTTCAGGCTCTCTCTGTCCAGATTTAATTCATTCTTACTATCCATTCTTTAATTTCCTTCATCTACCTGTGGCTTTTCATCTTTTCCTCACCCTTGTTCTCCCCATGCCCTTCCTTTTATTCTCCAGTCTTTCTCTATTCCCCTTTTCCATCCAGCAGCTCTGCTTTCTCTCCCCTATTTCTTTCTGCATTCTTCCATCCAGCGTCTTCCCTCTTTCTCTCCCCATCTTTCCGTTTTCCCTCTCTCTCTCCCCATCCTTCCATCTGTTTTTCCCCCTCTCTCCCCATCCTTCCATCTGTTTTTTCCCTCTCTCCCCAATCCTTCCATCTGTGTTTTTCCCTCTCTCTCCCCATCCTTCCATCTGTTTTCCCCTCTCTCCCCAATCCTTCCATCTGTTTTTCCCCTCTCTCTTTCCCCATCCTTCCATCTGTTTTCCCTCTCTCTCCCCATCCTTCCATCTGTTTCTCCTCTCTCCCCAATCCTCCCTCTCTCTTTCCCAATCCTTCCATCTGTGTTTTTTCCCTCTCTCCCCAATCCTTCCATCTGTTTTTCCCCTCTCTCCCCAATCCTTCCATCTGTTTTTCCCCTCTCTCCCCAATCCTTCCATCTGTTTTCCCCTCTCTCCCCCCAATCCTTCCCTGTTGTTTTCCCTCTCTCTCCCCAATCCTTCCCTCTGTTGGTTTCCCTCTTTTTCTCTCTCCCCAATCCTTCCCTCTGTTGGTTTCCCTCTTTCTCTCTCCCCCCAATCCTTCCCTCTTTCTCTCTCTCCCCAATCCTTCCCTCTGTTGGTTTCCCTCTTTCTCTCTCTCCCCAATCCTTCCCTCTGTTGGATTCCCTCGTTTTCTCTCTCCCCAATCCTTCCCTCTGTTGTTTTCCCCTCTCTCTCCCCAATCCTTCCCTGTTGTTTTCCCTCTCTCTCCCCAATCCTTCCCTCTGTTGGTTTCCCTCGTTTTCTCTCTCCCCAATCCTTCCCTCTGTTGGTTTCCCTCTTTCTCTCTCTCCACAATCCTTCCCTCTGTTGGTTTCCCTCTTTTTCTCTCTCCCCAATCCTTCCCTCTGTTGGTTTCCCTCTTTCTCTCTCTCCCCAATCCTTCCCTCTGTTGGTTTCCCTCTCCCTGCCAAGTTTCCCGCGAACGGCGCGAATAGTCGCGACGCACGCGGCACCAGCCCCTATTTCCGGCCGCTGCTGCTTCTCCTGTTGAGCAGCAGCGGCCGCTACACAAAGAAAAAGTTAAAAAAATTGAAACCTGGCTGAAACGCGGCACCCCGGCAACTGTAGACAGCCATTAGGCATGGCTGTTGCCCCGCAGCCGCTCCTCCTCTTGCCTTCTACGTCACTGCCCCTGGAGGAAGACCCCGGAGGAGCGCAGTGACGTAGAGGCAAGAGGAGGAGCGGCTGCGGGGCAACAGCCAATGCCTAATGGCTGTCTACAGTGCCGGGGTGCCGCGTTTCAGCCAGGTTTGAAGTTTTTTAAAAAAATCTTTTTCTTTGTGTAGCGGCCGCTGCTGCTCAACAGGAGAAGCAGCAGCGGCCGGAAATGGGGGTTGGCACTGCGTCCGTCACGGGGCGGGGGGGAGCAAAAAAAAAGGTGCCGGTACGCCGTACCGTTGCGTACCGGCACAAAAAAAGCACTGGCGCTGAGCCTGGATATTCAATGCAGGCTGTTTCCGGTGGCCAGCATTGAATATTCAGTTTATTTTTGGTCAGTTCGAACTTAACTGTCCCTTTCGATATTCAGTTAAGTTTGAACTGGCCAAAGATATTTCAGCTATTGACACGGCCAGATCTGGCTACTGAATTTAGCAGGCGATGTGCTGAAAATCAGCGGATAGCTGGTAGTATGCACAATATAACCGGCTATTCGCTAAGCGCTAATCGGCGATATTCAGCGGGAAACAGGCAGCTATCTCCCACTGAACACTGCCGGATAGCCAGCTAAGTACCATTTAACTGCCCAGGTGCCGTCTCTGGCCGGTTAAATGTTTTTAAATATCGGGTGGCCTGAATCCAACCATCCATGCAGGGGGAGAGCTGGAAGTACCTTGGATGCAGAATAACCACCTCCTGAGCACCAAAATGAAATACAATGTCTGTATACATAAGCAGCTCGGCTCTACTGCTTTTAAATGCTAATTTTTTCTGTGAGCCTGGTGATTGACAGCTGAATCATAACATAAAACATAAGAACAGCCATATTAGGTCAGACCAGTGGTCCATCTAGCCCACTATCCTGTTTCCAACAGTGGCCAAGTCAGGTCAGAAGTACCCGGCAGAAATCCAAATAGTGACAACATTCCATGCTACCAATCCCAGGGCAAACAGTGGCTTCCCCAAGTCTGTCTCAATAGCAGACTATGGACCTTTCCTCCAGGAACTTGTCCAAACCTTTTTTAAACCCAGATAGGCTAACCACTGTTACTACATCTTCTGTGGTAACAGCGGTTAGTGTATCTGGGTTTAAAAAAAAAAGGTTTGGACACATTCCTGGAGGAAATGTCCACAGTCTGTTCATGAGATGGGCATGGGGGAAGCCACTGCTTACCCCAGGATTGGTAGCATGGAATGTTGCTACTAACTGGGTTTCCGCAAGGTACTTGTGACCTGGATTGGCCACTGCGGGAAGCAGGATACTGAGCTAGATGGACCATTGGTCTGACTCAGAATGGCTATTCTTATGTTTCTATGCCTTAATATTGGCACCCCATAAAATTGGATCACTCAGGTACTGTCCTCAGATCTTGTCCAATTTACCACATGCAAAATTAAATGCTTCACGGGGAGTTAAGCCATGTTTTTCAAACGGAGTACTTAGTGCAGCCAGCTCTGATAAAACATTATTTAGAGCTTGAAATCATATTCAGTATTCTAGCAACTTTAGCTTCTTGTAGCAATATTTAGAAATACGATCACTGTCTTTCTCTTCTTCAGATGAATTTAGGAGTGATTCATAGTTGCAAAGGGTTGTCAAGGAATTTTTTCACTTCAAGCAATCAACAGACTTCATTGAGAGCAGTGGCGTAGCCACAGGTGGGCTTGGGTGCCAGTAGCACATGTTTAGTGGTAACTGGTGGGAATCCCAAGCTCCGCCAGCTGAAGATTTCCTCCTGTTGGTAACAAAAATGATACTCTCCACAACACCGAAGCGTTTTCCCACCAGCTGAGAATTTTTTTTTTTTGTGGGGGGGGGGAAACACTTGGTGCCCACCCAATTCTTGCCTAGGCCCACCCAAAATCTGTTGTCTGGCTACGCCCCTGATTGAGAGGTCTGAAAGCTAGAGATTCACATTCCGAGGCATTTACAATCTCTTCATATTAGCATACCTTTACAGAAGAGTGATAGAAGACTGTTTATACAGTTTTCATTAAAGTTTCAATATTTCTAATCAACCCGACTTCTTTCCACATATCGCATATCCACAAAGTTTCTTAATATGCACCGCAGTGTTGATGGATTAAATGCAGAACTCAAATCTCTTCCGCATAGGGCTAGGAGTTTGATTTTGAACACCCCTTGACAGGACAATTCTGTTGTTAGCTAGTCGGGTGAACTGCTGGAGTGCCCCAAAGTCTTTTTGCTTTGATAGGCTGATATTGTGGTGCACGCACCTTGCCCTGGGAGTTAGCTTCTTTCTTTTTTTCTGTGGTCGTTTGGCTACAGGGTTGGGGTTTGAGGTGAATATAGAGAGCAGATGTTGGTTTATGTTCAAGGTTGTTATGAAGTTGCTAATGATACTGAGTTGGTGGGAGGTCATATGGCATAACTAACTACCAAATTTGGAATGGAGGGTGGGGGAGGGGTGGGGGAAAAGTTTAATCAGTTCAAATTTGATGGCATCATGTAACCTATAGGCGCACTCAAGGTGTTATTTTGTGGATTATATTTTCGATACTGCCAGATGGCTGTATAATGTTTCTGTATTGCTTTGTCATCAATACAAAATCGTTGAAACATAAATGCAGAACTCATAAATGCCGAAGAGCAAAAATGCACTATGAAACCAAAATCCTTAAATTTGCTCTGAACATTAACCAAGGAAATTGCCTGTAAATAACTAATTAAAGAATGGAAACCTCCACTGCCAGGGATGCCTACAAAGATGGCCTTCCCTTAAACGATTTATATCACGGGTTTCTCCAAGCCTCTAAAACAAGCCACAATAGAAAACGACTCCTATCAGCAGAAAAAACTATTGCAGCCAAAAAACAGAGGAGTTCTATATTAGAAAATACACTAGAGCAATATTCCATATGGTTAATGTTGAACCAATACTGAAAAAATACAGAAAGACTACAAGTGCACAGAAAAGACTACTACTTATCTTCTCCACCCGGGTGGTCTCTGAAATTTGTGTTTTTCAGTGAAGGTATCCATCTGGGTTAGCTCACAAAAGTAGAACAACTGAAGCACTGTATAAATCCCCAAACTTCAAGAGAAATGCAACACACCATTAAGTCTACCTAACATCACAGAAGCACCAACAGATCTAAGCATTACCATTTCATTAGGTCATACTGGAAGGGGGTGTTACATTTTATTTTATGAAATCTTTCAAGATTGACAGGAAAAGCACACATGTAACCAAAATCCCAATACAGTACAACAATCAACTATAAGGAAAACAAAAACAATCAGTATAGACCATATCATGGAGGACTTTGTTGTCTGGGCTCAGGGCCAGCCTTAGGCAGGGGCGACAGTGGTGGTTGCATAGGGCCTCATGCTCCTAGGGGCCCCGCATCTCTGGTACGTCTGTCCTCCTGTCTTGGAACACCTCCCTGTTCCATACCACATTTCAGTACAGAGCATCAGGCAGCAATTTTCATATCCTGTCAGCTGCCGAGCCCAGAGCCTCCTCGCTGCTGCATCCCACCCCCATTTGATGTCACTTCCTGCTTCCATAAGGGCGGGATGCAGCAGCAGCAATAGCGAGGAGGTTGATGGGACATGAAAATTGCTGCCACTGTCTGCTGCTCTCTACTGAAATGTGGTGGATGCATATCAAGGTGGGTTCCAAGAGCTCTAAACCTCCTTTTAAACTGATAAAAATTATGGCTTATGTTGGCAGGCACGGGTGGGCGTAAGTGGGTGGGCACAGGCAGGGGGCCCATTAAACTGGTCTGCACAAGGCCCCGCAATTGCTAAGACCAGCCCTGTCTGAGCTCAAAAATAAGAATAACAAAATATGATAAATATTTTGGGGGAACACAAGAAAAAAAACCCCAGGAAACTGAGAATCTGGAGATTTTATAGAAATGCGATTGCAAAGAGTATAGCATTAGCACATAGTCTTTGCAATATAGCATCCTTGATTTGTCTGTCCTTTCCTATCTTTTAATGGAGTTCTTAAATAATTAATTTTATGGTTATTTTAGTGAAGTATTTGCTTTGTAAACCATTCTGATTTGCAATATAGAATTATTGCAGCTTTAAAATTACACTGAACAACGTTTAATATTCCAACAAGTTCATGGGTCTGAACTTGAAGTACAATATAAGATATTTGGTAACTGTCTGTACTTTCATCAACAGCTGAAGTATGAACATCAATGATCTGATTTCATCTATGATATCCTTTTGTACAACACTGTTAATGGTTTCCAAGAGCTCATAAGCATAATTTTTGCTTTTCCAGCCATTGGGTGCTCAATTTTGTTCTGTGTTTACTTATATCTTGAACTGATTGAAGTGTTCATTTTAATAGCCAACAATACGCGGTTAGCGATAACCTTTTACTTTTTCTGAACTTTGTTTTTTGTTTTGTGTCTATGCATGACTGATACACAAGTTGATTGTTCCTGTTTTTGTTATTTTCTTTAGTATGAAAGAATTGTCTGTCCTTTCCTATCTTTTAATGGAGTTCTTAAATAATTCGTTTTATGATTATTTTAGTGCAGCATTTCCTTTGTAAACCGTTCTGATCTGCCTTGCAATAAGTGATGGTATAAAATGAATAAATGAAAAACTTGAATGCTGAAGTTCTTCAAGACACGCTCTCCTTTTCTCCTCAGTTGGCAATTCAAGTTACAAACCAAGCAATACTCCACAAAGTGAAAGGTTTTTCTTTCTCAAGCATGTTACACTATCAAGATGCGACTTACTTGAGAGCTGACACTTCAAGAAATCTAGCTTCTCTACATCCTCTCTGGGAACTTTGCCATCTCGGCAATACACACAAATAACTCCATAGTCCTCATAGTACTTTAAAATATATCACAAACCACGATTTGAAACAGCTACACCGACATGAATTGTTTCATCCAACCATTCTGACTTAAACAAATTCGCCGTTCTCTTATGCTTAAGTTAAGACATTTATACGAACAGTGGATCCAAAACAGAAGTCCTCTCACAAATGGTGTTTTCCTAAACAAGGTCTTTATTCAAATCAATAAAAACAACCCTTGTTTAGGAAAACACCATTTGTGAGAGGACTTTCGGTTCTCCTAAGGAGAGATCACCTTCTGTGGGTGTTGGCTAAGTTAAGTCATTGCAATTTTGAATTCAACCACTTTATAATAAACTAAATACAAATAAATAGATTAGCCAAAAGTACGGAGAGCAGACACGCATTATACTCTAGTCTCATGTGACACATTTTCCAAAATGCCGATGATGCTAATGCAAAGATGTTCGGCATACGAGTGAAAACATGAACATATCTGCTGTGACATCAGAAAGCCAACAATGCCACAATAAATATTCCCATTTCAAACTTGGGTTTGATTGACTGACAGTGATTGTCTATGGTGTAAAATTTTGGTTGACTAGAATTTGGAAAGCGGAAGTTTATGTGCACTCAGAGTTTTGCCATGTGTGCTCAGGTTAAAGAATTATGTGCATGCGCACAAGCACACAGCTCAGAGGAATAGAGGGAGCAGTGGCCAAAACTGCTACCTTCCACCAGCCAGGTTTCATTTTTGTTGTTGTCTGATAGGTATTAAACCAAGGTATGCAAGCAGCAACCTCCAGGGAAAAAAAGAGTTTACCTGAGTTTGTGACAGGGCAGGGGTAGATCTCGCAGTGGTCACCCCAGCCGGCTCCCAAAGAGCAGCAGCACTCCTGCCGCGTGATGTTTGTGGCCAGTACACTGTCGCAGAACACGGTGTCATCAAAGTTCAGGTAACACTCCTTCTTCTCACTTGGAAGCTCAGCTTCTGAGAAAGCAGAACAGAAGGAGATCTCCAGACCTATCCAGGATCACTTCACTCTGCAAGACACTCCTTGCCCTCCACAGCTTCTGTATCAGATGCATCCAGGTACACTCCCCCCTTCTCCATTCACCATACATCATACTCCACACCCTTACAACTTCTGTGCTAGACTAACCCAAGGAAAATGCCTACAATGCAGCATGATCTGCACCCCCACAGATACAGTGCTAGACCATCCAGGTACAGGGCTGGCGTTAGGTGGGGTGGCCAACAGGGCAATTGCCCTGGGCCCCATACCATAGGGGGCCCCAAACCTGCCTAGAGCTAAAGGAGGCATAGGCTGAAGGCCAGATTTTGGGACCCCTCCCCGGTTTCTGCCCTGGGCCCTTGGATGTCTAACACCAGCCCTGTCCAGGTACACTATTCACCCAAAACACAGCATACTGCACACCCTCACAATTTCTATTCTAGACTAACCCAAGAAAGATGCCTGCAACACAGTGCACCCTCACAGCCACAGTGCCAGGTGTAACTAGGAATGCTACCAATCCACCGCTCCAATCACCTTCCTCACAATCACAGTTATATCAGACATACATAGGAACAATCTCTCTGGTATTGCATGCTTCATATTCCAACAGCCACCATGCCAGATGTACCCATGAACACAACTTCCCCTGCCCCCTCAGCATAGCCATTGTGCCAGACATCTCAACAATACTGCCATCCCATCCTTCCCTCCGTAGCATGCTTCTTACCTTCACAGCTGTGATGATCCTTAGATGGAGCAAAACCTTCATCGCAGACACAGATGAAGGAACCATCAATGTTTTCACACACCCCATGGGGCCCACAACGATTGGGGTTCATAGTGCACTCATCGATATCTGGAGTTCACATAGAGAGAGGGAGGGAGAGCATCAATCAGTCAGATGATAAAAACTGGTCACACAAGTGAGAGGATGTGTTTTGGAAGGTCTGCAGCAGCACCTTTAAAAATCTGACCTTCTCAAAGTAAGGGGAGAAGAGCAACCTGCTTAGACTGCAGTATAAATTAGACTGGTTTACCTAAAAAGATGATGAAGCAGAGCTGGAGGAATCGCAGCTGGACTCACTGAAGAGGCAGAGAGAGTTCAGGTCACGGAGGATAACAGCTCACCCCAAATTAACGTAATGTGCATGTGCTGAAAGCACTCATATACTTCACATCAGCTATGTATGTTTGGCGCAACCAAGAAAGGTACACTAATGCATGTACTTGGGAGTCTGTCAATCATACTGTTTTCCTTCTCAACCTAAACACAGCCCCAGGAATGCCTCCTCACAAGCCAGCTAAGTATTAAAAGCAAGTATGCACGCATTGGTGCATGGCTTACAGCTGAAGACAAGATGAAAGAAGATTGGGAGCGGATATAAAAAAAGGGAAAATCCCAGGTAGTTTGTGAATGAAGGCTCATGGTACTAAATCTAGCCCTGGTTCTGATTTAGCTGCAGACCCACAGCAACAGAGGGGAAACTACCAGCTGGAAAAAACAATTACCTATGAGCATGATCTTACTCACATCAAGAAATATCAGTGGGAAATATCTTACTGCACCAGCATTCATCTGCTCCATAAATCAATTCCTGCATTCACTAGGATTGATGGTTGAAGGGGACTTGATCAGGCTTAAAGGAAGTAATATCAATTTACTTCCCAGGAACAGGAGCAAATGAAGCTCACAAACCTCAAAGTTGCCAGATCAATGACCACTAGGAAGCAAAGAGCAGTGGCTGAGGGGTACAGAAGCCGACCAAACATGAAGTGTCCTGTCTGCCTAGTGCCAAGATTTGAGTTTGTCGAGACTCATCGAGCTTAGCCTACTGACGAATTATCCAATGCTGCTCATCTATGTGAGCATGAATGAAACCGCTAGGTATCCCAACAAACATATCAAAAGTTACTTCATAGCTCTGGAAGAGAGGAAGAAGCAGAGAGGTGCCCAGGTGGTGTTCTCGTTGATTATCTATCACGGGTAAAGGCCAAAGCAGAGAAGCTTGCATCCTAGAGATGAATGCAAGACAGTGCAGATGGTGTCATTGAGAGTGTTTCAGCTTTCTGGACCATGGGATGATTTTCCAAGGGCTACTGAGTAGAGATGCCCCTCCCCCTGATAGTCAGCCGACAGCAGTCGCATTGTTTTAAACCCTGATCATCGTTGACTAGATTACCCCCGATATTCAGTGCTGGACCATGTCCGGGCACCGGCACTGAATATTGGGGGCTAACATTTTGTGGACTGGCTGCATAAGGCAATTATGCAGGCTCCAACTGAATATCAGGCCAGGACCCACATTAAAAAAAAGGTCTCTTAGCCCTCTAATCTCCCCCCCCCCCCCGACCACCCCCCCAGATGTGCTATAGAGCCCCACTCCCAACCCAAACCTCTCCCCACCTCCCAGTCAGGATAGGACCCCCCATGGCCTACTTGACCTCCCTGGTGATCTAGCAGGGCACTGGGGGCAGGCGCGAACCCCCTTTGCTCATGCCCCTAGTGGTAGCTTCCTCAAAATGGTTGCTGCAATCTCTCATGGTAGCCAGCCCAGCAGCCATTTGAGGAAGTACCAGCTAGCGGCAGGAGCAAGGGGGGTTTGCTTCTGCCCCCAGTGCCCTGCTGAATCACCAGGGAGGTCAAGTTAGTCCTGGGGGGGGGGTTCCTATCCTGAATGGGAAGTGGGTGGATGCTTACCTGTGGGGGCGGAGGTTGGGAGGGGGTTCTACAGCACATCAGGGCTTACAGACCTCATTGGGGGGTGAGAGGGGAGATCAGAGGGATAAGAGACCTTTTTTTTAATGCAGGTCCCGGCCCGATATTCAGCTGGGGCTTGCATATGACAGGTGCGTGAATTTAGAACAGCTTTTGAACTGTCCTAAATTCACCTGCTTAGCCTATGTGGGCCTCAGCTGAATATTGCCAGTGCCCGCATAAACCTGTATACTATACTATAAAATGTTATGTATACCTCTTGCATCCCCAAAGAGTACACTGTAGTTAACAGATCAAAAATCTCATCAGTAGAGGAATATATAAATAGTATGCAATAACATTATTATAAAAAAATCTGCAACAATTAGCAAAAAAACCTCACCAAGAGAAAAATGCGTCATTCAAATCCAAATCAAATAAAAATGTCTTCAAACCTTTCCTAAAACAGTAATAAGTACGTAATCCTTTTATCTCCCAAGGTAACCCATTCCAAACTCATGCACCTTGAAGTGAAAAAGAACATTCATAAACAGATTTAAAATGAATATTCATAAAAAAAGGGATCCCAATTTGTAAAGTATGGGAAAAACAAGAAAGACGTCCAAATGAGGGAATCGAGAGCAGGTCTATAAGACCCTCCGAATTTTACCTAGAAAATGACTTAGAAACCAAAGAGGCTATTTTGAACCTAATGCGTTTCTTAACTGATAACCAATGTAGATTCCTCATAAATGGCGTAACACTCTCAAACTTCCCTTTACAGAAAATCAATCTAGCACCCGTATTCTGTAACAGCTGTAGCCGATATTGTAATTTAGACAAAATATTTTGATGTAACGCATTACAATAATCTAATTGCGGCAAAATAATTGCCTGTACCAAGATTCTGAAATTTTGTGGTTGTAGTGATGATCTAATAGCATGAAACTGCCTCAATCAAAATTTCTTACTCAATGCAGTAATTTGCTCATTGAAGCTCAATTTCGAGTCTAAAATAATGCCCAACACCTCAGCTCCTCCCGAGTGCCGCCTGACTGGCCCATTTTGGGGGGGCCGGTGAGAGGCGATATTCAGTGGCACTCTCCACTTTAGTGCCAATGAATATCGGCAGTTAGGCGGCGAGAGGCAGTTTAAGTGGACAGGAGCCTCTCTTGCCCCGCTTAAATCGCTTCGAATATCGGGCCTATGGTGTCTATCAAAGAAGGGACGTAGTGTCTTTCACAGCAAACTGGCTAACCTAGGGATCCTTTTACTAAGCTGAGGTAAAAAGGGCCCTGCACTAGCGGCGAGGGCCTTTTTTGCCGCACGCTGAGGCCCTTTTACCACAGCGGGTAAAAAGGCCGAGAAAAGTTGTTAAGATTGAACTTACAGTGTGGCCATTCGGGGGGAGTACCTACCGCCACCTATTATGGTAAGGGTAAAGGCTTCTGCACTAACCCAGCGGTAACCAGGCAGCGTGGCACTGCCCGATTACCGCAGGGTAACCCCCTGAAGAAATGTTTTTCAACTATTTCCACGAGTGTCAGAAATGCCACGAGCTAGGGGTGGAACTACCACCGGCACTTGCGTTGGGCCAGCCGTAGTTCTAAAATTGTGAGCAGTAAGCCCATGTTGGGTTTACTGCCGCTTAGTAAAAGGGCCCCCTACTGAAGTGGGCTCTAAACTAGGATCATTGGGGATGGCTGAAAAAAGCCTCCTGGTAATTAAAAGTCTTCAGACAAATAAAACATTAAATTCCTCTAGAGAAATGGGAAACAATTAACAGCATCAGGAAAGCTGTGTATATGCTCGTAGGATGAGAAATAATGTTCTGGATCTAGAGGCTGAGATGGAACAGGGGCATAGCCAGACCTCGCAGTAGGAGGGGGCCAGAGCCCGAGGTGAGCTCAATATCTGGGCTCTGGCTAACCAGGTAATGGGCTGAATATCAGATTAGAGTCAAGCAGACCCCTTCACAGAAGCCCATAAGAGTAGCCCCTCTTCGTGAAGACCCCCTCACCCACCCATCTGCAGGTCCCCCTTAAGATCCTTGGTGGTTTAGGCTGGTAGGCTGGGCAAATGTGAACCCCAATCGCTCCTGCCCATACTGGATCCAGATGAAAAATGTCAGCCATGGCTGGAGCTGGCATAGGCAGAAGCAATTGGGGTTTGTTCCTGCCTGGCATATGCCCCCCCCCTCTCAGACCACCATAAGGTGGACCTGAGGGACCTACATGTGGGTGGCTGATGGGGGACCTTCCCCAGGAGGGGCTGCTCGGGGGGATCTGGGAGGGGTCTGCTCTAAGGGAGGAAGGGGGAATGCTGTTGAGGGGGTGTCGGAGGGAAGAACATTGATCAGGCTGCTACTCGAAAGTTATCCAGGTACCGGCTGATACTGCAGTGACCAGACAGTTAACCAGGCAAAGATAGAGCTACTTCCTAAACAGTCCTACCTTACCCAGACACCAGCACTGAAAATTGCTGGTGGCCGGATAAGCACCAACTCCACCCTGTAGTAGAGTAGCCAGACCTCAATTTTTGGGTGGGCCCGGGGGTGAACTGTGTGGGCACGACCCATGCATTTCCTCTCTGTCTGCTACTTCCCTCATCCCCGCACTGTAAAAATGAATACCTTGGCTGGTGGGGATCCCTGGGCCCTGCTAGCTGAAAAATCCTCTCTATTATCCTCTCCAAGTAGTCTCTTCCTTGCGGCATTTCCAGTAGCGGATACCAGCACTGCCCTCCCCCCACCCCAGCATGTGCTCAGTTTAACCAGCATACGTAGGGGTGCCAACTGGCTTGGGAGGGGGGAGTGCAGGCACTGGCAGCTGTAAACATGCTGCTGACTGCTCCGGGGATGAGACTGCCTGGGGACAGGAATTCTGGAGAGAACTCTTCTGCTGGTGGGGCTCAGGGATCCCTGCCAGCTACACTAATGATGTGAGCCATCACTGGGTGGGCCTGAAGCAAAACTGGGTGGGCCCACCTGTGGCTAGGCCACTGACTCCCAGACTGCTCCAGCATTACCCAGACAGTGCCGAGATGGCCAGTGCTGATATTCAGTGGCACAACCTGGCAGTGGCATACCAAGGGGGGTCAGTGGGTGCAGTCCGCCCCGGGTGCACGCCGCTGGGGGGTGCCGCGCGCCTGTCGGCTCCATACGTTCCGTGCTCCCTCTGCCCCGGAACAGGTTACTTCCTGTTCCGGGGCAGAGGGAGCATGGAACGAGCGAAGCCGACAGGCACGCGGCACCCCTCCCCCAGCAGGTAAAAATGCACCGGGGGGGGTGTCCTTTCGCCAGGGGGGAGGGGGGTGTCCTTTCGCCGGGGGGCGGGGGGGGCGCATCGGTGATCCGCCCCGGGTGTCAGCCACCCTAGGAACGTCACTGCAACCCGGTTAATTTCTTAGTTTATATTTCTTAGTTTTATATTAGCCTCTGACCAAGAAGAAGGTCTATTAAGTTTTATAAATAAATAAAGCATGCAGACAAAGGAGACTCATAAGTAAATAGAGGACACAGAGCTCTCATTAAATACATACTGAGGTACTGACACAGGAATACACTAAATTGAAAAATCTTAGCAGCACATTTCCACAGCACATACATACAGTCTCAACTGAAAAACCCAATAGCAACTCATCTTTCTGTTGGCGTTTTCTACGTGGTACCTAAATCCACAAACCTGAAACCCCTGGCAGACCAGTCATATCCAGTACTGGCACACCCAGAAAAGAAATATCTGAACTTCTAGAGCACAGTCTTACACCCCCAGTACACAAGACAAACAGCTTCAAACAAGACACTACAGACTTTCTGAACAAGTGAAAGAATGTCAAGCATTTCTGGTCACAATGGATATAGAATCACTATCCAGCAGCATTCCACAGGTAGCTGGCATAACTGATTGTGACAAATTTCTAAAGTCATCCGCTCAGGACCACCATACACACTGGAAACTATAGCACAATTAATCAAATCATCCAAACCCACAACTATCTCACCTTCAATAATAACGGCATCTGCCTACAGATCATGGGCATCAGGATGGCACCGTGGCACAACTGGAAGAGACATTTTTGAATTCATATCAAAGTATAATACAATGGTCCTCAAACCTGGTCCTGGAGGCACCACAGTCAGTCAGGTTTTCAGGATATCCACAATGAATATTCATAAAAGAGATTTGCATGCAGTGAAGGATTTTTGTTTAAATATCACGCATTCAACTTTATCCGGTTGTTCCGGCAGTACTGATCTGGTGTTTTTAAGTACATAAGCATCGCCATGCTGGGACAGACCAAGGGTCCATCGAGCCCAGCAACCTGTCATAATTTGAATGTATGATATTGGTATTTTTACATATTTATAAGATTGGGTTAATAAAGAGAGGGCTCTCTCACTATTATTGGCAAATAGTCTGCCAAACTACCAGCTAACACTCATGACAGATAATGGAAACAGGCCAGTAGGAATCCGCTAATTCCTGTAGCTGGTTAGGTTTAGGCAAAAGCATAATTAATGCTGTGTTGGCATGTTGAGGGAAGAAGCCCTGATTTATCACCCCTGAATAGTATGCCAGTAAAGGGCCTATAACCTGCACTTGCAATAGTTTGTAGAACTCCCTAGAATATCCATCTGGTCCCCGGGCAGAAAAAAAACTTCAGGGGCCCTTTTACTAAGCCATGTAAGCGCCTATGTGCGCCCAATGCATGTCAATTCCAAGTTACTGGCCAGGTACCGCATTGCCCTTGCAGTAATTTCATTTTTGGCACGTGTCCGCTATGAGCATCCAAAAAATATTTTTTATTTTCTGGCGTGGAATTTGAAGCACATAGGTCATTACCGCCCAGTTACCGTGTGAGACTTTACCACTAGGTCAATGGCTGGCAGTAAGGTCTCAGTCCCAAAATGGACGCGCGGCAATTTTCATTTTGCTGCACGTCCATTTTCGGCCAAAATTTTAAAAAGGCATTTTTTGCAAGTGCGCTGAAAAATGATTCTGCATATGCACAAAACACACGTCTACACTACCGCAGGTCATTTTTCAGTGCACCTTAGTAAAAGGACCCTTCAAAAATTTAATTGCTTGCTGGAGCTCCTTAGCCTGCAAATGCCTCAGAGGACAAGGGCGGGATGCCAGACTGTGCCAGGTAATTAATAATATCTGAATCTTACATGGAGCCCTCTTCAGAATACAAATGTTGAAAATGGTCTAACAAGATCAGCACTATTTCCTCACACTTATTTGTGACTATCCCTTGGGAATTTTTAAGAGCAGTATTAGCTCGGGAGCCCCTCCCCCCCAAACCTTTACCACCTGGGCCAAAAGTTTTCCAGACTTGTTACCATATCTATGAAATTTATAATTTCGAAATAGCAACATCCTAGACGTACGTTCATGTATTAAGAAATTTAGTGCTGTTTAAGTAGACAACAATGCTTCTTTGGTAATCTGGGAGGACTTTTTTTAGATAGGCGTGCTTAGCTTTTTTCAATTGAGTCTAGGTGTTTAATGCCCGCCTCAAGACTCTTATTCCTGGCACAGGTGGATACTATATCACCCCGCAATATAGTCTTGTGCCTATTCCAAAAACAGAGAAGGGTGGTCTACATGCAGTTGATTGTGAGTCACAAAAGATTCCCATCTAGCCACTAAATATTTGATAAAATTCTGATTTTCAGCAAAATAAGCTGGGAATCTCCATCCCCATGACTGCTTATAAAAAAAGATGTCTCCAGATCCACACATACAGTGGAATGGTCCGACCCCTTCCCAGGATCGACAGCTAAAAAAATGTTAGGAAATAATGATTATTGCCCCAGAAATGATAATGAAAAAGGCTCCCAGTGCTTCCCTGAGCTGTTGCACAAATGGGTCTTTTAACCACTTGTGGTGGAACTACCCGCTACCAAAGAACGTTTGCAATAAAGTAGGACTCTCTCAAGAAAATTCCTTTTAATCAGGTCTGTGGCATCCAAAACAATGGAAAACATTTCTGTCTCTTTCTGCCACATTTTCTTGGTCTCTGACTTCATTATTTGCTAATTGAAAATCTCCTTTCACCACTCAATGTAAAGAGTAATCATTCGGCACTAATACCCCCTACGATCAATGCTGTTCTCATTGTTTTTCTCCTTTACCACAATGTCCAGTTTTTATTATGCATCAAACTTTTATGTCCAAGGTAATATAACGTGGAGGGGCATAATCGAACGCGAACGCCCATCTCCATGGGCGTCTATGTCCGAGGACGGGTAGGTGAAGGAGTGGGACAGACTGTATTTTCGAAAAAAATGGGCGTCCATCTTCCGTTTCGAAAATACGGTTTGTACGGACCAAAATGCCATGGATTTAGTCGTTTCCGAGCTGGGCGTTTGTTTTTTTAGCGATAATGGAAACTAAAAACGCCCAGCTCAAAAACGTCCCAATCCAAGCCATTTGGTCATGGGAGGGGCCAGGATTCGTAGTACACTCGCCCCCCTGACATGCCAGTACACCAATTGGACACCCTAGAGGTCAGTGCGGTGGACTTTAGACAACGCTCCCACATTCATAGGTCCCTTACCACGGGTGCTGAGCCCCCAACCCCCCTCTCCCAAAACCCACAAATGTACAACACTACCATAGCTCTTAGGGGTGAAGGGGGCACCTACATGTGGGTACAGTGGGTTTTGGAGGCCTCCCACTTACCAGCACAAGTGTTACAGGTAGGGGGAATGGGCCTGGGTCCGCCTGCCTGAAGTGCACTGCAGTACCCACTAAAAGTGCTCCAGGGACAGGACTTGTTGCTGCTGTATAACCTTGGCACGGCAGTTCACACCTGAAGACTAATCTCGCTGAAAACGTCCTTTATTTGAATAAGCACGTTTACTCACAGTTAACTGCAGATCAGAGGTTGTGCCCCACTGGCAAAAAGTCTCCCTGGTACTGAGATTAGCAGTAGGTCAGAGCTGGCAGAATGCTGTACAACGCCCTCTTTCAGCAACATTCAAGGTAAGAACTAAGTGCTGTAACGTGGCTAACACATGAAAGGGATCCAAAACTGGCTTACAAAAATGGCCACTACCTCATGGACTACGGAAACAAAACAGGGCACACTTTGACCTAGTAAGCAGGGAGAAAAGCACCATGGGAGTAGAGCCTACCAACTACCAACATCATGAGCATGTAACACAAGCTAGTGGAATCACGGAGCCCAATACCCTACACCCACCACAATGCATTGCTGATGTGACTCTGCAGTGCATAACAGAAAAGGTGTCACACTCACCCGAGAGCCACAGCAGAATCAGGGAAAGGCTGTCACAGGATAGAACACATTCTACTGTCATGGAGGTGGATACGGCATTTGAGGCTGGCATACAGGCTGGGAAAAAAGTTTGTAAAGTGGGTTTTTTTTTGGTGGGAGGGGTTAGTGACCACTGGGGGAGTCAGGGGAGGTGATCCCCGATTCCCTCCGGTGGTCATCTGGTCAGTTGGGGCACTTTTTTGGGACTTGGACCTGAAAAAAAAGGGTCCAAATAAAGCGGACCAAATTCTCGTCAAAAACGCCCTTCTTGTTTCAATTATCAGCTAAAGACGCCCATCTCTCCTCGGCCGATACCACGCCCTAGTCCCGCCTTCACCATGCCTCCGACACGCCCCCATCAACTTTGTTCGTTCCTGCGACAGAGTGCAGTTGAAGACGACCAAAATCGGCTTTCGATTATACCGATTTGTTCGCCCACGGGAGAAAGACGCCCATCTCCCGATTTGGGTCGAAATTTGAGCGTCTTTCTCTTTCGAAAATAAGCTGGATAGTAACATAGTGGATGATGGCAGATAAAGACCTGAACGGTCTATCCAGTGTGCCCAACAATCACACTCTTTATCAGTTCGTGATTAAACCAACAATGAATGTGGCATAAAATATATATACTTTAACCTAATCTTTCTTTGCCATTTTCTGGACACAGACCATAGAAGCCTGCATGGCACTGTCCTTACATCCCAACTACTGGAGTTGCTGTCAAAATCTACTACAAGTTCCAACCTATCCTGATCCGTCTTCCCATGTACAGGACATAGACCATAGAAGTCTGCCCGGCTTTGTTCTTACATTTCAACAACTGGCGTTGCCATCGAGGCCCTCTCCAAGACAATTCTCTTAAGATCGTAATCCCAATGTTATTCTGCTTCAGTGATTTATAAAGTTAACAAAGTTTCTAATGAACAAAACGTGCCACCTTACTGTACCTTTCCATATATAAACTTTGTCCCATAAGAACTTTACAGGTAGCAACGAGATGTGTATCTGTTTCTGCTCTTCCTTACAGTTTTAAGGAGACTTTGGGAGATTAACACATTTCTTTCTTGATTTTAGATGTTGTACAAAACAAACAATCTTAACCCAAACCAAAAGGAGCCAATTTTATTCTAGCATAGGTAATGGTTGAGAGTTAAGAGGGAAATTCACTTGTCTAGCTCGAAATGAAAGGGAAGGGGAGAGATTTTAGATTTAGCTCACACTCTTTTCAGTTATAGCTCAAGGCAAGTTACATTCAGGTTCAGCAGATATTTCCCTGTCTTCATGGGATGGGGCTTATAATCTAAGGGCCTGATATTCAGCCGGCACCAATCAGCATTTTGCTGACCGCTGCTGGCTGTAAACCTGGAAATTCAATGCCAGGTAATGTCTAGGCACCGGAATTGAATTTCCAGGTTTGCAGAGCCAGTTTATGGTTGTGCGATATTCGGCACTTAACCAGGTATGGGTTACCGCATAAAGATAGGCCTGACTTTTATGCAGTCCTGTTTTCGCAGTTAATCTGGTCTGTTCAATTCTGAATATCAGCACTTAAATCGGCCAACTCCGCCCCCAGAATGCCCCCAAAATAGCCAATTTAGAATTCAGCACTACACAGCTATTTTCAGCAGCAGAACTGGTTATGCACCGCTGAAAGTTAGCAGTTAGCCTCAAACAGGCAATTTAACAGGACAGGAAATCGTTTTGAATCGTTTTGAATATCGACCCCTCTGTTTGTACTTGAGGCAATGGAGGGTTACGTGACTTGCCCAAGATCCAAGGCGTCCTCCAATCCTTCCAGATATTCAGCTACTTGTTTACACATTCACAGGCACTGCGTTCAGGTACTCTACTCCCAGCTCTTTTTCAACGAAGCCCTTGTTTCTTTCCATTGCAAGGTAACCCTCTGCAGAGCCAAAACCCACAACACTCCACGGTTCACCCAAGATAAACCCGAGCCACTTATATTAAAGCCTGCAAGCCAAAGTACCTTGGCATCCAAGTGACTTTTCATTTTAATAAACTGTTTCCAATACTGCTGCTACCTCAAACCCAGAATCTGTGGATAACTTCACATTGCCAAACCCGAAAGGTGCCTGACATAATCCCACATCCAGGGTGAATCCAGCCAACCCAATCTAAACAACCACTTGGTCTTGAACTAAATTCTGTACTTGTCTCAAATTATTATTTACAGATATCTGTCTGGGAGAGGCAATTACTGTGTTCAAGCTATCATCAGAGAAAATAACCCCATGCTTTATCCACATTTGCTTGCCAATCCTGTACAGGCAGTTGCACTGTTGCTTCTTCTGTACACGACCATGTCTTCTAACAGTGTCAGGGTGGGGGTCCTGTCTACCACCTCATAAATGCCATCAGAGTTTGGGATAGCTGAATATTTACAAAGGGCTCCTTTTACAAAGCAGCCCTACAGATTGGCGTGCGCTGAACGCAAAGAAGCCCATTCAATTCCCATGGGCTTCCTTGCATTCAGCGCACACTAATCGGTAGTGCTGCTTCATAAAAAAAGCCAAAAATGATTGGGTAAGATCCCAAAATCTTATTCAAAAGACATGAGCGCTCTCACTGCATTGTAGCCAGTCAAGAAGTCTCTTATTCCATAGTGACATTTCAGGGCCAGCTCAAAGGACCATGGCGCCCTGAGCCAACTTTTGGCTTGGCGCGCCGACTCAGGTCATCCTCCTCCTCCACGGCCTACCTTTAAAGCCACTTTTCCCTCCTGAATACCGACAGCATTTCACCTAACGCTACCTGCATCTTCCCTCTGCCATGCCACTGTGGAAGCAGGACGTTATGTCAAAGGAGGGGCCAGGGCGCAGCAGAAGGAAGACACCAGGGCTGGTGCAGGTAGCATTAGGTGAAATGCTGTCTGTATTTGGGAGGAGAAAACTGCCTTTAAAGGTAGATGGGGGAAGGTGGTCTGAGACAGAAAGAGGAAGGGGCTTGCTGGCTCTTATTTTTTCTCTGCACACCCAATGCTGCCAGGTAAGCTCTGGGCCAGCTTAACCTATAGGGCCAGTGACATCACAGGCTCAGGTGTTTGGTGCCTTTTATCTCCAGTGCCCTGGCACTCAAAAAGTAAGGTCGTCACACTTTCTTCCATATATCTAGGTTCTCTAAGCAGTACAGTCCTGGAGATCTCCACTAACAACGTGACTAATTTTTGCTGAATAAAAATATTCAAGGGGACACTCCGGAAAAAGCTGAGCATGTGGAGGGTCAGCAGGGTACCTAGGCAGAAAAGGCACACAGGCACCTTGGTTGTGCCTGTTTATGAAGGCAAGATATACACCTCTGTGTATTTGTCAAATTCCCCCAGGGAAAGTAAGCATACCCATTTAAATTTGGGATATATCAGCCTGAATAAATTTGCAATAAGCCTACACTCACGACGGCCACCTCACCTAAACAACGCCACTTCACTACCTGGCTCTTCAACCATTGCAATGTTTTCTTCAGTGCAAATTGATCGGGCCCTGCCACTTCCTGACTGGTGACAGTTGAGCCCATTTCTCACAATTTCTTCAAAACATATACGCTTACCCTCTTCCGCCTCTTTCCTGAACACTTTTGCACCAGTCTATAAGAACCATAACCTTTCTTCAGATAAACATTTTTAATGAGGATCAAATCCTCCTGACTGAAAACCATGATAACTGAGGTGGCTGGCGTGAGCGTAGGCTTATTGCACATTTATTTAGGGTGATATATCCCAAATGTTATTGAAATTAATCAAGTTTTGACAGAGTTATGCAGAAAACAATATTTGTATTTTTTTAAAACACAATCTGGACGATATTCAAAACAATTCAAGTGGGCAGGAGAGACTCCTGGCCACTTGATTCACTTGTCTGTGGCTAACTGCCAATATTCAGTGGCACATAACCAATTAGTGCCTGCGCCAAAACCAGCTAACTTGTGGGCTTACCGTACGCCAATCAGAACAACCGCAGGAGCCTGGCAGTAGTTCCCACCCCTAATGCAGGCCATTTCCAGCTCTACAAAAATATAATGCTTGAACTTAACCGGCAGTAATCGGGCAGCGCCAGGTTAGCACGGGAGCCCTTACCACCTTGGGTGGCGGTAAGTGCTCCCCACCAAAATGGCCATGCGGTACGTGGTTCACTTACCACATGGCCATATCTTTTCCCCCAAAATGGACAGCATTTTACCAGCTGTGGTATTAGGGGGCCTTAGCGCACATAAAAGACATGCACTGACACTAGTGCAGGCCCCCTTTTACTACAGCTTAGTAAAAGGGTCCCTATCATTTATGCCAACTGCTAGGTACCCCTTGTGTAAGGTCTAACCCTCAGAAGACAAACACAGATAGGAATAGATGAGTGGTAGTCCCTGAACGATTTTCAGAGGAATGAGATCATGAAGGCTGGCTAAACTAAAGGTGGACAAAGCGACGGGGCTGGATGGCATTCATCCAAGGGTACTGAAGGAAGTTAGGGAAGTCCTAGCGTCTCTGCTAGCTGACCTTTTCAACACTTCTCCAGAGTCGGGAGTGGTACCAGAGGACTGGAGAAAAGCAGATGTGGTCCCTCTCCCCAAAAACGGAAGAGGTTGGGAAGTACAGGCTGGTAAATTGGACTTCTGTGGAGAGTAAATTAATGGAAACAGAGAATAGCAAAATTTTTGTAATCCAGTGGATTACAGGTCCTGAGGCAATATGGTTTCACTAGAGGTAGGTCTTGTCAGACAAATCTGATTAGTTGCTTTGACTGGGTGACCAAAGAGTTGGATCAAGGAAGAGAAGTGCTATGTTTAGATTTTAGCAAAGCCTTTGACACGGTTCCGCAGAAACAACTAATAAATAAACAGAGTGCCCTCAGTATGGGCCCTAAAGTGACTGGGTCAGGAACTGGTTGAGAGGAAGGTGACAGAGGGTAATGGTAAGGAAAAGCATATTACCAGTAGTGTCACAAGGTTAGGTTCTTGGGATGGTTATTTTTAACATTTTTGTAAGCAATATTGCTCAAGGGCCGTCTAGTAAGGTTTGTGTCTTTGCGGATAATATCAAAATCTACAATAGGGTAGACATCCCTGATGGTGTGGATAACATATGGAAGGATTTAGAGGGTCATGCATCGGGCTACAAAAACCCAAGGAAACAGTACAGTTTAGGGGGTGAAAAACTTTTGTGCACAAAAGAGAAGCGGGACTTGGATGTGATCATATCGGATAATCTTGAGTTGGCCAAACAGGTAGAAAAGGCAACAGCTAAAGCTAGAAGGATATTTGGGTGCATAGGGAGAGGAATGGCCAGTAGGAAAAAGGGGGTGATGATGCCACTGTATAAGACTCTGGTGAGACCTCGTTTAGAATACTGTGTACAATTCTGGAGACCGCACCTTCCAAAAGATATAAACAGGATGGAGTCGGTCCAGAGGGCGGCTACTAAAATTTTCAGTGATCTTTATCATAAAACATATGGGGGCAGACTTAAAGATTTCAATATGTATACTTTGGAAGAAAGACAGGAAAGGGGAGATATGATAGAGACATTTAAATACTGATGTGGCGCATTGGGTGTGGGCATTGACTTTAGTAACATTTATGCGCACAACCAGTTAGCTCATTATGTACGTACGATAGGAGACGAGATTTTGGGAGCTAGACATAGCAAGCATGTGAGAGATTTCTTTCGTCTGGTCCCGGGGGATCATCTTTTGGTCTCAGGGTTATATAAGGCGCTCACAGGGTTAGCTCTTCGTAAGAATAAAGATAGTATCAGAAGCCGTTGGGCTCAAGATTTGGGGAGGCCAGATCTTGTTCTAGATTTTGATCAGTTATCAGCCGGTATACCTACACTGTTGATAAATGCAGATATCCGTGAATGCCAATATCGTATTTTGCACTGATCACATTTGAGTAAGGTTCAAATTTTTAGGATGGGAGGGGTGGCAGACCCCCTGCATTCAAAATGTGGAAGGCAGGCAGGATCCTTTTTTCACTCTCTCTGGGAATGTCTGATGATTCAGGATTGCTGGACTGGGTTGATCGGCTTTTTTGAGGCACTGTTGGGGGGGGGGGGGGTGAGAATCTTATTTTCCCCTCTCGGAATAATCCTGGATAAGTACAAATTATTTGCTGTAGCAAGTAGAGGGGCTCAATTATTGGTGTGCAAGGCTTATATTTTGGGCAAACGGCTCATTCTGAGTGCGTGAAAGAGTGATTCTCCGCCAGAGGTTTTGCACTGGCAAAATAAATTACATGATCTCTTGCTAATGGCACGCAGAATGGTTGGATCCTCCCCCCCGAAGAAGGGCTTTTCTGACAACTCTTTATCCCCAAGGGCTCGTAGCTTTATACTAAATTCCCTATAAGAGTATTGTTATCCCCGGGTTTTGGGGGGGAGAGATGGGTAGGTAAGAATGGGTGAGGGATTTATAGTTTTGAATTGCATTTGGGAGTACGAGTCTGCCATGTTTTGCACGTACAATACATATAGGGGAAGGGTGGGTATTAAAACTTGTAAAAAGCTTGATGACAGATTATTTCGTTTGGTCTTTACTGGGTACAGTTATGTATATGAATCTTCATAAATGTGTATATTTTTGAATGTGTTTAATCTGAATTGTCATCAATAAAATTGTTGAAACATAAATACTGATTTGGCATAAATGCATAGGAGGCAAGTCTCTCTCAATTGAAAGGAAGCTCTGGAATAAGAGGGCATTGGATTAAGGTGAAAGGGGATAGACTCAGAAGTAGGGTGAGTAGATGGCATGGATAGGCCATGTGGTCTTTTTCTACATTTTTTCTCTATTTCTATAATACTCAGCCCTTGACCGCATAAGACAGCCACTTAAATTGGGCCGCATAAATACCAGTCTTACCTTTAAGCAGTTCATCTTATGCGAGTATCCTGAAAACCAGATTGGCTGGGATGCCTCCAGGACTGGGTTGAGAGCCCCTGCTGTAATAGAACCTAGGGGGTCCAGTTTAACAATTGCCCCCATATTTTAGAAAATATGCACCTAAGTGCCAATCCTAGTACTACTAATCATTTCTATAGCACTGTTAGACATATGCAGTGCAGTACACATTCTATGTAGGTACTTTCTCTGTCCCTAGGGGGCTCACAATCTTACGTTTTTGTACCTGGGGCAATGGAGGGTTAAGGCGTCCTTTTACTAAACTACGGTAGAAGGGGGCCTGCACTAGCATCAGCACGTGTTTTTGACGCACGTTGAGGCCCCCTTTTACTGCAGCAGGTAAAAGGCTGGCCATTTTGGGGGAAAAGAAATGGCCGTGTGGTAAGTGAACCACTTATCACACGGCCATTTCAGTGGGGAGCCCTTACCGCCACCCATTGAAATGGCCGTGCGATAAGAGCTTACCTAAGTACATAAAATACTGTTCTTCATGCTCAAACCCTACACTGGCCTGTGAGGCATGTGGCTTTCCCAGATGAAAAAAACAATTTTTGATGATCTGGAATAGTTTTCTTCAACATATGACACCGAAGGGGAGAAGTCTGGTTTTGAACTCTTTATAATCTGATGGGATCAGGGATCTAGTAATTCCCCACTTTTTGATTTAGTTCCCCTTACCTCTATTGGTACCTTCTGCTCTTCTATTATCATCACCGGAAGCCATGAAAAAACAGGCTGATGGTAATGGTAGATTTATAGTTCTCCTTTTCTATGTTGGGAGGGGCTGGGATGGGTGGGATTGAGGGGGAGGAGGGAGATTTACGGTTTAATTTTACATGATTTTATATTGGTCCTGGACTGGCTATGTTTAGAATTGTGAAAGTTAATAATGTAACTAAGGAAAGGTAGGGTAGTTGTGAGAGATATTTTTATTTGGAAAAGTTGCTGAACAGTATGGACAATGAACTCACTGAATGTATGTTTATTCATATAGTTTAATAAAAAATGTTTCTACTTAAAACCCTTATACTGGCTGCAAGATATATGCTTGTGACACACTGGGAAAAGGCCTCTTCCCCAGCTTGGGCCATAAAGATTCAGAAATCTGCTATCTATCACCTTAGGTACCAGAAAAGACCATAAGAACATAAGAGTAGCCATACTGGATCAGACCAATGGTCCATCTAGCCCAGTATCCTGTTTTCCAAAGAGTGGCCAATCCAGGTCACAAGTACCTGGTAGAAACCCAAATCATGGCAACACTCCATACTTCAAATCCCAGGGCAAACAGTTGTTTCCCATGTCTGTCTCAATAGCAGACTATGGACTTTTCCTCCAGGAACTTGTCCAAACCTTTTTTAAACCCAGATACGCTAACCGCTGTTACCACCTCCTCTGGCAAAGAGTTCCAGAGCTTAACTATTCGTTGAGTGAAAAAATATTTACTCCCATTTGTTTTTAAAGTATTTCCATGTAACTTCTTTGAGTGTCCCCTAGTCTTTGTACTTTTGGAATGAGTACAAAAAAATCAATTTACTTCTACTCGTACAGAAATGATAAAACAGATGGAAAGACTCAGTTATGAAGAAAAGCTGAATACAGAAGAGTTGACTGAGGGGACAGAGTTTTAGAAAACCATGAGCAGGGTGGAACAGGTAAATAGGGAACAGTTATTTTTGGCTTCAAACTGTCCGAGGGCTAGTGTACGCTTCATGAACTAACACGCAGCAGACTGAAAGCAAATTGGAGAAAGTAGTTTTCCACTCAATGAACAATCAAACTGTGGAATTTGATGCCAGAGGATGTGGTCAAAGCATCTAACATAGCTAGGTCTAAAAGGGATTTGGACAAATTCCTAGAGAAGATGACCATAAATAATTATTAACAAAGTAGATGAAGAAAGATTACTGCCTGTCCCTCTGGGGAAACTGCAAGAAACAGATCTATTCTTTTCGACATATTGGACCACATTCACAAAACCGTGCCAAAAAGTTGGCGTGAAAAAAAATTATCAGTTGAGGGGTATTCTATAAAGACCATCCACACTCTACAGAATAGCCGCCTAACTTAGGGGGCTTTTTACTAAGCTGCAGTAGGAAGTGGCCTGCAGTACTGTGGGCATGTGGAATTGCCATGCTGAAGCCACTTACTACCATGGCCTTAAAAAGGCTTTTTTTAAAATATGGATGTTGTTAATGATTGTGCACTTACCGTCTCCTATTTAGAAGGCGATAAGGGCTCATCTGCTAACCTGACAGTAATTGGGCAACGCTGTGTGCTGCCTGACTACTAGCAGGCACACCTGCTCCCTGCCCCCTGCCCTAAAAACCCACAGCAATAAAACATAAATGGAGTCTAAATCCGTAGTGCTGCAATGAAATATCTAAAGTTAAGAGCTGACCTAGTTTGTATTGTTTTTATGTTGTGCCGTATTAATTTACCACCGTTTTTGTAGGCATGTTGGTGCCTTTTTAGTTGCTCTTCTCTCAGTGTTCTTCTGTTTTCTGCTACTGGCAATTGATTGCTGGCGCACGTTTTGGGTTAGATTCTATATATGGCGCCTGAAAATTCCGTGCGAAAAAAACGTATAGGCGAATTCAATAAAATATGCCTACATTTTATAGAACAGACTTAAATTTCCACACGGTATATAGAATATGCCGAGCGCTTTTTCACACATTTCAAAAATCTATGCGCGTTGTTACATAATACACTCACTCTGCACCTAATTTAGGTGTTGGGATTTACGACAAGTAAAACATGGCATAAATGGCCACGACTAAATTTGGTTACGTGGAGAGGCGCTCGGCGTATTCTATATACTGCATAGAAACTTAACCCTATTGTATAAAATTTAGGCGTACTTTAGAGAATATTGTACACTTAGGCTGTTTTTCTTCCGCGTGGAATTTTCAGGCGTCCTATATATAGAATCTAGCCCTTAGTGCTGAAAATCAATGCTAAGTTTCCAGCTTTTTTCCACCACCCTAAATTCATCCCTGTTGCCATCCAATTTAGGCACTCAGTCCTAGTACATTTTCCAAGAGGCCAATTTAGGAGAATGCCTCTCAAAGTTAGAATATCGGACTCCTATCCTATCCAAAAGAAGAATCCCCCCCCCCCCCCCCCATAACAGCAGCCAGTTTTACATTAAGACCTGCATGCCATCATTCAACAATTAGGAAACAGATACATCTTCAAATTTTTCCTAAGGTGTCCTTTTACGAAGCTGTGGCAAAAGGGGGCCTGCACTGGCATTGGCAAATGTTTCTGACGCACACTGAGGTCTCCTTTTACCGCAGTGGGTAAAAGGCAGGGTTGTTTTAAAAAGAAATGAACGTGTGGCAAGTGAAGCACTTGCCGCGCACCCATTTCGGGTGGAAGCACTTACCGCCACCCATTGAGGTGGTGGTAAGGGCTCCCACAAAACCCCAGAAGTAACCAGACAGCACATGGCATTGCCCAATTACCGCCAGCTCCTGCGACAGCCCGGCGGTACTTCCCTTTTAGCAAGTGGTAAGCCCGTGTTGGGTCTACTGCCACTTTGTAAAAGGGCCCCTAAATTTTCCAAGGTCAACCCAAAATCCACAGCATTGGTGACAATTTATTCAACCATGTTGGAAGATAAGGAAAGAAAACACTCATTTGGATTTTTACTGGTGTCGAGTCTTTTTTGTGAGGGTAACACAAAAAACCTATCATGCTGCGAAAGAAGGGAGTGAGTTGGAGGATAGTACAGTAACCATTAAAAAAAAAACAAGCTTGGCACAGAACTAGACCAAAACGTAAAAGCCAAAACCAAACTGTTAATTTATTGAAAAATCAGCAAGCAGTGAAGTGACTGCAAGTTAGGACAGACATTGAGGGGCATTTTCGAAACAAATGTCTAAGTCTGAATTTGGACGTCCAAATTCGGAGGCGGGGGTCATTTTCAAAAAAAGATGGACATCCTTGGATTTGGACGTCCTTGATTTTTGGCGATTTTCGAAACCAAACACATCCAAGTCTAAAACGTCCAAATGCAAGCCATTTGGATGTGGAAGGAGCCAGCAATTGTATTACACTGGTCCCCCTCACATGCCAGGACAGCAATGGGGCACCCTAGGGGGCACTGCAGTGGACTTCATAAATTGCTCCCAGGTACATAGCTCCCTTACCTTGTGTGCTGAGACCCGCCCCGGGAGGGATGGGGGGGCCACACCTGGGAGTATAGAATACAGAGCCTGGCTGAGGATAAGGAGGCCCAGGGAGAGAAGATCTGAATCCCCAGAATATGACGTGGAAAGTACTGTTCCTTAATTATGACCTGGCTGAGGTAAGCCATTTGATTTACCAGATTGAACTTCAGAAGTTTTGCGTTTAGGCCTGGCTCGAGCCAGATCTGAGCCTTGGGGGAGAACCAAGGACTTATCGGCTATGCTTGGGGCGTAGCAACCCCAGCAGTCACAGACTGTGCTTGGCCTACCACCAGAGGCCACTAAGACTGAATACATTGAACTGCAGAAGTTTCCCTACCCTATATCTCGGGCCCTGTAAAAGGAACAGACCTGAGGTTTCCCTTGAATAAATACTTATTTTTGGTTCCACCCTTTTGTCCAGCTGTATTATTTCACCGGCCCACACCCAACTCTCACTGAAGGTGTCACATGTACTTTCAAAACTATGCATGTTATTTTTACAAGAAAAATAAATAACTGCAGAAAAAGTGAAAGCAAATCACCAGGCATCAGTGTTGTAAGCTGTGCACGTGTGGGCATGCACACAGGTCAGAAAGGGAGTGCACACACCTAGCAACTGAGCGCACAAAAGTTTTGCTGGCTTTCTTTATTGTGAATATGATGTGTGTGCACATCGAGTCGAAAGCTGAAAGCTTGCATACAAACCCCATATTCTATATAGGATCAAAACTGCACATGCGTGCCCAATTTGTGTGTACAATTTAAGGGGCCCTTTTACTAAGCTACAGTAAAAAGTGGCCTGCGGCAGTGTGGGCACATGTTTTTGGCTTGCACTGGGCCATTTTTTAAATGTGGCTGGGAAAAAAAGCTTTTTTTAATGGGGCACTAAATGGCCATGCGCTAAAATTAAAAGTAGAAAGCGGCTATTTACTAACTGAACCCTTATTGCCACCCACTGACTTAGTGGTAAGAGCTCATGTACTACTTGTGTGGTAATCATGCAGCGTGCGCCAATGTGGTCATGCTGCCGATTACCACCGGGAACACCCCCCATTCCCCCCGCGGTAGAAAATAGAAAAATATTTTCTACCGCGGGAAACAGCATGCACCAACTTCAAAATTACTGCCGGGCACCCGCACTACCCAGTGGTGTAGCTATGTGGGGCCACGGGGGCCTGGGCCCCTGTAGATTTGGCCCTGGACCCCCTGCCAACGACCCTCTCAACCCCCCCTCCCACCGCCAACCCACCGTCGCCTACCTTTGCTGAAGGGGAACACCAACCCCCGCCAGCCGAGGTCCTCTTCTTCCTTCGTTCTGTTTCTGAGTCCCCCACCAGCAAAGGTAGCAGACGGCAACAGCGGGTTGACGGCGGGTTGGTGGAGGGAGGGGGGGTCGAGAGGGTCGTCAGCAGGGGGGGGGGTCAAAGTTGTTGTTGGTGGCAGCGCCGGGGGGGGGGGGCGGCGGTGCTGGGTGGGGCTAAAATGTGCCCCCTCACCTCGGGCTCTGGACCCCCGTCCTGCCGAAGTCTGGCTACGCCCCTGGCACTACCCCAGCAGTAGCGTCAATTTCACGCGCTACCAGTGCATTAGCTCTACCACTGCTTAGAAAAAGGGTCCCTAATTGAATAACGAAATAATTGGCATCAATATTTGTCCGCTAACAATCAATTATTGGCATTAATTAGCAACAATTTGCATTTATGCCACATCTTCCTAGTCAGTATTCTATAAAGATATGCAGTAAATCTTTAGGCAAGGGTCAGGGATGTTCCTACAATTTGTGCACAGTATTACAGAATACGGCAGATCCACACAGTTGGTGTAAATCCTCATGCCCAAAATTGGGCACAGATCCCAATGCTAAGCGCTATTCTATAAATGGCGTCCAACTCAAGCACCATAAACAGGTCCTTTTACCAAGCTGCGGGAAAAAGGGCCCTGCGTTAGCGGCAGGGGCCATTTTTCCCACGCACCAGGGCCGACTCCCGTGCTAACCCTGCGGTAACTGGGCAGCGCGTGGAAATGCCCACTTACCACCGGGTTATCGCCACGCAAGCCATTTCCAGGGGTTTTCTATTTCCCCCGGAAATGGTGTGCGCTCAGGGCCACGTTGGGCCGGCGGTAGTTCCGGAACAGCGAGCGGTAAGCCCGCATTGGGCTTACCACCACTCTGTAAAACAGCCCCATAGGGAACAGCATTTAGAGCCAGATTCTGTATAAGGTGCCTAAAATATCCACGTGGTAAACATTTCAGGCTAAGCATATTCTATAAGCGGCTTCTAGATTTAGGCACACTATATAGAATATGCTTAGTTGATATCCCAGCGCCTAACACTACGGGCCTCCATTTACACCAATGAAAATGTGGCGTAAATCCCTGCACGTAGATTTACACGCACTGGGCCATATTCTATAACTATGCGTGTAAATTTTGGAACGCCTACAAAATACCCATTTTCCCACCCACAGCCACACACCTTTTGAACTGCGCACATTAGAATTTAGGTGCAGTACCTTACAGAATATGCACAGTTATGAGTTGTACAAGTAAATTCTAATTATTACCAATTAGTGCTCATTATTGCTTATTAGGTGCTGTTATGAACACTGATAGCTTATTAAGCCAATTAAGTTACAAGCATTGTTATGGAATACGCTTAGATTTCAGCGTGGAACGCCAGGCACGCTACATAGAATCAGGCAGTTAGCGCTAATTTTTTTGGGAGCCCAAATTTGGAGGCTGTTTACTGAATTTAGCCCAAAATGTTTTCCCTGCGCACATGGGCCAGCAAAAACTAGAGAGAACATTGCTGGGCATCCTTTCTCGTTAGACAATTTTCAGAAAGGAGGCCATGTTTGTACTTTCCTTTTCAGAACTGCTGTAAAATCCACAGGTAAAAGTACCCTTTTCTATCTCCATTTTTTATTTGATGTACTGCTACTCGCTGTAGGTATCGCAGTGATTTACAATAAAAAGACTTTGAGCCTTCCCGTAAACTGCTCCAAGGACATACAGTTTTTCAAATAACTATAAAATGGGTTGTCCAAATTTCCCAGTGGAGCTATGACTTGGGGTGATCTTCACAGAGCAGCCATTACAAGCTTTAACACAAGCTTCTCTAAGGTTTCCAAGAAAGCAGCAAGGCTTTTGTGGAGTGACCATGGTCAAAACTGAAAATTCAAAAGCACGGTGGGACTGGATGCTTTACACAGTGGTTTCGCTGGTTGCGCTGGCCATGTGGATTATTTGAAGGCTTGGTAATGAAACATCATAGGGGAGACCTGGGTGTTGGATTTAGTGCTGGTCTTGCAAGAACCACAGAGGAAAATGGCAAAGCCTGAGATCTCCCCCCCCCCCCCCCCCACACCCGGGTAGGAGGCGGAGATCAATATTTTAACAGACTGGGCACATTTGGGACCAATATGGAAAGCAGTAGGAGGAAAAGGGTTGAAAGTTCATGCACAAGATATGGGTCATTTGAGTAATTCAGGTCATGCTAACCAGTTGAGGATTTCTTTTGGTTTATTTCTGCTAAGTAGATCTTATTCCTAGTGGCATCATGCTTAAATTTGGAAATTTAAGAAAGGTAAAATGTGACTATGGCCATCACTTGACTGTTTCTTGCTATGTTCACTTACAGGTTTTTGTATATTGGAAAATGCTAAAGAAAAAAATTATATTAAAACAAAAACAGTCAGTTATTCAAATGGGTATTCATGAAGAGAAGCCCAGCCACCCATCTGCACAGGACTTTCCCCATATTTCTGGGTCATGGTGGGGGAGGAAGGTAATCACCCTGTTACCTTTACACTTCCTTCCGAGCAGGAGCTGGAAGCCCTCCGGACACTGGCAGACGTAGGAGCCTTCTGAATTAGTGCATGTCCCTCCGACACAGGCCACGGGGAAGTCACATTCATTAATATCTAGAGGAAGAAAAAGAGCAGATTACAGAAAAGGGCAGAAGACGAACTGTCTACAGGAACTAGGTTGCAGTGTTGGCTATTCTGTTGTGTCCCAGACCCTGCCCACTCACCTTCACAGCTGAAGTTGTCCTGGGAAGGCCGGTAGCCCAGATCACATTTGCACAGGAAAGAACCAACCAGGTTAACACAGGTCCCATGAGCACACAGCTCCTGCTCCTCACATTCATCCACATCTGATCAGAGAAATGGAAATAATCACCTCTTAGCTTTCACAGACACACAGGTTCTGCAGTGTCCATGTGCCGGCCAAGCCCCCATCCCTTGATCTGTTCTCTCTTTCAGTTTGTCTGTATTTTTCAGTAAAGCTTGTGTATGCATGCTACGTGTGTACATGCATGCTCATGTGTAGAACTGATACACGTACCCACACAGCTCCTGGCTTCAGGGCTGGGTATGAAGCCTTCTCGACAGATGCAGCGGAAGGAACCAGGCAGGTTTTCACACCAACCATTCTCACATAGAGTGGTGTCAGCACATTCATCCACATCTGGAAGACATCATGGTGATGCACAGCAAGGAGTCCACAAGAGAGAAGAGGAAAAAGTCAGTGCAGAGTCCTTCCAAAAGTGAAAAAGTTCATCTACTTCTTTACCACTGCATCCCTAAATCCCCTTCTCCCAGCTGTGAGAATGACACCTACCTAAAAAGTTAGTGACCCTCCTAAGCATGCCAGTCACTGCCAGAAATTCCAAAAACATCACCCCAACCCACTCCTGATGAATAACCCAATATGAATAACCCAATATGAATATGCTAGGAGTCTAAGAAATAAGATGGGAGAGTTGGAATATATTGCACTAAATGAAAAATTGGATATAATAGGCATTACTGAGACCTGGTGGAAGGAGGATAACCAGTGGGACACTGTCATACCGGGGTACAAAGTATATCGTAGTGATAGGGTGGACCGGACTGGTGGAGGGGTAGCATTGTATATTAACGAGAGCCTTGACTCAGATAGAGCACAAATTCAGCAGGACACAAATCACACCTTTGAATCATTGTGGGTTGAAATTCCATGTATAAAAGGGGAAAAAACGGTGATAGGAGTGTACTACCGTCCGCCTCGCCAGGATGAGCAGGTACACGCAGAAATGATAAAAGAAATCAGAGACGCGAACAAAATGGGCAATGTGATAATAATGGGTGACTTCAATTATCCAAATATAGACTGGGTAAATGTAACATCAGGACACGCTACAGAGGTACAATTCTTTGATGAAATCAAGTCAGCTTTATGGAGCAGCTGGTGCAGGAGCTGACGAGAGAAGGAAAAATTCTAGACTTGGTCCTTAGTGGAGCCCATGATCTGGTGAGGAACGTTATGGTACTGGGGCCGCTTGATAACAGTGATCATAATATGATCAGTTTTGATATCGACCTTGAAGTAACTGTACATAGAAAGTCAAATACGTTAGCGTTGTAACTTTAAAAAAGGAGACTATGATAAAATGAGAAGAACTGTAAAAAAAAAACTTAGGGGGGCAACTGAGAGAGTAAAAACTGTACAACAGGCTTGGACGCTGTTCAAAAATACCATCCTGGAGGCAGGCCATACATATTCCGCGAATTAGAAAAGAAAGACGGAAGTCCAAAAGACAGTCGGCCTGGTTGAAAAGTGAGGTGAAAGAAGCTATTAGGGCTAAAAGAAATGCCTTCAGAAAATGGACGAAGGAACCATCTGAAAATAACAAGAAGCAGCATAAGGAGTGTCAAAGCAAATGCAAGGCGCAGATAAAGAAGGCCAAGAGGGATTACGAAAAAAGATAGCATTAGAGGCAAAAAAACATAGTAAAATTTTTTTTCGGTATATTAAAAGCAGGAAGCTGGCAAAAGAATCGGTTGGGCCGCTGGATGACCGAGGGGTAAAAGGGGCGATCAAGGAAGACAAAGACGTAGCGGAGAGACTGAATGAATTCTTTGCTTCGGTATTCACCGAGGAAGATTTGGGTGGGATACCGGTGTCGGAAATGGTATTTCAAGCGGACGAGTCGGAGAAACTTACTGACCACGGTAAACCTGGAGGACGTAATGGGGCAGTTCAACAAACTGAAGCATAGCAAATCTCCTGGACCGGATGGTATTCATCCTAGAGTACTGATAGAACTGAAAAATGAACTTGCAGAGCTACTGCTAGTGATATGCAACTTATCCTTAAAATCGAGCGTGGTACCGGAAGATTGGAGGGTGGCCAATGTAACGCCAATTTTTAAAAAGGCTCCAGGGGAGATCCGGGAAATTATAGACCGGTGAGTCTGACGTCAGTGCTGGGGAAAATGGTAGAGGCTATTATTAAAAACAAAGTTACAGAGCACATCCGAGGACATGGATTACTGAGACCAAGTCAGCACGGCTTTTGTGTGGGGAAATCTTGCCTGACCAATTTACTTCAATTCTTTGAAGGAGTGAACAAACATGTGGACAAAGGGGAGTCGGTTGATATTGTGTATCTGGATTTTCAAAAGGCGTTTGACAAGGTACCTCATGAAAGGCTACAGAGGAAATTGGAGGGTCATGGGATAGGAGGAAATGTCCTATTGTGGATTAAAAACTGGTTGAAGGATAGGAAACAGAGAGTGGGGTTAAATGGTCAGTATTCGCAATGGAGAAGGGTAGTTAGTGGGGTTCCTCAGGGGTCTGTGCTAGGACCGCTGCTTTTTAATATATTTATAAATGATTTAGAGATGGGAGTAACTAGCGAGGTAATTAAATTTGCTGATGACACAAAGTTATTCAAAGTTGTTAAATCGCGACAGGATTGTGAAAAATTACAAGAGGACCTTACGAGACTGGGAGACTGGGCGGCTAAATTTTATTTATTTATTTATTGCATTTGTATCCCACATTTTCCCACCTTTTTGCGGGCTCAGTGTGGCTTACAATACATTATGAATGATGGAATTACAATTTGTTAGAATTCGGTTATGTATTACATTGTGAAGAGTTATACGAGACAAATCAAATGTCGTTAAGGAATATAGCAATGGAAAAGAACAGTGAAACATTGGAAGGAAACAAGGGAAACTAAAGGGCAATATATAATAACAAGAAAACATATGGTATACATTCCTCTGTGGGTAAAGGTATGAGTGTGGTGAGATCTCGGCATTTTCAACCTAATGATGATTCCCTTGGCAAAACTTGGCAAAAAAATGGCAGATGACGTTTAATGTGAGCAAGTGCAAGGTGATGCATGTGGGAAAAAAGAACCCGAATTATAGCTAAGTCATGCAAGGTTCCACGTTAGGAGTTACGGACCAAGAAAGGGATCTGGGTGTCGTCGTCGATAATACGCTGAAACCTTCTGCTCAGTGTGCTGCTGCGACTAGGAAAGCGAATAGAATGTTGGGTATTATTAGGAAAGGTATGGAAAACAGGTGTGAGGATGTTATAATGCCGTTGTATCACTCCATGGTGCGACCGCACCTTGAGTATTGTGTTCATTTCTGGTCGCCGCATCTCAAGAAAGATATAGTAGAATTGGAAAAGGTGCAGCGAAGGGCGACTAAAATGATAGCGGGGATGGGACGACTTCCCTATGAAGAAAGATTAAGGAGGCTAGGGCTATTCAGCTTGGAGAAGAGACGGCTGAGGGGAGACATGATAGAGGTATATAAAATAATGAGTGGAGTGGAACAGGTGGATGTGAAGCGTCTGTTCACGCTTTCCAAAAATACTAGGACTAGGGGGCATGCAATGAAACTACAGTGTAGTAAATTTAAAACAAATCGGAGAAAATGTTTCTTCACCCAACGTATAATTAAACTCTGGAATTCGTTGCCGGAGAAAGTAGTGAAGGCGGTTAGCTTAGCAGAGTTTAAAAAGGGGTTGGACGGTTTCCTAAAGGACAAGTCCATAAACCGCTACTAAATGGACTTGGAAAAAATTCACAATTCCAGGAATAACATGTATAGAATGTTTGTACATTTGGGAAGCTTGCCAGGTGCCCTTGGCCTGGATTGGCCGCTGTCGTGGACAGGATGCTGGGCTCGATGGACCCTTGGTCTTTTCCCAGTATGGCATTACTTGTGTACTTATGTACTCTTTCTTGCAACTTGCTCCTCCTTAGATCAGCCTCTGGGAGGGCCTTTGCTCCTTCAGGAGGAGGAGCAGCTAAGATTGGAATAGACTGAAAATGATTGGAATTGTCTAGATTCATTTTGCACCTTGAACTAGGAGTGTATAGGGGGTGGGGACGGGGATAGGGAGGTAGGGAATGGGGGTGTGATTGTGGTGGTAAGCAAGTTCGAAGAGGTTTGCTTGGTTGTTTGGTAGCCTGCAGTGAGATTAAGCCTTTATTAGAAAATGCAATGTCTAGGGATGTCAAGAAAGCATTTATGTGTTTATCTACTTGAGTATTTTTTTTTACATATTACTGTTGGTATGATTGTTATCGTCAGTCGAGTTCCATTTTGACAGTGTACATTATTGTTCATGAGGATGTTTTCAGCTTAGCTTTACGATCTGTAATTGCTGCTATGTTTGTTTGTTCCTCACTCCCCTTTCTGCTGGCACTGACATTAATCTTAGTACATACACAGAGCGCTAGTATCTATATAAATAGCTAAATATCTATGCAGTGCTATCACTATGCCAGCACTCTCCATTTAGTTTAGATAGCCGTCCTAAACTAAATGGTTAACTTACCTAGATAGCGCTGAATATTGGCACTATCCGGATAATTTTTTGACCGTCCTTCACTTCTCCCCTAGCTTGGCTCTCTTTCACATGGGTAGTATTGGGCCATAGTGATTTAAATGGTCTGGTACTATTTGTTTATCTGTAGATAGGGCAATCGTGGGTTCGCCAGCTGCTGGCACACTGTAATTTGTCTTTGAATATCAGCCATTATGTTTCTACCAAGAATGTAGGACTTATAAAAACAACTTGGAGAGTTGTGAGTATGGCCTGTGCAATAATCATTGACCCAGAAGCCACCACAGTGGAGAAGGCCAAAAAACAAGACTAACATCTGACTACATGAGCTTCCGACGTCAACTAAAAACTTGGCTTTTCCATAAATATTATGGAACAACATATTAGGAATTATACCACAGGACTCCTTAAAACTCTATTTACCACTAAGTCCAACTCCTTGTACATGGTGTACACACACGATCATACACACTCCTATCTATCACAATTTTCTACCTCACCTGTACATAATTACATGTTCATGAATAGTTATAGGCTTGATGAAGCTATTAGTTATAATGCTATTTTGTTTAAATGTAAGTTGTTCGGTTAGAATGTAACCTGTTAGTTTACAATGTCCTCCACCTTAAGCTTTATGGTTAAGCAGATTACAAATCCCCAAATTAATGTGGTTTCAGTCACTGAATCATGGTTCTGTGATAATCAGGACTAGGGGGGTGAACACATCAGGAGAAATTCTTTTTCAAAAGGACAGTGTAAATAAATGAAAAAAAATGAATTGCAAAACAATTCCTCTGAGCCTTCTTCTTTTTTTTTCTTTTGAAAATATCTTTACTGAGCCAGGATAGATCCAGTCATTTTGACTGGAAAACGTTCTCTTGATTTCTAGCTTTTATAGAGATATCGCTTTCCTAAAAATGTGGCTGATGCAAATTAAACGGTTCAGGAGATAACAGAAAAACAAAGCAAGCATGCTAAATAATTTTGTTTCGAATTAAAATGATAAAAAGATGAAAGAGAAGTTGTTTTGTGCATTATGGACAACATAAAAGCCACCAGCTTATAGAACGAGCAGATAGCAGTTCAATTCCTTTGAGTTTTCAGATGTGGATTAGAGTGTGCCAGGAACTGGATCACAAACACCTTTATGATGGGGGACACATAAGCCAGCCTTCACCCCAAACCCCCTAAATAGCCCACCCCATTCTGCTGCTTATGATTTGGGGAATATTGGAATTTTTACAAAGGCTCGGTCTAGCAACAAATTCTGGCATTTTAAGGAAAGAAAGGCACCTTTGGGGTAACACTCGCCAGCCTGTCCATGGTAACCCAGAGGACAGGGGACACACTTGTAGCTTCCTGGCTTATTTTCGCATTTCCCCTCAGGGCAGGTGGTGGGGTCCTGACATTCATCAATATCTGAGAGCAAAGAGAAAGAAGAATGAGAAAGTGACAGAGACCCCCCCCCCATCACACAATATACTCCCACTGTCCCCTCACTCCATTCCCTATCTCTCTCTCCCTTCCATACATCCTTCTCTTCTGCTCCCTCCCTCTTCCTGAAATCTTTACCCCTCTCACCATCTCCCCCCTCGCCTCCCCCTGCATCATACTCTCCTTTCCCTCTCTTGGCCTCTTCTGCTCTTTTACCATTCTCTCTCACCCTCCAATTTCTTCTTCTTTGCTCCCCCTCATTCTCCTCACCTCTTACTTTCCCTCTTCCACTCTGCTCTCCTCTCTCCCCCTTTTGCAATCTTCTCTCCTCTCTGCCCCCACCTGCCTTCATGCTCCACTCCTATCCCTTCCTTCTGTCTCTGCTCCTTTGTCCAGTCCATCAATCCTCTCTTCTGCTACTTCACTCTTCCTACAAGACCTGACAATTGTTTCCAGTCAGGAGCCCATGCATTACCTTCACAGGCCGGTGGGCGGCCAGGCTTCACGCGGTACCCTGGGTGACATTCGCATTTGTAGTAACCGGGGTAGTTGGTGCAGACACGGTTGTCACCGCAGATATTGGCTTTTGAGCACTCGTTGATATCTGGAAGGTGATAGAGAAGCACCACATGTGACTCTCTGTATCTTGGCAGGGAGATGGATAGGAAAGGTGACCACAGTGGGGGGGGGGGGGGGGGGGGGGCTCTATGGCATTAGACTACAGGTGCTGGCAGAAGGGATGCAAGAATTCAAACTTGCCAAAACAAAGATGGGGAGAAAGAGAAAACAAGATAAAAGGAGTGAGGGCCCAGAGCTCACCAACACACGAGAGCATGCCATGGTGCACCTGCAATCTATAGCCACGGTTGCAGCGACAGGTATAGGAGCCATCTGTGTTCAAGCAGGTTCCCTTGCCACTGCCACAAGGTTCACTGTCACATTCATCCACATCTGCAACAAAGTACAGAGAAGCAGGTTAGAGCACAGTGTAACTGGGTCACAGGTGGGGGGGAGGGGGAATACTCCAGGAGACTCACCTACGCAGTATCTGTGCTGGGGGTGCGGACGGTACCCTGGGTAACAGTGACACATGTAACCACTCAGGTCTGCAATGCATTCTCCATGCCCGCAGATGTTCTGGCTCAGTTTGCACACATCTGTCTCTGGGGAAACAAGCACAGAGGGATGAGGAAAGAATTCTTCCATGAGGAGGAGTCGTTGCACCTGGACAGAAGAGAGGAAAAAAGACACTCCCTCCATAAGGAACAGGAGGAGAAGAAGAGAGGAGAGAAGGAAACATCTGCAAAGTGGATAGGAGATAAGAAAGGAGACATTCCCTCCATAAAGGAGGAGATGAAGGCACCTCAGTAAAGAGGCGGAGGAAACACATGCAGAGGGAAGAGCAGAGTGCATACACAGGAGGAGACAGGAAAAAGACACCTCCTCCATAAAGAGGAGAAGGAGGAGAGAGGAGACAAGGAGACCCCTGCAGGGGGAAAAGCAAAGTGCCTCTTCATATGGAGGCGGAGAGAGGAAAGAGACACTCCCTCCATAAAGAGGAGGAGAAGAGAGGAGAGAAGGAGGCCCCTGCAAGGGGGAGAGCAGAGTGCCTCTTCATAAGGAGGCAGAGAGAGAAACAAGACACTCTCTCCATATGAAGGAGAAGCGTGTACCTGCAGCTGGGGTTTAGGAATTTGGTATGGGTGTAGGGAGGGGATGCAAGAAGAGGCGTTGTTTTTGATCAAACCTTTTTTTTTTTTTTTAAATATTTATACTGTAGAATGGCGTTGTTTCCTAAAAGGGGAAGAGACATTAGAGAAATAAATGGAGGACAGATTTAGATTCTTAAAGGTGAGATGGGGCTTGGGGGAGCTGAATATCAGCATTTAAGCAGCCAAGTGCTGACTCCGCCCCCAGAATGCCCCCAACATAGTTAGGCACTAACAGCATATTTCAGCAACACTTAGCCAGTTAAAAACTGCTGAAAATTAGCAGCTAGCCCTGATCAAGTGATTTAACCAGTCAGCGGTCAGCTAAATCACCTTTGAATAATGGCCCCATAACTTTAAAGCACCTAAAAAGATGAATTTTCAGCTGAAAATTTATGCTCATAAATTTGGCTGAAAATAGGGCACAAATTTAAGAACCTAACTTAGGCTAAGTTTAGGAGCTCAATATTTTATTGACTATCGGGGCCGCTTTTACCAATGGGCAAAAGGGGCAGCTGCCCTGGGCTCCTGCATATAGGGGGTATGAAAAAACAGTGTGTTTTAAGTCTGTAAAATGTATTAGATATTTTCATATTTTAATTATGTCCTGAAGTGTATTTCTTCTATTTGGCCAGCAGGTGGTGTTTCTTTGCTGTAAAGCTGTTATAGGGAACTGAATGTTCTTTTTATTAAACACAAGCAGAAAGGAAGCAGCAGTATACTTTCAAATCTTGTTGACTGGGCTCTGTTTGGCCCATGACCTCATTTCCTTTAGGTGTACTGATTCTGCTTTCAGTCTTAGCCAGGAAGAAAAGGAGACAGATCTCTTTGCTGAGGCACGGTGAATTATATGTCCTGATCTTCCCAGGTACTGTTTAGACAGTATATAGATGTTTAGTTAGTGGTACAATCCATACTTCAGTTACCTGTTATTGTTTGCCAATTGCACATTTTTGTCCACTGTTCCAAGTTCTGAGAATAAACACAATTGTTTGTTCGTTTTGCCTGCCTGGACTGATAAAGAATCCTGGTGGTTTGTATGTTGGGTCTGTGAGTGCTTTCTGGGAACTGTAGGACCACTGGGAGTATGGTTCCAGTAACCTAGAAATCACTGGGGATAACTGGACAGTGGGAGACTCACCCAGAGGCAGTTATGACCCAATAAACACAATTGTTTGTTCGTTCTGCCTGTCTGGACTGATAAAGAATCCTGGTGGTTTGTGTGTTGGGTCTGTGAGTGCTTTCTGGGAACTGTGGGACTACTGGGAGTGTAGTTCCAGTAACCTAGAAATACTGGGGATAATTGGAGAGCAGGAAACTGACCCAGAGGCAGTTATGACCCAGTCAGTGGGAGGAGGGTGCTAGTGTAGAGCACAAGCAGCAGGTGGACCTGAGCTGTGCTGGGGATAGACCCTCTAAGTGACCATGGGGTAATCCCAGGTGGGTGGTTAGGCATTTCGTCACAGGGGGCCTAGGCGCACAATTGCCCATTGGTAAATTTAAGCCCTCACTCTATTCTCTCTCTCTCTTTTCACCGGGAAATCCTAAAGCTATCCCACTCCCCCCTTCCCTGCGGCCAACCATACTTTTTTTTTAGCATCTTCAGCAACTCAGCTGTGGCAGTGATTAAGACAGGCTGCCAGGTGCCGGTGTTGCCTTCCTTCTGCTAGTCCCACCTATGCTGAAACAGGAAGTTGAAACAAGGTAGGCGGGACTCACAGTAAGAAGGCCCTGATGCTATCACCCAGCAGCATGAGCCTGTCTTAATCACTGCCACGGCTGAGTTGCTTAAGACACTAAAAAAGGTACGGAAGACCGCAGGGAAGGGGAGAGTGGGAAGAAGGGAGTGGGATAGATGTAGGACTTGCCGAGGAATGGGAGAAGAGCGAGAGATGTCATACCATGGAGGGGGGAGAGAGAGAAGATGCCATACCACTTGGGGGAGGGAGGGTGAAGAGATGCTATACAGCAGGGAGGGGAGAGGGAGGGTGGAAAGATGCCATACCGCAGAGGGGAGGGGGAGGGTGGAAAGATGCTGGGTACAGGGTGCATGAACAAGGGAAGAGGGGGATAAGCTGAACATGGGGTTAAACAAGGACACAGAGAAGAGAAGAGGCAGGCAGAAACTATAAGAATAGGGACACAGAAGGAATAATGCTCAAAGGAGGGCAGATAGCGATACAGGGCAATGCTGAAAAAGGGGAGGTAGATAGGGACACGGGAGGGAGGCAATGCTGAAAGTGTGTGTGAGACAATGCAGAATAGGGGTAGATAGGCACACAGGAGCAATGCTGAAAAGGGGGGATAAGGACACTTGAGAGGGCAGATGCTGAACATGGGGAAAGGACAGGGACACAGGATTAATGCTGAAAGTGGGGGAGATAAGGATACTAAGAGGGCCTGAAGAGAGGTCCCAATGCTGGAAGAAGGCTGACTGACTTAATTGCTTGTGCCAGAGATAAATTGTACAGAGGACCCTGGGGACAGGAGAGAGAGTGAGCAGGTGGAAACAGAAAGATTCAGGATTCATACATGCAGGCATGTGCAGAGAAGGGAGAAAGAAACAGGACTGGAGGAGGGAAAGTAATGGGAAGAGCTGCGGGAGCAGGCCAGAGAGATATATGGCCCCGAGATGAAGTGGGAGCGCAGAAAACAGAGGAGAAGATGAACGTGGGAAGAGATATAACAGAATTTCAGGGCAGGGATGCAGGGGGTCAATGGTGGACAGGAAGAAGGTAGGGACTTTGGAACAGAAAAAGGAAGTGCTGAAAAAGGGGAGATAGGGGCACTACTGGAAAAGGGTGGGGGAGATAGGGACACAGAATGACATTACTTGAAAACAGGGAAGATGGGAACATGGGGGGTTATGCTGGAAAGGGAGGGAGATGGGGACAAATAGGGGGAAGATGGGGACCAGGAGGGTATTGCTTGAAAGGGAGGGAGATGGGGACACTGGGGGTAATGCTGGAAAGGGAGAGAAATGGGGAGGGAAGGTAAAACAGATGCCACATTGCATAGCAGGTAGTGAGAAAGATGTCACCAGACCACAGGGAGGGAGAAGGAGAACATGAAAGAGAGAGCTTGGATGAAGAGACGGGAAGAGAAGCTGGACCCATAGGGAGACAGGAAAAGATGCTGGGATGGGAGGGGGGAAGAGTAGGAAAGATGCTCGAGTCAGAGGGCGAGACAGAGATGAGGTCAGGGGAGAGAGAGGAAGTGCTGGCTGGGGTGGGGGGGAGAACAGCAGAAAGGTAAGAGTGGAGGTCAGGAGAAACTGGACAGGGGAGGGATGATGACACAGAGGACAGATACTATACTACGAGAGGTAAAATAGACCCGCTAATATTCTGGCAACAATTCTACACCGACGAATGGACAACACCTACAGACTCGCCCCAATTTCTCCAAGAATGGGACAACAGATGCAAAACAGTATTAGATAACATAGCACCACTTCAAACTAGAACCTCACATAGAAAAAACTCAACACCATGGTTCAATGAAGAATTGAAAGAACTAAAAACACAGGTCAGAAGATTAGAAAGAGCAAAGAGCAAGAAAAAAGATGAACTCACACTCAAAGACTGGAAACAGCTACAAAGAAAATACAAATACACTATCAGACAAACTAAAAGAATGTACTACAAAACCATAATAGGTCCAAACTACAAGGATACACACAAACTATTCACACTCGTTAACAAACTCCTAAATACTACACCGGTTACCTCTAATAATACAGATATCCCATCCGCAACCAATCTTGCGAACTACTTCAATGAAAAAATTATAAAGCTCCGACTCATGATACCTACCAACACCACTGAATACACAAGCATCCTTGAATGCCTAGACCCAAAACCAGGGGAATGCCCAGTAGACCGAGCATGGACCAACTTTGACTCGATATTGTCAGAAGAAATTTCACAATGGCTCAGAAAATACGCCAAGTCACAATGCAAATTAGACATGTGCCCTATCAGCCTAATAAGATCCGCCCCCAAACAATTCAAAAAAGAACTCACGAACCATATAAACCACAGATTTCAAAATGGTCTCTTTCCTAAGGATAAAGGAAATATCCTACTCACTCCATTGCCAAAAGATGCTAAGAAAAGCACAATGGACATAACCAACTATCGCCCAGTAGCATCCATTCCGCTCGTAACCAAACTCATGGAAGGAATAGTGATGAAACAATTTACTGAATACCTAAACATACACTCAATTCTGCATGAGTCTCAATCAGGATTTCGGTCAAATCACAGCACCGAAACTGTATTAGTGTCTGCAATGAACTCATTCAAACAAACAATTGCAACTGGCAATAACATACTTCTCCTACAATTCGACATGTCCAGTGCCTTCGACATGGTTAATCATGGAATATTATTACATATACTAGAATACTTCGGAGTAGGAGGTGTAGTTCTTAAACGGTTCAAAGGATTCCTGACCACAAGATCATACCAAGTAACAACGAATGCGGACCTATCACCCCCATGGATACCTGAATGTGGAGTTCCCCAAGAATCCCCCCTTTCGACAACTCTTTTCAACCTAATAATGATACCTTTAGCGAAGCTTCTAGCCAATCAAAACCTTAACCCCTACATATATGTGACGATGTCACGATCTACATCCCGTTCAAACATGATCCAAAAGAAATCACCAATGAGATCAACCAGAGCCTCCAAATCATGCACTCCTGGGCAGACGCATTCCAGCTAAAGCTAAACGCAGAAAAAACACAATGTCTTGTACTCACTTCACAACACAACACAAACAACTACTCTACCATAACCACACCATACTGTTCTATACCCGTCTCACAAAATCTGAAAATTCTTGGAGTTACTATTGATCGAAATCTCATACTAGATGCCCACGTGAAGAACACGACGAAAAAGATGTTCCACTCTATGTGGAAACTCAAAAGAGTAAAACCGTTCTTCCCGAGATACATCTTCCGTGCCCTGGTACAGTCAATGGTAATATGTCATCTCGACTACTGCAACGCACTATACGTAGGCTGCAAAGAACAGACTATCAAAAAACTCCAAACAGCCCAGAATACAGCAGCCAGACTCATATTCGGAAAAACCAAATATGACAGTGCAAAACCCCTAAGAGAGAAACTTCACTGGCTCCCACTAAAGGAACGCATCGCGTTCAAGATCTGCACGCTTGTATACAAATCATCCACGCAGACAGACGCCCGATCTGCATGCTAAACCTTGTGGACCTGCCTCCAGAAACGCCATAAGATCAGCCCGCAAATTTCTCAATCTGTACTTCCCCAGCTGTAAAGGTCTGAAATACAAGCTGATACATGCCTCCACCTTCTCTTACATGAGCACACGGTTGTGGAATGCATTACCTACAGCCCTGAAAACTATTGAAGAAATAACCAACTTTCGCAAATCCCTGAAGACACATCTTTTTAACAAGGCCTACAAAGATAACCCTTAACTTTATAAAACTACCTTACAAACCCATCCAGTTATTAAAATCCACCGTCTATATCATCCAGCCTATCCACCTGTTGATGGTTGGGGGAATGAGTGAAATGAATAAGAGAAGAAGGGTTAAAAAAAGAGGATGTAGTTTGGGGGAAGTTTGAGACATAATGTGAATGACCCAGAAGCCTGGAGAGGATAAGAGACACTGAAAAGGGATGGGGGTACTGCAGAGGGTATAGGAGGAAGGGGTTGGGTCTCTGAAGAGATTGTGTGAGGGTGGAAATGGGGTTAAAAAGATGGTGGAAGAGGCAATAGGACATGGGGTTTAGGGTAATCATGTTGCCCAAGATCCTTCTGTAACACTAAATGTCTATTTCTAATGTATTTCCACTATTCATGATGTATTGTAAGCCACATTGAGCCTGCAAGAGGTGGGAAAATGTGGGATACAAGTGCAATAAATAAAAGACAGAATGGCCTGGAGGCAAGGGAAGGAAGGAGAGACAGGTATGGAGATGGAGCTGGGCTGAATGAGGGGATGAGAAGCAGTGGAAGAGTACATGAGGGCTAAGAAACTGAGTGCAAGGATGGAATGGGAGAGTAAGAAAGTGGGTGAGAGATGAGGAGGGGGGAAATGGGAAAGAAATGGGAAAAGCCAGAAGGTAAATGAAAAGTGAAAATGAGACTAAGGACTGGAGTGGCCTAGTGGTTAGGGTGGTGGACTTTGGTCCTGGGGAACTGAGGAACTGAGTTCAATTCCCACCTCAGGCACAGGCAGCTCCTTGTGACTCTGGGCAAGTCACTTAACCCTCCATAGCCCCATGTAGCCGCATGAGCCTGCCATGAGTGGAAAGTGCGGGGTACAAAAATGTAACAAAAAAAAAATGTGTGAGAAATTGATGATGAGAGCAAAATCAAATGGTAGGACATAAACACAGAGAAGAGAAAAGAGGCGGGAAAAAAACATAAAATGAAAGGTCAGTGCCAGACAGATGTAAAAAAAAGAAACAAGAAGAGAGAGAAGAAATGGAAAAGCAAACCCAGAAAAGAATTTAGAAGACTGACACATGGAAAGCGGAAAAGAGACTGGGACCAGCCTAATTATAGAAATAAAATGCCCAGACAACAAAGGTAGAAAAGAAAATTATTTTTATTTAATACTTTTTAAGGACTGAGATGTGCCTGCTTTGTGACATGTACATATATTTTTTTCTATTTTTATTTTGCAAAGTACAGGAGAAAAACATTTCTGCTTATAGAGTCTGGCTTTCTTGGGCTGGGGGTGAAGGGAGGTAGTTTCCATTTCAGCTTTTGTCTGCATGGTTTTTTGTGGTTCCCTATACTGTATCAGATGAGCATCTGTCCATGTCCTCCAACTGAGGTGAAGGATTCTGCTAGCATGTAGTGTCTGTATAAGAATCTGTAACAGTCCAGCTTGTTCCAGTTTCCAGTAGCAGGTATATTGGTGTTCTAGGGCCCAGTGCAATATTTACAGCACTGTCTTTTCATAGATGGGTGGGGCTGTTATGGTTTGGTAAGTTTGGTGCTCTAGGACTCAGTGTAATATTTATATAGCACTATTTTTTCATAGGTGGGTTAGGGCTGTTACAATGTGGTAAGTATTCTGTATAGGTTTTAAGTGTCTTTTTTCAGGGTTTTGTGTTATTTCACAGTGTCTGGCCCTATTTGAAAATAGGTTCTGGGGTAAGGGTAGTGGTTTGCTGGAGCCGGCTCACACGAGCCGTTTGCTAATTTTTTAAAGTAGCCACTTTAACAACCATCTCCCAAAATATGGGCTTGGGTGACTTGGGTCCCCTCTCGGTGTCGTTGTCCTCTTCCTCCCCTGTGGCTTATGCGGCAGTGGCACAGTTACGGGGGGCCTTGGGGACCCAGGCCCCCCAAACCTTGTGGAAAGTCAAGTGCCTGGGTTTTGGGCACTACTGGCTGCCCTCTCGCTCCCTGCTTCAGCCGTCATGCTGTCTCCTGTTCTCAATCTAACCGCCTTGATCAGCTGTCTCCTACTCCCTTTCAGCTCCCTGCAGCACTGCCTTCTTCAATTTTCCAGGTCGCCAGCAGCGTCAGTGAGGTAAGCACACTGTCTTCGGAGGCCCGGAAGCTTTCCCTCTGCTGCAATTTCCTGTCCTGCATAGGCAGCATGTTGCAACAGAGGGAGAGCTTCCAGGGCCACTGAAGGCAGTGCGATTACCTCACTTATGCTGCCGGCAGCCCGGAAAATGAAGAAAGCAGCAGTGCTGGGAGCCAGAACTAAGGGAGAGAGTAGGGAAGAGCTGACAAGATGGTTAGATTGAGACGGCTAAAGCCCATGAGCTTAGTCTCCCTTTCCTTCTCCTCCATGCACCTGTCATCTCCATTATAAATGATAATCTCTATCCATGTGGTCATTCTTTATTGTTGGTGGCATTTTTATTTGATCTTGCTTATATTTTTCAATATGCCGGCTTGTGCAGCATATGGATGTACACAGAGGAAGTATTGGTTTCATCGGTTAGATTAGTAATTAGTTCTAAATCATTGTCATTTGAAGGGGCTGGTTATAGGGACCCACTGTATTCTGATGTTTTCACCTAGTAAAGGGCCACCAAAACAGACATTATGAGTATCAGGTGCTTCACAATCAGACTTACTATTTATAAACACAGTTTTTAAAAAATCATTAATTAGGTTGCGACCTGGGAGCATTTAACACCTTTTTTTTCCTGTGCCTACATCAAAAGAAAAAGATGGCATGTGAGAACTTGCTCCTTTTGTTTTGTGGATTGCAGTGGTATATTATAGAAATGCACTTGCCTTTTTTTATTACTACTATTTCACAGAGAAGGTAATGAATAATGAGGGAAGGGTTTCCTTCATACAGAACTGTCCAGAATCAGTCTAAATGTGCCAACATTGGCCAGTTCAGCACAGATGCCAAGTTCATGCAAAGTTAATTATGTTCAATGGAAAATAAATCTGTTGGCTCAGGCTGCTTGCTTTGTGAAATTTCCATCACTGTTTCATTACTGCTGCCAAGTATTACATATTAAGGGCATTTGCTTTAAACTCTGCTTTAATTCATTATCCAGTCCTTACATACACATGGTTTTGCTTTTTAAACCCAAAGGTGAATCCTAAGGGTGGTTGAATACTTAGGTACAAACTATGTTTCTGACTTTTTTTTTGGACTGCTTTGGGTTCTGCTGATCTGTACATCTGTTGTCTGGAAGTTTGAAAGATGGAAATGAGAAAATAATAATTAAGTTTTGGATGTATTATGTATATGTCAGTTTTTGAATGTGCGTCTGTCAGAACTGGTTTTAGACATGGCTGGAGCTCACAAGAAAAACTTCACTCACTGGCCTTCAATCTCCAGAATAGCGGTGGTTGATCTCCGGCTTTGAGATGGGCCACTCTTGGCAATTATGAACTCCTTTACCTTTGCTGGCAGAGATACTGAGCCCTGCCAGCCAAATAAATGGAATGCGCTGCTCCCCTCTGCTAGTTTCTGGCTCTGAGCAGAATGCCAGGACTTCTTAAGCAAGTATGTGTGAGAATTCCTGGCATGCTGCTCAGAGCCAGAAACAAGCAGCGGGGGTGTAGGGAGTGAGGTGCACTACTTGAACTGATGTATCTTTTATACCTGGACTTTGAATTGGACTTTGAATATACTTTTGTGTTTTAACCAAAGAATGACAGTTCCTCTAATGAGTCTAAACTAGAAAACCTGACAGCTTGAACTTGTTAATAGTAAAACCTATTTGTTAACCAGCAGCTAGATAACAATTTGTAGTAGTCAGCAGTTAGGGCTTGTAAGGGAGACAGCTGGCTCTGTCAGCGCAGTCTCGTGATCAATACACAGAGGCTGTATTATGTGGATGTGCTGAAACAATATAATACGTTGCATTTTCTCTCAAAGTAACATTTTCTGTGAAACTGACGTATTCTTTCTCTGTGAGAACTACAGAACTACTAAACTGTACTTGTACTGCGCATGTACTTGTATTGCACATGTGCTGGTGTGATGCTTGTGTGATGTATGACATGCGTTATGTGCATGAGCACTAATGATGTATAAAAATGAGTGTCAGATGACCCTCGGGGCGCAGTATCCTGAGTCTGAACTTAGTACTATGTCAGCTAGCTAATAAAAGTTGCCTTGCTTTGGAAGTCAGCGTCTCAGCCTCCTGATTTACTTGCTGATCAGTCCGGTTACGGGGGGGGGGGGGGGGGGGGGGTTGGCGGGTAGTCCATTTATTTGGCTGGTGGGGTTCAGCATCCCTGCCAGCAAAGGTATGCCTAGCATGCCCAGACGGGGGGAGGAAGGAGAGAAAGGAATGTGTTGACCCCCAAACTGCAGGCTGGCTATGCCCGGAGAGACAGCCTGTTGTTAAAAATTTCCAAGCACACCACTGGGCAAGGGCTGCCTTTGGTGGCCCTTGTCACCCAAATTAAAAATGCACAGGACTAGTGGTCAAAGTCACCACACAAACAAAAGCCCATCTGATTTAAACAAGGAGTCTAGCAGTGGAAGGCGTGTATATACTGTTCCTGAGGTGACTGTCAAAATCTGAATATTTTTAATTACAGATAAAAAGACAGGCTGCCTGCCCTATCCAGTCATGGGACCTCTGCTGAATCCTGCCTCCTGATGTAACTTCCTGTTTCCTCATAGGCGGGATGCACCAGAGGCAGCCTGTGTTAATTATTGCTGGCCATAGCCACTGTACCTGAGCAATAACATCAGCACTGCTGCCTGGCTGACACTGACTGGCACCTATTTTAGAAAAGCCTGCTCCCCCTGAAGTCAAAACCTGGCTACGCCTCTGTTTGTGTGTTGGCCTTACTGAAAGGACATCAAAACTTTAATATAGTTTTAGTTTGTTATAATATCAGATGGGGTTTTAGAAGATTTTGCAGGATGTAATGTGTGTTGAGAGGGTTGTCAATATAGCAGAATTGTGTCTGATCCAGGGGCGTAGCTACGTGGGGCCATGGGGGCATGGGCCCCCAGAGCCCCAGAGATTACGCCCTGGCCCCCTCTACATTTAACCCCCCCACCACCACCCGCCTGCCCCTACCCGCCGTCGCCAGCCCCACCGCCGCATCAGGTACCTTGTTTAACCCCGTCAGCCGAAGAGTTTTCTTCAGTGCCGGTCGACTCCAGTGCCTTCGTTGTGGGATCATCTGTTTCTGACGCCTTATGTCCTGCACCGTGCATATAGCCCCGTGCAGGACGTAAGGTGTCAGAAACAGATAATCCCACAACAAAGGTGCCGGAGTCGACCGGCGCTGAAGAAGACTCTTTGGCTGGTGGGGATTGGGGATCCCCGCCAGCAAACAAGGTACCTGATGCGGCGGCGGGGCAGAGGGCGGGCGGGATGGTGGTGGCGGGGGGGGGGGGTTGCGGTGGCGGTCCAAAGTGGCGGTGGGGGTTGCAGCAGTGGTGGGGGGGGGTCCAAAGTGGCGGGGGGGTCGGCGGGCGAGGGGGGTCGGCGGCGGGGGGAGGCAGCTAAACAGTGCCCCCCCACCTCAGGCTCTGTCCCCCCATCCCGCCAAGGTCTGGCTACGCCCCTGGTGATCTTGTTTAAATTATGAGACACTGCCTCTTGAGGGGTCTTTAAATACAGTTGAATTGTTTCCATAAAAGTGTGTGTGGTTTAGTGCTGGTTTCTCGTTTGAAATAATTTAATTTAAAGTATGTAACATTTCACCTGTGACACAGAAATCCATTTTTAGATTAACATGAAGAGATTGCTTGTCAATAAAAATAGCCAGCAGCCCTTCCCCAGGCCTCGAGTCCTTCACCACTGTGCCAAATTTATACCCCTGAATGCACGACAAGAAAAACTCGCTCACTGATCTTCACTTTCACCCTTTGGGATGGGCTACTATAGGCATTTCTGCACTCTGGTCCAGCATCTTTCCCTTCCTTGACTCAGCAGCTTCCTTATCCCCCACCCCGCACATCCACTTTTCCATTAGAAAAAAAGAAAAGAAAAGAAAAAGGTGATATTAAGGTGTGGAGCTGATGTTTAAGGCACACAGATGATGGTTCTGCTGTGTGGTCCCTTTCTGACATGGGCTTCCCTCTTTATGCGGGGAGAACAAGCAGATACATCAGTGGCATGGTCTACACAATGGATCTACACATTATTTTTTGTCAGGGGGCTAAGGAAGCTGTGCCACTGGGCCGGGAGGGGGGCATCTACAAAACTTTGTCCAGGGCTCCATAGGTGGTTAAAGCGGCCCTGTTGACTATCAGGCTCTTTATTTCTGGAAGAGGAGAAAACTGTTCACAAAAATGTTCTAAGTGGCACTGTTCAAATCTTGAAGCACAGAAAGGTTTCTTAAAGGGAAGGAGTTTTATAGAAGGCAGAAATGTCCCCCTCAAGATGCCAAGAAATGTCATAGAAAAATTTGTAGCAAAATATTTCTTAAAGCAGGATGGAAGTGGACAAAATAGAGGATTGGAATGCTCCTTAAAGGGGAGGAGATGCTGAAAAGCATGTGGTAGTACTCCTTAAAGGGGATCTGGACTTCAGCGGTAGGGGGGGCCAGAGCCAAGGTGAGGGGGCACATTTTAGCCCCCCCTCCCCGGCGCTGCCGACACCCCCACCGCCATCGCTGACACCCCCTGTCGCCGCCAGCACCACCTCCAACAAGTTTGACCCCCCCCCGACCCGCCCGCCATCCGTCGCCGTCTGTACCTTTGCTGGCGGGGGACCCAACCCCCGCCAGCCGAAGTCTTCTTCCTGCGTTTGGTTTCTTCTGAGTCTGACGTCCAGCTGCACGTACAACGTGCAGGACGTCAGACTCACAGAAACAGAATGAAGCCTTGCGATCTGCAGGGCTTCATTCTGTTTCTGTGAGTCTGACGTCCTGCACGTTGTACGTGCAGCAGGACGTCAGACTCAGAAGAAACCAAACGCAGGAAGAAGACTTCGGCTGGCAGGGGTTGGGTCCCCCGCCAGCAAAGGTACAGACGGCGACAGCGGGTTGGCAGGGGGGTTGAGAGGGGCGTCGGCAGGAGGGTCCAGGGCCAAATTTACGGGTTCCAGGCCCCCGTGGCCCCATAGCAGCTACGCCCCTGTGTGATAGTACTCCTTAAAGGAAAGGAAATGCTGAAAAGCATGAGGTAGTACTCATTACAGGGGAGGAGATGCTGAAAAGCATGTGGCAGTATTCTTCAAAGGGGAGGAGAGGTTAAAAAGCATGTGGCAGTACTCCTTAAAGGGGAGGAGATGTTAAGGACCAAAGTAGGATGCTAGTGATGTTTTTTGATGTTTCAGGAGACTGGGAGGATTTTGCAGTAGAAGGCACACACTTACCTGTCACCTGGTATGGACCAATCTCCACAGCGCTCTGGGTATGATGTTCAGGTGGAACCTTCCTAACAGCTACAGTCGTGGGCCTCGCCACCAGCTCTGCAATGACAGGATAGAAATTATTTCTGGCGCCAAGCCAGGTACAGGGAAAAAGCATTAGAAGCCCACACTGGTGACTTTTACCAGTATTTTCACTGCTTATAGAATCTGGCTCACTTGGGGGGGGGGGGGGGGCTCAAGGTAACTGCAGCAGGGAGTCGGGCAGGCAGCATTTTTTTATGTGTCCCCTCTTTTTTGTTTCTTAAAATATGGTAGCCCTACTTCCCCCCCCCTCCAATCTTTTGAGGAACCGTGAATTGGAGCTACAGGAAGAAAAGGCAGGGCCTCACCTGGGTAGCGCACCCCTTGTGTTGTGGCACCAGCAGGCAAGGAGTCTACATTCTGTTCCTCCGAGTTGGTACCATACGCTGGCAGCTGGATAAGGAAATGCAGCAGCGGCACATCATCGGTGGGACAGAAAAATATACAGATCAGTTTATGAACCACACTTTTGTGTATATCGGCTTCATTCATCCTGGACCTCCCACCCCAGTACAAAATCATTCCCCTCCCCCTCCTATGCTTTCCTAATGCCTGACTTCTTTTATATGCTCCTCCCTTTCTTCTCCTATGCTTCATTTTTCACAAAACAACTGGGGTATCTTGCATCATGCAACCCCGGTTATAACCCTACTACTACTTATCATTTCTATAGCTAGACGTACGCAGCGCAGTACACTGAACATGTAAGAGACAGTCCCTGCTTGACAGAGAATAAATCTAATCAAAACAGACAAACAGGACAAATAAGGGATAAGAGAATTACTAAGGTAGGAATTATAAAACAGACATGGGTACTGAACAAGTGAATAGGAGTTACGAGTTAAAAGCAGCCTCAAAAAGGTTGGCTTTTAGCCTAGATGGCCAGAGATGGAGCTTGACATACTGACTCAGGAAGTCTATTTCAGGTGTATGGTGCAGCAAGATAAAAGGAACAGAGTCTGGCGTTCGTTTGCAGTGGAGGAGAAGGGTACAGATAAGAGAGATTTAGGGGGAGAAGTGTAGGGAGAGATAAGAGTGGAGAGGTACTGAAGAGCTGCAAAGTGAAGACACTTGTAAGTCAGTAAGAGGAGTTTGAACTGTATGCAGAAAGTTTCCAGGGGCGTAGCCAGAACTCACGGTGGGAGGGGGCCAGAGCCCATGGTGGGGGGCAATTTTGGTCTGCCGTCTCCCCACCACCGCCTTGCCGCTCCCTCCTCACCCACTGCTGCAGCAAATACCTTGGCTGGCAGGGGTCCCCAACCACCGCCAGCTGAAGCCTTCTCCAGCGCCGGTCTTTGGCGCTGCCGCGTTGCCTGCCCTGCTCTCTCTTCCCCCTCACATCCTGTACGCTCCTTTTTGTGAAACTCCTGCCAGCAAAACCAGGGGCCCAGAGGAAATTTGAGGGGGCCAGGCCCCCTTGGCCCCACACTGGCGGAAACACATAGGGAGCCAATGAAGTGTCTTCAGGAGAGGGCTAATATGAGCATAGTGACACTGGCAGAATATAAGTCATGAGCAGATTGAAAGGGAGAGAGATAGCTTAATGTGAGAAGCAGTAGTCTAAGCGAGAGGTGATAAGTGTGTGGCTAAGGGTTTTGGTAGTGTGCTCAGAAAGGAAGGGACAAATTCTGGTGATGTTATAGAGAAAGAAACAACAGGTTTTAGCAGTCTGTTTGATATGTGCAGAGAAAGAGAGAGAGAGGAGTCAAAGATGACCCCAAGGTTAGTTACAAGCTGATGAGACAGGGAAGATGTGAGTGTTATGCACAGAGATAGAGAATGAGGGGTTTTGGGGGAAAGATAGGCAGCTCAGTCTTGGTTATGTTTAGTTTTAGATGGCAGTGAGACATCCAGGCAGCAATGTCAGACAGACAGGCTGAGACTTGGGCCTGGATTCCTGCTGAAATTTCTGGTGTCACCACGCATGGGGTGGCCAAGTGTTTCAGAGAACAACCTCACTTCTTTGATAGTTCAGCGGACTATTAAAAAGCTTGGGGGAGTGTGTGGGACTGGATACTGGATTGAGGACAAGTCTTGTATGCATGAAATAGAATAATACAAGGCCTGGAATGGCCAACCACTGGAGAGGGTGAAGGCCAGCCAGTGGCATGCTTACCTTTGTTGCCACCCAGGGCGGACCACACTCTCCCCCTCCCCCTGGGCAGAGCACCCTTCTCCTCCAAGCAAGGGGGTGTGCTGAGAAGTGCGGCAACTGTCAGCTCTGCCATTCCCCTGCCCGCTCTGATGTCAACTTCTTGTTCCAGGGCAGGGGACAAGCAAAGCCGACAGCCACACGACTGCTCAGCACTGCACCTGGGGCAGACCGCCCTCATCACCCTGCCCCTGGTACACTAGAGAGGCCAGCATTTTAACAGACTAGACAGAAAAGATCAGCTAACTGACCTTTATCTGCCAACATTCACTATGTTAAGTTTTTTAAAGCACTTAAATCTGCCCTTAGAAGATTGACTGGAGCTGAGCAAATTGAAGTTTCTAAAATATGAGCCATATAGAGCAGGAAAACGAGCTAGGCACCTACAATTTAGGCTGAAAATCATTTTAGGCTTCCAAAACTGAGTTTTCTAAGTTTAAGGGCTTATGTTAGAAACTCTTCCAATTTTTAGCGTTAGCAGCCTAACTTCACTCCCCCTCTGCTGACCCCACCCACTTTTTAGTCACCTACATTTAGGAACTGAACAAGGGAGAATTTTCATTTAGAAAGATCTAGGCATCCAACTCTTAAAGTCAGGCACCTATGTCTTTTACATACTGGTCTCTAAGCCTTATCTTATAAATTTAAAACTAATGAGTGACTTGCAGGCGTAAGTTTAGATAAATGTTCTGCTGAACCAAGTTTTACGTCTACATATTCTCCTGAATTCAGAATCTTAAGTGAAGCACTGAGTGTTTTAAGTCTACTTTCTGAAGGGAAAAAGTTTCAGGAGGTGGGGATCATGAGGTGGGAATTGTAGAAATATGCTGTCACTTGCTTTCAGTGAAATACAGGCTAAGAGCTAGGCCTCTAAGAATCAAAGATCACTTCTGACACAGATACATTTCACTGCAGCAAATGCTGAAATAAGCAACTGAGAGCAGGCAGAGGGAGGGGGAATCTGCTGTGTAAATAACAGCTGGATTGGCGCTAGCAAGAAAGTCACAGGCATGGATGTTGTGGCTAGTGGAAGATAGTAGTGGGTCAGATGCAAGTAGGATGAGAACATCCAAGGGTGGGGGCGGGGGGGGGGGGCTGGAGGTAGGTTTGGGAACATGTGAAGTCATTGTTATCAACTGATAATGGCCAAAGAGTTCTGGTGAGAAAGTTAGGGTCCACTGGAATGAATGGTACAAGAAAGATATAAAAAGGGCAGTCTGCAAGGGTATCAGGGCAGAAGGCTGAAGAGAGAAGACAGACTGCACCTGCTGTGTGTCGCAAAGCGCTGTTCCACCATGTTCCAGATATGAATGCCTAATTGCCTGGGCTGCCTTTGGTGAGATGCTAATAAAATATCTTCTTGTATCCCAATGTGTCTTTCTAATTGTAGAGGGTGTTTATACTCAGACTGTGTAAAACAGGCTGAGAATATACAAGGTGAAGGTAATTAACTATTTTCAAACCTACCCCAACTATTAATACCACGACCTTATAGCTTTTTTAAAGCCTCTATTATATTCAGAATCCTATACACACCAGATTTTTAAAACATATTGAAAGTTGCAAGGATTCTAAACATTTGCAGGCATGTACACTCCAGAAAGCAGGGCTCCATTAGTTCTGTAGGAGTTTATTGTTTGACAATTGGCATCTGCCATAACTGCAGTCTCTTTCATTGCATCCTCTTTGTCTCTGTTTCTTGTACTCTCTCACTCTGACACTTCCGCCCCCCCTCCCTCAACCCCCTTGGCTTCTTAGTGTACCCAAGGATACCTGGTCTGGACGCCAAGACAGACAGGCGGGAGCACTCACCATCGGAGGGGTAGTAGCTTCAATAGGCAGGTGAGGAAAAGAAAAAGAGAAATTAGTTAGTGTGAGCAGACTCAGAGCACATAGACAAGTAACACTTCTCTGTCCCGAGATTACCATTTGAATGATGGCATCACCGCAACACATTTCAGTCCACCAGAGATGACATCACTCCTACCCCACTGACATCACTACTACTCATTTACAGAAAGTTGGATCTTAAGTTGCAAAAAGGCGAATCAATAGCACAAGCACAACCTAGTGGCACAAGTTTAAGTGTTTGAAGTGCTGTTCTCAGACAACCTGACAAGCATCAGGGCTGACAGAATGAAATAAGAAATGGAGTAAGAGTGTTCCACCGCTGGTTCAGTCTGACAGGCTGCAAGCGAAGAAATGCCTAGAAATCTTACTGCAGACACAAGAACACACAGAGCTGCCAGACTTCACTGGGGCCTAGAAGGCACTGGCGTATTTAGGGGAGGTGTACATGCAACCCGTCATACCTGGCCCCCCCTCCTTCCCCTCCCCTTAAAACCTTCTTGGCTTCAGTCTTCACCCTGGCTGCGGCAATCATAGGCTGCCTGCGGCCTTCTCTGGGACTTCCTCCCTGAACTGTCCTGCCTTTTAGGGTGAGACAATTCAGAGAGGAAGTCCTAGAGCAGGCCGCAGACAGCCTATGAGCACCGCTAACCGGATGAAGGCTAAAGCCAAGAAACTGGCCGTGGGGGCACGGGGGGGGGGGGGGGGCAGAGTGGCAGGGGGAGACATACCCCCTGTAAAATGGATGTTTAGACAACAGCCTTGCTAACAGTGTGGCCATTCAGATGATTATAAAGTTTTGTGGTAAGGCATACAAACGATAGGGTGCTGGGAGTGAAATAAATGAGCAAGATGATGAAGTACAAAGACAGAAAATGGTCATAACTGTCCTGGATAAGGAGAAACCTTACAAGTGGTTACACACTATAGCCACAAGTAGATGAGCCAATCGGCCTTTCTCCAACACTACCACACTGCTATCCATGACGAGGTCTGTGACATTACATAATACAAAGATACTCTCTACATGTTGTAAGCCAGAGTAGACATCATATCCTTTGAGAATGTCAGCTCTAAACAATGCTGGGAAGTCAAACCTTCTCTCTAGTTGCATAGCTTATGGGTGAATGGTACCTTGCAATGTGTGCCAGAAGAACCTCACCTTTGGCCTCGCTGGATTCATTCTCCTCAGGGGGAAGAGTAGGGAATTCATTGTTCTGCTGAAGATCAGCGCTCCCATCAGGATGAATATGCAGCGTGAAGTCACTCTCACCAAGGATAGTGAGAGTCTGGTGAGAGGTTAGGATGTGGTAACCCTTTCCAGCAGGACAGATCTCCTTAAATGCCGCTGAAAGGAAGCAAGTAGTCAGAGAGACAGGAAGCAGTTCTCAAACCCCATGGAGTCAGGGATAGGTGAAAGACAGGTATCAAACCCTGAGGAGTTAGAGAAGAAGGGACTCAGATCTGAGACCCTGAGAAGCACAGAAAGGAGAGGACACATGATTACATTGCCCCCCACCCCCACAGAGCTGAGAGGAAGGAGCATAGTTATTGGGGTGGGGGAGGAATACAGGCAAAAGCTCCTCTCTTGAGGAGTCATAAGAAAAGGAATGACACAGTCTTCCCCTGAGGAACCATAGGGAAGGAAGAGTGAAGAAGACAACACACTCTTCCCCCAAGAAACTGGGATATGGCAGAAGAAAGTACATTTTATTATTCTGAGGAGCCAGAACAAGGAGTAGGGGGTGATATAATCACACACCCTCTACCAAGGAACCTGGAGGGGAGGGTGGAACAGTTCAGCCACTTGTGGAAGCACAGAGTTAGTAAATGGATGAGGAAACCATTACAGAGATAGAATAACGTTACAAGATCTCAGGTCTTCATTCAAAGTGGTTGGATCTCTGCACTTTTCCTGTTTCACCAAAATCATAGCTGGAGAGCTAGGCCTCACTGGCTGTTCTTTCAGCAGAGAAGTGGGACCCAGAGGAAGGGAGGAGAGTGTTCTTACCTGTGCCATCAGAAGGACATCTCTCACAGTAGGAGCCCCAGGCCTTGCCCACACTGCAGCAACAGAGCTGTCTGGTCAGCCGGGTGGACAGAGGGTGCTGGCACTGATTATCTGTGCTGACCAGTCGGAAACACAGACCTTTCTCTTCTGATTTCTCTGCTGCAGGGAATCCGGTCCACCACCACCCAGAAAAGCAAAAACATCATCAAACCTCTGTGCATTACTAAGTTTGCCTATTTTGTTAATGCTGTCAATGAAGAAATTGATCTGTGACCCGCCCCCCTCATTTTCCCCCAGGAATGGTCATCACATTCTTCAGATGCTTGTCAGTTGAGATAGGGAATCCTGCAGGGATCACCGCTCTCCCCTCTTTTATTTAATGTCTTGTTTGGGAACACTGTTAGTAGATTTGGGATTTAAAATGTTTAGTTATGCTGATAACATCACAATTTTTATTGCTATCTATCAGGAAGAAGAAGATGTTTCACTTAAAATTAGAGATTATCTTTATTATGTAGAGAACTGGATTTCCAATCACAGATTAAAGTTAAATATCGAAAAATCCAAATTCTTATTTGTAGGTCAACATGACAACATTTGCAATGACCGTATTCTTATAAGTCTTTATTGATGTAAATAAAGAAAGGACCCTTTCTTTATTTACATCAATAAAGACTGTTGGATTATATCTCCAGTGGTGATTCGTCTTTGGTCAGCCTCTACTTTTGCCTGCTGTGATTTGTCGGCGTAGAGGGTTTCCCTGCTTTGTATTTTGGATCCTCATATTCGTATAAGTAACACTAATTTTTATTTTCAAAGACAATATTACGATTTTAGGAATAATATTGTCGGCCTCCTTGAAGTTGGACTCCCAGATTAGTTCATTAGTAAAGAAATCATTCCTACTTTTGAGAAAACTGAGACAAATTCATAGGGCCCAATATTAAGACGCAGAAGGGAGAACGGCTAACTCCTGTGGTCAGCAGTCAGCCCGGATATTCAATGTCGGGGCCATTTCCGGTGACCGGCATTGCATATCCGGTTTATTTTTAGCCGGTTTAAAGTTAACCGGCTAGCCGGATGACTGGTTATGTTGCGTAACATAGCCGGTCAGCGTCAATATTCAGCATTTCACCGACTATGTTTGGCAGCCAAATGTGGCCATGTCAATAGGTGGAACATCTTTGGCAGGTTCCAACTTAACCAGCCAGCGCTGAATATCGACTTAGCCGGTAAATAAACAGAATATTCAATGCCGGTCACTGTAAACAGCCTGGCATTGAATATTCGGGCTCAGCTACATTTTCCTAGTCCAAAAGGCTTAGGATGCAAGAATAGTCATACCACTTTTTTTTTTTAGTAACTTTTATTAGCTATCAGCAAACTTACAACATTTATCCATTCCAAAGTCATATATCTCTGAAAACAACACAAAAGTAAGACTCCATATATCACCCCTCCCCAGGGTCATACCGCTTCTCTTATGTATCAAGCTCCTTTTATTTGGAATCAACTTCAGCTACAAATCCAGTCATTGCAAAGTTATCTTCAATTCAGGAAAGCATTGAAAACCTACTTGTGTTAAATGATTTTTAACTGGTTGATAGGTTAACTGAATTTTATGGGTTGGTTTTTTTGTGATATTATACTTTATGATTTTTGCTTTTCACTTGTTAGTCTCCAGAAACTACTGGATCTCTTCATATGTAATCCGTATAAAGCCTAATTGGGTATTTGCGGACAAATGTAAATAATGTTATGAAATCAAGTGCAGCCTCATGAGGGTAGGAAACCCAGAACTAGATTTTCACAGCCTGCTGAAATGGATTCTAAAAAACATTTGTACCCCCTCCTCAATGGTCTTTCCCATCCCCCTCATGTGAAGTACAGAAAAGTACAGTATGGCAGACCCACAGGTGTTCACAGATATACACAGTGACCTGTCCCTGAGAGCACTCTCCATTCCCTGCCCAGGGTGAGTGGGGTCAGTACGTACCGACACAATGAGTGCGAGCAGGTCCGGGGACGTACCCTGGCTTACACGTGCAGCGGAAGCTGCCCTGTGTGTTTAAGCACTCTCCATTCTGACAGACACCTTGCATGACGCACTCATTAATATCTGGTGGAAAAGAGGACCAAGGCATCAAACATCCTTCTGAAATGTCCTGCTTCCGTTACAGACTTTTCTAAACCCCCATAGCTTAAAGTCATCAAAAGGCTGCACTATACCCTGGCAGTGGGTGCTGTTGAGCCTCTTATAGCCCTGTGGGCAGTCAGTCCCATGTTCCCCTCGAATGGATCCAGTCTTCTGCACACCTGTGTCTGAAATGATGAACAGCAATATTTAGAAGGGGTAGTCAGAGAGTGACAGAGAAGGAAGGGACAGGAGAGAAAAGACAGAGGGAAGAGATTGAAGAGAATGAGACAGCTCATTTGCCTCCTCCACTAGCCTGCAGCCTCCCTAGCCCCCCTGGAAATTACGAGGTACACCAGGGTCAGTAGATAAAACCTGAGTACCCCCCCCCCAACCTGTGACAATCAAAAACAACCCTCCTTCCATTTCCCACTAAATTTGTGCAACTATAAACCCAACCCCTCCTGTGAGAGGGAGAAGTCAGCACCTCCCAAAAGGAGAAGAATCTGATCCCATACCCCTGAACAGGAGAAAACAATCAGAGAGTGAAGGGGTGGGTTTAAGGGGCAGCGTGAGGGGACCTTGTGGGAGTGGGTTACATATGGAACAGAAGACTGTGTGTACTGGGAACGTTGCACATTGGACAGGGAGGAGGAACCTGTCTTGGATCCGGTGGCATAGCCACAGGGGGCCTTAGGGGCCTGTGCCTCCCAAGTTGAATTTGGGGCTCCCCCTCAAGGTCTGCTACTTTGGCTGGCGGGGGTTCCCAAGCCCCAACAGCAGAAGCCGTTCTCCAGTGCTGTTCATCGCCATGCTGCCTGCCCTGCTTCCCCTTTCTCCCCGCGTGCTTGCTCGGTTTTAGTGAAATTGAGAAAGCACAAGGCTTTGCGCATGCTCAATTTCATTGATACCAAGCATGCGTGCCACAGGGGGAAGAAATGGAAGTGAACAGCGGAAGGCATCCGTTTGTGGGGCTTGGGGACTCCCACCAGCCCAGGTATGTGGGGTTGCAGCGGGAGCAGATAGCACTGGGGAAGTAGGGCAAAGTGTCCCCTTCCCACTTTGAGCTCAGCCCCCCCCCCCAAAAAAAAAAACTGAGGTCTGCTTGGATCCATCTGGCCCAGGCCTACAACACTTCCTACTATCATACATTCCAAAGCTTCTCAAGCCTGAGGAAAAAAGTCCCTTTAAAAAAATCACACTGCCTCCCATCCATAAAAAGGAACATCTTATGCATGTTTACTCAGGTCTTGCCCTCCCTTCCTCTCACTCAACATTGAGGACACTTTGTTGGTCTGACAGTTTGTCCATGTGTTGCCAGCCAATATGTATATAGGGCAGTTTTTAATAGGATTTCAGTGGGTAAACGCCTACAGGGTAAACCCCTATAAAGCTTTTCTATAAAATTTGGCGCTCAATGCAATTCTATTAGTGGTGCTTTAGGATGAGCACTTTTTACAGAATAGTGCAGGGCACTGAATTCCGCACTCAACTGTGGACACGAGGACACACGACAGCTGAAACCTGGTGTAAATCCTGGCGTACTAGTTGGGTGTGGATTCCCCCCCCCCCCCTCCCCGATTCTGTAACACTGCGCACAACTTTTGTAAATGCACCTGACCCATCCATGCCCCTCCCATGGCCACACCTCCTTTTGTGTGTTGCGTGCAATCCAATTTAGGCGCTCATTGTTTTAGAATAGCACATAGCCAGATGGGCTCACAAATCAAAACTGGTGCCAATTAAGTGCTCGTTAGATCCAATAGTTAAATCATTAAATTAGTTTGGGTGCCAATCCAGTATCCGCACCCGAATTTGGACCAACTTTACTGAATCCAGGGGTTAGCGAGGAAAAGAGCTGGCCTGAAGGTGGACCTGAAAAAAATAAGCACCTGCGTTTCAGAGCTTTAACACACGCCCTGTGTGCTCACAAAACATATGGGTTAAAGACTCCCTGACTCTCAGTGCTGCTTGTGGGATTTTAAAAGGGAAACTCCTCACTGAGTTTGCTTTAAAAATTCAGGGCGGGTATAGAAGTACATACGGGGATTTCAAAATCCCGCACATCAGTTACCTTCTAACCCTGCCTCCTCTCTCTCTCTTTTTGCCACCACTAAACGTACATGTGGCTACTGAGTGCGGGGCAGTTTCAGCCCAGGACATTTTCCCAAGTAACTGCATAGTTTTCTAGACAAAATCCTTAGAAAATCATCATCAGCAAAGGAAAGACAGGAGGCAATTCTGTAAGTGTCTGCCACAAGTTAAACACCTGGAATCAGCACGCTGAACACAAATTATAGTGGAGGAGTGGCCTAGTGGTTAGAGTACCAGTCTTGCAATCCAGAGGTGGCCGGTTCAAATTCTACTGCTGCTCCTGATCTTGGGCAAGTCACTTAACCCTCCATTGCCTCATGTACAAAATTAGATTGTGAGCCCTCCTGGGACAGAGAAATATCCAGTGTACCTGAATGTAACTCACCTTGAGCTACTACTGAAAAAGGTGTGAGCAAAACCTAAATGGAAACAATGTGCCAAAATTCCATTACAAAATACTAGTAAGTTGGCAGATATGCGCCTACATTTAGACATGCCCGCATGTAGTGTCAATGGAAGGCAGTGGTGTTCCTAGGTCTGCTGCCACCTGGGGCAGATCACTGCTGTGCCCCCCCCCAGCACATCCCCCCCCTGTGAATCACAACACCCCCTAGTGCATCACCTCCACCCCCCCAGCACATCACTCTTACCTCCTGGGGGTGCAGGGAGCAGTCGCACGGCTGCCAGTTCCCTGCCCCAGAACAAGAAGTAACGTCATAGGGAGCAGGGAACCGGCAGAGCCGACAGCCACGTGGCTGCTCCCTGCACCTCCTTGCAGTGTGCACCCAGGGTGGATCGCCCCCACTGCCCTACCCTTGGTACACCGATAGCAGGTGTAAATGCATGCACCTAAATGCAGACCTTTAGTGTCCAGCTTACTGTATTCTGTAAGTTACTCACAGTGAGTACTTTAAACTATGCCGAGACTAAAGCAAGCGCTTTTTCAGTAGCAGGTCCATCTTTGGCTTTGCTCAAATTTAATTCAGTTTAAACAAGTCTTGAAGACTTTTTTTTTTTTTACAAGCTTCTTCCAGGATTTATGGGTAGAGATATTATGAGTGGCCTTTTTCCTTCACTCATTTCAGTATTTATATACCGCTTAGACCTAAGCAGTTTACAGTTTCATTTTACAGGTACTGGGTCTGTCCCTAGTGGGTTCACAGTCTAAGCAGTACATTGTACTACTGTTGTACCTGGGGCAATGGAGGGTTAAGTGACTTGCCCAGGGTCACATGGCGCCTCAGAGGGAATTGAATCTGGTTCCCCAGGATCTCAGCCCACTGCTGACCATCAGGCAGAAGGGAATTAAACTCAGTTCCCCAGGTCTGCAAACTGCTACATTAACCATTAGGCCACTCCTAATGCTTTTTAGCATCATAAGTTTTAAGTGTTAGTTTGTTTTATATATGTTGCATACTTTGGGGCTCATTTTCAAAACGTCCAAAAAATGGCACAAAGTGGCAGATGGGGGGGGGGGGGGGAGGGGGGGGTTGCCAAAATGTCCAAATTGCTATTTTCAAAACCCATTTTTAAGACATTTTTCTATACAGTTCATATGCAGTGTGTCCAAATCAGAAGGAGCGTGTTAGGGGTGGGATCTGGGCATTCCCAAAACTTGGATGTTTTTCTGCCACAATGGAACAAAGCAAAACTGTCCAGGGCTAAAAGTCAGATGTTTTGGTCTCAATCTGTTTCAATCACAACTAAGTCACAAAAAGGTGCCCTAAATGACCACCAGAGGGTTTAAGGCATGACCCCTCTTATTCCCCAGTGGTCACTGACTTCCTCCCAACCTCCAAAGATGTGAAAGAAACAGCATATACCAGCCACTATGACCAGTACTATTAGAGCAGCAAGCAGGTCTCTAGAGTAGCCTAGTGGTCGGTGCAGTAGACTGTAGAGAAGGGGACCCAAGCCCATATCCCACTCTTACTGGTACACTTGTAGTGGAAAGTGTCAGTCCTCCAAAACCCACCAAAAGCCCACTGTATCCACATATAGGTGACACTTGCAGACATAAGGGCTATTGTAGTGGTGTACAACCGAGTACAGAAGGTTTTTGGTGGGTTTTACAGGGCTCCCCATACAATATAAGGGGGTAATGGTGAGATGTGTACCTGGGACCTTTTATGTGAAGTCCACTGTAGTACCCTCTAGGGTGCCCCACTGCCCTGCTGGGATATTAGTCCAGTCTGCTGTTGCTCCCCCCCCCCTCTCCATACATCCCAATGGCTTCTTTTTGTGCGTTTTTCCTTTGGATTTTTTTTTTAATGGTCCAAAAAGATAGACGCACTGAGCACAAAAACATCTAGCAAATTGTCATTTTCAAAACAAAACGTTGAACATTTTTATGGCTTGAAAATGGCCATGTTCACTACTGGTGGGGGGGGGGGGGGGGTGAAAGGGAAAGTGATACAGGGAATTTCCTCCCGGCTCCTGCAGAGAGGTGCCACAACCCTCAGCCCTGCCCTTGGAGGAGACAGAGAAAAAAACCAAACCCACACCATCCTCATACTGAAAGCACTGTGCCCCGAGCTGAGACATGGCCTACTCCCAGGGAGCGGAAGGGTAGAAAGGGTGGGCAAAGAGCTACTTACATTGCAGGTGTGAGCACCTGTAGCACTTGTTCTGCCCCCAAGAGGTGCCCACACTGCCACAGCAGTCCTCTTGTTTCGTCAGGCCGGGCAGAGGGTTACTTCCACACTGTAGATAGAACAAAACGAACAACTAGAATTAAAGGTCCAAGGGGAGCTACGACTTCATGCATTGCTGATGGGGGGGAGGGGGGGGAAGGGGGAGGGAGGGTGGCACTGACCAGCCTGTAATCCTAAACAAGAGATATGAAAGAGGGGAGAAAGAAATTACTCACCGACTGCTTGGGTAGGGTCTCCTGGAAGCAACGCCCCAGAGGTTTCTGGGTGTGCGGGCGGCTGGGATGGGAGGTGGGGGACTTGGCGGCTGGGTGCTGAATGAGATGTTGGCTGCCTGGCCCCTGGTTCTCAGAGCTCAGGCTGTCAATACGATGCACCTGAACTGAGGCATCAGGCGGGTGGTGAACTCTCACGTTCAGCAACGGAGGTTGGACCTGTACTGAAAGGGGGTTGAACAGAAAAGGAGGGGGAAGCAGTGAGATGTATACGTGTATAATACACACACATACAGCAATCACTAGTAAGAAGACTCAAGTGACAGCATGCCATGACTTAACAGAGCAAAACCTCAAGGAGTGTCAAAAGAACCATTCGGAAACATTGTCTTCTAAATAACAAACCAACAAAGGCACAGACTGGAGGAGCCTCTAATCCAGTACCTACACCAGCACCTCTCTCTGTGAAACCAGCACAGACCAGAGGTGACTCTCTCCTGAGGAAAACAGCATCGACTGAGCACACCCCTCGCCTTTCACCTGACCCCAATACAGACTGAGGGAACCAGCACAGACCCAGGGCACCCCTCTTCCTGTGAAACCAGCACACACCAAGAGTGCCGAAACACAAAGGGTAGCCCGTCCCCAAAACAGTGAGATTTACTGTCCCAGTGAGTGAGATTTATCAGACAGTGACCCACCACAGCACAGACCAAGGAGTGGCAAGGACACCCTTCTCCCTGCACCTAACCTCAGCACAGACCGAGGGCATGTCTCTCCGTGGAAAACCAGCAGAGACCTAAGGTATCCCTTCCCTGCACCCAACACCAGCATACAATGGGGACACCCAAATCTTCCCCACCCTCCACCCCCTTCCCATGATCATCCTTCTCAATCCCCAGGCCACCTCTGGCCTCTTTGCTTCGCCTGCTCTACCTTCCGAAGAATGCTGTCCAGGTCCCAGTGGGACGGTGAAGGTGGAGTGGCTGATGCTGGTCCGCTGAGGCTTGCCAGCCAACTGGTCTCCCACACTCTGGCTATCTGAGATGACCTCAACGGCATACACGGCATGCTTACTGGAGGTGGTAACCCCATTGATGCCCTCTGTTGATGGGTCCTGGCGGCCAGTGGGAACCTGGCAGAAGCGACCAGTAAACTCCGCTGGGCACTGGCAGTGGTTGCGGCTGTTGCATTGTCCACCGTTCATACATGGCAGGGGGCAGACAACTATCAAAGTGAGCAGAGAGAGAAGACAGACAATAAGCTTCATCTGAACCCCAGAGCCAGATTATCCCATGCCTAAGACCCATGTTTGTTCCTTAAAATATTCATACGATGACATAAGGTTGAACCTACAGGTAGGGCCCTGGTACTTCCACTTCAGATCTGCTTTTCCCTTCCCTCCCTCCTCTCTCTTTCAGATCTTGTTCCAATTTCATTTCACAACTCTACAACACTTCATAAAGAAACATTTTCCACATTTTAGATGTCTCGAGAACTGCACAATGGAAAAATAAAACACGCCTTATTTCTGGCCAACCTCCCAGCTGAACAGAACATCCCTTCTTCGCAAAATAGTTGTTACCTCCCACCAGCATTTCCTATGACAGCATAAATCCAGAAAGCCCCTCCCCCTACACCTAGCATCAGCCCAGAATGAGGGTGCCCCTCTCCATGCACCCAACATCAGCCTAAAGCAAGGATGCCCCTCTCCCTGCATCCAGCACCAATGCAGAGCAAGGGCACCCCCCTGCACCTGACATCAGCCCAGAGCATAGCCACCCCTCTCCCTGCACCCAGCATCAGCCCAGAGTGAAGTCACTGCTCTCTCTGCACCTGCCATCAGAACAGAGTGAAGGCACCCCCCTCCCTGCACCTAATGATAGTCCAGAGTGAGGATATCCCTCTCCCTGCACCCAACATCAGCCCAGAACGAGTGTGCCCCTCTCCCTGCACTAACCCAAAGTGAGGGCACCCCTTTCCCTGCATCCATCAGCCCAGGGAGAGGGCGCCCTTCTCCCTACACCCAACAGCAGCCCAGAGGGAGGCAAAGCAAGGGCAACAGTCTTTCCCTGCACCCAAAATCAGCCCAGAGCGAAGGTGCCCCTCTCCCTGCCCCCAAAATCAGCCCAGACCGACAACACCCCTCTCGCTGTACCCATATCAGCCCAGAGCAAGGTCGCCCCTCTCCACGAGCCTGCCACAAACACACCCTGAAAGCATCTTCATCTCAGTGAAATCAGCAGAAAGTGATGGTGCACTTCCTCCTGTTAAACTGGTACAGCCTGGGGGTGCCTCTCTCCCTACACCTGACACCAGCATTACCCAAGAGTTACCTCATCCCTCTCCTTGACACCAGTTACAGTGATGTATTTCCTCCTCCCTGATCCTGGCTCACTCACCCTGAAGACACAGCACAGCCCAGTGAAAATCATAATTGAGTCATGCGCCACCCCCGCAGGCCACAATTACTTTGGCAAGCTAGCAATTACCAGCCCGAAGCCACAGAGAATGTTGTGCCTCTCTTGGAGGCAAACCAGGTGCAGAATCCCAGAATCAGGCAATGAAAACAGTACTATTAGGAGTACTTTGCTTCTTATCAGTGATGCTCTTATCCTGACAAAGATGGATGTTCTTAAAACAAATATGTTTCTAATTGTTTACAAAAAAAATCATATAAGACGATACCCGAGTTAGAAAAGATGGTAAAGTGTTCCAAATATACTGGTAATCATTAACATTTGGATCTGGGACCTGCTCACCGGGGCACATACAACCCCTCCCCCATTTTATAACTCATATTCTCCTTTGTTTAAGACCAGCCTCATAACTCTATGAACTCACATAGAAACCAACTTAGGATAACAGTAGGCCGCAGTTTATTTTATTAAACACTTTAAACATATCTCAATATAAAATAACAGACACCCCGAGCTACAGCTGTCAAAAAGTAACAAAATCCCAAACCCCCCAATCGCTGCTCGCCATGCCAGCAAAGCAGCCAATCTGCTGCCTGTGGTCACCGATCTCCCTCTTCCAGCCCCGCCCTAACAGCAAGAGCCCCAGCTGGTGTGGCCTCCACACCTTTAATCAGGGTCACCCAACCCGCCATTCAATGACCTGGCTCATCCCCCATGAGCCACCGCTCCTGTAGCTCGGGTTTTCTGCCACTGCGACAACCAACATCTCATCACCTGAAAGATAAAACTGCATCGCAAATAGTCATACCCCCCCCCCCCCCCAGCCAACAAGACCGGGTGGGAGGGCAGGAAAGCCACCTCAGAGGAGCAGGAGTGTCCTGAATCTTGGAGGAGGCAATCATTTAAGGGGGACTCATAGCCTGCCTCTGCCTACCCTCCCAGTCAATCCCCTTGCCAGCAGGTTCCCAGGCGAGTCGCTTTCTTTTGATTGAGCCAACAGCAGCCACCCAAGACCCGCCAGACTCCTCCTTCCCCCCACAGACACATACCCACTAGCCATCATGGAGACCCGGATCGAACAGGCCCAGGCCTCGGTTAATCTGGGCCTGTCGAGACGAGCTCTCCGGCTTGACTTTTCTATAGTGCCATTAGACATACACAGTGCTGTACACATTATATGCAAGTACTTTCTCTGCCCTAGTGGGCTCAAGATCTTACGCCCTGATGATCAAAAGTAAACACGGGCGCTAGAGGCCATTAACGCCGTACCAGCGCCCGTATTTACCAGCACAGAATGATCAAAGGGGGTCTAGCGCAGCAAAACAATGATTACGCCAGGCCTTAGCACAGATAGCATGCAAATGTAGTTAAGCTCATTTAAATGAGGACATTTTGTATTCCTCTCCAATGCTCAGAAAAGAGCACCAGAAACAAAGGTGCCTTAGTGCTGCAAAAAATAATGCCAGGTCTGAGCAGGCATTAGGCTGTTGAAAGAGAGGATTCCTCATGATACTCCTGCTTCTCTCATGATCCTTTCTGCAAAATCTACCGGTTTTGATTGATTTTGGAAGGATGGTGGATACACAGATGCCTTCCCACGGGAAGTGGTGGAGATGAAAACGGTGATGGAATTCAAACATGTGTGGGATAAACACAAAGCAATCCTCTTTAAAAGGAATGGATTCCGCAGAATCATAGCGGAGATTAGGTGACGACACCGGTAATTGGGAAGCAAAACCAGTGCTGGGCAAATTTCCACGGTCTATGACCTGATCGTGACGGAATAGATATGGATGTGCTGGAGTGTAAATTTTAAGGGGCTTCAACATTAGCTTCAGAACTTTTAATACTAGAACAGTGCTGGGCAGACTTCTACAGTCTGTGCTCTGAGAATAGCAAGGACAAATCAAACTCGGGTATACATATAAAGTAACACATACCAAGTAAAATGAGTTTATCTTATTGGGCAGACTGGATGGACCATTCAGGTCTTTATCTGCCATCACTTACTATGTTACTAAGGAAGCCCGTGCAAGCCCTTGAGCGCTGGTTGAGAGAAGTCCCAAATGTGAAGCACACATTGGCGCTCTTGTCCTGAGTCTAAATTTAAAACGGCCAAGCTTTAAAAAAAAACAAAAAACCCAAAGCACACATTGGGGCTCATTTTCAAAGCACTGAGACTTACAAAATTATATAGTAACCTACGGTACTTTGTAAGTCTAAGTGCTTTGAAAATATGCCTCATTGGCATCTGTTGCATCTAAATATAAGCATCCAGAACATAAATTAAAACACTTGTATTTAAGCTGCAGAAAACAGATGTCAATGTGTGTTTCAGGTTTGGGTTTTATCAGGTGCACAGGCCCAGGAGCTGAGCTTATCGCTGAACTCTTCTGCACATGCGTCAAGCACAATCCTGCCGAGCTCTCTAATGCTGAAGGCTATGAGCACACTTATATTTGCATCTCATTAGTTTTGAGAATTAGGATATTGTTTTCTTCTGCGGACTTATGGTGGCATTTTCATGGCATTATTCAGAATAGAACCCGGGAGTTTAATCATCGGCCCCCCAATTTTTGTACCTGAAGCAATAGAGAGTTAAGGAATCCTTTTACTAAGCGGCGGTAAGCCCAACACGGGCTTACCGCTCGCTATATAGGAAGTACTGCCAGACTACCACAGCAGCCTGGCGGTACTTCCCACCCCTAGAGCGCCGTCATTTCTGGTGTTACACAAATTTATTTATTTTGGTAGTGCCGGAGTGTACCCGGCGGTAATCACTGCCCGGTTACCGCTGGGTTAACATGGGAGCCCTTACCGCCACCTCAGTGGGTGGCGGTAAGGGCTATTACCCCCCAAAATGGCCACGCGGCAAGTGCTTTACTTGCCGCATGGCCATTTCCTGCAGGAAGTCGAGACTTCCCTTTTACCAGCTGTGGTAAAAGGGGGACTCAGTGCACGGGTAAAACATGCCAGTGCCAGCCCCCTTTTGCCACTGCTTGGGTAAATGGGGCCCTAAGTGACTTACCCAAGGTCATAAGGTGCTGAAGTGGGATTCAAACTCAGGTCGCCAAGATCAAAGATCAAAGCCCACTGAAACTAACCATTAGGCTACTCCTCCACCCCACATTAACTGCTTGATTAAAAAAAAAAAAGACCTTTTGTAAATTCTTGTGTATAGAATAGATTTAAATGATGGAAATGTAAAATAGAATAAACTTTGGCTCATAGGAAAATGAAACAGGCATTACATTTTCACAGACGATACTGCAGAAGAATGAGCTAACTTTTATACACCTCCTCAGACCTGGCACACAGGTCCCTGCATTGCGCTCACAGCCTTTTGCGCAGTTCTCTGCATCGGAGCGGAACAACTAATCGCCTCCTTACCACCGATTTTAATATGCTGTGCACGGATTTCTAACACAGGCTTAACTTCGGTGCAAAACCCTTTCTTGCATCATGTGCCCAGAAAATTGTGAGCAAATGTCATGCTAAAGGTGTGCTTCTGTCTGAACTAGTTTCTGGATCGGCCCCAGAGTGTTGTGTTCTGTGGAGCTGGAGGTGGGGTGAGGGGCAGATCCCTTTAAGATACCTCTTATCAGTGTAAGACTGGCAGCTCTCCCTTCTCCCAAGCAACATAGTCAACTCCACACTTAAAGCAGGCAGCAAAGTAGGGGACTTGTCTGAGTCAGTGAGATAAACACTGATAGCCCAATGCCCCCTCCCCCCCCCCCAAAAAAAAAAACTCAGAAAAAAATTGTCTTGACACATTGTTGCTTGAACAAAATTTATCAGATCAAATAAAGGCAGTGCTGGGGTATTTCTGGAGTTCAGTGCTGGATGGCCAAGGTTGTTACTTAGCAGTAGAGAATGACACGGGGACAAAGTCTGACCCTGCCCCGCAGCTTCTGTCTCCATCCCTGCAGGTTCTGTCCCCGTCCCATCCCCATGGGCTCTGTCCTCATCTGCAGAAGCCTTGAACAATTATGATTTTATATTTAAATCTTTTTATTAAAGTATAAAAAGGAACAATATACTGTGCAACTATTTTGTATAAATTACAAATAGAAAACAATAATAACCCTCCTACCACCACCTCTTCCAACCCCAACAATAGCTGATATCTAGTATCCCAAGGAATCCTAATTTACCCTGTTAAATGTCCAGGGGTACAAAATACAACCCATTCTGTATGCCCTAGATGGGAAAAATATGCCCTATGAAGCACTGTTACGATTTTTTAATCTGTGGATGAATAAGTCATCAACAATCTCAGGATTCAGTCTAGCTCTCCTGTCTTCTACAGTCCTTCAGGCAATAGAAAGTATCTTCTTAGAAGATGTGATGGTAGCAGGATGTACAGGATCCCCCATGGAAATTTTGCTAGTTGTGGCCAGCATGTTTGCTTGTTTTTCCAAAAAATCAAAATAACATTGTCTGCATCACTCAAACATAAATAACAATCCAGTTCGTTAACAGGCTTCAAATTAGAAAGTGAAACGGGGACCAAGTTTGTCCCCATTCCCGCCCCCTCCTCGTGGGATCTGTCCCCATCCCGTCCCCACAAGCTCTGCCCCCATCCCAGTGGTTACTGCGGGTTCCTGTCCTTGTGTCATTCTTTACTTAGCAGGTCAAAGATTAACCACATAACTGATTCACCTTATACCAGATATTCAGACTGCGCTGATTTGGACTAAATAGACTTGTAAAGTTACTCAAAACTGTCCTGCTAACTTTATCTATAACATCGGCCTCAAATTTACTCATCCCAGCAGCACACAAGAGTGTTTAGAACTGAGCCACAGGGAATTAAAAGTGACTTGTCCCAAAGTCATACAGAGTCAGTGACAGAGCCGGGATTAGAACTGATGAGTCAGCGACAGTGAGTCAGTGACAGAGATGGGAATTAGGACCAAGAGACAGAAGGACAAAGTGACTCACCTTCAAGGTTTGCGAGACAGAGCCGGGATTAGAACTGAAGCACAGAGATAAGACTTTCCCCAAGGCCACACAAGAGTGAGTCAGTGGCAGAGCCAGGAATACAGCACTAAGGCATCTCAAGGTAGTTCTGCAATCGATGCACGTCAATCCCATGCTAAAAGATTTTAAGATTTTTTCGTATGGGCGGCATGTTTGGGGGTGGAGAGTAAGCATGTCCTAAGCTAATCAGCAAATCGCGCTGCCGATTAGTGCGGGTTTAGTGTGCGAGTAAATTGGTGGTGGTTAGGGCTCCCATGCTAATGGCCACGTGCTAACTGGGAAATTAGTGTGTGGCCATTAAGGGGAAAATTTAAACTGCAGCCATTTTACTGCCGTGCTAAAAGTGGCCTCAGCGTGTGGGAAACCCACACACTAAAAATAGCGAAGGTCACTTTTTAGAACGGCTTAGAAAAAGAACCCAAAGTGATTAAGCACTTATACAATTCTAGAAGAGACAGGACTGCCCAGCCCAGGAGCCAGAGGAATGGTCATTTTTGGAAAATTGGTACCAAATCATGATCTCCCCTCTCCCACTCCAGTCTGTGATGGGGACAGTGTTATTGATGGACTGATTCATTTATTGCTCATATCTTAGTGTAGCTGATATTTTTGGTGTAAATTGTAAGGAATGTTCTTTTGGATACATGATTAAAGCATGTCAATAAATTAATGAATAAATAAATAAATAAATAAAGGCTCCCTGAGTGGAGCGACAGAAAATCACCACTGGGTCTCAGTGTCGGAGGACACAGCAGAGGGAGGGGGCTTGTGAGCCCAAAAAGTAATAAAAAATAAAGAAACAAAGTGGAAATCTTTCTCCTGAGGTGAGAGAGGAGGCCTGTGAGCTCCAAAACAAGACTACCTCCCCCTGAGGTAAGCAGGGGGCCTGTGAGCTCCAAAACAGGACTACCTCTCCTGAGGTAAACAGGGGGCCAGTGAGCCCCAAACAGGATTATCTTCCCTGGGGTAAGAAGAGGGCCTTTGAGCCCCAAAGGACTACCTTCCCTGGCATAAGCAGGGGGCCTGTGAGCCCCTAAAAGGATTCTTTCCCCTGGGATAAGAAAAGGGCCTGTCAGCTCCAAAACAGATCTTCTTCCCACAGGGTAAAAAAGGCCTGTGAGCCCTCAAACAGGGATTCCATCCCAACAGCACTCAATGCCTGGTTATCAAATGGAGGCCTGGAAACAATGCAATGGGACATCATCCCAGGACTGAGATATGGGGGCCTGTAAGCCCTGGGATCAGATTCCCTCCCCCAGGGTGAGAGTGTGCCACCTCTTTTCTCCTTTGTTCACTAGTCAGACTCTAGGACAGGCTGGGAATGGGGGCCCTGGCATGGCCCTGTGATTCTGTGTGACCCTGTCAGCGTGACATCATGCAAAGAAAATGAGCACACTCCCTTTAGAAGCCTGACCTCCACTCCTGGCCAAGAAAAACACCTATGATTACCGGACCCTGAATAATACACTCTGCAGATGCCCTCCCTTCTCTATCCCCCTCCCCCTGGCTTCAAACAGATTTGGATAACTTAGGAACAGGCATAAGCTTTAGGAGCCAAGTTAGAATTCTTTCTCTGTCCACCCCTTATAAATGCACTTTTTCTTTGAGGAATGTTTTCTCTTGGCTTTTTTTTTTTTTTTTACTTTTTTTGCTCAGTTTTTCATTTCCCTCTCCCTTCTTGATGACTTCTGATAACTGGATGTTCCCTCAGGCTGCAATGGGGACCCCTCCTCTGTGTGACCCAGCTGCAGGGGGCCAATACAGCAAGTCATCCTCTGAAAGGCCTAGCACCCTCGGAGAATACAGCAGGATGGGGGGGGGGGGTTGTGGCCTCAAAAAGGGACTCCTTCCCTTGAGATGACAGAGGGGGCTGGTGACCCCAAAATGGGGTTCCTTCCATACAGGACCATGGCCCCTCTTCTGTGCAACCTGGTGGCTGCAGACTGCTTCGGTGACTTCTTCCATTGTGGGTGGGGGGCAACACATGGCTAACAGGGGCTATTGCTTCCTCTTTTTATGGACCAATAGCAAGGGGCTGCCACAGTAGCCCATCCTCTTCTGTATGACCCAGCAATAGGGGCTGCCCTGGACTACAGCAGCCCAACTCAGCATCAGACTGGTGCAGCATCTTCTCTCACCTTGTTCTGGGAGTGGCTGGGGCGATAGCAACAGTCATTTTTTCTGGATACTGAATAACCCAAGATGCCAGATTACAGGCACCATGGAATTTACCTAGCTCTGAATCCACCCTGCCCCTCCTACACCCCAACCTATTCCTTATACACACACATATATGAGCACATGCCCACACTGTGTCTGTGTGTTACAGTGAGACTTATTGAAATATTACATATTATTTTCCTCACTTAGTGCACACAATCACACCCTCAGCAAAAGGCAGGTCTCCTGTATACAGCAGAGATGATCACATCCTGAGCAAATGGCTGATTTCCTGGATACAGCAGAGATGATCCCACCTTACGCAAAGGGCAGGTCTCCTGTATACAGCAAAAATGATCACATCCTGAGCAAAAGGCAGGTCTCCTTTATAAAGAAGAGACAATACCACCCTGAGCAAAGGGCAGATCTGTATACAGCAGAGACAATCATACCCTAAGCCAGTGGTTCCCAAATCCTGTCCTGGAGGCATTTCCACCCTGTCAGGTTTTCAGGATATCCACAGTGAATAATCATGAGAGAGATCTGCATGCAGTGGGGGGTAGTGCATGCAAATCTTTCTCATGAATATTCATTGTGGATATCCTGAAAACGTGACTGGCCGGGGTGCCTCCAGGACTGGGTTTGGGAACCACTGCCCTAAGCAAACAGCAGGCCTCTTTTATAAAGCAGAGTTTAAAGAGCAGAAACGACCACACCCAGAAAAACAGCAGCAGAGATGCCAAGTTACCCAGTTCCAGGCTGGAGATTTTGGGCCACTACTGGTTTTAAACTTCTAGATTGTTTGTGAGCCCTCCTTGGACAGAGAAATATCCAGAGTACCTGAATGTAACTCACCTTGAGCTGCTACTGAAAAAGGTGTGAGCAAAATCTAAATAAATACATATTCCAAAGCAGTGTGGAATTTGTGGTGCCTGATCCTGCCCATTGAAACCAGTGTTGCAAGTTCCATAATGCACCAGGTTGGGGTGGTTAGAACTCCAGGACTTGCTCAATATCTCCAGCCTGGAACTGGGTAACTTGGCATCACTGCAGCAGCCAGCGGGTCTCCTCTATACAGCAGACAGGATCATGCCCTTTGGAGCACACAGGTCTCCCTTCTTAGGCTAATTACTGTGGGGAGTCTGGCCAGCATGATGGGTCATCAGAGGGAGGGCAAGTAATCAACAGAGTTATAAAAAGTCCAAGGTCCCATGAAATCAGATGGGAAATCACAATCGCTGTATATATTAAGGAAAGCTTTAAAAGAGAGTTCATTTCTGAGCCAAATCTAACACCTCCCCCCCCCCCCCCCCCCACCGCCCAGATAAATTTAGACACAAGACATCTTATTTATAAAGCAGAGAATGAATGCTGGTCTTTGTGACACTAATGTACATGGTGCGGGGTATAAATAATGTAAAACACTTTGGGCATTTGAGTCTTCTTGAATATGAAGTAATGCCCAGGGCCCTTTAACATCATATTGTTGGATGTAGAGCGCTATTGCATCTTGTATATCTCCACAGAAGGAACGATGCATTTATCAGCCTTATGTGGCTATAGTTGAGACAAGACCAACCCTCCTACTTCTGAATGTGGGCTGTCTTAGGGCAAGCCCAAGACCTACTCACCAAGCCTAAGGGGACGACCTTCATATACACACTTCCTGTCCTCTCTATGGCATGTTTGTGCCTGCAGCCCATAAAAATTCTCTTCCTTATGCATTTCATCTCACACACAAATATGCCCCCAACTGACACACAGGCACTCCCCTCCACCGTTAACACACAAGTCAGTCATTGAAAGAGGTTTCTCTAATTAAACAGGTCACCTCAAGCCAAAATTCATTTTTTTCCTTTTACATATAAAATATTGAAGCTTTAAGTCCTTCCCCCAAAGGCAGAGACATGAGTTCTAGTCCTGCCATCAACCTTTTTCTCCCTGTGCCTCATTTCTAATCTTGGCCATGTCCAGGGCTGGAGTTTCCATTACATGAACAAAATAGTTGCCTAGATTCGGGGGGGGGGGGGGGGGGGGGGGGCAGCAAAAGTCGGAAGGCAGCAGAGGGGCATATTTAAAATTTTCCCCTCCCAATTTATGGCAGGTGAAACAGCCTGCAGAACAGCAGCTAAGCACAGGGCCTCAGCACAGGCACACTGAAAGCCGGCCCATGACAAAGACTTCCTGTTAAGGAGTGAGCAAGGACCCAGAAGGCCTAAGTTCAGAATGAACATCTGCCAAGGCGAGGACCCGTGCTTCCTTTTTGTTTGGTTGCCAGTCTGCTGGCAAAGGGACACAAAGAGGTGTATTTTCAAAGCACATAGACTTACATAGTTCCATAGTAACCTATGGAGCTTTGTATGTCTAAGTGCTTTGAAAATGAGCCCCAAAGTGGACATAAGAAGGCTCTGGGGAGCCACCAAAAGATTTTAGGCTTACAATTGTCATTTTAAATACTAATTTTGATTCTACAAGGATATTTTTTAAATCACTTTATTTTGGCTTGTTAACAGTTATAAAAAAAAACATAAATGAGACTCTTGTTTCTGTGTTAAAATCCTCCCTAAACCACACACGAGCACAAAGATTATTTTTATCCTTAATAATCCTCTGGAAATAAAAGGAAAAGGATGTACTAGAGGGCTCTTAATATAATACCTTGCATTTTGGGTGGAAAAATCCAATATAATAGTCGAGCATGAGAAAGCAATGCTTGCTCACCTGATTTCAAAGTGAATTCTGCGAGTAAAATGTTATCTGAAAGTTGGTCACCAGGACATGAAAACTCCTTATCTGTGCTCTTCCTCCCTTTGCCTCCTTTCTCTTTCTATCTCTCCCACCCACACACCCCTTTCAGACTCTCCTTTTGTCCCATTAGATGTGAGAAGCAGAAGGATCTCAACCATGATCCCTTCCAGTCCACAGCTGGATACAAAGCACCTAGGGCAAGATGCACTAAACTAAAGGAGCCTTTAACGAGCCTTTAACAAACAAGCTTTAAACCCTGGCATGCACTAAAGGCCATTTTCGGACAGCGGTAGCAGCTAACGAGAACGGAATGCAAATGAGCAAATTGTGCAGAAACCCTATTGTAATGAGATGCACTAACCTTTTCCGACTGCCTTAAGGGTGGAAATCGCCGGAAAATTTAACGAGACGTTGTACCTCTCGTTGGGGCTGCGCTAGATCGAAAAGTTGTCAAAAACGTATGTCATATACGCCGCCCGAAGACGCCGTGCCGCTCACCTCCCCGTTTTTCAATCAGCTGATATCGGAGAGTGCAGTTCAAAGCGTGCATCACAAAAATAGCCTTCCATTTTGGCCAAAAATAGCCTTCCATTTTAGCCAAATAATAAAAATTTCCTTTTTGGCCGTGCTTCACTCAGCTGAGAGACCTGGAAGTCTCTGAGCCAATCACAGCGCGTTTAGCTGTGCTAAACATGCTGTGATTGACTCAGAGACTTCCAGATCTCTTAGCTTATAATATCTGCTTGTTATATTATTATCATGTTCTTTCATTAACCCATGATTCTTCTGTAACACTAAATGTCTATTTTCTAATATATCTTCACCATTCATGATGTATTGTAAGCCACATTGAGCCTGCAAAAAGGTGGGAAAATGTGGGATACAAATACAATAAATAAATAAATAAATAATGGCCAAAATGGAAGGCTATTTTTGTGATGCACGCTTTCAACTGCACTCTCTGATATCAGCTGATTGAGAAACGGGGGTGAGCGGTGCGGCGTCTTCGGGCAAGGTGATATCATAGGTTTGGCGATTGTGCGCACGCGTTTCCTATACCGCTGGCGGAGATTACACCAGATTAACGATACTTTCATGCATCCAATGTTTGAATACCGCGCCGAACATGTGCATCTTTTTTTTTTAGTGCATCCTTCGTTTTTTCTAAAACGGTAATGACTTTTACGTTTTTGGTTGTTTTACGTTTTGTTGATGCATCTTGCCCCTAGTAGAGAATGACGGTGAAAAAAGACCCTGTGAAGCTCCGCTGGGTCGTGTGTGCACACACAGAGAGAGGCAAGTCAACTGGCATCTGCAAGCATGCATGTGCACGCATGCGCGTCAATGTGACCATGCAGGCATACGTGACCCAGCGGAACTTCATGGGGCCTCTTCTCTACCCGCAATAGTGGCGGGGATTTCTGGATATGAGGGTTGCAAAAATGGAGTGCGGGGACTGCGTGTTGGAGACCACTATCCTAGGGCATCTGATATCCTTGCACTGGCCCTGGCTGTGTCAGTGCTTGTGTGACCATGAGGCGAGTCAATTTCCAGTGTAAGTGCCTCTGGGCAGGGACTGATGGCTGCTCATGCAATCTGTCGTTTCAATACACCCTCTGTCCATAGCCTAGCCTGGCCTGCGCAGCCCTGCCTGGAGTCTGAAAAAAACAGGCAATGTGTCTGCAGAGCTCTCCTGTCCTTTCTGTGTCCTCCCTCAGCCTGTAATGAAGGGGACGCATCCCTTCAACCACCACTTTTGGTAAAACTCAGGCGCTAACACATCAACATAATTACCCCTTGAAGATAGCTGGAAACCTGCAGCCAGGCCTGGACCCGCCTTGCAGGACACACATGATTTATTTTGTGAAGGGTAAAAAGCCTCAGAAGTTCCCTTTATACTCTGATATAACTATATGCTTACTCACACAGTCATACAAAAACAAGCACACAAAAAAGCACACGCACTGACACATACAAGTAAACTGGCATACACCCAACATGGATGCCAAGCCCTAACATAAAGTGGTTTGGGAAACCGGGATATGAGGGGTGTGTTTGCATTTGTGTACCCACAGAGCTCTTTGAACAGCCACAAAAAGAATTATCGCCCCCACTAAGACACAAAACAAAAACAAACAGTGAATCTGGCTGGGCCTCAAAACCCAGTGACAATCCCCTCACAGGTCTGGTCTGTAGTGTGGAATAAGGATACTTGAACCTTGTGGGGAGGAGAGGGGCACATGCGAAAATTATATTTCAAAAACCCCTGGTGCCACGTGACCTTGGAAATTCCAGCTGCCCAGCCAGGAGTGTGGGCCAGCAGCAGAAATCAAGGATTAAAGGTGCTGTCCCTGGAGAGGAAGATTTCTCCATCTGTGTCCCAGTCTTGGTAGAACTCGGTCAACCCTCCTTGTAAAGTGTCCCACACAGAGCGACCTAAAAATGTGTCTGCACAAGATGGTGGAATGCTAAGGGAATAGGACTTGATATATCGCCTTTCTGTGGTTACAATTAAAATGATTTACATACTATATACAGGTACTTATTTTGTACCTGGGGAAATGGAGGGTCACAAGGTGCTGCAATAGAAATCAAACCCAGTTTCCCAGAATCAAAGTCTGCTGCACTAACCACAAGGCTGGTTAGTAAGTAAGAAGTTAGTAAGAAGACTGGATAAGGAGGGGTACCCTGCAAATAGCAGCTGGAATAGATCCTCAACAGTGCACAGAAAGACAGCTAGGCAGACTGAATGGGCCAGCATCTGCTGTGTTACTATGTTACATGGGGAATGTGCTAACAGTCTGAAAGTTTTCAATGTGAAAAAACACCGCCCCATGGGGATCTCTTTCAAACAATGAGCAGGGGAGGGGGCAGTTCTGGATCCAGACTTGGATCCACACCAGCAACTTTGCCCCATGTAACCAGTGCATTCCTTAAGCACTGCTGGAAATAATCAGAGACAGGAGCAAGAACCAAAAATTAGTAAGATCCCCCACCCCCACCTTGCAACAAGGTTTGCTCAGGTGCAGAGATAAATCGCCCCCCTCCCTCACAGCTGTGTGACAGCCAACAACAGCTGGACCTTGGCCAAGCCTTGAATGAGCCCCCAAGACAGTGAAGCCACAACACTGTTTACTGAGATTTTCATTTGCTTTCATTACAGCTAAACCTTTTACTGTCCTCATTCCATGCACTGTTGGCCTCACTATGCTGAGATTCACCCCGATTCACCACCTGTGAGCACCAAGATGTAGATCCACACCTCCAAGTACTGAGCCCATGGCATCACAGACATTATGAAAATATTTTTATAGATCTGTCTTTTCATTTTTTCCCAGGCTAGTTGGCAACTCTGACACATACACAGGCTCAGGAAAGAAACTATAGAGTAACCCCATCCCTTTTCTACTTAGCCCTACAATCCCCAATCCTCTTCTTCTTCTCCCCCCTCCCTCATATTCTCTTACACCCTGATTCCAGGATTCCTCACCACCTTCTCATCCTTTCTCCTCTTCCTATCCCCCAATCACTAGTCCTTTCCCCTCCCCCACTCTTGAATAGATCTGTCAAGTTACTTTTTTGCCCAGTCCTGGGTTTGAACTTACATCCTAAAGCTGTATAAAATTTGTAATCCTTGATTCTACCCACTGCCGTCACTGATGCAAGTCCCAAAATAAACTAGGATGAGGTGGTCAGAAATCCAGGACCAGATCACAATCTCCCACTTCAAACTGGTTAACTGATGTATTATGGAACCTGCAGCACTGATGTCATCAGGCAGAATCAAGGACTACAAATCCCACACTGCTTTGAGATGTAAATTCAAAACCAGAACTGGACCCCAAGTCTCCCTCTTGGGGAACCTGGTAATGTGGCAGCTCTTGTGTTAAGATTTTCACCCACTTCAAGCATCTTTTGCTCCGTAAGGCTGGGGCCACTCCGGACAGTTTTCTTATGGTATTAGCTGCAAGGCAGGTCCCATGACATTATGGAGTTCCATCAGTAATCTGGGCCTGTACAAGTGGAAGGCTGATGCACGGCTGCCAAGTTACCCATTCCAGGGACCTGCAGCACTGATTTTAATGGATAGAATCATGGACTACAAATACGACACTTCTTTCGGATGTAAATTTAAAACCAAGACTGGCCCAAAAGTCTACCTCCTAGAATGGGTAACTTGGCAGCTCCGCTGATGGGCACATATGAAGTGCTAATGCCCCTCTCGCCCTTATTTATTAGGATTTATTAACTACCTTTATGAAGAGATTCGCCCAAGGCGGTGTACAGCCAGTACAGCTAAACATAAAAACTTACAATTTTGTTAACAGTATAACAATAGTAAAATGATCAAGCATAGACACAAATACAGTAAATGAGGTAAACAGCAAATTGAAACCTAATAACAGGACTACCACAAAAGAGTATCAAAAATATACACATTTAACAGCACTGCAGAACAACCATATAACAGAAACATAATAACTGTCCAGTACAATATAAACAATACCATAATAGACAGCATGGAAGAACATTCAAATAACAGAGATATAATACGATGTCAGCATAATACCAATGAAACACCTAATATGCATGTATTAGAACATTCAAATAACAGATATGATGCTAATACAATACAGCTTATTATGTAGCCAAGGAGCCAACTGCAGATATATAAATGGGGACATGATGGGTGGTACAGATCAGTTGGGATAAATAAATGGGTGGATAAACTCAAGGCAAGTTCTTTGTACAGTTAAACAAGAGATAAGAAACTGGTCTAAGTTGCAATGTGTGTATGCAGAGTGGTATTAGTGTGGCATGGGAGTTAGACCAGCTTAATTTGTGCCAGAACGGACTAAGATTTTTTGTCTCTAGCAGTCGGTGGCAGGGAGCAGCGATTCATTCAGCCTGCTCGCGTCAACCCTGGAGCCTTCTCTCTGACGTAACTTCAGGTTTCCACAAAAGTAGGAAGCGTCAGAGAGAAGGTTCTGGGGTTGGCGCAAGCATGCTGTTTGAAATTGCTGCTCGATGCCGTCAATTGCTATAGACAAGGAAACTTTTAAAAGGAACATGGGGGGGGGGGGGGGGATTAATAGAGACAAGGGGAGATGCCTGGTCCCCAGCTGGAGAGAGGACAGGATGGAGAGATGCTGGACTATTTTTGTGGTTTTGAGGGGAAGAAAAGGTAAATGCTGGACTTTGTGAGGGGGAGAAGGTAAAATACTGGCCTTTGAGTGGAAGGGGAAAAAGGTTAAATGCTGGGCCATATGGGGAGATGTGGGGGGGGGGGAGAGGGTAAAATGTGGCCATGTGTAGGGGTCTGCCTTGCCAATTTTAGCGCCATGTAAGTGTGCCGTGAGATGAAAAAGGTTGAAAATCTCTGCCCTATGTATTAAAGGCTTGGGAGAAGAGCCAGGCTTTCACCTACTTCCTGAAGTACAGGTAGTCTTGAGTTAGATGTAGCCCCTCTGGGAGAAAATTCCAGAGCATAGGGGCTGCTCCTGAGAAGGCTCACTAGTGGGTATAACATCATACAATTTCTTTTGATGAGGGTACAGACAGTGATGCTCTTTGAGAAGACCTTAGAGGTCTCAAAGGTATGTAAAGGGCTAACTTATTCTTTAAGTACTCTGACCCATTTTGTCTGAGGATCTTGAAAATCAAACATAGAGTTTTAAATTTAGCCTTGTAAGGTACTAACTAGTAGCCAGAGTAGTTTTTGCAGGAAGTGTGTGATGTGGTCACACCACTTGCAGCTTTCTATATCAGCCATACTGCAGCATTCTGAATTAGTTGGAACTGATGCAAATTCTTTTTGGGTTGACCAGTGTACAGGGCATTACAGTAGTCTAGTCGTGATGTTATCATGGCATGGACCACTGTGGTCAGACCAGGGGCATAGCCAGATGGCCAATTTTGGGTGGGCCTGAGCCCAAGTTGGGTGGACATAGAATTCACCCCATCCCCCTCCGGTTTGCTCCTCTCTCCACCCCTCCCTGCCCACAAACCCCAAATATTAAATACTTGAGCTGGTGGGGATCCCCAAACCCTGACAGCTGAAGATTTCCTCCTCCTTCTTGAGGACTACTACTACTACTTAGCATTTCTATAGCGCTGCTAGGGTTACGCAGCGCTGTACAATTTTAAACAAGGGGAAGGACAGTCCCTACTCAAGAGAGCTTACAATCTAAAGGTAGTAAAACTATGTAGTCAGTGTAGGTATCATGAATGGGGAAGGTGATTAGGCGCCAAAAGCAAGGGAGAAGAGATGGGCTTTGAGTAAGGACTTGAAAATGGGCAGGGAGGGCGCATGGCATATGGGTTCGGGAAGTCTGTTCCAGGCATAAGGTGATGCAAGGCAGAAGGGGCGGAGTCTTCTAAACGGCAGCCAGCAGCACTTGCCTCAAACTGATGCTGCTGCCAGCAGGCCGTGCATGCTCAGTGCTTTTGTATGTGTAAAAACTGAGCATGTGCAGAGGGGCCGGTCTCAGCGTCAGCTCAAAGCAAGTGCTGTTAGCTGACATTTGGAAGAGCGAGGACTGCCAAAGGAGAACAAATCTTCAGCTGGCAAGGTTTGGGGATCCCCACTAGCCACAACAAGAATGTCACAATTTTGGGTGGGCCTGAGTCGAAAGTGGGTGGGCCCTGGCCCACCCAGGCCCACCTGTGGCTACGCCACTGGGTGAGACTCATCTTTTCAATATATGGAGAGAGATTTCATAGCTGCCATAGGTTTATAGAGATAGTTTTTAAAGGTTGTTTGAATTTGTGGGATCAGAGTCAATGATGAGTCTAGCAGTATCCCAAGATTCCTGACGTGTTATTTTAGGGGGAGTTCATACTTCCCAAAAGGTATTTTGAAGTCAGGTTTTTTTTTTTGTTACATTTGTACCCCGCACTTTCCCACTCATGGCAGGCTCAATGCGGCTTACATGGGGCAATGGAGGGTTAAGTGACTTGCCCAGAGTCACAAGGAGCTGCCTGTGCCTGAAATGGGAATCAAACTCAGTTCCTTAGTTCCCCAGGACCAAAGTCCACCACCCTAACTACTAGGCCACTCCTATTGTGTTAGGTACCCAAAGAATCTCTGTTTTGCTTGGGTTCAGGCAGTTGTTTGCCCATTTCTGAGTTGCAGTTAGAGTCAGTTTACTCACAGCTGAGGACAGATTTGGTTCTATGGGTAAGAGTAGTTGCATATCGTCAGCATAGCTGTAGAATTTTGTGTCCATCAACCGAAGCAGCTCAGCCAGTGCCTTGATGTAGATATTAAATAAAATGGAAGACAGTATTGATCCATGTGGCACCCCACAATTCAGTGCCCCAGGTAAAAATGTGCTGTTTTTGAACAGAACTGATTGTTGTCTGTCTGACAAAGAGTATTTGAACTGTGTAAATACTGTGCCACTGATACCTATTTCTGTTAGATCCCTTCTGCTAGTACCAGGGACAAGAACCACATATAGGAAGATGGGGAAAGAAAGGGAGGATCTGAGGGAGCAAGAGGTAGGACAGGGAAGGGCGGGTGCCCTTTCAACTTTTACTGGCTCTAGTACCTGTCAGCTGGCTGGATTTTCTCACTGTGATTCTGATATGTTATGTCACCCTATGACACCAGATCTGTAAACACCCCTCTGACAGACCCTAACATACTGTCATCTCTAGTTCTGTTGCAGCCACTATGTACCTGAGACTTTGGGGGGAAGGGAGGAAGGCATTTATTTATTTGGATTTACCAGCTTAATTTTAATTCATTCTCATCAAAGCAAAAACAAAAAAACACTCTGAGCAGTTTACAAATTAAACACACACCATACAAAAACAATCACATCTGCCAAATGCCAGTCTCTACAACACACTGCTTATTTCTAGGATAAGCAACATAAAATGTATTGTACTGTTTTGGGATCTTGCCAGGTACTTGTGACCTGGATTGGCCACTGTTGGAAACAGGATGCTGGGCTTGATGGACCTTTGGTCTGTCCCAGTATGGCAACACTTATGTACTATCAGCATCCATTCAAAATAATAAACATTATCCTTCCTTAAACAGCCCCAGTCCCCTTTTCCATGAACTTGAAGCAAAAGGAATTTAAACCCTTACAGGACCTCGAATAATGAAAGAATGTTTCTCCCAGTGCCTCCGGTACCACTAAGAAGTGAGCACTTTCAGAAAGGACCCACTATACCTGTATGGATACCAGGACAGAAACTTATATAAATAGCCAAAGAAATATGATAAAAATCTCTAAATGAATCTTCTGCTGGTTGAATACAAGGTATCAACACCCTTATGGAACCCAGAAAACGCAAGGGCTGAAAAATGCCAGCAGAGCTGCCAATTTACCTAGTTCCAGGAAGGAGACTCTATGGCCAGTCCTAGTTTTGAACTCACATCCCAAGAATTCTACTTCCTGGTTCTACCCACTGAAATCAGATAATGCACCAGAACTAGCTTTAAAACCTTTTTTCTAGAATGGGATGTTGGCAGCTTTGCAGAGAAGAGTCTGGAATAGTACAGAATACAAGAGGCCCCATAGTAAGAAAAAGGACCCAGCTCCCTCCTGCATAACAAGGGTAAGGACCAAGCTTCCCCTTCATAAAAGCAGTGACCTACTTCTGTCCCCCTACCCCCCCCCCATCCTGTATAATGAGGCCAGGGAAAACCCCCCACCCCCATTCTATAATACCAGCAGGAACTCCCCCCCCCCCCCCCAATCCTTCCTCCACACTTACCCACTCTGAAGCCGGAGCCTGTGAGAGTGTCTGCAGAGTGACCATTCTCCCCGATGAGTGTCATGTTGCTGCCTTGTTTACACGTGTCCCGGCACTGGCCCTTCAGACAGGTCCGCTTGCAAATCAGGGGCGCAAAGACAACCTTGAAGCGCTCCCGGGCCCCAGTCCTCTCCGGCGAGGCCGAGGCCACCAAGTGGATGGCAAGGGCCAGTGCCACCAGCCAGAGTGCCCCTGAAAACATCTTCACATCCTTGTGCCTGACAAGATCCCTGGACAGCTCCTTGGCCCCCAGCCTTGAGCACCTCTGGGGTATTGCCCCAGTTCTGGACACTTCTGGCTTCTTGCCCCTCACTCTCCTCCTCAGTAACAACTGGACCCCTCTATTATGGTCTTTCACTCAACCCTAGGCATGCCTGGTATATTTCGTCCCCCCCACCCCAACCCAACCCAACCCACTCCACCCCCCACTGTTCTCTGCTGGTTTATTGATTGCCCTCCTACCTCTGACTTAGTCACTCCACTCGCCCTGGGCACCTTGGTTTATTGTACCCCCACCCCCACCCCTAGGTATCTCTGATTTATTGCCCCTCACTCACCCCTGGTCATCTCTGGCTTACTGCCCCTCCCCCTTACTTACCCCTGGTGTTCTCTGGTTTATTGCCTCTCACTGACCACTGGTCACTTCTGGTTTACTGTCCCCTCCCTGACCCCTGGTTAGTTCTGGTTTACTGTCCCGCAAGCAGCCCTGACCACCCCTCACTAACCACTGGACACATCTGGCTTACCGCCCCCTCTGGGTTCTGGCGTCCTCTCGGCCCCGCTCTTCTCCCGTCTTGTTTTCCCCGTCCCGGCGCCGACGGTCATCCCAGAAGCCTAAGAAACCCCAAAAGAGCTCAATCAACCCCGCAGGCGAGAAAAGAACCGGAACCGGGAGGAAGAGAAGAAATCGATAAAGAAGCCGAAGAGCCTGAACTAGTCCGTGGGAAAGAGAAAAACTCTCGGGTCCTCCGGGAGAGCTGGACGGGACCAGAGACCCGAGAGCGAGCAGCCGAGCACTGCCTCTGCCCTGTGGCACCCCGGAGGTGGCTGCACGCCCGTCCCGGGAAGGCTGATGAGCCAGACGGAGGAGGAGCTGGGGCAGGGGCGGGAGATCCCATTTGTTTTCCTAAGCAGCTTTGCAGACCGGAGGCTGGAATTTGGGCCCGCGGCCAACGTGCCAGGGAAATGTCTTGATTTCAGGGTTTTTTTTTGTTTTTTTTTTTTTTTGCAGGGCTTCCTGGAGGAGGGAGACCAGATGGATTGCAGTCAGATCATCAGAGAGGGGCTGAACCCCCACCTGTACCCCCTGCCCGTGTGGCTCTAAGGACAAGATTTCCCCGACCAGTCCTGGAGACCCCCACAGTCGGTGGGACAGTGTTCTTTTTTTTTTTTTTTTCAAATGTTGTATTGAGAAAACTTTTTGGAAAAAAAAACTAACAAAAGAAATAGTAATTACAAGTCTAAAGGTGGGGAAATCATCAGTAAAGTAGCTTAGTGGTTAGTGTAGCGACCCAAAAACCTGGCGATCTGCGTTCAAGTCCCACTGCAGCTCCCTCCTTGTGCCTCTGGGCAAGTCACTTAACCCTCCACTGCTCCCAGTACAAAATAAGTACCTGTATATAATATGTAAACCAACATGGATTGTAACCACAGAAAGATGGTATATCAAGTCCTATCCCCTTTCCCTTTTTCTTGAGAATTGTGGTTGCTTAATTAGGCGTCCTTTTACTAAAGGTTAGCACACTTCATTAAGCAGGAGTTAAGTGCCACATGGCCCATGGGTATAAAATAGGATCAGGGCCACTGCTGCCCCCGGACCACTGCGTAGCCAGACTACAAAAATGGGGGCAGATCAGAGCACAAAGTGGGAGGGGTACATTTTGCCCCACCTCCCTGCCCCCCCCCCCCATCGCAACTCCACATATCTTGGCTGGGGGGGGGTTCCAAGCCTTGCAAGCATAAGTCTTCCTTGTTCCTCCAGTGCTATTCTCCGCCGCATTGCCTGCCCTGCGGCTGCTTTTCCCCTCGCGACGTGAGGGGAAAAGCAGCCACAGGGCAGTGCTGGAGGAAGGAGGAAAGCTTCTGCTGGCAGGGCTTGGGAACCCCCACCAGCCATACCAGAGGCCCCAAAGCCCTATGTCTGCTCGTCCCCAGCCTCTAAGGGGGGCCCAGCGCCAGAGTTTCTCCTCTGCTCCTGTCAGGACGTGAATCAGCTGGGTCCTGTCAAGAGAGAGACAGACCCCAGCACTGGGCCCAGGGGAATCTTGCCCCCTGCCCCCCCCCCTCGGCAGCCCTGAATAGGATGTGCAGTATTGTGTGCACACCAGGGGTGTAGCCAGACCGGCGGGAGGGGGGTCTAGAGCCCAAGGTGAGGGGGCACATTTTAGCCCCCCCCAGCACCGCCACCCCCCCCCCCCCCCCCCCCCGCCATTGCCGACCCCCCCCCCACCACCACCACCACTAACTTTGACACCCCCCCGCCACCGACCCTCTCGACACCCCCTCCCGCCGCCAACCCGCCGTGGCCGTCTGCTACCTTTGCTGGCGGGGGACCCCAACCCCTGCCAGCCGAGGTCCTCTTCTTCCTTCGTTCTGTTTCTGAGTCTGACGTCCTGCAAACCCGAAAGTGAAGCACACATTGGCGTCTATTTCCGTGTCTTTACATATAAGCGTTTCAATTTTTGAAAAACTTGTAATGCTTACATTTAAACGCAGGAAATGGGCCAATGTGTGCTTTCACTTTTGGATTTGCTCTGACTCTCACACATTCGTCTCTCACTACCAGCCCTTAGGGGCTTGCACGGGCTTCTTTCTGCTTCCAAATTATTTAAAACCTGGCAGGTTTGAACAAAAGAATCATGAGAAATCTTCTCTTCAAACACACTAATGCCTGCTTCGAGCAGGCTTTATTTTTTCATCAGTAAGGCGGCTTTGTTTTGTGCGCTGTTCTCTGAGCATTGGGAGGGAATAGGAAATGACCTCATTAACATCTGTTTGACTATATTAGCATGATATTTGCGATCGTCTATGGCGCGATCGTTGTCTCCTGCGCTAGAGCCTCTGAGCATTCTGTGCTCATGTGGGCGCTAGTTTGGTACTAATTGCCTTTAGCACCTGCGTCTGGTTGAGAGCATCGGCCCATCAGTCTTTTCCCGGTGAACATGTGTGGCATCAGGTAAGCCTAGGAGATTCAGTGTATGCAATCTGATAGCAGGCACATTCATTTGGGGATAGCCTGAAATCCCACTGCCTGTGGGGTCCCCAGGATAGGTTTGGGAAGTCTGTTCTAAGGAAAGCAGAAACTACCAACCTCCCCTCCCCTCCCCTCCCACCCCACCCCACCCCACCCCCCATGTATGTAATAAACTAGGGGGAGGGGTAAAGCCAGGACTAGCTCAGCTAGTCCCTGCTGATTTGGCGCACTTTAATAAAAACTTGCCTGTAAGTGTGTTTCTCTTAAGGCTGCAACTGCTGTTTAGGGGGTCTTTTTGTTGGACACCTGACTTGCATACTACCAGCAGGATCTCTCTGGCAGGCTGCAAGTACAGACTTACAGTGAAGACATAGGAGTTTGCTAGTCTGATCTGTCCTGCACAGGAAAAATCATGTCTGTTCATTTTTGGATTTTTGCTTGTTGTCCAGATTTTTGAACTATTTTAAGGTTCTTTTTACATGTTTGTGCTAATAAACATTTTTGACCTGCATTCAACTTTTTTTAATAAACAGAAAAAATTTTTTAGTTCAAATATTTTATTGAATTTTTAAAACACAATACAATAACAAGGTAATAACAGATAAGAAAAAGAATATTTCAGTGATAAGCGAAATCTGGTTAGTATTTATGCTAATCGTAGATCAAAACAGCATTTCTCATCCGGTAAGGAATCAGAATTTGGTAAGATCTAGTTCCAATAGAGATCAAATGGTTTTGCTTTCCTGGTAGGAATTCGTCCTTTCAGAGACTTTCACCTCAAACTTATGTGTTTGGCAAATTGTATGCCACCAGAAGGTATCATTTAAGTTCAGGTTCTTCCAAGATCCTAGAATTCACTGTATGACTCTAAATAGTAGGATATCCAGAAGCGACTTTTGTGAATCAGTTAATTGCAAGGATGGTGAAACTGATCTTAAAATGGCCAGTGGTAAGGAGATCGAACAATCAACGTTTCAATCAAAATCTACACCTTGGTCCACAGGATTATCTATGGTGAAGTCCCAGGATACATGATTGATCTGATAGATCTTCTAACCAGAAACAGAACTGGATCATCACATACTTACCTGAATCTCCACTACCCAAACTGCAGAGGACTCAAATACAAAGCAACCTACGCATCCAACTATGGAACACACTGCCAAAAGCTGTGAAAACAATCTACGACCATCTAAACTTCAGGAGATCACTAAAAACCTACCTTTTCAGAAAGGCTTACCCTACCGACCCAACTTAAATGCCTCAATTCTGCAACACAGCTAAACCAAAGATCGTATTGACACTATATAACCCTCCCAATCTTCGACCCCTAATGTGCCTGAAACTTACCTACCTTACTCGACCCTAACATCAAATTGTATTTGTTCCCTACCGGACTTGGCGATCGCCTTTACGGTACTATGTAAGCCAAATTGAGCCTGCAAATAGGTGAGAAAATGTGGGATACAAATGTAACAAATAAATAAATATTTAGAACTTTCTATATTGTAGACACATTTTGTTCCAAAACAGTCTAATCTGTGGACATTCACATATCATATGAGTAAGAGTTCCTTGGTCTTTATCACAACGCCAGGAAGTATTAGTAGTAGTTAAGCCATCTCTTCCTTTTTTTCAATAGGGTCCACATGACCCTATGTGCTATAAAATATATGGACAGATGCACCAAAGTCCCAGTAAAGCACCGATTGCTATTTTTACCTTGGTAAAATTACTGAGTTGGAAATAGCGAGGGATGCTCAAAAGAATTGGCATGCAAATGAGCTGCTCATAAAAACAGTGAACAGCTCTGCAGGGGGGAAGCCAGTCACTCACCCAAGCATGCACAGAACAGCCAATCACTTTGCATAGCTGCTCTGCGCATCCTACAAATGTCTTTCATACACGCATACAAGCTGCAAGTATAAAAGCAGCGTGTAGCTTTTTTGTTGTTGTTGTTTTCAAACCTTTTTTATTTTATCGCCACCAGACCCTCTGCAGCAGTACAGGCAGGGAAGGAAGCAAAGGAGAGTGAGGCAAAGGAGAGAGTGAAGGGCTGCCATGCATACTTCATGAGCGGGGGGGCCCGGGGGGGGCCCTTGAGATGCCATAGCTCTCCTAAGCCATCCAGCAGCTCCTATTTCAGCGGTAATGGGAAGGAAACAGCAGTACCAGCAGCTCCTGAGCACCCGTAAAAATTTCTTCGTAAAGGTAGGCGGTCTTTTCTGTGCATTGCTAGGAAAACGGCTGTGCATCACTCAGAATGCACATTTGAATAGTAAATAGCTCATTAAAATAACTTTGCATGCAATTTTCGTTAGCTGCTAGCATGAGAGGAAAAGAGCCCTCAGAACCCTTTTGTTCATGTCTCACTGAACTCCATGCTCGCTAAACTGGCTAGAACCAGTATAAAAAGCACATTGCTGGATCGTCAGGTTTTGTGGATCTAGGTCATAAAGATTGCATAAGACTGGTGGAGTAGGTAGGTTTAGAGACCTTACACCAGAAATATTTCCAATCAATAGCTTATTCTTGTACCTTCAGATCTTTCTTACAAACCTTGGCTGATCCCATAGCTATAGAGAAAAAAGTTGTGTTCAACAGTTTGTACATGGTCAAGACAATTTTACCTTGAGAATTGATTAAAAAAATTTTTTTTTTATTAAGGTGGAGCACAAATTAAACTACAAACCATGAATGCCTGCAACACAGCAGAAGTTAATAAAGCTAATACAACAATATTTCAGATTCCATGCCACAAAATAAACCATCCCAAAATCACAGATATTAAAATAACTCCCCCCCTCACCCTGGAGATCAGCACCTATATGAACAGTCCATAGGTCGTTTAGAAATTGAGAATCCTGCTGCGGGCTTGCATAGGAAGTGTAGACCAAAAAGGTTCCCATGTGTACTGAAATATTTGGCCCTCAGCAGGAGCAATGTCTTACAAAAGAACATAAGCATTGCCATACTGGGACAGACCGAAGGTCCATCAAGCCCAGTATCCTGTTTCCAACAGTGGCCAATCCAGGTCACAAGTACCTAGCAAGATCCCAGAACAGTAAGATTTTATGCTGCTTAGCCTAGAATATGCAGTGGATTTTCCCAAGGCCATCTTAATAATGACTTATGGACTTTTAGGAAATTATCTAAACCTTTTTAAAAACCCTGCTTAGCTAACTGCTTTTACCACATTCTTTGGCAATTAATTCCAGAGTTTAATTACTCATTGAGTGAAGAAAAATTTTCTCTAATTCATTTTAAATTTGCTACTTAGTAGCGTCTTTACGTGCCCCCTAGTCCTAGTATTTTTGGAAAGAGTAAACAAGCGAATCATGTTTACCTGTTCCATTCCACTCATTATTTTATATACCTCTATCATATCTCCCCTTAGCTGTCTATTCTCCAAGTTGAAGAGCCCTAGCCACTTTAGCCTTTCCTCATAGGGAAGTCATCCCCTTTATCATTTTCATCACCCTTCTCTGTACCTTTTCTAATTCCTCTAAATGTTCTAAACACAGAATCATCTGACAGAAAGCCAAACCAAAATAATCACTTTCTTAGCTAGAAGTATCACCCAATGTAAGAAACCTTTGAGACCGCGAGGCACAGGAAACTCCAGATGGTATTTGCCAAAAAGTAAGTAAGAATCCATATGTATTCTACAGAGCCACCAAACAGAAATCTGGTCAAGGAGCCGCTTCCAAAAGAGTGAGACTCTGAGGCATATTTTCAAAGCACTTTGGGAGGCTAAGTTCCATAGGTTTCTATGGAACTTTGGGAGGCTAAGTGCTTTGAAAATAAGCCTCAAAGTAACACTTCCAGAACACATGTCCCAAAGAAGCCCCCACAGCTGTGCATTTAGGGCAACAATCGGTAGAAGCAAAACCAGCCAGGCGGGCCCTGTACAATTGCAAAGCAAATTTGTATTGCAGTTCCCAATGGAGAACAGAGGCCATTGTCTCCGGATGCCCAAAACAAAGTCCGGGAACAAGTCACTCGAAATAGTACCCGGCAGTCTCCTTGAGAAAGGTATGATGAAAGGAAGTAGTATTTTCTGCTGAGCTGCCATAGCGTAAGTAGTAGATAAAGTATCTTGGACGTCTTCGGTAAGATCTTGCCAGGGAAGGTCTAGCCATGTACTGGCGCAACTGTATATAGCCGCACACATCACAAGCAGGCACTTTAAATTTGTGTTGAAGATCCTCCCAAGATTTAACTCTGCCCTCCTCTGTTAACACTTAAAGCAAAAATTGAAGGCCCTTAGATTGCCAGTGAATGAAGGTAACACTGGTCAACTCTGGAAGAAAGTTCTGTCATGACTTGGGGTGAGCCCTTGGACTGCTGTGGGGCTCTGAACCAAGGGATCTGGAGTGCCCTGATGGATGGCTGATGAGTCACACTCTATCCAGAGGGCTCTGGGGGTGGCTCTGAAAAGAGCTCTTGGGGGGCAGGTGGACCTGGGATAGCTATTAAAGAGCCCTTGAGGGTAGGCCCAGCTGATCCGGGACCTGGGATGGCTCTGAAAAGAGCCCTTGAGCTTGCCTGGAGACAGGAATGCAGGGTCAGAGACAGAGAGGCAGGGCAGGAGACAGCTGGACTGGAGACACACAGGAGCGCAGAGCTAGAGACTCTGGATTAGGGACAGGAGCGCAGGGCTGGAGACAGCTGGACTGGAGACAGAAACGCAGGGCTGGAGGCAGCTGAGCTGGAGATAGGAACACAGGGCAAGAGATCTCCACTAGGGCTAGACTGGAGACAAGCATGCTGGGCAGGAGACCTCCACTAGGGCTGGACTGGAGACAGGGTTGCAAGGCTGGAGATAACTGGACTAGAAGCTAGCAGTTGCGAGGGCAAAGACTGAGTGGATCCGGGTCATTTTCACTACTTGATTTTTGAACGTTTTCAGCAAAACATCCAAAGTTGGATTTAGACGTCATATCAAAAATGCCCCTCCACGTGTTGCTGTTTGAATATTTTTACTGCTGTAATTGTCTATTGCTTTTATTTGCCTTATTCTTGCTGTACACCGCTTTGAGTGCATTCCTTCAAAAAAAGCGGTAAATAAATACTAATAAATAAATAAATAAAATATGGACTTGAAAGAGAAAGCACTCCAAACTGGGCTGCAACATCTTGCATTCAGTCCGCCAGTCCCCCCCAGTCAGAAAGCGTGTTCAAACACTCCTGAGCATCCAGAATATTGTCATAAGCAGGGGCGTAGTTAAGGGGGCATGGGCCCCTGTAGATTTGGCCCTGGCCCTCCCGCCGCCAACCTTCCCCTGCTGCCGCCGGGTACCTTTGCTGGCAGGGGTCCACAACCCCCGCCAGCCGAAGTCCTCTTCTCCGGCGTGGCCATGTTGCTGATCTGCAAGGGCAGGTTTCTGTTTCTGTGAGTCTGACGTCCTGCACAGCGGCAGCGGGGGAAGGTTGGCGCTGGGGGAGGTCAAAGGTGGTGGTGGCGGTGGGAAGGGGTCAAAAATGGCGGTGGGGGGTTAAAAATGGCAGGGAGGTCGGCGGCACCGGGGGCTGGGCTAAAATATGCCCCTCACCTTGGGCTCTGGACCCCCATCCCGCCGAAGTCTGGCTACGTCATTTACCATGTAGCTGCACTTTCAGAATGGCCGGATATAATAGCATATACCTGATGTTATTTTCTCCTTTTTTCTTGGACCGACACTGAATAATCTTGAAAGATTTTTACTGTCGTCCCCTCATATATTAGGGCATCATGTTTCTGCTTAAAGCCAGCAAGATTTCAGTTTTATATACATAGTTATGTATTTTTATAATTACCACTCATGATTTTTGGCGGCCTTCCCAGATGCAACCAATCCTGTGTGCCCTCTTTGTGCAGAAAGGCCCCATATAATCAGAGAGGGCAAATTCCTTGGATAACCAGCTTTCCAAAATAGTAGCCAAATTGCACTCAGGAAGTTGCTCTGGCAGCCCAAACAAACGCAAATTTCCCCGGCAGGAGTGATTTTCCAGATCAGCTATTTTCTCCACCTGTTCCTGTACCTGACACTCCAGGGCCGCCAGCGTCGGACCCTGCTACAAGTTAGAATCCTCCAGGTCCGAGACTCCTTTCCGGCTCCATCGTCCGTTTGGTAGTGTCCACAAGAAGCGCCTCCAATTGGTTGATCTGCCCCGACAGCTCATCAAATCGGAACTCGACTGCCTTTCCCACCGCTGTAGTGAGCTGAGTTGCAGTTCCAAGAACACAGGGACGGCCAGAACTGCCGACTCCGCCATCTTGGTCTCAGTGTTACGCGGCTTGTCTTTATCCATTTTGGAGCCTCGTTTGGCCATTGTGTCCGCCAAAGGGACCATAAATTGATCCATATAGTTAGTCCGCTGCTGCTCAAGCCTCTGCTCCCCAAAAATGTTAAGTAGAAAGATCAGTTAAAGGCTGAAAAATCGAAGGGACCCCAGAGCAGCCCTGAACTGCATCCTCCGCGCTCAGAGCACCAGATGATCCTCATGGATGTTTTTTTTTATTTTTATTTTTTTTATTAGTTTTAAGTAAAACATCCATCCAAAGTCATTACAAAATATAATGTAACTTCCATTCCACAAGAAGAACTATATGATAACAAACATATAACCAATTAAAATGAAATAATTCGAATTAAGTATACAGCAGGTATACAAAAATGGAAGTTGTATAAAAATAAATAATAACTTGGAATAATAACTTGGAGGGAAAAAACGAAGGACAGGGGGTAAAATTAAGAAAGGGAAGAAAGGGGAAAAAGGGATGTTTTAATATGCAGAAATTGACTGTATGTGGGACACATTAAATTGATTTTGTGTACATTTCTTTAAGGTGCCTTAACAAGTCAAATTCATGCTAATTAAAACACATCTGCAGTACATATTCCTTGTGTGCACCAGGTTGGTACAATTTGTTGGTGGTCATGGGGTACCAGTGGGAATCTAGGAGTCTGGATATTTGGGTATCAGCCAGCCTAGTATTGCCAGCTATTTAGATTATTGCAAATCTATTTTCTGCCCATGCTGTAGTCATGCTTTTTGTGTATCAGTGTGAGGCCTACATGGGTCTCTGATGCAGACTAATTCTTCAGCTGTTTGTGCTATATTCCTGGTTTATACATATCATGTGGTGACTCAGAGGAAGGCCTATCTTCAGCTGTCTATGCTGTATTCCTGCTATCTATATGATGCCTTCAAAATACAATACCACAATAAGGGAATATATTAAATATAACAAGCAGAGAATATCCCCCAAACAAACAAAATAAGGATGTAAATAAATTATAATGTGAGGACAAAGGTGACTCAATTATCTAAGCTCTGACGTACCCAACTTCTAAAGCTTGCTAGGACAAGAAGAACTCTGGGCAATTTTGTTTGTTGCTCTAACATTTGATGGCTAGTTCACCTCCAGGATGTATCTAGGCATCAAATGTTAGAGAAATAAACAAAATTGCTCAGAGTTCTTGTTGTCCTAGCAGGCTGTAGACATTGGGTACGTCAGAGCTTAGATAACTGAGAGTCACCTTTTTCCTCACATTATAATTTATTTGCATCTTTATTTTGTTTGTTTGGGGGATATTCTCTGATTGGTCTATATGATGCCTGCATGGAGCACTGATGATGAAGAGCACAGCATCACCTTCTGATTCTCCTGGAGATTTATTTATTTAGTTACTGTAGAAGCCTATGAGATCATGAAACAAAAGAACCACAGGCAAAGAGAGGATGTGAAACACTTTTGTTGGTTACCCCAATAATTACAACAACGTGGTTATGCATATCAGATTGGAAAGCTAGGAGGTTTTTTTTTTGGGGGGGGGGGCAGTTTTTATTTAGAATACTACATTAGCTGTGGATATGAAGGGGAACTATGTAGCATTTGAAAGATGGTGAAGACAGGGTTATTTCCTGGTGACTAATGTAGAGATCTGGTAGTTTGTGTCTCAGTGTCTCATCCGATGGTGCTCTTGTGAAAGTGGAATTGGAACTGGCAAGTGGAGGGAATAAGAGTCAAAAAGGAGACCTTGCAGGAGAAAGAATCCCTGATAACAGCCAGATTGGAAGGGAGTCAGAAGATAGATCTTACAGGGGAGAGGATCCCTGATAGGAGACAGATGGGAAGGGAGAACTTGCAGGAGAGAGGATCCCTGAAAGTCACATAGTAAATGATAGCAGTTAAAGACCTACACAGTCCATCCAGTCTGCTCAATAAGGCAACCAGAACCACATTATTGTTACAGTTGCAACATTCATTATCAATACATGATTAAACCAACAATATTGCTAACTAACTAGTGGCATAACTACGGGTGAGCCTGAGTGGGCATTCTTGGCTCAGGACAACTCTATATTTCCCAATATATTCAGCTATAACTACCTCACTCTCCTCTCTCCCACCCCCGGATCAGGCATTTGCCTCCAATTCCCTCCCCCTGATCTATCTCAGCATCTTTGCAGGTAGCAGCACAGTCTTCTCTCTACCGCTTCCTGCCCTTGCCAATGTCACTTCCTGTTTCCTCTGTGGCGGGATGCGGCAGAGGGAGGTCTGTGAGGCCGCCACAGGCAGCAGATGTGTGCCACTGGTGAAGATGCTGAGAAAGACTAGAGGGGCGGAAGTTGCCGGACCACGGGCAAGGGGGCAAATGCTGGATCTGGGGGTGGAGGAGAGAGAGAGAGATGCAGGGCAAAGTTGGTGGGGAGGTTGTTTGGAAGGCCCACCCAAACTGACAGGTCTGGCTACGCCACTGTAACTAACAACATTTTACTCTTTAATTTAAAACTTAAGATGTCTTCTCCTCCTCTATTGAGATACATAGCACCTGCACTCATCTTCTAATTTTAATAATTCGCACCTCCAACGTTCTGAAGCTGACTCCGTGGCAGCGTGACAGTGAAGCCGTGTAGTGTTCCTGGGGTTCGTAATCGCCCCGCCCTCGAGGGAACTCTGTATAGTTGCCAGGGAAACAAACGCGACGTCAGGAGGAGAAGGGACCAACCGCAGGCAATTGCACTGGCTCTCACTGCCCCGCCCTCGGAGGGAAGGGAAGGCTGCATAGCAGTTCACAAACAAACGTTACTCCGTCCCGAACAGCCCTGATCCCCTGCCCCCCCTCCAGCCACCCAGCAATTCTCCTCACTCCCCTGCCCCCTCTCCAGCCACCAAGCGATTCTCCTCGCTCCCCTGATTACCTCCGTCGAAGCGGCCACGTCATTGAAAGCCCTGCTCGTCTCCATCCTTCCCTTCGAGTTCGTTCCCTCAGTCCCACCTTCTGATGTAATTTCCTCTTTCTGCAAGGGTGGGACTCTGAGGGAACGAACTTGAAGGGAAGGCTACAGACTGGCAGGGCTTTCAATAACGTGGCTGCTTTGACAGAGGTAATCAGGGGAGCAAGGAGAATCGCTGGGTGGCTGGAGGGGGGGGCAGGGGACAGAGGAGAATCGCTGGGTGGCTGGAGGGGGGCAGGAGACAGAGGAGAATCGCTGGGTGGCTGCAGGGGAGGCAGGGGAAAGAGGAGAATCACTGGGTGGCTGCAGGGGGGGCAGGGGAGAGAGGAGAATCACTGGGTGGCTGGAGGGGGAGCAGGGGACAGAGGAGAATCGCTGGGTGGCTGCAGGGAGGGCAGGGGAGAGGAGAATCGCTGGGTGGCTGGAGGGGGAGCAGGGGACAGAGGAGAATTGCTGGATGGCTGGAGGGGAGGCAGGGGACAGAGGAGAATCGCTGGGTGGCTGCAGGGGGGGCAGGGGAGAGGAGAATCGCTGGGTGGCTGGAGGGGGTGGCAGGGGAGAGAGGAGAATCACACACACTCTCTCTCACAGACACACTCGCACCCAGTCTCACTCTCTCTCTGTCACACACACTCGCTCATTCACTCTCTCTCTCTCACACAGTCACTGTCACACACACTCCGAGGAAAACCTTGCTAGCGCCCGTTTCATTTGTGTCAGAAACGGGCCTTTTTTACTAGTAGCATATGAAATGAATGTGATATAAAATACCCCTATTTGATCCTGATTTCTTTTTGCCATTTATGTGACGCAGACTATGGAGGTCTGCCTGGCTTTGGCCTTAATTCCCAACTACTGCAGTTGCTGTCTAAGAACAACACATCAACAGCCATGAGATCATTCATATTTTGCTTTGATTCCATCTTCTTTCTGTTTGGGATCCTCTGTGTTTATCCCATGCATTTTTTAATTTCATCACTGTTTTTCTCCTTACCACCTCCACCCGGAGGGTATTTTAGGCATCCACCCCCTCTCTCTGAAAAAGTATTTCCTGATGCTACTCCTAAGTCTACTATCCACCTCAATTCATGTCCTCTAGTTCTACCGTTTCCCCATCTCTGGAAAAGACTTATTTGTATATTAATATCCTTCAAGTATTTAAACACCTGTATCATATTACCCCTATCCTTCCTTTCCTCTAGGGCAGAAGTTCTCAAGCCAGTCTGGTTTTCCAGATATCCGCTATGAACATCCATGATATAAATTTGCATACACTGCCTGCATTGCATGCAAATCTATCTCATGCATATTCATTATAGGTATCCTAAAATCCTCACTGGCTGGGTGTGTGCCAAGGACTGGGTTGAGAACCCTTGCTCTAGGGCAGTGTTTCCCAAGTCCAGTCCTGCGGTATCCCTTGCCAGTCAGATTTCCAGGATATCCACAATGAATATGCATGAAAGAGATTTGCATATAATAGAGGCAGTGCATGCAAATCAAGTTCATGCATATTCATTGGGATATCCTGAAAACCTGACTGGCAAGGGATACCGCAGGTATGGACTTGGGAAACACCGCTCTAAGGTATACATATTCAGTCCTTCTAGTCTGTTCTCATACCATTCTTGTCGCCTTCCTTTGAACTAACATAGGGGCCCTGTATAAGAGGCTTGGGGATGCTAACAGGCTTATTTTTGAAAGAGAAGGACGCCCATCTTTCGATACAAATTGGAAGATGGGCATCCTTCTCACAGGGTCGTCCAAATCGGTATAATCGAAAGCCGATTTTGGACGTCCCCAACTGCTTTCCGTTGCAGGGACGGCCAAAGTTCATGGGGGTGTGTCGGAGGCATAGTGAAGGCAGGACTTGGGCATACCTAACACATGGGCGTCCTCGACCCATAATGGAAAAAAAGGGCGTCCCTGACGAGCACTTGGACAACTTTACCTGGTTCTGTTTTTCTTACGACCAAGGCATAAAAAGGTGCCCGAACTGACCAGATGACCACCGAAGAGAATCAGGGATGACTTCCCCTTACTCCCCCAGTGGTCACTAACCACCTCCCACCCTAAAAAAAAAAAATTTTTTTAAATATTTTGTGCCAGCCTCAAATGTCATACTCAGGTCCATCACAGCAGTATGCAGGTCCCTGGAGCAGTTTTAGTGGCTGCAGTGCACTTCAGGCAGGCGGACCCAGGCCCATCCCCCCTACCTGTTACACTTGTAGTGGTAAATGTGAGCCCTCCAAAACCCACCACAAACCCACTGTACCCACATCTAGGTGCCCCCCTTCACCCGTAAGGGCTATGGTAGTGGTGTACAGCTGTGGAGAGTGGGGTTTGGGGGGCTCAGCACACAAGGTAAGGGAGCTATGTACCTGGGAGCAATTTATGAAGTCCACTGCAGTGCCCCCTAAGGTGCCCGGTTGGTGTCCTGGCATGTCAGAAGGACCAGTGCACTACGAATGCTGGCTCCTCCCATGACCAAAGGGCTTGCATTTGGTCGTTTCTGAGATGGGCGTCCTGGGTTTCCATTATCGCCGAAAATCAGAAACAACCAAGTCTAGGGACAACTATCTCTAAGGACGACCTAAATTTCAAGATTTGGGTGTCCCCGACTGTATTATCGAAATGAAAGGTGGACGTCCATCTTGTTTCGATAATATGGGTTTCCCCGCCCCTCCACCGGGACGTTTTGCAAGGATGTCCTAAGCAAAACTTGGACGTCCCTTTCGATTATGCCCCTCCATGCTTCCCCAGCCATGACCTTCCCCGCCTGCCTCCGCCTCCAAATGTATCTTCTGTTGCCCCCCCCCCCCCCCCCCCCCCGCTGAGCCTGCTCTCAGCTCCCCGACAGCCCTCCTTTCTGTTCCTGCCATGGCCGCCCAGCGTTTAAACCTTTTTATTTTAAGTTGCAGCGACGGCTCACCTCCAGCCTTTCCCTTCCTGCTCAATGTCCTGCTTTCCTCTGATTAGGTATTTCCTGTTTCCGCAAGGGCGAGACATTGAGCGCGAAGGGAAAGGCTGGAGGTGAGCTGTCGCTGCAACTTAAAATAAAAAGGTTTAAATGCTGGGCGACCATGGTAGGAACGGAGAGAAGGGCTTTTGGGGAGCTGAGGGCGGGCAGGTGGGGCTGGGTAGCACCTGAAACTCGGGGGCTGGGGCAAGTTACTGGACATGGATGGGAGGGGAGGACAACAGGAGGCAAAGGAGAATCAGACATGGATGGGAGGAGAGGGCAGGGAAGAGAGGAGAAATCACTGGACATGGAGGGGAGGACAGGGGAGAGAAGAGAAATCGCTGGACATACAGGGGAGAGCAGGAGAGAGGAGAATTGTTGGATATGGATGGCTGGAGGGGGCAGGGGAGAGAGGAGATTTGCTAGATATGGATGGAGGAGAGGGCAGGGGAAAGAGGAGAATTGCTGGTCATGGATGGGTGGAGGGGAGGGAAGACTGGAAGGAGATGCACATGGATGGAGGGGAGGGAAGAGAGAAATCTGGACATAGATGCATGGGCGTAGTTTGGGGGGACGAGGGGCAGTGCCCCTCCCCCAAACGAGCTGCTTCTATCTGGCAGCCTGGAGGAACCGCAAACTTACATGCTCTTCCCTTTCCTTCCCTGCCTCTCGCTCGCTCGCTCACTAACTCCCTCTCCCTGCCTGGCAAAGCATAACGCAAATGTGCACGTAGCCATACTCCTGCTGCACGCGCCGCTGCCAGCCTCCCTCCTCCCTCACTCGTCTCAGAATATAAGTTCCTGTTTCCAGAGAAAGGAGGGAAGCCGGCAGCGGCACATGCAGGAGCACGGCCCCTTCCACGTTTTTATTTTGTTTTGTAGCAGCATCGATGGAGAGAGTGAACAAGAGAGAGGCAGGAAAGGGCAGGGTAAAGCACAGAAGCTCACAGTTCCTCCTGGCTGCCATAGCAGCAACCAGGAGGAGTAGCTAGTAGTTTGGCGCAATGGCGCCTATGTCCCTAACCTTGCTGGTGGTGGGGCGGAGGGGTAAAGAGAGTTAGTGAGAGGACAGGTGAGGCAGGGAAAGGGAGTGAGGGAGGACATTGATAGAGGGATGAGGCAGAGATGTTCGATGGAGGGATGAAGGGGAGATGCTGGATGGAAAAGAATGAGAGAGATGGAAGATCCTGCAAAGGGGAGAGAGAGAGGGGGAGATGGAGGGGGCAGGGGAGAGAGGAAATTTACTGGATATGGATGGAGGGGAGGGCAGGGGAGAGTTGCTGGACATGGATGGATGGCAGGGAAGACAGGAAGGAGATACACATGGATGAAGGGGAGGGAAGAGAGGAGAAATGCTGGACATGGATGGAGTGGAGGGCAGGGAAGAGAGGAGAAATGTTGGACAAGGATGGAGGGAAGGAAAGACGAAGGAGATGCACACGGATGGAGGAGAAGGGAGAGAGGAGAAATGCTGGACATGGATGGATGGGAGGGAAGACAGGAAGTAGATGCACATGGATGGAGGGGAGGGGAGTGAGGAGAAATGCTGGATATGGATGGAGGGAAACTGCTGAATTTAAAGGCTGGATCGGAACACTTTGAGGGCAGATGCTGAAACTGGAGGAAGGATAGAGACAGGGCTACAGATGATAGACAGGATGCATAAGGACACAGGAGGATGGTGGATATGGTGGGAGAAAAAATATCAAATGGAAAGAAGACACTGCATAAAACAGAAGACACTGGGACCAAAGCGAATAGAAAAACTAAATGATCAGACAACAAAGGTAGAAAAAGTATTTTATTCAGAATTTATTAATTGGAATATGCCAGCTTTTGGAAATGTGCATCTGTGAAATGTGCATGTAAATTTCAATTTCTTTAGTATTGCTGCATGCCGAGTCTGACTTCTTGAGATAACTTTCCAGTTCAGTATTTTGCCTTCATATTTTTGATTTCTAGTTCCTTGTGTCATGTCTGTTGTGTCTTGTGCTTTTCATGTGTGATCAAGGTGCAGTATTCTTCTAGCGTATAGTATTTGAAGCCCTTTTTGTTTTTTTGTTTTTTTTCATGAGATAGTGTATTGGTGTTTTAGAGCCTGCTGTAATTACAGTTTTGCCTTTCCATGCATAAGGTTGTAGCTCGTCCTGTCCTTGGAATTAGTGCTGTTATGGTTTGGTAAGGTTATGAGTGTGTTTTTGCACAAGTTTGTGTATAGCGTTTTGCAATGGAGAGATTGTGTGTTGGCCTTACTGAGGTGGCACCAAAACATCAGAAAGGGTTTTAGAGTGTAAATCATGACATACTACCTCTTGAAGGATCTACATAAAGAGCCTTATCATTTCTAAGGTCAACACTAGCATGGTATGGGAAAGGGGGTGGGGAAATACTACTGGAGAGGAAGAGGGAATGCCGGGTAAGGAGGAAAGAAGGAAGGAAGGGAGAAAGAGCTGGCTTGATATCTCATACATATTCATAATGGTTATTCCCAAAAAAAGCCAGCTCTTTCTCCCTTCCTTCCTTCCTTCCTCCATATTAGCATATTCATTTGAATATATATGCAAATGAATATGCTAATATGCTCCGCCCCATCCTTTGCCCCCCCCCCCCAAATGAAACAGTCAAACTACACCCATGCATAGATGGAGTGGAGGGCAGGGAAGACAGGATAAATGTTGGACAGGGATGGAGGGAAGGAAAGACAAAGGAAGGAGATGCACGTGGATGGAGGGAAATGGAGAGAGGAGAAATGCTGGACATGGATGGAGGGGAGGGAAGACAGGAAGTAGATGCACATGGATGGAGGGGAGGGGAGTGAGGAGAAATGCTAGATATGAATGGAGGGGAAACTTCTGAATTTAAAAGCTGGATCGGACCACTGAAGGATAGGGACAGGGCTACAGATGGTAGACAGGACGCATAAGGACATAGGAGGTTGGTGGACATGGTGGGAGAAAAAATATCAAAGGGAAAGAAGACACTGCATAAAACAGAAGACACTGGGACCAAATCGAATAGAAAAACTAAATGATCACACAACAAAGGTAGAAAAAAGTATTTTATTCAGAATTTATTAATTGGAATATGTGTATCTGTGATATTTTGCATTTAAGTTTTAATTTTTCTAGTACTGCTGCATGCTGAGTCTGACTTCTTGAGGTAACTTTTCAGTTCAGTATTTTGCCTTCATATGAGATGTGTATGAAACTAGTTGAGATCCACAATGGTTCAGGAAAGACTGACAGCTTTGTTTACTGAACATTGAAAGTGATCTTGTTGGAGATATTAACCCTGAGCAGATCATTGACACCTATGATGCGAAGTCTAGTCACAGGATGTTACTTCACTAATGTGACCATTTCATTTTAGGATTTTCCATGGATGGAAATAGCAGTGTTTAATAATTGATAGCATTTTTGAATAGTATACATTGAGCAACCGCTTTTTTTCTTTGACATATGATACATGTCTAATATCTAAATGTATTAAAAGGTATTAATTGTGACTATTTTACTTTTACTTATTTTTTTTTTTCTGTGTGTTGTCAGACAATTATGGATGTAAGCCCCACCCCTGGCCCCACCCCTAACCCCGCCCCCTTTACCCTCCCCAAACAGTTAGGCCACCGACCGCCTATGTTTCAGAACTAAAGTTTTTCATGTCCTGAGCTAGATAGGACATCCAAAACTGAACACAGTACTCCAAGTGGGGCCTCACCGTGACCTGTATAGTAAGGCTGCCAACTGGATCCAGATTCCCTCTAAGCTAAGCGGGAGTCCAACTGTTTTGCTGCCAGTCAGGGGTGGTGCTTCAATATTGTGATTTCAATCCCTAGGAACAAGCAGGTCGTTGGAGTCCTGCAGAGCTTGCCTGTTCCTTACTATTGAAAATGTGTAACATAGGCAACCGTGACACCCTGTCCCAACCCCTTAATACTCTGAACATGACTTAATAAATAACACATTCACTTTGGATTAAGTGGGAACAACTTGGCCACAAATTTATTAGAAGACATAACTGTATATATAATACAGACAATCAAAACAGGATACCCAAGCCACACTGTAAGCTCTTAAAAGCTGCAATTAAAACACCCAGTCTGCCGACATAAGCAAGGCTGACAAATGCGCCATATGCAGTACACTCACCCAGCAAGGTGTGTCCAACCCGGGTGCAGTGAACCCATCTGCATCAAACCGTACCTTGATGAATTAGTGCTCCTCCAATCACTCAGGCTCAAGTATTCCCTCCCATCCACCCGCCAAGCTGTGACATGTGTAATATAATATAAACAATAAACAGAGCAAGGGGTGGGTGGGAGGGTAGGCTGCTCTTGTTCGTGTGGTCAGGGAAGAAAGAGGGAGCGTGCAGTAACTCTCTGGGCTTTAAGCCCATGGCTCCAGACCCTCCTTCCCTACAGGGAGCCCCTCATGGTGTGAAAACTCCCTTCCGATTGCCTTGGCTCCCCACCTATCGCAGCTCACCCTTCCCCTCACAGCTGAGGCATGGGTGCACGGGTGCATTTTGCCATGTTATGGGCGGTTCCGTGCACTTTGGCCCTCCGACTTATTCTATAGTGAAACAGTTCCCCCATCCCCCCACTGGCAGAATTGTAGGTGGACGATTCCCGCTCAGCTTATAGAGAACAGTGCTCCTAGGATAAACCCATTCTGGGTTTACCCCAATGCATGCTAGAACTTGTAGTCATGCTTTTCTTAGGGACTGCAATGGGGAAAAATCAGAATTATAACTCCCTGCATTCAATAGGGTAAATCCAGGACTGGATTAACCTTGTCCTGCGAATCTGGATCCAGTTGGCTGCCTTACTGTATAGGGACATTAACACCTCCTTTCTTCTACTGGTTATGCCCCTCTCTATGCAGTTCAGCATCTTTCTTGCTATGGCCACTATCTTGTCACATTGTTTCACCATCTTGAGATCCTCAGATATGATCAGCCCAAGGTTCCTCTCCTGGTCTGTGCATATCAGCCTCTCTCCCCCTATTACATACAGCTGCTTTGGATTTCTAGACCCCAAGTGCATCACTCTGCAGATCTTCAGAGTGTGTTGATAGTGGAGGATCTTCCTCACAAATGCCTGGGATGCTTAGCCAGAGAAATAGGCCTCGAAGGAACTCTGTGAGCTCATTCAATTTCTAATTGTTTGAGGCTCAAATGAAAGATCTAATATTTTCAGGAGCCAAGAAGAAAGAAAGACAGGGGGCAGAGTTGGGAGCCTGATGTGAATGGACATGTGGAGTGAAAGCTTCTCAGGTCGATCATTGTGTTTGAATATCGTAGCCAAATTTCTTGCATCATACTGACTGTTTCTTATCTACCTACTTCTGGATATGGCAGAGAATAAAAATCTGAAGTCTGACCAACAAGTCTCAATATCATCAAGTTTAAAAAGACAGAACACTAATCCACCAGCGCCGGACAAGATGATGAACAGAGACACATCAAAAACCACCCGATCCTATTCTTGCAGAAATTCAAACACTGAAGTATATGCTTAAAATGCAACTAGCACTGACCAAAAATCTTCAAAAACAATTAGAGCACTTGAATTCAAAGTTTAACCTCTCAGAGCTTTAACGCTGAAAGTAACTGTGCAACTAACTAAACAAAAGGAAATCTGCTGTTCAATGGCTTCAACTAGATCTAAAAGACCTGTCTAATCACTACTACTACTACTATAAATCACTTCTATAGCGCTACCAGTCGTACGCAGCACTTTACAATTAATTGCAGAAGCAATACTAGAATTCTGGGTCTACCTGAAAGATCAGAAGACTCTGATATAGTAACATAGTAGATGACGGCAGATAAAGACCTGAACGGTCCATCCAGTCTGTCCAATAAGATAAACTCGTATGTACTACTTTATATGTATACCTGACCTTGATTTGTCCTTGCCATTTTCAGGGCACAGACCGTAGAAGTCTGCACAGCACTAGCTTTGCTTCCCAATTACCTGTGTTGCGACCCAATCTCCGCTAAGCTTCTGTGGATCCATTCCTTCTGAACAGGATTCCTTTGTGTTTATCCCACACATTTTTTAATTCCGTTACTGTTTTAATCTCCATCACCTCCCGCGGGAGGGCATTCCAAGTACCCACCACTCTCTCCGTGAAAAAATACTTCCTGACATTTTTCCTGAGTCTGCCCCCCTTCAACCTCAATTTATGTCCTCTAGTTCTACCACCTTCCTGTCTCCAGAAAAGGTTTGCTTGCAGATTAATACCTTTCAAATATTTGAATGTCTGTATCATATCACCCCTGTTTCTCCTTTCCTCCAGGGTTTACATGTTCTCTCCTCATACGTCTTGTAATGCAAATCCCATACTGTAAAATTATATTTCTTACCTCTTGGCGCCCAAAAATATTGGATCTTTTCTTTGAACCTCAATTGGAAATTGAAAAAGCTCACAGAATTGCGTGGAGGTCTACTCCTAATGCTAACCACCCAAGACCGATCGTGGCAAAGATACTCCGCTATCGACATGCTTTGAAAAAAGACATCCAAACAACAAATCCTCTTTCAGGGTAAGAAAATACTTTTTGTTCCAGATCTAGCAAAAACATTTTGAATATGAGACAAATAATAGGCACAGAACTACCGCCCGGTCACCACATGCCCCGGGCGGTAATTCTAATTTTAACACACAGCCAAAACGCACAGCAGAAAATAATTCTACTGCACGGCACTAACAGGGCGGTAATCAGCAGTGTATGCGCGCTGACGATTACTGCCCGGTTAATGCGTGAGATCTTACCGCTAAGTCAATGGGTGGCGGTAAGGTCTCAGGCCCAAAATGGATGTGTGCTGATTTTAATTTTGCTGCATGTCCATTTTTGACAAAAAAAGGGCCTTTTTTGCAGGCACACTGAAAAATTGGCCTTGCGTGCGTCCAATACACGCACCTACACCAGTGCAGGCCATTTTTTGGCGTACCTTAGTAAAAGGGCCCTAAATTTGGTTTGTTATATCCAGCACAGATGATTGTTACATCCACTAATATAACTAACACCTATGCCAACCCCGCTATCTTACAAGATTTCATTGATCGACATAAACTGCAATGAAGCTGATATGCGTCTTTAACTTGCATCAAGCTCCTACTTATAGATTATGGACCAAATTCTATAAATGGCACCTTAAAAACTGGCGCCAAAAAACACACACACTTAGCATGATTCTATAAACCAGGGGCATAGCTTTGGGGGAGCCACAGGGGCCTGGGCCCCCGCAAATTTCGTGCAGGCCCCTGGCTGGTTTGCTCAGCATCAGCGTGCACAGGAGGAGCAAGAAGAAAGAAGAGAGGGGGCAGGCAGCGAACGCGGCTGCGCCGGAGACCGCGCTGAAGAAGGCTTCGGCTGGCGGGGGTTAGGGATCCCCGCCAGCAAAGGTATTTGTTTGTGAGGAGGCGATGGGGCGGTGGGGGGGCGAGGAGGCGAGGCGTGGCGGTGGGGGGGTGGCGGGGCGGCACTCAAAATGTGCCCTCAACCTCAGGCTCTGGCCCCCTCCCACCGTGAGGTCTGGCTATGCCCCTGCTATAAACTACATCTAAAGTTATGCGTAGTTTATAGAAAACGCTCAATTGCCATTCTTGCAACTAAAATATAGGCGCACCCATTTAGGCCACCTAAAACCAGGCCTAGCTGTATTCCATAATAGTGCGCATAGTTTTTTGAAACACCCAGAACCCACCCATTCCATGTCCCCTTTTCAGCTGTGCGCATTAGAATTTATGCACACCGCGTTATAGAATACACCTAGAAAGTTGTGCGTGTAAATTCTAATTAAAGCTAATTAGTTCTGCTAATTGGTTAAGTACTTGTTAATCAATTAAGTTGCGCATGCGGCCAAATTAGCGCTCACAACTTAAGACGCCATTTATAGAATTTGGAGGTATTTGTCCTGAAGTCCTTGATTTGCAGTACATACTATTACTGTGATTCAACCTTTACTACTTGCAATTTACATAGAAATATACTTTAATCTGATCATTTTTGCTTTCCACTTCACTGATTCTATTCTTATTTTTTTAAGGACCTCAATTTCCTGCTGCTGTTATAACTCTTATTCCAAAGCCTGGAAGAGATCATTTACTACCTCAAAATTACAGACCTATTTCTCTTCTAAATTTAGATGATAAAATTCTAACTAAAACATTGGTGCTTACAATATAAACGGGTAATGATGAGATGTGTACCTGGGACCTTTTATGTGAAGTCCATTGGACCTTCCTCTCATTTGCCGCATGGGAATCGCTAGCATGGTTGTGTAAAAGAAGCCTAAATACATCACAACAGTGGTTCCCAAACCTGGTCCTCAGTGGCGTAGCCACAGGTGGGCCTGGGTGGGCCAGGGCCCACCCACTTTGGACTCAGGCCCACCCAAAATTGTGACACTCTTGCTGTGGCTGGTGGGGATCCCCAAACCTTGCCAGCTGAAAATTTTCTGTCCTTGGGCAGTCCCCACTCTTCCAAATGTCGGCCAGCAGCACTTGCCTTGAACTGAGGCTGAGACTGGCCCTTCTGCACATGCTCAGTTTTTGCAAAAGCACTGAGCATGCACAGCCTGCTGGCAGCATCATCAATTTGAAGCAAGTACTACTGCTGGCTGCCATTTGGAAGAGTGCTGGCTGCTTGAGGAGGAGGAGGAAATCTTCAGCTGGTAGGGTTTGGGGATCCCTGCCAGCTCAAGTATTTAATATTTGGGATTTGTGGGCAGGGAGAGGTGGAGTGAGGAGCAAATGGGGGGGGGGGGGGTGAATTCCATGCCCACCCACCTTAGACTCAGGCGCCCACCCAAAATTGGCCATCTGGCTACGCCCCTGCTGGTCCTGGAGGCACCCCAGCCAGTCAGGTTTTCAGGATACCCAGAATGAATATTCATGAGAGAAATCTGCATGTACTGCCTCCATTGCATGCAAATCTATCTCATTAATATTCATTGTGGATATCCTGAAAACCTGACTGGCTGGGGTGCCTCCAGGTCCAGGTTTGGGAACCACTGCATTACAAGATACATCTTAGTTGAAAATTGGTTAATGAAAGTCAAATAATATCTTCTGTTATAAACTGATTAATCATGCTATATTTGAATCTGATAATTAGTTGATCTCTCGTTGGACTGCAGATATGAACCTAACATCATGTACAAAATCCTGGGATCTTTTTTGGCCTGAAGTTATCAGACCAACTCATTCATCCAGTTTGCTCCAGTCACTATGGGGCCCTTATACTAAGCAGCGATAACTGTGCTTACCGCACCTAAAAGGCACAACCGTGAGATGTGTTCAGGCATCCCGCAGTAGTTTTCGAATCGGCGCACACTATTCATGCCCTAAAAAGAAGTTTTATTTTTTAACCCAGGGGGTTTGTTTGAAGGCGGAGAGTAGGCGTGCCCTACGCTAATAGGGCAGGATGGGTAAATTGCTGCATGCTGCCCAATTAGCATGAGGTTAGTGCGGGAGCCCTTAACACTTAGCAAATAGGTGGCGGCAAGGACTCAGCTGCTAATGACAGTTTGCTAATTGGTGTATGGCCATTAATTGGAAAATAAAATTCTGGAGTGACCTCAGCAGGCAGGAAACCCACACACTAAAAAAAAAATGCGCAGGCCACTTTTTAGTACAACTTTGTAAAAGGGTCCCTATATCTCTCAGCTCACAGAACTTCCCCTTTCCTAGCTATCTCGTGAATGTCTTCAATTAAGTCTCTATCCATTTCTTCTGACTGTGAAGGTGACCTGTATATTACTCCGATGTAAATACATTTTCCTTTCCCTTTTTCCAGTTTAACCCACAGCGCTTCTTCCATACCCCACGTGTCCTGCAGTTCTGTCATTTTAATATCATTCTTAGCACATAATGCCACTCCACCCTTTTTTTCCTACCCAGTCATTCCTGAGTAGATTATAGCCAGGTATAGCTACATGCTAGTCATGGTTCTCCGTGAACCACGTCTCCGTGACCGTCACTAAATCCAAGTCAGTTTTCCTTGTAAAGCAGCTTTATTGGGCAATAAATCAATTCTCAAGGTATGGACTTGCCTCTGATACACCTTCTTTTTGGGGATGGCGGAACATGTTATGTCAGCTTATGCTTTTGGAGCAAAGAGAGTTGGGAACGTCTATGAGATGTAAAGGAACTTTCTTGGAAGTCTGGGAACTATATATTTTCATTTTTGCCCCAAGAGAGCATAGTTTTATTTTAAACACTTTATTATACCTTAGGAGTAATGGATTACGGTTCAGAGAGGTGTGTTTTTTGGCGGGGAGGGGGGAGATAGACCGGTGTAACAATGTGTATAATCAATTCATCGAATAATGTATCGTCTACTTGTTCATTTACTGACTTCTTAATTCTAATTATAAGATTTAACAACAATAATAGGATGGGGGGAGGGAATAATGTTTTAAAAATTTGATGATGGACCATATTCATGTGTCTTTGCTGTATATGCTTTGATGTTTGACACTTTGCATACCAAGGACCCTGTTTAGTAAGCCGTGTTATAGGCGCATTAGCATCTTTAATGCACGTTAACCATGTACGCGCATTAACTGTGTGTGCACCTACAATATCCTTATAGGCGCCTACATGGTTAGCGCGTTTGCTAATTGTATGCACGTTAAAAACGTTAACGCGCCTTAGTAAACTGTTATATGTATTTCATGTAATTGGTCATCAATAAAAAAGCTGAACTATAAATCCAAGTCAGCTTCTATCATTGTAGCCTCTATGTTTCTATTTTTCTCTGTTTATGGACACCAGAATGAAAAGATAAAGCAACATTTATTTAGGGGCCCTTTTACAGAGCAGTGGTAAGCCCAATGGAGGCTTACCGTACACTGATCTGGAACTATCGCTGGCCCAACACGGGTGCCGGTGGTAGTCCCGGCCCAGGTACACGCCATTTGCCACATTAGGGAAAATAGCTAGCTATTTTCCAGCACAGCGCTAACCCGACGGTAATCGGGCAGCGCTGTTGGTTACTGCCGGGTTAGTGCAGGAGCCCTTTACGCCACCTCAGTGGGTGGTGTTAAGTGCTCCCCCCCCTGCATGGCTATGCGGTAAGTGAAAACCAACAGGGTCCGTAAGAAATCAGCTGTATGGAAACCCTTAGAACGTTATTTAGATCTTAGGAAGTAATTATTCCATCATTGGGCTTTAACTATTCTTTTATTGGTTTCTTTTCTTTCTTCTTAATATTTTATTGTATCTACTCATATCTTTACACACAATATAAGTGCTTAAAAAACATGCTTAAAATGCAATTAGAACTGACTAAAAATCTTCAAAAAGAGCCGGAAAGTTTGAATTTAAAATTTAATCTTTCTCAACAATAGTGGAATAACTTGGAACAAAGAACATCTGCATTAAAATAGAAACAACTGCACAACAAAGGAAACTACTGTCCAGTGGCTTCAAATAGATTTGGAGGACTTGTGTAATCAAAATCGTAGAAGCAACATCAGAATTTTGGGTCAGCCTGAAACATCTTTTTTGTTGTTGTTGTTGTTGTTCAAACTATTTTTATTAAATTTTCAAATATGAATAACAACGGCTGAAAACAACCAATACTTTCAGAATAATAACAGTGAATTACTATCCAGGTGAAAGTGACATATCATGAGTAAACATTGCGCATATCTAAAGATATGAGTACAACGAAACCAAAGCTTGTAATGAACATTGCATAACTCTTCCTATCTGTGATTCCCCCAATGTGTCTATAACACATGAACCCTATTCAATCACAACATCACTTTGTATTTGTTTCTTTACCAGAGATGGCGAACGCCATTACGGTACTATATAAGCCACATTGAGCCTGCAAATAGGTGGGAAAATGTGGGATACAAATATAACAAATAATATAGGGGTAACTAAATTCCAATGTAGTAGTAACAATCACTGTACTATATTCCTACAACTATGAATTATCTTCAAATATTTATTACATACTGCAAAATTACTTTAAAAACTATCAAAACACAATCACATCATTTTAGTGCTATCTGCAAACATACTCCCTTCCTAAACCTTGCACTAATTTATTTATTTGTTACATTTGTATCCCACATTTTCCCACCCATTTGCAGTCTCAATGTGGCTTACATAGTACCGTAGAGGCATTCGCCAGTCCAGTGAAGAAACAAATACAGGTGGTATTGTGGTTGAGTAAGGAACATATGTTTCAGTTACAATGGGAATCAAGGAGAGGAAAGATTATGTGGAGGGGCATAATTGAACTCGAACACCCATCTCCATGGGTGTCTATGTCCGAGAACGGGTACGTGAAGGGGTGGGACAGACCGTATTTTCGAAAAAAATGGGCGTCCATCTTCCGCTTCGAAAATACAGTTTGTACGGACCAAAATGCCATGGATTTAGTCGTTTCCGAGCTGGTCGTTTGTTTTTTTTAGCGATAATGGAAACTAAAAACGCCCAGCTCGGAAACATCCCAGTCCAAGCCATTTGGTCGTGGGAGGGGCCAGGATTCGTAGTACACTCGCCCCCCTGACATGCCAGGACACCAACTGGACACCCTATAAGTCAGTGTGGTGGATTTCAGACAACGCTCCCACATGCATAGGTCCCTTACCATGGGTGCTGAGCCCCCAAGCCCTCCCCCAAAACCCACTACCCACAAATGTACAACACTACCATAGCTCTTAGGGTTGAAGGGGGCACCTACATGTGGGTACAGTGGGTTTTGGAGGCCTCCCATTTACCAGCACAAGTGTTACAGGTAGGGGGGATGGGCCTGGGTCCGCCTGCCTGAAGTGCACTGCGGTACCCACTAAAAGTGCTCCAGGGACCTGCATACATGCAGGCCTCTAGGACTTGTTGCTGCTGTATAATCTTGGCACACCAGTTGACACCTGAAGACTAATGTCTCCGAAAACGCCCTTTATTGGAATAAGCACGTTTACTCACAGTTAACTGCAGATCAGAGGTTTTGCCCCACTGGCAAAGAGTCTCCCTGGTACTGAGATGAGCAGTAGGTCTGAGCTGGCAGAATGGTGTACAATGCCCTCTTTCAGCAACATTCAAGGTAAGAACTAAATTCTGTAACATGGCTAACATATGAAAGGGATCTAAAACTGGCTTACAAAAATGGTCACTACCTCATGGACTACCGGAAACAAAACAGGGCACACTCTGACCCAGTAAGCAGAGGGAAAAGCACCATGGGAGTAGAGCCCACCAACTACCAACATCGTGAGCATGTAACACAAGCTAGTGGAATCACGGAGCCCAATACCCTACACCCACCACAATGCATTGCTGATGTGACTCTGCAGTGCCCTTAACAGAAAAGGTGTCACACTCACCCGAAACCTGCATCAGAACCAGGGAAAGGCGGTCAGAGGATAGAACACATTCTGCTGTCATGGAGGTGGGTACGGCATTTGAGGCTGGCATACAGGCTGGGAAAAAAAGTTTGTAAAGTGGGTTTTTTTGGTGGGAGGGGGTTAGTGACCACTGGGGGAGTCAGGGGAGGTGATCCCCGATTCCCTCCGGTGGTCATCTGGTCAGTTGGGGTACTTTTTTGGGACTTGGACCTGAAAAAAAAGGGTCCAAATAAAGCAGACCAAATTCTCGTTAAAAATGCCCTTCTTGTTTCGATTATCAGCTAAAGACGCCCATCTCTCCTCGGCCGATAACCACGCCCCAGTCCCGCCTTCGCCATGCCTCTGACATGCCCCCATCAACTTTGTTCGTTCCTGCGACGGAGTGCAGTTGAAGACGACCAAAATTGGCTTTCGATTATACCGATTTGTTCGCCCACGGGAGAAAGATGCCCATCTCCAGATTTGGGTCGAAATATGGGCGTCTTTCTCTTTCGAAAATAAGCTGGATAGTGTCCATTACAATCACATTGCCCCTTTTGAACCATATGACACCCATACCATCCTACTCGGGAAATTGAAAGAAACTGATCACACAGTAATGTACTTATCCCATGATATTCTAACAATATATGTTGAAAGCTCCACATTAAACCACATCACAATGCCAAAATGTGATTATTAGCTGTCCAGATGCTGCTTCATAATCAGCATATAGATAAAATGTCCAGCCGCAGCTCTGCCACTGCATTGATTGGATAAATCAACTTAGCAAATCGAAATGCTTCCAAAATCCCAGGCGAAGTAAAATGTCACACTATTGATCTTGAAGCTGAAGTACACAGTCACTGCGCTCTCCTCTGACGCAACTTCCTGTTTCCAGCAAGGCGGGATGTAGAGGGAGACAGGGTGATGTGTGTAGTTTATCATAGGGGACGGTCACGGGGCACCGGAGAAGGAAAGCTGTGGGATTGCTAGTGGGAGACCTCAGAGTCAGGAGCAAGCCTTGCCACTGCACACGACCTTTATAACCCTTGTGACCCCTGATGCAGATGCTGTGCACCGAAACACGGCCTGTATCGGGTCATTTTTTGAAGACTGTTGCCTAAATTGTGTGATTAAAGGAATTCTGTCCCTATTTTGAAGACTCTTGGTGCTTTCTTTTGCTGTTTGGACTTTGGTTTGGACTTTATACCCTCTCATTGTTGTGCTGTTTGCAGTATACAATAAATATCTGAAGATAATTCATAGTTGTGGGACTATAGTACAGTACTCATATCTTTAGATATGCGCAATGTTTACTCATGATATGTCACTTTCACCTGGATGGTAATTCACTGTTATTATTCTGAAAGTATTGGTTGTTTTCAGCCGTTGTTATTCATATTTGAAAATTGAATAAAAATTGTTTGAACAACAACAAAAAAGATGTTTCAGGCTGACCCAAAATTCTGATGTTGCTTCTACGATTATGATTAGATAAGTCCTCCAAATGTGTTTGAAGCCACTGGACAGTAGTTTCCTTTGTTGTGCAGTTGTTTCTATTTTAATGCAGATGTTCTTTGTTCCAAGTTATTCGACTGTTGTTGAGAAGGATAAAATTTTAAATTGAAGCTTTCTGGCTCTTTTTGAAGATTTTTAGTCAGTTCTAATTGCATTTTAATCATGTTTTTTAACACTTGTATTTCAGCAAGAACGGGGTCAGGTGGTTTCAATTTGTCTCTGTCCACCATCTTGTTTTGTTTGGTGTCTGGTGTCAGTGGATTAGTTTTCAGTCTTTTTAAAAACTTGAGGAGACTGAGAATTGTTGATCTGATTTTTGTTTTCTGCCGTATCCAGAAGGTGATGAATAGAAGTAACAAGGTATAGTACAGCAATAAAATTGGCTATGATAATCGAACACAATGATCTTCCTGAGGAGTGTCGCCTTTGGCACCTAACCACTATTCAAGAAATCTAGACTATTCCAACTTGTCATTTCGTCCTTTAGATTGTAAGCTCCTTTGAGCAGGGACTGCCCCTTTTTTGTTAAATTGTACAGCGCTGCGTAACCCTAGTAGCGCTATAGAAATGTCAAGTAGTAGTAGTAGTAGAATGACACAGGGATCTGTGGTTACCATGGGGATGGGGACGGGAACAGGGCGGGGACAGATCCCACGGGGATGGGATGGAGACAAAGCCTGTTGATGAACTGAAATTTATGTTTGAGTGATGCAGACAATGATATTTTGAATTTTTGAAAAAAAACAAGCAAACATGCTGGCCACAACTGTACATCCTGCTACTAGCAAATCTAAGAAAACATATTCGATTGTAGGAAGGACAGTGGAAGACAGCAGAGCTAGACTGAATCCTGAGATTGTTGATGACTTATTTATCCACAGATTAAAAAATCATAACAGTGCTTCATAGGGCATATTTCTCTCCTCTAGGGCATACAGAACGAGTTGTATTTTGTGCCCCTGGACATTTTAACAGGATGGATTAGGATTCCTTGGGGGGTAGTACAAATCAGCTATTGTTGGGGTTGGAAGGATAGAGGGTGGTGGTGGTGGAGAGGGTTATTATAGTTTTTCGTTGTTATTATTGTTTTCTGTTTGTAATTTATACACAACAGTTGCACAGTATATTGTTCCATTTTATACTTTAATAAAAAGAATTAAATATAAAATCATAAGTGTTCGAGACTTCTGCAGATGAGGACAGAGCCCACGGAGATGGGGACAGAACCTGCGGGAACGGGGCAGAGACGGAGAGAGAACCTGCGGGGGTGAGGTGGGGACGGAGACAGAATCCACGGGGATGGTGGCGGAGACAAACTTTGTCCCCCTGTTATTCTCTACTCCATGCCTCTGTTCACATCAAGCTCCAAGGTCCACCCCCCCCCCCCCCAACTCTGCATGTCTTACTTTAAATCTTAACTGTCAATCAGACCATTCTAATTTTTGTAGATCACTTCTTATGCTCTCTACTACCCTAGGTTGTACACCCTGTAGTAAATGTTTGTGTCATCTGCAAAAAGGCAAACTTTTCCTTCTAACCCTTCTGCAATGTTGTTCACAATTATATTGACTAGAATCAGCCCTGGTGCTGATCCTTGAGGTACTCCACTACTCACCTTTCTTTCTTCCGAGAGCCAGAAGGGAAGGGAGCCAGAAGCAGAGCTGCCAAATTACCTATTCCAGGAGGGAGACTTTTTGGCCTGTCCTGGTTTTAAACTTACATCCCAAAGCAGTGTAGTATTTGTAGTCCATGATTCTATCCATTGAAATCAGTGCTGCAGGTCCCATAATGCACCAGGTTGGCAGAAATCCAGGACTGGCCAAAATGTTTCCCTCTTGGAATGGGTAACTTGGCAGCTCTGCAAAAGTGAAGGGGTTTTGAGATCTCCTGTTAGTTATAATGTTTATTGTGCCTCCTCCCCCCCCCCCCCCAATCATGACTGTAGGGATTCCTTGAAATTCAGTTTGATAAACTTTAATCCAAATTTTCAAAACATTTTTCTCACACTCTCCAGACCCTACAAGTAACAAAACTCTTAAAAAGCAGAGTGCTGTAAAGTTTCATCCAAACACAAAGCACTTGATTTCCCACAGTTTCCAGAGGAACAATAGCATTCCCACTGGTCTCACTTGCCCTTAGTTTGGCACCCCACCCCCTCCCTTATCCAGAGCTGTGATGAGTCATAACACAAATAATTAAGCCTTCCTCCCTTCCCTCCCCCCCCCCCCCCCCCAGCATTAGAAAGGCTGCCTCTGTGAGGTTTTTATGTACCACCAGGCAAAAAAATACTAGAATAGACTCATTTCCTTTATATGCTGCAGTTTGTTTTGATTGGGGGGGGGGGGGGAATTCTTATTTAAAATTGTTCCTGCAGTGGCCTGTCAGCTGCTGAAACTGTCTTCTGAATACTTCTCTCCCTCTGTCTGCCTCCAACAGCCCCTGGTCCCCAAACACCCCAATCCTTCTCTCTAGATCTTGACCTAACTCCTCAGTCTGTTTCATCACTGTGGGTGGGCTCAGTAGAGAAGGGGGGATGGCGTGGCAGGGGAAAATCCAGAATTACTCAGCCAAGAGAGTGGATGCCAGTAACGTCTCCCAATTATTGTGGGTGCCAGGGAGCATTGGAAACTGGAGTTCCTCCAGGATTAGTGTGTAAGAGGATAGGGCTATGGTATCCCCCCAAAGCAAACATACCAGAACTGCCAAGTTACCCAGTTCCTGGAAGGAGGCTTTTTGGCTAGTCCCAGTTTTGAGCTTAACTGGAAACCAGCGTGGTATCTGTAGTCTCTGATTCTACCCACTGAGATAATCAGTGCTGCAGTGATTCCATAATGCATCAGGCTGGGTCTGCCAGAAATCCAGGGCTGGGTTAAAATCTTCCTCTCGGAACTGGATAGCTTGGCAACTCTTCAAAACAGAAGAACCAAAAGAGAGTCCAAGTAACCCAGTTGGTTTTGAGCTTACATCCCAAAGCAGTTTGAGATTTGTAGTGGCTGATCCTGCCAACTGAAATCAGTGCTGCAAGTCCCATAATGCACCAGGGTGGGGTGGTCAGAATTCCAGGACTGTTCCAAAATCTCTAGCCTAGAATTGGATAGATAACTTGGCATCTCTGAGAGTTAAGGTCATAAATAATTGTGTTGGAGTCAGATGTTAATGTTAGTCTGACCTGATAGAAGTTTTTAAAAGGTGTGCACGGTGATGGTGGCAGAGCTGCCAAGTTACCCATTCCAGGAGGGAAACTGTTTGGCCGGTCCTGGATTTCTGTCAACTTCATCCTGGTGCATTATGGGACCTGCAGCACTGATTTCAATAAATAGAATCATGGACTACAAATACTATACTGCTTTGCGATGTAAGTTTAAAACCAGGACTGGCCAAAAAGTCTCCCTCGTGGAACGGGTAACTTGGCAGCTTTGTGGTGCTGCTGGAGGAGGGGGAGGGAAGTAGGATTGCCAGCTACATTCAAATTTGCCCGGCAGGGTTGATCCAGTCCTGGGCTTACCCCATTGCGTGCAGGGACTTGTGGTTCTGAATTAATTCCCTGCAAGGCTACAAGTCCTTGCATGCATTCAAGTAATCCCAGGACTGGATCAGCCCTGTTGGGCGAATCTGGATCTAGTTGGGGAGTGGAGGAGTAGAGATTATAGATAAAGTTACCATCTGGTCTAGCTAATCCAGAGCTGTCCTGTGTGAGAAGTGTGGCAGCACAGGGCACAAGGGAGGTAGAGGCGCAGAATCACTCCCTGTCCTGTCTCCCAGTGGTGGTTATGGTGCAGTGGGCAAGCAGGGGCACTAGGGGGGTGTGGTGCACAGGATGAAATTCCGGCTCTGAGTCAGACATGACCTTGCCCCATTGCATACAGAAAGATAGAGTTTCTACTTCTCTTTGGATTTTTTTTATTAAACAAACATTTTATTAAATTTCTTCAATAAAAAATACGAGAAAAAGTAAAAATAAACAATAAACAAGCAAGGGAATAACATTATGTAATACCCCATTGAAATGGGTATTACTAATCAAACATGCAAGAATTGTATTTTATTTATTTATTAGGATTTATTTACTGCCTTTTTTAAGGAATTCACTCAAGGCAGTGTACAGTAAGAATAGATCAAACATGAGCAATAGGCAATTACAGCAGTAAGAATATTCAAATAACAATACAAAGTATGGCATTTTAGTATTTTAGTATTGGTTTTTTCCTTATAGTTCTATTCATTTGAGCATGCAATGTATTTCTCTGATGAAATATAATTATGTATATACATTTTGTTACTTTACTTTTTAAAAAATTAATAAAAAAGATTTGAACTAAAAAAAAAAAAACTCTCCAGAATTTCAGGGAGGACGGGGTTATGAGCTCAATGGGTGGACAGTGATCCAACCCAGGAGGTGTGTTTTGGGAAATAAGCTGCAGAAAGAAATTGTTTGAGGGAATGAGTGACATGGGGGGAGCTGTCTGAAAGGTAATAAATGTAGGTGTTGTGCAAGGCACAGGGAGGGACGGTCTTTGGTTTCCTGTACCCCTGCTGAGACTCTTGGAAGAGAGGGGGTGGGTTCCTGGAAAGGCAGAATAAACCAAGGCTGAATTAAGGAGTAATTGCTGCTCCAACCACCACAGCAACTGAGAAGCATTGTGGTGCTCCAGGTGAGTAAGGGAAGCCCAGCTTGGAAGCAAGAACCAGAACAGGGGAAGCCTGTTCAAGGCCAGGGTGCAGCTCTGAGAAGTGCATTCCAGAAGGAGGACTTGGATTATTACTGGCCCAAAGGGATGGGTAAAAGACTGGGGGTGCTGTGAATACGTACATAATTAAGATTCTTATTGGAAATTTCAGAGAAGTGGCTGAGATTGTGGTACATGGTCTGGATTGGTGTAAATAAGAAGTTACAAAGACGTTTACCTGCCTGTTGCAGAAAGTTCAGTAAAGTTGACTTTGCATAAAATCAAATCCTTGGAGTACAGTATGGTCATGGGACTGAGGATGCTTGCTCTCCATCATGTTCCAGATCTCTATTCCAGTCCTGTCCCACGCCCAAGCTCGGATGGGGATATTTATGACTGTGAAAGAGAAAGAAAAACCGTATCCCTGTGGCCCGGGTTCACTGGGGGGTGTATGAGCCCCCGAGGGGAACTCAACTAGTGGCGGCGAGTGAGACCTGGATTACAGTTATATATAATACAAAAGAAGTACTGTATAGTATTCAGGACAGATAAAAGTATATCAATAAGTGCAAAGAAAAGCTACGAGAATGGTATGGGATTTGCGTTGCAAGACGTATGAGGAGAGACTTGTTGTCCTGAACATGTATACCCTGGAGGAAAGGAGAAACAGGGGTGATATGATACAGACGTTCAAATATTTGAAAGGTATTAATCCGCAAACGAACCTTTTCCGGAGAGGGGAAGGCGGTAGAACTAGAGGACATGAAACGAGATTGAAGGGGGGCAGACTCAAGAAAAATGTCAGGAAGTATTTCTTCATGGAGAGAGTGGTGGATGCTTGGAATGCCCTCCCGCGGGAGGTGGTGGAGAGGAAAACGGTAACGGAATTCAAACATGTGTGGGATAAACATAAAGGAATCCTGCTCAGAAGGAAGGGATCCCCAGAAGCTTAGCAGGCGGTGGGAGGCAGGGCTGGTGGTTGGGAGGCAGGGATAGTGCTGGGCAGACTTATAAGGTCTGTGCCCTGAAAAAGACAGGAACAAATCAAGGTAAGGTATACACAAAAAATGGCACATGTGAGTTTATCTTGTTGGGCAGACTGGGTGGACCGTGCAGGTCTTTTTCTTCCGTCATCTACTATGTTGCTATGTTACTATAAGTGATTCCATCATCTGATACTAATTGGTTTAGGGTAAATACTTCTGTAGAGAGGTTTCTCAAATTTGGAAATCTGATTTGTAGTCTTATTGTTCCCTAATGAAAAAAAGAAACTCAATTTCCTTGCATTCAGTGCGGCAAAAGACCAGAACTGGATCAGCTTCTTTGCTTAGTCCTAGTTATCTCATAGTCATACATACCAATGTAGCAGAGATCATAAAAGAAGCAGCTGTTACAGTGCACCCATGTGGCTGCCTGGCCCAGGGGACAGGGACGTGTTTCATTTGAGTGTCCGAATGCATCCAGATGTTCAACCATTTCCAGGACTTGGCAATTTGCAGCAGGAGAGAACAGAGCCCAGAGTGACATGAAACAAAGCAGCTGCTTCCAGTCACTCCATTATAAACCAGTCCTTGCAGGACAGGCCAATTTGGTCCTGGTTTACCCTCCCTGCAGGCATGGGCTAGTTCCTACTTTTATCAGGAGAGGAAATCATTCAAAACTGCCAAGCTTCCTAATTCCAGAGGGAGACTTTTTGACCAATCCTGGTTTTGAATTTATATCCCAAAGCAGTATGGGATTTGTAGTCCCTGATTCTACCCATTGAAATCAGTGCCTCAGGTCCCATAATGCACCAAGAGGGAATTGCCAGAAAGCTAGGACTGGATAACTTGGAAACTGGAAAGCAGAGCTCTATCTCCCAGCACAAACTTTACTGTTCTACTTTCTGATTCTCAGGTGGGAGGGACCCCTACAGAGCTGCCAAGTTCCCCAGTAACAGGAGAGAGATTTTTTGGCCTGTCCTGGTTTTGAATTTAAACCCCAAAACAGTTGTAGTGTTCAATTCTACCCATTTAAATCAGCACTGCAGGTCCGGATGACGGTGCTCAAAAATCCAGAACTGGCCCAAGATTTCCGTCCTGGGTGACTTGGCAGCTCTGTCCCTATCTCCCAACATACACACACATACTCAAACTCATATATACTATACACACACTATGAGCAAAGAAGGGGGAGGCAGAAGAATGAACCTGCAGTCCCCTTTTTTTTTTTTTTAAATCCTACAACGATCTACCACATGCCTTGTATGAAATTCAGCTTAATTTCTTTTTTTCTGTATATGGTTAGATTGAAAAAAAAAAGGGCAGTGGTGGTCTTGCTCTTGGCCAGATGATAATTTATTAGAAAGTAGAACATTTAGAGGGCTGGTTTAGTTACCATATATATTTACTTTGTAATCTTATTTTCCTATGTTGAGGTGGCTGATTTTCTGTACAAGTGCTTTACTTGGATAATTTTCAAAAAAAAAAAAAAAGAAGAAGAAAGAAAGAACATGGAGTCGTGGAACCCTGAGGGAGACTGTGCACAGGACAGCCTGCAGGGGGCAGCAAAGTAAAGTCCAGCTGTATCTCCACACAACACACATATTTTACGCAGGTTGTTCGGCAAAACAGTCAGACAAGCATTCACGAAATAGGAGGTCAGGAAAGGGGAAGTTGTAGAGAGCCTTGCAGGAAATAGGATCCCTGATAAGAACCAGATAGGAAGGGAGTCAGGATCCCTGATGAGATCCAGATGGCAAAGACTGGGAGCTGAAAGTCCTGCTTGTCCATGTCTACCTCATCTCTCATGGCTTGTAGCCTTCTGTAACCAACAGTTGGCCAAGGGAGACATGAATCAGATTAGCATATGAGAGAAAGGGGGAGTGTGAGTTTATGGGGTGGATCACAGCTTTTTTCAATGTGCTTGAAACAAAAGACCTAAAATACAGTTGCCAACAGCAACAGAAAGGCCTGCTAGGCCTTCTCATATGGAAATGCTCTTTGAGCCTTTTGGGAAGGCGAATTCCAGCCATTGTTGAGGGCAGTATAGCAGCATTCCCTCTGGGAGAGCAAGGAGGGGTTAGTTTTCAAACCTCTTTCTCTATACCCACCCCCATCCCTTCCCATCAGCACAACAGCTGTGCATGGCAGGGAATACAATTTACAAAAATGTTGCATCACAGAATGTAATAAGGGGCTGGGCCGTCCCCCCCCCCCCCCCCAACAATGCATGCTTCCCTGCTTCTGATGGCCTTGAGAATACCCTTTATTCCAACCCCATGTATGTGTCACCCTTTACACAAACCAAGCAGTGGTTGTTCCTCCTGTAAATATAATCCAGCACAGGCCAGAATCCTAATGTGTATTACAGTGTACAGAGTGGAAGTAAGGAGGAGGTTGGGAATTACAGACCTGTCAGTCTGACCTCCGTGGTGAGTAAGCTAATGGAAACACTTCTAAAGAGAAGGATTGTGAGCTTTTTTGAACTACATGGAATGTGGGACCCGAGGCAGCATGGCTTCACTAGTGGCAGGTCATGTCAGACGAATCTGTCTTCTTCGACTGGGTGACCAAACAGTTGGATGTGGGAGGGGCCCTTGATGTGGTATACTTGGATTTCAGCAAAGCCTTTGGCACGGTTCCGCACAGGTGACTGATAAATACATTGAGTGCCCTCGGTTTGGGACCTACAGTAATGGATTGAGTTAAAAATTGGTTGACTGGTAGGAGACAGAGGGTGGTGGTAAATGGAGCTTGCTCTGAAGAAAAGAAGGATGTCGTCAGTGGAGTACCGCAGGGATTGGTCCTAGGGCCGGCTCTTTTTAACATCTTTGTGAGTGATATTGCAGAGGGGCTGTCTGGTAAGGTTTGTCTCTTTGCGGATGATACTAAACTCTGCAACAGGGTGGACACCCTGGAGGGTGTGAATGACATGAGGAAGGACCTAGCGAAGCTGGAGGAATGGACCAATATTTGGCAACTAAGGTTTATTCCCAAAAAATGCAGGGTCATGCACTTGGATCGCAAATGACATGAGGAAGGACCTAGCGAAGCTAGAGGAATGGACCGATATTTGGCAACTAAGGTTTAATCCCAAAAAATGCAGGGTCATGCACTTGGGTCACAAAAATCCGAGGGGACAGTACAGTATAGGGGGTGATGAAGTGCTTCAGTGTGCGAAGGAAGAGCAGGACTTGGGGGTGATTGTGTCTGATGACCTTAAAGCTTTCAAACAGGTAGAAAAAGCGACGGCCAAAGCCAGAAGGTTGTTTGGGTGCATAAAGAGAAGCATGATCAGCAGGGAAAAGGAGATGATAGTGCCATTGTATAAGTCTCTGGTGAGGCCCCATTTGGAGTACTGCGTGCAGTTCTGGAGACCGCACCTATGGAAAGATATAAACAGGATAGAGTCGGTCCAGAGGGCGGCTACGAAATTAGTAAATGGTCTTGAATGCAAAAATTATAGGGACAGGCTTATGAACCTCAACATGTATACGCTGGAAGACAGGAGGGAGAGAGGAGACATGATAGAAACGTTTAAATATCTCAAGGGCATTTATGTACAGGAAGAGAGCCTTTTTCAAATGATGGAGAAGTCTGGAATGAGGGGGCATACGACAAAGTTAAGAGGGAATAGGCTTAGCAGTAACCTAAGAAAGTATTATTTCACAGAAAGGGTGGTGGAGGCATGGAATGGCCTCCCGGTGGAGGTGGTGGAGTCTAGGACTGTTCCAGAATTTAAAAAGGCATGGGATAAGCATGTGGGATCACTTAGGAACAGGTAGAATTGGGGGGTTACAGAGGATGGGCAGACTGGATGGGTCATTTGGCCTTTATCTGCCGTCATGTTTCTATGTGGTGCTGTATTCAGGAGATGTTGTATGGTGTATGTGATTACCATACTAGGGTGGTGTGAGTGGTCATTGAAACGGGTACTGTAGTTTTTAGGGAGGAAGGGTGGGGGGAGGAAGGGTGCCACTCTGCTGCGGGTTGCTGTAGCACTGTCCCAGGCACCGCTGTGGTAAGTTCCAGCATTGGTCCCTCTGATGTATGGTGCTGTGTTCTGGATGGCTTTAAGATGCCTGGTCCTCTCATCCTGAAGGCCCACAGGGTGTGTTTTTCTGTATCCCTGTGTGATGCTATGTCCCTGGAAGGTTGTAGGTTACATGGTCATGGTTTCTGTAAAAAGGGGGAGTCTGTTCTGAAAAGATGGGTTCTGCTTTGGCTGGAATGGAATCAGGCTGCTAGCCCTAACCTTGATTTATTTATTTGGATTTATTTACCGCCTTTTTGAAGGAATTCACTCAAGGCGGTGTATAGTAACAATACATGTGGAGTGGAGGAGTGGCCTAGTGGTTAGAGCACCGGTCTTGCAATCCAGAGGTGGCTGGTTCAAATCCCGCTGCTGCTCCTTGTGATCTACTACTACTACTACTTATTATTTCTAAAGCACTACTAGATGTACACTTGAACATGAAGAGACAGTCCCTGCTCGACAGAGCTTACAATCTAATTAGGACAGACAAACAGGACAAACAAAAGATAAGGGAATATTAAAGTGAGGATGATAAATTCTAAACAAGTGAATAAGGGTTAGGAGTTAAAAGCAGCATCAAAAAGGTGGGCTTTTAGCTTAGATTTGAAGACGGCCAGAGATGGAGCTTGACGTACTGGCTCAGGAAGTCTATTCCAGGCATGTGGTGCAGCAAGATAAAAGGAACGGAGTTTGGAGTTAGCAGTGGAGGAGAAGGGTGCAGATAAGAGAGATTTACCCAGTGAACAGAGTTCCTGGGAAGGAATGTAGGGAGAGATGAGAGTGGAGCGGTACTGAGGAGCTGCAGAGTGAATGCACTTATAGGTCAATAATAGGAGTTTGAACTGTATGCGGAAACGGTTAGGAAGCCAGTGAAGTGACTTGAGGAGATGGCTAATATGAGCATAACGACACTGGTGGAATATTAGTCGTGCAGCAGAATTTTGAGCAGATTGAAGAGGAGAGAGATGGCTAAGTGGGAGACCTGTGAGAAGCAAGTTGCAATAGTCTAAGTGAGAGGTGGTAAGAGTGTGGATGAGGGTTCTGGTAGTGTGCTCAGAAAGGAAAGGGCGAATTTTGGTAATATTATACAGAAAGAAATGACAGGTTTTAGCAGTCTGCTGAATATGTGCAGAGGAGAGGGAGGAGTTGAAGATTACTCCAAGGTTACAAGCTGATGAGACGGGAAGGATGAGAGTGTTATCCACAGAAATAGAGAATGGGGGAGGAGGAGAGGTTGGTTTAGGGGAAAAGATAAGAAGCTCAGTCTTGGTCATGTTTAGTTTCAGATGGCACTGAGACATCCAGGCAGCAATGTCAGACAGGCAGGCTGATACTTTGGCCTGAATTTCGGCTGAGATTTCTGGTGTGGAGAGGTAGATCTGGGAGTCATCAGAGTAAAGATGATACTGAAAACCATGGGATGAGATCAGAGTACCAAGGGAAGAAATATAGATGGAGAAAAGAAGAGGTCCCAGGACAGATCCCTGAGGTACACCAACTGACAGTGGGATAGAAGTAGAGGAGGATCCACTAGAGTATACACTAAAGGTACGCTGGGAGAGATAAGAAGAAAACCAGGAAAGAACAGAGCCCTGAAATCCAAGTGAGGACAGCGTATCAAGGAGTAGGCTGTGATCAACAGTGTCAAAAGCAGCAGATAGATCGAGAAGGATGAGGATAGAATAGAGACCTTTCGATCTGGCCAGGAACAGATCATGGGCAAGTCACTAAACCCTCCATTGTCTCAGGTACAAACTTAGATTGTGAGCCCTCCTGGGACAGAGAAATATCCATTGCACCTGAATGTAACTCACCTTGAGCTACTACTGAAAAAGGTGTGAGCAAAATCTAAATAAAATAAAAAATGAGCAATAGGCAATTACAGCAGTAAAAATATTCAAATAACAATACAAAGTATAGCATAGTATACTACTTAGAATATCAACATAATACTTAATAGAACATTTTAATTGATAGTTAAGGGTATAAGCAAAGATGGAACATATAGATAAGTATGAGAGTAAGAAGAGTTAGAAAATAAGGTGACTAATTGAAAGAAAGGTGCACATGAGGTCAGAGAGATGGTTAAATATTATCTGAGCTAGGGTAAGAGTGGATAAACATGTCCTGCTGCAATATGTGCAGCCCTCCTTGTGTGTGTGAGTGAGACTAAGGAGTTAGTTACTTCTTCCATTAAAGGCCTGGTTGAAGAGCCAAGCTTTCACCTGCTTCCTGAAGTAGATAGTCTTGTGTTAAGCAGAGCCTTTCACGCAGTGCATTCCAGAAGGTGGAGCTACTCCAGAGAAGGCTGGCTTGAGGGTATCACATCGTATAAATTTAAATGTCTTTTTATTGAATTTGAATAAACAACCAAAGAAATAACAATGGTACAAATCCCCACAAACAGATCCCCCCCTCCTTTAAACCTAACCCATCCCTGGCATCGAAAGCTATGATAAAGAAACATACAAAGAAGAAGCCTGCCAAAAGCTGGGGTCTTGGTTCTTATGATCCCAACCCACCCAGACCAAAGCAACAACCCCCCACCCCATGCCTGAGAAACCTTAGCCCACTCCCATACTTAGTTAGCAACTGTAAACCTATTGAGAAGACTGCGTGCCCATGATGAAACTTTCTGCAAATAAGTGCCCCATACCAGTAAAAATCATTTTTGCCTCAGGAGTGAGATAAGCCCCTCTGGACTCCCAGAGCATGAGTTCATGGAGATTGTTCCTCCAAAACTAGTTAAGAGGGAAGGGAGTCCTCCAGAGCATGCCCATTCCAAAGTCATAAGAATTCTCTGCATATTCTTGGAGATCATATGGCCACAGGTGAAACCCACCTGGGGTTCCGCAACTAAGGAAGGAATCACCCAGGCCAGCTGATTAGCCAAGATCTTTGCTAGCAATTTAGCCTCAATGGTTTACGAACAATATGGGACAGTAAGACTCCAGTCTATCCAACGATTTCCCAGTTTCAATAAGACAATTTGTGTGATATTAAGGTGACTAGGCAAGAAACCTGTAGAGATTATAGCATTAAATACAGAAGCTAAAACTGAGCTTATTTCAGAGCGCAATAATTTATAAAACTCACTAAGCAGCCCATCAGGCCCAGGCTTCCGTTCTAACGGATTTTGTTGTATGGCCCATTCAACCTCCTCTAATTGAATCTATATGTTCAACGTTACTGCATCACTCTCGCCAATTCTCCATAGATCCAGACTGGATAGATAGATATTGCTGTCCAGAGCAGAGTCTGCAGGGTAACAGTAGAGCATAGCAAAAAAATCTCATAAAATCTCATTTATAGGTTGACTGGTATGAGAAGATATCTCCCAAGAGTCCTTAAGCATCACAAATTAATTCAGCTATGAATTGCCCCCAGGTGGCACACCGTATTCTTGCAGAACTGGCACCAATACACACTGTTTCCCCCTCTTATAATGTGAACATCCTTCCAAGGAAGTCCTTGCTAATTTTTGGTCAACCAAGACTGATACTCTTCATCAGTCTCTCTACAATCCCTTACCTCCCCTGCAATAACATCCTTACCCACCTTTCCCTACCCCCTCCTCACCCCCATTGACAGTAACTCTAACAGCCACTTGGTCCTCTTTCAACTTGCCTTCCGGTTCTACCGTTGTACTGCTATGGATTTACAGCCTGTCTCACTGACATAGACTACTCAATAATTACTGTGGATTCTTTTGGATTCGTATTAGATACATGAAACCTTTATTAGAGGAGCTAAAATCTACAATGATTAAGCTATATATATAATGATTAAGCTATATACACACAATGATTAGCTATATAAACAATCATTACATCACTGGTCTCTACATCTAAGCAATGCTAAGAGTTCTTAGACCAGGAAAAGAAGCAATAATACACTATACATATACAATTCCATAATCTATTCTTCCTTACCATGTATGTATGCACATGGCATATATATATATATATATATACCATGATCTGTTCCATATTTGTATTGTTCCATGTATGTTACCATGTATGTATGCACCTTAACGTAATACCATATATAATTCTGTTACCCAGAAATGGCAACCGCCATTACGGCAAATGTAAGCCACATTGAGCCTGCAAATTGGTGGGAAAATGTGGGATACAAATGCTACAAATAAAAAATAATAAAATAATATTATACATACAACATCACTGGTCCTTACATCATCCAGGCTCTTATCATCAGCTGGGGGGGGGGGGCATTACAGCGAAAGCCAGGAGCTTTTTAGACCAGGAACAAGTCCTCTGCACAGTACGTACGTTACTGACAGATGAGCTCCCAATTTCACTGAAAGAAACTCCCCTTTTTATTAGGCTCAGAACTCATGTTCAGACCTAAGGAAAATTACAGAATGCTTCTCTGTTTAGGTACTGTGGGAACGTGGTCACATGCTTTCCAAGTCCAGGTGGCCAGGCTGAACTCTGAAAACAAGCACCATCCCCCTCTTCACATACCAAATTAATTAGAGCTGTGTCTTATCTTCCGCATTCCAACTTGTTCTCACACAATCAAAGTTAAACAATCATTTTTAAACAGAATTACTTCTAATCAACAATACAGACCCCGAGTGCACTGGTTGGTCAAGACAGAGTTGAAAAACAATCTTTAAAATTCATTTTTATTACATTCGGTCCTTGATTTTCAACTCTGTCTGAACGACAGTCCATACATAAGTTATTACTCTACATCAGGTAAAACAACAACAAAAAAAAAGGAACAAGACAGATTATACAAATATACTGAGCACCAATTTCAACAAACATACTAAAATTAGTAGGAAGTATAATTCAAGGGCAAATGGTAATAATGCTGCCCCCTAATAACTAATCAAAATTCAGTATTACAAATAATACACACTGCTTAGTTACATTAAACTACACAATTTGCCCGTAACAAAAGAGGTCAGTTCACAAGGCAATATTTTAAATTATTAATCAGGTTGTGGAAGGAACCCACCAATGAAATTCACCTCCACAAGTGTTCAGAGTTAGTCATCTTGAGCCTTATTCCTTTGTATAAGGGCAATAAAATATTACAACGTGCAAGTGGTAAATTATGCTATATTAATTTCTACTTGTAAACTATCTGAGTATAATGAAAAAAATCTTTATCATATTGCAAAATAATAAGCTGATTAATGTCAGTTCTAATACATTTTACTTTGGCTAAAGTTTCAGCATCAATAGCATTTATTATCTCTACACTTATACTAAAAGCTCCTAACAATGTATCATACCAAGCTCATTTTACTCTATAATTAAGGCAATTAAGGGTACTACAGTATTTACACAGGTCTTCATAGGTGTAGTGTTCACACAAGAAGAATATAAATATTTGCTAATAACACATTGGTGGTGTAAATGTCAACAATGTGCGCATTTTTTGGGTCAACAATGCTGTATTGTCTGTCTCTGACTTGTGCAAGTCATATTAAACTCATTCGTGTGACAGGACTTCTTTCCATATTTGAGTGTCGTTGACAGTTGCCACAGGACACATCTAGTTAGCTGAACATGTGTAATTATTGAGTAGTCTGTGTCAGTGAGACAGGCTGTAAATCCATAGCAGTACAACCGTGTTCCGTACAGTCCGCTCCATTAATCCTTCTTCCTCAACCTGTGATCCCTGGCCAGCACACCTAGAGGGGCATAATCGAACAGAAACGCCTATCTCCATAGGCGTTTATCTCCGAGAACGGGTCCGTGAAGGGGCGGACCCAAGCGTATTTTCGAAAAAATTAGACGTCCATGTTTTATTCGCCAAGTTGTGAGCTGGGCGTTTTTGCTTTTCAGCGATAATGGACAATGAAATCGCCCAGCTCAAAAACGAATAAATCCAAGGCATTTGTTCGTGGGAGGGGCCAGGAGTCGTAGTGCACTGGTCCCCCTAACATGCCAGGACACCAACCAGGCACCCTAGGGGGCACTTTTACAAAAACAGAACAAAAGGTAAAAGAGCTCCCAGGTGCATAGCACCCTTCCCTTGTGTGTAGAGCCCCCCAAATCCCCCTCAAAACCCACTGCCCACAAGTCTACACCATTACTATAGCCCTAAGGAGTGAAGGGGGGCACCTACATGTGGGTACAGTGGGTTCGGGGGGGGTTGGACGACTAAGCATTAAGCAGCACAATTGTAACAGGTAGGGGGGGGATGGGCCTGGGTCCACCTGCCTGAAGTCCACTGCACCCCCTAACAACTGCTCCAGGGACCTGCATACTGCTGCCAGGGAGGTGGGTATGACATTTGAGGGTCAAAATAAAAAGTTGTGAAACATCATTTTTTGAGGTGGGAGGGGGTTTATGACCACTGGGGGAGTCAGGGGAGGTCATCCCCGATTCCCTCCAGTGGTCATCTGGTCATTTAGGGCACTTTTTGGGGCCTTATTCGTGAAAAAACAGGGTCCAGGAAAAGTGCCCTAAATTCTAGCTAAAAACGCATACTTTTGTCCCATTATCTGTGAAATGCGCCCATCTCTGTTCGGCAGATAACCACGCCCCAGTTCCGCCTTCGCCACACCTCTGACACGCCCCCATCAACTTTGTCCGCATCCGCGACGGAGTGCAGTTGAAAACGTCCAAAATCGGCTTTCGATTATACCGCTTTATTCGTTTTTGTGAGATAAACGCCCATCTCCCGATTTAGGTCGGAACTTGGGCGTTTTTCTCGTTCGATTATAAGCTGGCTAGTCATCCATCTGTTTCCTTCTCTCTCTCCACCACTCCTATCCCTGGCCCTGCTGCATGCCAGCCTCACCTCTGGGTCTGTCCCCTCACTCTGGAAACACGCTTTGGTCTGCCCACTGTTTAAAAAAAAAAAGCCTCTTCTTCACCCATCACTGCCCTCCAGTTTTCGCCCAATTTGTAATCTTCTCTTTTTCACAAAAATCCTAAAGAAATTAGTACTCTATCAGCTTGGACTTTCTAGACAGTACCAATGTCTTGTACCCCTTCCCGTCAGGACTCTGTTGACACCATAGCACTGAAACCTTGATTCTGGCTTTGAATGACACAATTTGCTCAGACCCTGATCAACACCAGTCCCTCATTGTGTTTTTCTTGACCTCTCCTCTAGGGCTACCAACGTTTTGAAAAACCCAACACCTGCCATGCTCCATGCCCCGCTCCAAGTCCCTTGTCTCACCTATTGTTGCACCTTATCCCGCACTCCCTCCTCCCTCTACACCCAACCGTCCGCACTAGGGTTGCCATCTTAGAAGAAAAAATGACACATACATATTTTCTCTGATTATTTCACAAACTCTGTCTGATAATATGATAAACTAAAATTATGTTAAAGTTTTGATGTCCCCTCAGTAAAGCCAACACACAATTACTCCATTGAAAAACACTGTGTATAAACACCTTACCTCCAGGACTCAAAAAGCAACAACTTTATCCGTGAGAAGGCAACCCTATAAATATTATACCGGACCCTAAAACACCAATACAGCCCCTACTGAGAAAACAGAACAAACAGGAGTGCTACAGATCTCTGCATAGAAACTACATGTTAGCAGAATGCTACACTGATCACACATGCAAAACACAGACAGGCCCTCAGCAAATATGAAACAAGGGAATACACATTAGTAATAGAGATATAAAGACAAAAAAACTGTAAACCTCAAGAAATCAGACTTGCATATACAGCAATATTAGAGACAGTGAAACTGAAGTGGAAGATATCAGAGATGCACAAAGTTCAAATTAATAAATACAAAATAAAATACTTTTTTCTACCTTTGTAGTCTGAGCATTTTATTTTTCCACTTGATTTGGTCCAAGTGTCTCCTGTGATTTTCTCTGTTTTTCCTGTCTTTCCAGGGTGTCCTGTCCATTTGACATTTCTTCTGTTTCCTGTCCATCATCCATCTTCTCTTTGTGTCCTTATTTGTCCTGTCCAGCATTTCTCTGTGTCCTTGCTCCTATCCTCCACACATGTTTAGCATATGTCCTCTTAGTGTCCCTATCCTCCCATTATATTCAGCTGTCCCCTCTGTGTCCCTATCTCTATGCTAGTGTAACCCAGTATCTCTCTCCCCCTCATCCCAGAAGGTCCAGCATATCTCCATCGCTCCCCCTCCCCCAACCTGGTCTAGCATATCTCCATCTCTCTTCTCCCAAAACTGGATCCAGCATATCTCCATTCCCCCCTAATCCCATTTCCAGCATATCTCCACCCCCCAAATCCCATTTCCAGCATATCTCCTTTCCATGCCTCCCCCCATTCCAGGTCCAGCATATCTCCATTCCACCCCCCATCCTAAATCCAGCATATCTCCATCTCTCTTCCCCCCAAAACTAGATCTAATATATCTGCATCTCCCCCCAATCCTAGGTCTAGCCAATCTTTCCCCCCCCCCCCCCCCCCACAATCCTAGGTCCAGCATATCTCCATTTCCCCCTTCCAATCCTAGGTCCAGCATATCTCTATCTCCTCCTCTCCCCACCCCCCCCAAAAAAAAAACCCCAGGTCCATCATATCATCTTCCAAATTCTAACCCCCCTGTCCAGTATAGCTGTCTCTCCCTCTCTCCCCCCACTCCTCCACCCCCCCCCAAGTCAGCACATCTCCAGCTCCTCCCCTGGCAGATCTAGCATTTCTCTTGCACTCCCCACCCAGGCTCTCCAAACTACATGCATCAGCAGCTGAGAGAAAATAGTTACTTACCTGTAATGGTTGTTCTTTGTGGACAGTAGATCATCTAGCCACACAGCAGAAGTGACTCCCCAGTGATGTCACTGACCCAGCCTTTCTACAGCACAGAAAACTCAAACAGAGCTCTCTACGCATGTCCCTGCCTTCCTGCCACTGATAGGCACTATATATACTGCACACTCAGCCCTCCCACCTCAGCTAATCAAAAAGCTGGTGGCAACTCTGGGTGGGAGGGTGGGTCTGTGTGGCTAGATGATCTACTGTCCATGGAGAACTACCATTACAGTCTGTGTGGCTAGATGATCTGTCCACGGAGAACTACCGTTACAGGTAATTATTTTTTTCTCCATGGACAGTGATCATCTAGCTACACTGTTGAAGACTTCCAAGCTAGAAGAGGGAACAGTCTGTACAAGAATACCAAACATGAAAATGTAATGATAGTATGACTATTGCCTGGAAGTGGAGGAGGAGGACAGTTGACACCTCATAGGAAAAAGAACAAATAGCCTGTCCAAAAATAGAATCTGTTGAAAAAGCAGTATCAATGTAAAAGTGTTTCGTAAATGTGTATAAAGAAGTCAACTTTACTGGTTTGGAGATATGTACCGAAGAAGCTATGCAAAGATAAGCTGCTGTGGAGGGGCATAATCGAACGGGGGTGCCCATCTCTAAGGATGGCCCCGTAAAGGGGCGTTCCCGACCGTATTATCGAAATAAGATGGGCGTCCATCTTTCATTTTGATAATACGGTTGGGGATGCCCAAATCTCAACATTTGGGTCGACCTTAGAGATGGCCACCCTTAGAGATGGCCGACCTTGGTTTTTGCCAATAATGGAAATCAAAGACATCCATCTCAAAAACGGCCAAATCCAAGCCATTTGGTCATGGGAGGAGCCAGCATTTGTAGTGCATTGGTCCCCCTCACATGCCAGGACACCAACTGGGCACCCTAAGGGGGCACTGCAGTGGACATCACAAATTGCTCCCAGGTGCATAGCTCCCTTACCTTGGGTGCTGAGCCCCCCAACCCCCCCCCCCCCAGGTCCGCCTGCCTGAAGTACACTGCACCCACTACAACTTCTCCAGGGACCTGTATACTGCTGCGATGGACCTGAGTATGGCATTTGAGGCTGGCAAAAAAGTATTTTTAGCCTTTTTTTATGGTGGGAGGGGGTTAGTGACCACTGGGGAATAAGGTGAGGTCATCCCCGATTCCCTCCGGTGGTCATCTCAATTCGGGCATCTTTTCACGGCTTGGTCATAAAAACAATGCACCAAGTAAAGTCGGCCAAGTGCTCGTCAGGGACACCCTTCTTTTTTTCCAATATCGGCCGAGGATGCCCATCTCCTAATCAAGCCCCAGTCCCGCCCCAGTCCCACCTTCGCTACCCTGCCGACACGCCCTAGTGAACTTTGGTCGTCCCCGTGATGGAAAGCCGTCAAGGGTGTCAAAAAAATCGGCTTTCGATTATGCCGATTTGGGCGGCCTTGCGAGAAGGGTGCCCATCTCCCGATTTGTGTCAACAGATGGGCGTCCTTCTCCTTCGATAATAAGCGTGATAGTGGACCAAGTTCAAAAACAGTGTACAAGAACTTGAGAAATATGTGTAGAATGTTATTGAGTTGTTTACTGATAATCAAAATGACTATCTGCAGCTATCTCTTTAGAGTAAGGATCTTTAGAGAGAAGTTGAGATGATGATCATTAGTCAAAGATAGAAATATTTATGAAAAAGTCTGGTCTAATATTGTGCACTGGCATAGTAAATCCATAGTGCACAGGTATAGACCAAGTAATCAGTCGGAGCTCATATTTAATAATGTGTGGAAATTAAAGAAAAATTGGTGGAATAAAAGATTCACCAATATCGAACAGAGACACCACCTGAAAGAGGAATCTCAGGTGCGGCCAAATCAGCATCTTGTTTAGCAAGATGTTAAGAAAAGAGTTCATAGTGAATCAGTGTCTGAATTTCAGCGATAAATTATGTTGATGTGATGGGAATGAGAAAAAAACCTGAGATTTAGCTCAAAAAGCTAGGTTGTGCCGATTGAATAGGTGCATACAGAAGTATAATGAGAACTGTTTGTACCAGATTTAAATTCCTCACTAATGAAAGCGACTGAAAATGAGAGTGAAAATATAGCAAACCCCTGAAAAACCCCCCATTGCATTACAGAATGCTTGAGAAACAGATACCAGAACAAGATGTAGTTGTATTGTTGAAAAAGACAATCAATTGTTTGATAAAAAGTATAAATGACTTGTTCATAGACTGTTTCGAAGACACAAGAAGAACTCCCAAGCACATGCAGAAAAGCGTTCACTTTTCAATGGAAAGGACACAGAAGCCAGGTTACTAAAATCAAGGACTAAAGGTACAGAAGGTGGCCTTGATTTTGTATGTTGAAAGTTGGGTCTTTCAACAATAAAAGTGGTACATCAGCCATTCTCAACCTAGCACTTGGGGAACACCTGGTCCCATCAGGTTTTCAGGATACCCACAATGAATATTCATAAGTTAGATCTGCATGCAATTGAGGTAGTGTATTAAATCTATCTCATGCATATTCATTATGCAAATCTATCTCATTCATATATCATTATTAAAATGACTTGGGGAAAATCCACTGCTTATTTCTGGGATAAGCAGCATAAAATGAACTTTTTTGGGATCTTGCCAGGTATTTGTGACCTGGATTGGCCACTGTTGGAAACAGGATGCTAGGCTTGATGGACCTTTGGTCTGTTCTAGTGTGGCAATATTTATGTACATTGTGGAGATCCTAAAAACCCAATGGGACTAGGTGTATGTACTGCTATGGATTTACAGCCTGTCTCACTGACACAGACTACTCAATAATTACTATGGATTCTTTTGGATTCGTATTAGGTAAATGAGACCTTTATTAGAGGTGCTAAAATCTACAATGATTAAGATATATACAATGATTAAGCTATATACATACAATGATTAGCTATATAACTAAAAAGAAACAATACCTATCTATAAACAATCATTACATCATTGGTCTCTACATCTAAGCAATGCTAAGAGTTCTTAGACCAGGAAAAGAAGCAATAATACACTATACATATAACATCACTGGTCAGGAATTTCAGGCCCTTATCTCATCAGCCATGAGGCCCATTGCAGCGAAAGCCCGAAGTCTCCTTATGACCAGGAACAAGTCTTTTCTGTACAATGCGTCCACCCACAGATGAGCCTCAAAGCTCTGCCGCAACAAGCCCCCCTTTTTATTAAGCTAAAGCTTATTTTCAGAGCCAAGGAAAATTACAGAATGCTTGAGAATAGGTAAACAAGCCATACTGTGGGAATGTGGTCACATGTTTCCAAGTTCAGGTGGCCAGTCTGAACTTTGAAAACAAGCACCATCCTCCTCTTCACATACCAAATTAATTAGAGCTGTGTCTTATCTTCTGCATGACAACTTATTTTCACACAATCAAAGTTAAACAATCATTTTTAAACAGAATTACTTCTAATCAACAATACAGACCCCAAGTGCACTTGTTAGTCAAGGCAGATAGAGTTGAAAAGCAATCTCTAAAATCCTTTTTATTACAGTGTACCCTGAGGACTGGGTTGGGAATGGCTGTGGTATATGAATAGCCGTGTCATGCACTATCACGACTCATGAGTGCTTGGGCTAGTATGATGTGAGCTGAATCCAATTGCATCTATTGTAAAGTTTATACTATGTGATGCATTGGAAGAAATGTGTACAGAAGGTCTTGACTCAAGTGGATTTGGTAAAGGTCGATTGCTACTTCGTTCTGAATTGGTCACCTTAAGCAATATTTGAAATTATTGGTGATGAGTAAGAATGCTAACAGAACAAAATTGTTAATTCCTACTCTTAGGATAGGACAGAGAAAAATATGGCTTTGATGGACCACATGTGAGGTTGAAACAAATTCTTGCTCGGTAAATCAGGGAGAGACTCAGAGGGAGGCCATGAGGCTCAGAGGGAGACAAGGTACTATGATATTGGAACTGAGGACAAGAAAAATGATTCAAATGCAAATTGGTTCCTTGCTCAATAGTTACAAGTTCATACTTGTCTGCTTGTAAATAAAGTACATGGCAATCTGATTATCCATCTGCATGAAATGATGTGTCTTGGCAAAGTACTGCAAAAAAAAAAAAAACTAACCAGAGCTAGTCGAATGGGTCTCAGGTTTAAAAGACTGATGCTGTGCACATGCTCTTTCACCATCTTATTAACAAGGAACGTATGTTGCTAGATGCGCTCTCCAGTCTTGCCAGAAGCTGCTTTTGATAGTAATATGGAGGAGAAAGGTTAAAAGGTTACTCTTACCATAAGATTTTGTTGGACAGCCCAGCACCGAAGTGATTAACTAAGGTGAAGAGTAATTGATATTTTCCTTGTCCACAGCTGATAGAGACATGACCACAAATCCATTAGGTACTAGTACAGGGGTAGGCAACTCCGGTCCTCGAGAGCCGCAGGCAGGTCAGGTTTTCAGGATATCCACAATGAATATGCAGGAGATAGATTTGCAAGCACTGCCTCCTTGGTATGCAAATCTATCTCCTGCATATTCATTGTGGATATCCTGAAAACCTGACCTGCCTGCGGCTCTCGAGGACTGGAATTGCCTACCTCTGTACTAGTACAACTGTTTTATGTGAAAATCAGGCTAAGGAAAAACATGAAGTGTTGCTGAATAATGGGAGAAAGACTGTGGTTTTCGTAATGTGACGGTTTAAATATGTAGTGCAAGCAAGATGATAGTCAACCCAGTCCTCAGGGCACACTTAGTCCCATTGGGTTTTCAGGATCTCCACAACGGTTTCTTTAGGACTGTAAAGCTGCGAGGGAGAAGGGATGTATTTGATGCAAAGATACCAAGTTATGCAGTTCCAAGCTGGAGATTTGGGCAGTCCTGGATTTCTAACCGCCTTTTCAGCACTGATTTAAATGGACAAGATCAGACACTACAAATTCCACACTGCCTTAGGGTGTAAAGTTCAAAACCAGGACCGGCCAAAAATCTCCAGCCTGGAACTGGGTAACTTGGCAGATCGAAGTGTCACACAAAAATGCCCTCCCCTCTTCCAACACTTTATTAAGGAAGTAACACTATACAGTTTCTGGATCTGTAAACACAGCCTTGCTCCTAGCTCTGGACACTTACAGTAAGTCAGAACAAACCTTACATTAATTTTTCACTTGAGACAGTCCTCATAAAGAATAAACCTTTCTAAGGTTTGGAGGGGTCCAGCAGCGTACTGAGCCAGAATTGTATCCAGTGTGAGATGCCCACTGGTGCCCCTGCCCCACCCACTGCACTGCAGCCAAGAAGAAGAGACAATGGATGGGGATCAATTTTGACACCTCCATCTCTCTCATGGCCTGTGCAGCCTCACCCAGCCCTCAGTACAGTCCTGGAAGGAGCAGGCTCAGCCTCATCTTCTTCTCTCTTCCTCTGACTCTTTTAGGTCCTGGGGAAGTTTACTACTACTACTATTACTACTTATCATTCCTATAGCGCTACTAGATGTACGCAAGCATATAAGAGAGAATCTTTTCTTGAAAGACCGTACAATCTATTCAAGAAAGACAGACAAACAGAATAAATAATGTATTGGGGAGTTTTCAAGAGAACCATCAGCTTAATCATGAGCCTCACCTGAAAACACCAGCAGAAGATTCTGGATTTCTTCACCAAACAGCTCCCTCCCTATAGGTAAAACTGAACCCTGACTCCATTCTAATCTGTCCTTGACACCAGGAAAGAGCCAAGTCTGTCTGTCTGTCTGTCTCTCTTTTTTTTTAATTCCATTCAGATTGAAGACAGTCTGGCCAGGATTTGGATAGAAGAAAGTCTTTGGGTCACCTCCTCATCCAATCCAACCCTCAGGAACTACATCTCCCTGCATGCAGTAAAACACAGTTAGGACTGCACCTGCCTCTCTAGATAGACTTCAGTGAAATGGCAACCCTATCCATAAGCGTCAAGTCCAGCTTTACCCAGAATCCTTTGGTAGGCAAAGCCTTGGAAATGTAGCTCAGATCAGATCCTCACTTTACCCAGAATCCTTCAGGTAGACCGTCACAACACACAGCTCTCTTCCTGTCCAGAATCCCTCAGCAACAATGGTAGATGTGGAAATATCCTTCCCATTTCTCTGAGTCCCATGGTGTTCTTTATTGAAAAGGAAAATGTGTGCAGGCCATTGAGGGCTGGAGGGTCTCAGGAGCTAAGAGAACATTCGCCCCCTATTTCTACCATCTTAGCACCTAAATGTAAGCACCATTTGCATGCTTAGATCATAGAATAGTAGCACTTATGCTTGTGAATGTAACACTCATGGGCCCAATATTCAAAATGATTTAAACAGCCAGGAAAGGCTGCTGGCTGTTTAAATCACCCATCTGGGGCTCAGCAGCACTTAACTGGATAGTACTGACCAAAATGATGGATCTTCTCTCCTATGAGGAAAGGCTAAAGAGTTTAGGGCTCTTCAGCTTGGAAAAGAGACGGATGAGAGGAGATATGATTGAGATCTACAAAATCCTGAGTGGTGTAGAACGAGTAGAAGTAAATCGATTTTTTACTCGTTCCAAAAGTACAAAGACTAGGGGACACTCGAGGAAGTTACATGGAAATACTTAAAAAAAAACAGGAGGAAATATTTTTTCCCTAAACGAATAGTTGAGCTCTGGAATTCTTTGCCAGAGGATGTGGCAACAGCAGTTAGCGTATCTGGGTTTAAAAAAGGTTTGAACAAATTCCTGGAGGAAAAGTTCATAGTCTGCTATTGAGACAGACATGAGAAAGCAACTGCTTGCCCTGGGATTTGTAGTATTGAGTGTTGCCACGATTTGGGTTCTGCCAGGTACTTGTGACCTGGCTTGGCTACTGTTTGAAAAACAGAATACTGGGCTAGATGTACCATTGTTCTGACCCAGTATGGTTACTCTTATGTTCTTATGTCTGGTTAGTGCCCAAGCCAAAACCGGTTATTTTAGGGGCGTTTCGGGGTGGAGTTGGCACATAGCCCCTTAAGTGCCGATTTTCAGCACTTAACGGGCTATGATAATGGCATAAATAGGACTGCAAAAACACAGTCCTATCTTTATACAGTTTGTCGTAGCCGGTTAAGTGCCAAATATTGCATTTAACGGGCTGTATTTTTGCCAGCTCTGTACACCCAAAACTGGAATGCCAGAGCCTGGACATGACTTGGCATTGAATTTCCAGGTATAACACCGGTGGCAGTTAGCAAAATACTGATCACCACTGACTGAATATTGAGCGCCACATGCGTGTGCTCAGTGGTATTCTATAACTTTATCACCAGGCCTCACAGCACATAAATACCAAAGAGCATTATAGTATTCTTTATCTTAGTTTGTGGCCCTTTGCTAATAATTCCTAAGATTTGGTTTGCTTTCTTGGCTGCTGCCACACACTGAGCAGAAGATTTCAGCAAATTGTCTACAATAACACCTAGGTTTTTTTTTTTCCTTGTGTGGTGACTCCTAATGTGGACCCAGTCTTCCAATTTCCTAAGGTCCTCCTGCAATTTCTCACAGTCCTCATGTGATTTAACAACCTGGAATAGTTTAGTGTCATCCGTAAATGTAATCACCTCACTCGTTGTTCCCATTTCCATATCATTTATAAATATGTTAAAAAGTACCGGGCCCAGTACAGATCTCTAGGGCACTCCACCATTTACCTTCCTCCATTGAGAGAAATGACCATTCATCCCTACCCTCTGTTTTCTATCTTTTAACCATACTGTATTGCTCCATGGTGCAGCCTCACATTGAATATTGTGTGCAATTCTGGTCACTGTATCTTTAAAAAGACATAGTGAAATTAGAAAAGGTTCAAAGAAGGGAGATCAAAATGATTAAAGGGTTGGAACTCAAAGAGGGGGGGGGATATGATAGAGGAAGAATAATCTGAATCATAGTTATCTGATGCTAGAGTCCACTTTAGGAGTCAGCACTCAAGAAAAAAGATCTAGGTGTCATTATAGACAATACGCTGAAATCTTCTGTCCAGCAAATGATACTAGGACTTATTAGGAATGGGATGCAAAATAAGACCAAGAATATTATAATGCCTCTGTATCACTTCATGGTGCAACCTCACCTCGAGTATTGCGTTCAATTCTGGTCGCCGTAACTCTAAAAAGATATTTGCAAAATTAGAAAAGGTTCAAAGAAGAGTGACCAAAATGATAAAGGGGATGGAACTCCTCCCATATGAGGGAAGGCTAAAGAGGTTAGGGCTCTTTCAGCTTGGATAAGAGATGGCTGGGGAGGGGGTGATATGATTGAGGTCTACAAAATTCTGAGTGGTGTGGAACAGGTGGAGGTGAATCGATTTTTCACTCATTCAAAAAGTACAAAGACCAGGAGACACTCAATGAAACTGCATGAAAATACTTTTAAAACAAATAGGAGGAAATATTTTTTCGCTCAAAGAATAGTTAAGCTCTGGAACTCATTGCTGGAGGATGTGGTAACGGCGGTTAGTGTATCTGGGTTTAAAAAAGGTTTGGACAAGTTCCTGGAGGAAACGTCCATAGTCTGTTATTGAGATGGACATGAGGGAAGCCACTGCTTCCTCTAGGATTGGTAGCATGGATACCGGATGAAACTGAAAGAAGCCAAGAGAGATATACGTCTGGCGAAAGCGCAAGCCGAAGAACAAATGGCTAGAAAGGTAAGGAGGGGTGACAAAAATTTCTTCAGGTATATTAGTGAAAGGAGGAAGACTAAAAAGGGAATTGTGAGACTGAAAGATGCTGCGAACCACTATGTAGAAAATGATGAAAAAAAGGCAAATTTACTAAATAGATACTTTTGTTCTGTTTTCACAGAAGAAAATCCTGGAGAAGGACCACAATTGACTGGCAAAAGTACATATGAGAATGGAGTGGATATAGCACCGTTCACGGAAAAGAGTGTGTATGAACAACTTGAAAATTTAAAGGTGGACAAAGCCATGGGACCAGACGGGATCCACCCCAGGATATTGAGGGAGCTCAGAGAGGTTCTGGCGGGTCCTCTTAAAGATTTGTTTAATAAATCCTTGGAGAAGGGAGAGGTTCTGTGGGATTGGAGAACGGCGGATGTGGTCCCTCTTCACAAAAGTGGTGATAGGGAAGAAGCTGGAAACTACAGGCTGGTAAGCCTCACTTCGGTTATTGGAAAAGTAATGGAAGCGATGCTGAAGGAAAGAATAGTGATTTTCCTGGATGCCAATAAGTTGCAAGATCAGAGACAACATGGTTTTACCAAAGGTAAATCGTGCCAAACGAATCTCATTGAATTCTTTGATTGGGAGACCGGATAAATGAATCAGGGACGTGCTATAGACGTAATCTACTTAGAATTCAGCAAAGCTTTTGACACGGTTCCCCACAGGAGGCTCTTGAATAAACTTGACAGGCTGAAAATAGGACCTGACATGGTGAACTGGATTAGGAACTGGTTGACGGACAGATGCCAGAGGGTGGTGGTTAATGGAATTCGCTTGGATGAGGGAAAGGTGAGCAGTGGAGTGCCTCAGGGATCGGTGCTGGGGCCAATTCTGTTCAATATATTTGTGAGTGACATTGCCAAAGGGTTAGAAGGTAAAGTTTGCCTTTTTGCGGATGACACTAAGATTTGTAACAGAGTGGACACCCAGGAGGGAGTGGAAAACATGAAAAAGGATCTTCAGAAGCTAGAAGAATGGTCTAAGGTTTGGCAATTAAAATTCAATGCAAAGAAATGCAAAGTGATGCACTTAGGGAGTAGAAATCTACAGGAGACGTATGTGTTAGGCAGTGAGAGTCTAATATGTATGGACAGGAAGAGGGATCGGGGTGATAGTATCTGAGGATCTGAAGGCCACGAAACAGTATGACAAGGCGGTGGCTGTAGCTAGAAGGTTGCTAGGCTGTATAGAGAGAGGTGTGACCAGCAGAAGAAAAGAGGTTTTAATGCCCCTATATAAGTTGTTGGTGATGCCCCACCTGGAGTATTGTGTTCAGTTTTGGAGGCCTATCTTGCTAAGGATGTAAAAAGAATTGAATCGGTGCAAAGAAAAGCTACGAGAATGGTATGGGATTTGCGTTACAAGACGTATGAGGAGAGACTTGCTGACCTGAACATGTATACCCTGGAGGAAAGGAGAAACAGGGGTGATATGATACAGACGTTCAAATATTTGAAAGGTATTAATCCGCAAATGAACCTTTTCAGTAGATGGGAAGGCAGTAGAACTAGAGGACATGAAATTAGATTGAAGGGGGGCAGACTCAAGAAAAATGTCAGGAAGTATTTTTTCACGGAGAGAGTGGTCGATACTTGGAATGCCCTCCCGCGGGAGGTGATGGAGATGAAAACGGTAACGGAATTCAAACATGCGTGGGATAAACATAAAGGAATTCTGTTGAGAAGGAAGGGATCCTCAGAAGCTTAGCCGAGATTGGGTGGCAGAGCCGGTGGTGGGATGCGGGGCTAGTGGTTGGGAGACGGGGAGCTAGTGCTGGGCAGACTTCTACGGTCTGTGCCCTGAAAATGGCAGATACAAATCAAGGTCAGGTATACACAAAAAATAGCACATATGAGTTTATCTTGTTGGGCAGACTGGATGGACCATGCAGGTCTTTTTCTGCCGTCATCTACTATGTTACTATCCAGCATATTTTCGAAGGAGAAGGGCGCCCATCTTCCGACACAAATCAGGAGATGGGCGTCCATCTCCTAAGGGCACCCAAATCGGCATAATTGAAAGCCGATTTTGGCCGTCCTCAACTGCTTTCCGTCGCAGGGACGGCCAAAGTTCAAGGGGGCGTGTTGGTAGTATACCGAAGGTGGGGCGGGGGCATGGTTAAGAGATGGGCGTCCTAGGACGATAATGGAAAAAAGAAGGGCGTCCCTGATGAGCATTTGGCCGACTTTACTTAGTCCCTTTTTGTTCACGACCAAGCCTTGAAAAGGTGCCCAAACTGACCAGATGACCACCGGAGGGAATCAGGGATGACCTCCCCTTATCCCCCAGTGGTCACCAACTCCCTCCCACCCAAAAAAAAAATTAAAAACACATTTTTTTGCCAGTCTCTACGCCAGCCTCAAATGTCATACCCAGCTCCATCACTATGCAGGTCCCTGGAGCAGTTTTTAGTGGGTACTGCAGTGCACTTCAGGCAGGAGGACCCAGGCCCATCCCCCCCCTACCTGTTACACTTGTGGTGGTATATGGGAGCCCTCCAAAACCCACCCGAAACCTACTGTACCCACGTCTAGGTGCCCCCCGTTACCCTTTAAGGGCTATGGTAGTGTTGTACAGTTGTGGGGAGTGGGTTTTGGGGTTTTTTGGGGGGGCTCAGCACCCAAGGTAAGGGAGCTATGCACCTGGGATCAAGTTGTGAAGTCCACTGCAGTCCTCCCTAGGGTGCCTGGTTGGTGTCCTGGCATTTGAGGGGGACCAGTGCACTACAAATGCTGGCTCCTCCCACGACCAAATGGTTTGGATTTGGCCAGGTTTGAGATGGCCGCCATTAGTTTCCATTATCGGCGAAAACCAATGGCGGCCATCTCTAACACCGGCGATCTCTAAGGGTGGCCCAAATGTTGAGATTTGGCCTGCCCCGACCGTATTATCGAAACGAAAGATAGCCAGCCATCTTGTTTTGATAATACAGTCGGGTACGCCGCTTAACGGGGCCGTCATTTGAGATGGCCACCCATATAGATGGGCGTCCCCGTTCGATTATGCCCCTCCAAGTTACTATGCTACTAATTGGGTTTCTGCCAGGTACTTATGACCTGGATTGGCCAGTGCTGGAAGCACGATTTGTCTGACCCAGTATGGCTATTCTTATGTTCTTATGTCTACAAAATCCTGAGTGGAGTAGAACGGGTAAACATAAATCGTTTATTCTTTCAAAAAGTACAAAGACGAAGGGACGCTCCATGAAGTTATATAGTAGTACATTTAAAACAAATAGCAGAAAATATTTTTACACCGAACAAATAGTTAAGCACTGGAATTTGTTGCCAGAGGATGTGGTAACAGCAGTTAGCATATCTGGGTTTGGACAAGTTCCTGGAGGAAACGTCCATAGCAGGGGCGTAGCCAGACTTAGGCGGAAGGGGGGTCCAGAGCCCGAGGTGAGGGGGCACATTTTAGCCCCCCCCCCCCTGGTGACACCGACCCCCCCTCTATTTTTGACCCCTCCTGCTGCCACGACCACCTTTGACCCCTCCCCAGCGCCAACCCTTTCGACCCCCTCTTCCCGCTGCCGCAAACCCTCCCCCGCCGCCGCCATTGGGTACCTTTGCTGGCGGGAGGTCCCAATCCCCGCCAACCAAAGTCCTCTTCTCCGGCACAGCCGCGTTGCAGATCTGCAAGGGCAGGCTTCTGTTTCTGTGAGTCTACGTGCAGGACCTCAGACTCACAGAAACAGAAGCCTGCCCTTGCAGATCAGCAACACGGCCGTGCAGGCTTCTGTTTCTGTGGTCGTCCAGATGTCATTCTGGAAGTTGAGCTCAGTGCGCTGCATTTCGGTGCCTAAATTTTGGTATGCTTTATAGAATTGACCTCTAAGGGGTTAAGAAATCAGAGGAAGAGGGATTAGGAAGAAATACATTTAGTAACAAGGCCTATTCCATTCATCACACTGAACGCCAAGGTCACGTACTCCTGTGGACCCTTCCATGCTGCTCTAAATGTATGTCCTGGGGACAGATGGTGACCTCTGTGACTGTGACCCCAAAGATGGACATTCCCCTCTGGGTCTGCCAAGGAGGTGGTGCTGGAAGCTGAGCTGAAAAGAGCTTTTCAGATTCAAAATTTGATTTCACCCTCTGTGTTGCTCCTGCCTTGTCTGTGTCTCTTTCCTTACTGGGGTTTTGTCCCCCAGCCACTTTCTTTTATTTATTTATTTACTTATTTTTAATATTGGTTTTCACGGTAACCTTTCGAGACTTTTTCTGTATAAGGAGAACTGGAACCTGGATGTTAAAAATTGAAACCTAATGTCAGCAGCGCCTGCCGTGCACAGTGCAGCCCACCAAGAAAATGTTTAGTAAAGTAACATCACTAGTCCTGTTCAGTTGACCCCTGCCTACCTTATGTCATCAATTTTCTTTAATCAGGAGGTTTAATGCCCCTGCATTGGTTATGGTCGTGACTTGGTTGGCAGGCTGGTTCCGCCTTTATATTGTACAGACTCTCATTCTCAGCTTAAAATACCAAGAAGGGACTGTCCTCAGCTCAGAGTTCAAACCCTGTGTTTGATTCTACACTTGACCTTATCCAAAAGACCATGAAGTGCCCTACTTGACCTCTGGCCATCCCCCTACCCCCCCCCCCCCCTTCCTCAGCATCACCCTTCTGCATCTGTCCTATACAGGCTTAGGTTCTGTCACCATTGTGGTTTTTACCATCTCTGCTGACAGGCCATTCCAGACAACCCCCAATCTCTAAGACACATTTGGTCTGAGTAGCTCTTGTTTATGGCTTCATAGGCCGAGGGCAGGCCATCACAGCAGCAGGACACCTTCTCTGCACTGTCCCATCCCATGAAAGGGCCTCAGCCCTCCTCAGGCCCTTAATCCCTATGCTGGGGATTTCTCAGCTCAGAGGTGGCTCCATGGAGCAGTTCTCTGACTTTAGGAGGGAGGAGGAAGCCCCCTTCCCCTTTTCCTCATCTTATCTAACCAGTGCTGTCATGTTGCTTCACTACCATTGGGCACACACATGCACATCCACACGCACACACCAGTGCACACACCAAGTCTTCTGTCTCTGCACACTCACACTCTCAGTATAACAGTTGGAGCAAGATTTGGAAAATAATTCTTTTACTTATAGTAGTGGGGCAGAGGGAGGATACTGGGGAATCAAAATAATATCCCCCCCTCCTTTATGGTACACCATTTGCAAGCTCCCTCTCTTATTAATATGTGAGACAGTGTGTCCTGGGTGGCCCAGAGAACCCAGAACCTATAAATCCTTTTTCCTAAATTTTCCCCTCCTCCCTCCTCCCTCCCCCCCACCTCTTCACTCCAAGGTCAGATTCATATACTCAGGAGGGGGCATCTGCTCCATCTGGTGGGGGGAATCCAGCCACTGCAAAACCTCCACTGTGGACTTCATGCGACCTCTCCCCCGCCCTACCCCTACCAGCCTTTCAAGTGCATAGAACTCAGACCCATTTCTGTGCTCCTTCAAGTACCAAAGGATCTCAATAAAAGTGAGGAATTCTGTATCCCTGAACCCAGTCCTTGAGCCAGTCCTAGAGGTGACAGCTCTGAATTCCTGTGGTCCCCCACCTTCCAATACTAGAGGTGACAGGTCCTGTATACTTGTGCCCATCCCCTGAACCCTGCAGTCCTAGAGCTGAGAGGCTCTAGATGAACCTTCATCTGTACACATAAGGCTCTCCCATCTTTCCTTCTGTTCTCTAACCCTCTATAGTGTAGCCTCCCCCCTTCCCTTCTCCTCCCATCCCTGATGTATTCAGTATCTCTCTGTTTGCCTATCTCCCCCCCTCACTGAAGTGTCCAGCATATTCCCTCCCCCTTCCTGAGATGCCCAGAATCTGTTTGTGTATCCCCCCCTACTCAGATTTCCAGTATCTCTTCTTACCCCTTCCGCAACTGTCAAGCATCTTCCCGTCCCCTCCCTGAGGTGCCCAGTATCTCTCTGCTTTCCTACTTCCTCTCTCCCAAGATGTCCAGCATCACTCTGCTCCCCCTTTCCCAGGTTTTTATTATTATTATTTATTGCACTTGTATCCCACATTCCCCCACCTATTTGCAGGCTCAATGTGGCTTACATATATTTGTTAACATTGTCATTGCAGGATATCAGATACAGTTAGTAATGTGTGGCATTAGGTTTCAGCATCTCCCTTCCCCTCCCAGTGTGTCCAGCATCTCTCTGTTTGCCTATCTCCTCTCCCCTACTGAGGTATCCAGCATCTCCCTTTACTCCACCCTCAAGTGTCCAGCATCTTCCCTTCCTTTCTCAGAGGTTCCCAGCATCTCACTGCTTTCCTATCCCTCCCAGGTGTCCAGCATCTCTCTGTTCCCCCTCACCAGGTGTTCAGCATCTCCCCTTCCCTACCTCCCTTCCTTAAGGTGTCCAGAATTTCATCCCCTTCCTAAGGTGTTAGGCAGCTTCCTTTCCCTACCTCCTCCAGGGCAGCACCAAGGCCACAGTCAGCCTCATTGCAGCCAGTGTGGGGCCTTAAGCATGGATACATGCTTAAGACCTGCTGAGCTCCATCTCCTCTGAACTTCCTGTTTTGAAGGGACAGGATCCAGCCCTGGCTACAGAGAAAGGCAACAAAGGGAGTGGAACATCTTCACCATTAAGAGAGAGAAGCTAAAACAGGTTAGGACTCTTCAGCTTGGAAAAGAGACAACTGAGAGGCAATATGATAGAAATCTATAAAACTATGATTGGATCACAACAGGTAAGTAGGAACTGGTTGTTTATCCTTTCAGAAGACACTCCATTAAATTAGTACCAAGCCAAAGGTGCTCAGACTGATTTTAATTTTAGTAATTTTTGTCTTGTTTTTATATTTTGTGAATGTGCTTCTAATCTTATAATGGGTCGACTTTGGTTTTATTTGCTTACACTCCTTATTTTGGGTGGAATCTATGGCAGAACAAATGTAGGAGTATGGGGTTAGGCAATCAAGTGTTTTTCTGCTAGATTGTTCTTATTATATGCCTAATTTTATTGAAGTGTTAACAAGAAGTGTTCTGACAGACAAAAATCTAGATACATTAATGGAACAGAAGTTAGAAGTTAGCTTAGATACATCTCTTTAGAACAGGGTCAAAATCTTGACTCCATTCCTATCCCTGTTTTCTCTGTGGAATAAGACTGATGTGATTAGAGATTGGAAAGTAGAGACCCATTCAGGACTTGTTTTTTTTTTTTTTTTTACTGAAACATGGCTACTATTAGATAATGATCCTATATTGAATGATTTGTGTCCCGTGGGGTACAAGTTTTTATCTTTAGCTCGACAGGGGTGAGGAGAGGTGGTGGAATTGGGGTATTGTTTAGGGATTTCTTCAATATCACTCTGGTAGAGTCTTTGATTTCTTCATCTCTAGAGATCTTGTGTTGTAACATTTATTATTCATCTATAAAGGTTCTCTAAATTATATATTGTTTTATTGTCCTCCAGGTAAATGGTCCATGGTCTCAGAGAGACATAGCTGGGCCCGAGGCAGAATCAGATCTCTGCAAGCCGCCCCACCCCCTCATACCACCACCCCGCCCCCCTACCCCACACCACCGCTCCCACCCGCCCCCTTACCTTTCTGTCTTTGCCTCTGGCGCTGGCAAGCTGCTTCCTGTAAGCCTTTGCCCACACTCTGTCCTATCCTGTTCCTGTCCATGCCAAGAGTCAGGACCTGGATGATTGCATTATTGTGATATCGCACTAATGCAATCATCCAGGTTCTGTGCGGCACGCAGGAGCAGGAAAGGACAGACCCAGAAGCAGACAACAACAAGAAGCTTGCTGGTGCCAGGCCTGCCCCCCCCCCCCCCCTTGGAGGCCAGGCCCAGGGAATTTTGCTCCTTCTGCCCTCCCCCCCCCCCCCCCTTGGCGGCCCGGAAATGGTCAGGTGCTAAAGATGATTTTTATGATTTCATAGGTAAAAATATTCTTAATTCTTCCTATGATTTGCTTTTGGGTGATGTAGATGCAGATTTATATTGGTTGGAAAATACCAATGTGACTGAATTGAGGACTTTTTTTTTAGACAATTTAAACTTTGTATTACCCATGTCTCAACAGACTCATGAAAAGGGACACCAATTAGATCTGATTACTTATTCTCAAGGTATTCCTGGAGAAATGAATTTCTCTGTGTCAACTTGGTCACAAATGATCTGGTCTGACCATTTTTGGGCTTTTTTTTACTATTAATTGGTGGGCTCCTTCATCAAGAAGCACAAATAGGTCAAGCCCAGTATCAAGATTGTGTAGATGAAAAATTGATCAGATTAAATTCTGGGATATTATTTCATCCCAGCTTCCTGTTTTGAAAGATGAACAGATTAATTGGTTGAATAACTAGAATAAGAATTGTTTGGTTGTATTGGATGATATAGCTCCTGTATACAAAAAAAAATTAAGAAATCGGGCAATAGATGGTATCCAGAACTGTTAAAATTAAAGCAAGAGTGCAGATTATTGGAGAGAATATGGAGGAAGGAAAAATCAGTTCTGAACAAGGTTCAGTGGAGGAAGGCAATAAATAGGTATAAGAAGGCCAAAGCCCTTGCAAAGAGGGAGTATTATTCTACTGTTATCATTAGAGATATCTCTAATACGAGTAAATTGTTTCAGGTAGTAAATAGTCTGATTGATGTATCACGTATTGATTAGAAACTTGGGGGTCCTTTTACTAATGTGCGCTGATAAATGACCTGCGGTAGTGTAGGCGCATGTTTTGGGCACACACAGATCCATTTTTCAGTGCGCCTTTAAAAAATGCCTTTTTAACATTTTTGCTGAAAACGGATGTGCGGCAAAATATATATTGGCACACGTCCGGTTTGGGTCTGAGACCTACCACCAGCCATTGACCTAGCAGTAAAGTCTCATGCGGTAACTGGGTGGTAATGACCTATGCGCATCAATGCCACTTGGCGCATGTCCGATATGCACGGCCAAAAATAAAAATGATTTTTTTTGGACGCATGTATCGGACGCGCACCAAAAATGAAATTACCTTAAGAGCCATGCAGTAGTCAGGCGGTAACTCCATTTTGGTGTGTGTTGGGTGCACGTAGACGCTAACGCAGCTTAGTAAAAGGGCCCCCCAATTTGCTAAGGATAAAAGACTTTACCACAAGTCTAAACAGATAAATATTTTTTTAATGCTTCTTAGTTTTTTCATCATATAGAAAGAACTTTTACTAAAGAATTTACCTGGTGTTCCATTGTTAGTTTCTCATCTAGCGTGCATCAATTTTGAACTACCGCCTGGCTACCACATGACCTTGGTGGTAATTTCATTTTTTACGTGCGTCCACTAAGCGCGCCGGAACTTTTCCGGTGTGCGGCACTAACCAGGCGGTAATCGGCAGTGTATGCATGTAGACCATTACTTCCCAGTTATTGCATGAAAGTTTACCACTAATCAATGGATGCCGGTAAGGTCTCAGGCCCAAAATAGATGCACACCAATTTTTATTTTGTCGCACATACATTTTCGCCCCCCCCCCCAAAAGGCGTTTTTTGCAGGTGCGCTGAAAAGTGGACCTTAGCACTTCCAATACATATGTCTACACCAGTGGCGTAGCCAGAGGTGGGCCTGGGTGGGCCTCGGCCCACCCAGTTAGGGCTCAGGCCCATCCAACAGTAGCACACATTTAGCTTGGCCAGACTTCCCCCTGATGGTAACAAAAACACTTCTCTCCACGATAGTTTTCAGCGCATGCTTGCTGCAGACTGCTAAGGTGCAGAGAAACATTTTTCCACCAGCTGAGATATTTTTTTGGTGTTGGGGGGGGAGAACAGTTGGTGCCCACCCACTTCTTGCCTAGGCCCATCCAAAATCTGCTGTCTGGCTACGCCCCTGGTCTACACCAGCGCAGGCCACTTTTCAGCACAGCTTAGTAAAAGGACCCCTGGATTACTGTAATATTGTATACCTGGTCTATCGAAACAAATTATTAGAAAAATCCAAACTATTCAAAAAGTGGCAGTTTGCTTAATTTTTTTCTCTTAAGAAAACTGATCATATTACTCAATTTTTCATTAAGCTACACTGGCTTCCAAAGCTAAAGAGCTCTTTAAATTGGGGTGTTTATTATAGAAGATCGTTTGTGGCCTGATTCCCTGTTATATGCTTTCTTTAGTATGTTATTCGGATTCATTTTCTCGATATAATACTCGTAAATCATGATTTTTTTTCCTTCCCTAGTCCTCGGGCAATCACCTCAAAGTTGTTGTTCACACGTTTGTTTGCTTATCAATCTGCCACCTTTTGGCCTGCTTTGTCACCTATTTTAAGCTGCTTGCCCAGTTATCTTACTTTTAAGAAAGATTTGAAGATGGTTGTTTCATAAATATTCATTAGGGAAGCAACTAAGATGAGATGCACATTGCTATTTTAGATTAGGATAGTGTCGTTTAATTATTGTTACATCTTAGATTCCATCTTGTGTAATTTAGTATCTTAGTTGTAACCAGCTATGAACTATTTTATTGGTATCAGTGGGCTATAAATGAGTTAACTGTAACTGTGTGATGCACAATTGAACTGTGGAGTTTTTTTTGCCAGAGTGTGTAGTGAAGGCTGGGATTTTAAAAAAAAAAACAAAAAAAAAAAAACAAGATTTGGACAAGTTTGTGGAGAATTGGGTTCCTCCAGGTGATCCAGATTGACCACTGTGGGAGTCAGGATACAGGCTCAATGGACCTCTGGTAAGGCCCAGTGTGGCAACTTTTTCCATGGTAATCTGAACTGTTGTTCTGGTGGTTTCCGCACCCTGTTAGGGCCCTTCAAACTCTGAGATGCCCCCTTGTTGTTAAGCACATTGTTTTGGATTTTTTCTCCCTACGAGTCACTGTTCCTCATGGTTTCAGCATATGCTATTTAGCTACAGAAGGAAAAACAGTTGTCCTAGCCTGAAAAAAAAAACCCAGGAGAGATCTCTCTACAGATCCTTAGGCTTGTTTTAAGGGGGGGGGGATGAGGAGGAGGAAGATGAAGAGAAAGAGATTGGGGTCTGCCCTCTTTATGGGATCACCTTACATGGAAGAAGTGCATTCCTGCCATCTGTTGTAAATGCTTTGGCCATTTTGGTTGCCTTGTTTGACAACCCCAACAACACAAAGAAAAGGAGTTATCAGAATATTTAAAAAAATGGTAAATCCAGGGGCTGGGGTTCCCCCACTCGGTTATATAGCAGCGGCTCAGAGAAAGGACCATATCAGAAGTCCATCTACTCTCAGATCCAAGGGGTCATGGTTTAGGAGGAGAAGGCACTGAAGATGAGGTTTCATTTCATTTGTAGCACATTTGCTTATTTCCGATCTGACGAAGAAGGGCAACCTTCAAAAGCTAATCAAGAAATGTATTAAGTTATGTCCAATAAAAAAGGTATCATCTTATTTTCTTTTCCATGTTTTATTTTGTTTGATTTCTATTGATAACCTTAAGAGTGGACTAACACGGCTACCACACTCCTCTATATTTCATTGCCTGTAACCCCACCATCTTTCCCAAATTTGGCTACCCTGTTTTTGAACCCATTTAGGAAAATAACCATCATTGGCAGCAACCCATAAAGGAAAATGGGACACCTGAGGGTGCCACTTAACTTCCCCAGACCTTTGCTTCTGCCACTCAAGCCCCAGGTATGTTGCACAGGTGAGGCAAGGCACTCTGAAAAATGATTGTTACTGCATTTGAAGTGTTAATCAAAAGAAAAGGATGACTGCAATTGTAGGGGAAAGAACACATCCTGCCCCTGATAATCTATGTTCTCTCAGCAGTAGTTGAATGAAAGAAAAAAAAACGGTCACACACACATCTGCCTTTTTATGATCACAGCACATGTTCATAATAAAGTTTTAAGAATTCTTATTAGCCTAACGTATTTATAAAGTGTTTGGCATTATGTTTTAGCTTTTAAATAATAATCATTTTCATTTGAATGCAAACATTTCTCAGAGGATTAAAACGCAATAACGCTGATCTACAGTTCAACATCTGTCTCTGAAAGCTGATAAAGGTCTTCCTTGTCCCAAATGAATTCGAATTACAGACAGATGGATTCCAGATCTCAACCTGTACATACCAGTTTCCCACCAAAAACGATGCGACAGGCTGTATATTTCAATATATTTTTATTTCGCATTTTTCAATTTTACCCCAAAAGAAGACACATTCTTAACAGAAGAAACGACACTGGTTTCGTTTTCTTTCCCTTAACGTTTTTCGTCTTTTGTTCAAGCACAGTACATGAAAAGCATTGACGTTCAAAAAACGGAAACCCTTCAAGCAAAATCCACCCCACACGCTTGTCTCTTCACAAATACCAAAGAAGGAAATAAAGAGCAGCACATCCTTAAATACAAAAAGCAACATAAATAAATATTTTGTTAACATTTTCTTGCTCGCTCTAATTACACACAGAAAAACAACCAGTTGGGCAAACTGTACGTAGCGTTTCCCACAACCATAACCAAGTAGAGAGATTCAGAGTTTTTTTTTTCATGTTGTGAGATACAGATTTAAAATATAAATATATAAATATATGTATAGAGCGAGGGTTATTTTTCTGGTTCTGTTAGAAGTCCGGGTTGGGGGTTGGTAGGCTGCTCGTTTCGTTATATGATGTCCAGTTGAGCTGGACTGGTCGAACTGCTGGCAGGCCGGAGGTACCTTGGGAAGGGGCCCTCCTGGACTGGGTAGGGGGCTGTCCTGTGGCCCTCTTTGCTGCTGGCCCCCACTTGCACAGCTGGGGAGGGCCCCCTGCTGTTGCTCTCAGCCAGCACCACAGCTGGCCTATGCAGTGCTAAATGTTTCCTCAGGTATGCTTGTCTCCGGAAGGTCTTGGTACAGTGGGAGCAGTGGTAGGTGTCCTCTGAAGGCGCAGGGCAAGGGGCCAGGGCCAGGCTAGGACTCTGGTTCTCTTTGGCCTGAGGCTCCTGGGGGCTCCTGGGCTTGTGCCAGCGGCGGTGGGAGGCCAGGTTGGCCGGGCAGCTGAAGGCTTTGGGGCACTCCATGCAGCGGTATTCCACCCTCACGATCCTGGAGCACTTGTGCTGGGCTAGAGACAGGGGGTCTGCATATTGCTCCCTACACAGCTGGCAGATAAACTCGCCCAGAGGGCTAGCGCTTTGCCTCCTAGGCTGAAAGTCCTGGGGGTCGTCCTTGATCCTCAAGCCCAGGACGGGGGAGGTAGTGACCTCGTCTCTGCTGCTGCTCTTGGCTTTTTTGGCTTTGGACTGGCCACAAAGGGAGCCCAGCTTGGCTTGCATCTGGGCATCGGAGAACAGCTGGGGGCAGGAGGTAGGGCAGGGGAAAGATTCGGCCCCCGCTGGGGAGCTGCAGTTTAAGGCTCTGTCCAGGCTGCTCTGGTGCTGAAAACTGCTGACTGGCCGCTGGGGGCTGCGGGTGGCCACCGGAAGGGTTGGGGTAGTCTTCACCTGCATCCAGGTGGAGGTGATCACACTGGCAAAACCGGCAGGAGGCTGCAGCTCCTCATCCCTGCGGATCCGGTAAGACACAGGGCCTGCCTTCTTCGTCCTCTTTACCAAAAAGCCTCTGGGCATCCTGAAGGCCGATCCAGGGAAAGGCTAGGAAGACTGGGGAGAGAGTTGTTATTTTCGGAATTCTTAGGTGCGGAGCTGACGTGACAGGATCACCAGCAGTTCTGTAGCAGCAGATTTGGCTTGGGCGGCTGAGTGAACTCACCCAGGCTCAGCAACTCGGGAGCTTTGAAGGGCACAGCTCTGGCCGGGGCTATTTAAAGGCCCTCAGCCTCTATTGTCTACCCGCCAAGCTGCAGATGGCTGGAGAGCAGGAAGCCAATAGCCAGAGGGACAACCTTATCCAAGGAGGGTCTCCCGGGAGGCAGCAGATGGGGCCAGCGCCCGACGCGTGGTCGCCTTTCATTCTGGAGATTGGGGCATGAAAGGCACACGCCAAGCCAAGTCACAGAGGGGCTTCCTCTTGGCCTCAATTCAGGGCACGCGTGCCGGGCCTTTGTCCTCATTCAACGGCACAGAAAAAGAGGAATGAAAGGCAGGATGGATTCCTGCTCTCTCCAGGGAAGGGGGGAGATGGAGAAAGCCCCCCACCCTCGCATTACACGCCCTGCACCTTTAGTCATTGCACCAGCTCGGAAGCATCAGACGAGGTCCCCAAGGGAGTCTGAAGGGGGACAATGAGGATAGTCTGCCGGAACCCCCTTCTGATTGAACCCATCAAGCACACACTACACACAGACACACACACATACATACATATAGAGACAGACACATACATACAAAGACACACAGATACATTATAAGCGCTTAGAAAGAACATCCACAGACCCAAATACATGCACATATACAGAGACACACAAATACATGAGACAGACATACACATATATGTTACTTAAACACTCACTTATACACAAACACATGCACTAGAAGCACAGACACAGATATAGACAGAGGCATATAGACACACGTTTATACATACTGCCACACATATAGAAAATTATATACATGTATACACGAAGGCACATTTAAGAAAATCATAGTCAGATATAGGTGCACTATCTTTAGAAGTAGTTTGTAATCAGGAGGCGTAGTTTGTAATCAGGAGGCCTCCTTATCTTAAATCCTATCTATCAGCCCAGATCTGTGTATCAGTCTCTGTGTGATTTATTTTTAAAACTGTAGATGTTTCCTTTATTTCAGTGCTGTAGGCTGGGGTTGTAAGGTGTTCTGTGGTCTTTCTGCTGCAAGCTTTTGTATTAATGTATTTTTGGTTGAAGTGGAAGGGGCTTAATTCCCTCCTCCCCCCTTCTCCTCCTGCCACCACCTCCTGTCTTTAGTGATTATGTGATTGAGACTTACAAAACAGGGGGAGGGGGGAGGGGGCTCCAGCCACGCGTCCAGCCTGACCTCCCCCGACCCGCATTTCCATAAAGCTGCAAACCCTGAATTTCAACAAAAAAGCCCAAGCTCTTAACCCATTCAGTGCCAACTCAGTCCCTTCATGCTTTGCTAGGCTCAGCAGCAAGGGATGAGGGGGTGATTACAAGAAAAAGAAAGGATACAACAACCTGTCGATCCGAATAAAAACCAAACCTATGCATAACCTTTCTGAACGGGAGAGAATGCTAACAAGTGAGAGTGGTAGATTTCTCCCACCTGAGTGAGAAAGGGCTGTCAGTGGTGTGCTGGAGCAGGCTCTGGAGAGCCGTTTGTTAAGTTTTTAAGAATTTTGGGAGCCGGTTCTCCATGGCTACTTTAACAAATGGATCCCAAAATGTGGGCTTGGGCCCCTCCTGAATTCTCTTTTACTTTGCTGGGGAGAGAGAGACCCCTGTTAACAATTTACCAGCACACCCTTGGCTGTGTCTGTACATTATTCAGAGAGAAATGTATAGCTTTGCTCCTTCTTTATGCAGACTGATCGACAGCTCACCTCCTGCTTTTTCTGTAAAAGCACTTCCAGTTCCAGCACGGAGTGCAGCCATCTCGGGTGTGACAGGAGGAGGAAGCAATTATTTATGATTATTTATGGTATACACTTGCTTTGGATAAAAGTGCAGTTTCCAGTAAGGACACCTCCCGTGCCCCCCCCCCCCCCCCACCTAAGCTGTTTATTGATTCAGGGTGCTGGAATGCGGAGGGATTTCCAGGTGCGTCCCCCCCACCCGTCTGTGGTTCACTGCATTCCTGCCAGAGAACGGGACATTGTGGCAAGTACAGGCGGAGGAGTCAGGGACTGGAGCTTTGGGGCTTTTTCTTTTTGTGCTGTTCATTTTCTGTGCACCATCGAGTTCTGACAATAGAAGTGTGGGAGAGCAGAGAGAAAGGGAGGGGGGATGAGTAATACAAGAGAGAGAGAGAAACGGAGTAGCAGGGAAATGTCCTCATCTGACACTGCTGCAGAAGAGCGAAAAAGTTATCAGTTCCCAGTGCTTACAGGCCTGATATGTGGACCTTCAAAATGGAGGAACTGTCACTGCCCCCTCCCCGGTCCCCCCACCCTTAGCTAGCAAGGAGGGCTTGATCTTATTAATACTTGTTTATTTTTAATCCCAAAATCCTTGGCAGAGGGTCTTTCAAACTCCCTTATTAAGAATGTTTTTTATAGTGACTGACCTGTTAAGAGATGGCTGATGCAGGCAGTGTGAAAAAAGGCACCAGAAGCAAACGGTTTTCTACCTGCCTCTCTAGAGCCACAATCCGGCCTCTGATTGTTCTCTCTCAAGATTTTAAAGGGCAACCATCTCTTATGCACTGCAGTATTACTTGAGAAATAGAAAGGTATTGTATTGTACTGGGCAAAATACAAAAGGTATGAAAGACAGAGCAGCCAACTTTTCAAAATGGTATTGGGGGTGCTAAGCACAATGGAAATAACCCCTCCCTGGACACATACAAGGAATTTTCTCAATATTGGGGGTGCTCAAGCACCCACAGAGCCCGCTCCTATGGTCAAAGATACATATTTCCTAAAACTGACAGAGAAAATCAAGGACAACCAACAAAAGAAAGCAAAGGAAAAACTCTATACTCCCCAGGGGAAAGCAGAAACAGCAGCTATAACCACACACTAGGAACAATGTAGACCGGGAGCTGGAAATAGTTTTTTTTCTTAAGGACCCCTCTGTATATAACTTCATCTTACTGTTGGTTCTATTACTTTGTGCTTTATCTCGTCTTTTTTTTTCTATCAACCAGTAAACGGTTATTTTGGCAAGAAATGTAAAAGTGTCATGTCAATCTTATCTGAATCTGTATTTCTGGTATAATACCTCATTCTATCTGTGGTCTAGACTGTGAGCTCCACTGAGCAAGAACTGTCTCTTACTTGTATCTGTGCAGTGCCATATTCCCCTTATAATACTATATAAATAGTTAAGGGGTAGTAACACTGGCCTAAGCTCTCCCCTCAGCCCTTCAGAAGGAATTTCTGCTCCTGTTGCTATGTGTCTCAGCCCATTGGTTTCCTTTATTGTTAGAGCCTTATCTGCATACAGCTGCCTGGCAGACTGCTTCCTCCTCACCCCCCCCCCCCCTCCAGATCTTTAATACATCCTCTTAAAGAAAAAAAATTCCTAGAAAGAAACCAGGACACAGCCCCACACCCTCCATATAATATTCCCCCCCCCCCCCCCGGTATTTCCTTCCCTCCACCATCATCCTGGCATCTGTCCCGAGTTCTACCTGCAATCTCCAACTGGGTGATCTTCAGCCTCCCACTATAGTTTAAGAAGCTCAAATGGAATTTTATTGAGTAAAGATTTAAATTAACCCACCCCCCCACACTTCCTATTATCTTAACAGTGGTGAGCACTTCCCATTACCAGAACTTGTCCCTTTATTTTATCTTACAGTATGAATGAGGAAAAGGTAAATGTCTAGACCAGATGGCACAAGCACATCTCAGACTGCATATATCCATGTTTTATTGCACACATGAGCTATTTGCTGGAATGTACATTCAATTCAGATGACACAGGTGCACAGACATTTTTCAAAATGGCATTTAAAAAAAATAAAACATACAGAATTAATCTAAAAAGAAATCCACTTTCAAATTAATTATTTACAATGCTACAGTGAGACAGGCATCAAGTGTGGTCAGTAGGGGACTCATAGGCCCTGTGCATTATCTGAGACCAGGTGTTAATCCAGAATGACAGGTCAAACAGAAGATCAAACTACCCCTCATTAGGATCCTGAGGAGCAGCCTCCAGTGTATCAGTGGGGAAAGTTTGTAACTGCTTCCTCCCCATACTGTTTATTAGGTCTGCCTCTTCTCCTAATTACTGAATTTGCTACTGCCTAGACTGTAAATCTGACAGAGCAGATACAAGGTTAGAGTAATTAAGTATTTAGAGGGGATAAGCAGTTCTTTCCAGGTTAGTAGAAAGCCCATGCCTGCTACTGCCCAAACAGAAGAGGCAGACCTAATAAATAAACAATACTGGGGAAGGCCTTATCTTTCCAATCTCCTACTTCTTCCTGCTTCCCATCACCTATCTGAGGAGCTGAACCTGCTCCCCAACCCAAACTCAAGGGCTGTCTCTTCCCCTGTATTATATTTCAAAAATCTTTATCCCACACTGGGCGTGGGGCTGTCTCATAGTGGAAGGGGGATATTGTGTTTATTGCTTTTCTGAGTTGTGAGGGGGCTAAGTTGTGTTTATTGCTATTCTGTAATGGGAAGGGGGCTAACTGAATCCATCCCACACAGGTAGAAGGCTGTCTCCTCTCTGTCTCAAATAGGAGTGGGGCTGTCTCTCACAGGAATGAGCCTCTATCTGCCCAAAGGACTGACTCACTGAAGGAGGGGGTTGTCTGATCCACTCATTACACATTGCATTCCTATCTCAGACACCCCTCCCAGAACCAAACTACTCAAAGAGTAACCAAAAGGTGCTAAGGGTTACTCCAGGAACACCTATGTCCAGTTAAGGAGAGAACCAGAGAATCAACTCGGGCCCACCAGAGTTGAAGGTGGGCCATTCTCTGCAGATCTGGAGGAGGGAAGAACCAGAAAGCACTGGCAAAGTGTCCTAGGCCTAGATGAGAACCCAGCACCTGGATGTGAACCTACCTCCCTTTCACATACAAGCAAAAGCTCCCATTGATGATATTAAGGTTATATTTGAAAATAATAGTCCCCTCCCACAATTCATACAGAGGAATATTTTGACGTTAAATGTTAGTATAGTACATAAGATGGAAAATGACTAAGTGCTGTCTTTACCAGATGCAGGAAACTGGAATTAGATATAAACATGTTTGGAAGAGAACAGGGAAGTGAATGTGATGTATGCACCATGATCAACTGACAGGAGGGCCCCTCAGCTGGTCATGAAGAGAGACAGTTACTTCTCTGTACCCCTCTCCCTTTTTACCACAGATTGGTTACACCTCAGTGTCACTCAAGTTCTTACCCAGAGATCAAAACTGATAGGTTGATTCATTTAAAAACAGGAAGACAAGAAAGCCCTTTCCCAGAACCCATCCAACCTTGCTTGATCCTGGCCTTGCAGCCTGATCAATAAACTACACTTCCCAGAAAACACTGGGGTCACAGTTTAAAAATAAAACCAAAATGGTTCTTACAGTCCTGAGGACCTAAACCCGTCTTGCAATCTTCTGACAGCTGCTGGCTGCAGACAATTCATTCTGAACAGCTAGATATAATTTTTAAAATATAATAATAATAATAATAAAACATATTTGAATCTCATGATATAGCCTCTGAATTAAAACATTTTATCCAACAAGATTTGTTTTTCATTTCTAAATACTATAGTTTTCTTTTTGAAAGTGTTCTTGTCTTAATAATTTCTCTGTGGACAAATATTAGGATATACTTTAAAAACAACAAAAAAATGTTTTTTTTGAGGACTCTCACTGCAGTGAGCAACTGACATCAGAAGCTCAGGATGTGTGTGTTTTTTTTTTGTATACTGTTTGATAGGGATTTTCTTTGCATGCTTTTTTTCTTTCTGAAATGTTAAATGCAGACTTTCTTCCTATAACAGATCTGAGCCTGGGAGGTTTTTGTTGTCAGCAAAAGAAGCACTTTGAAATTCACCAGTCGCAATAGATTCATTTTTGTAACATCCTTGAGAATTGTCAGGTGCTCAAGTCACCTCATACAGCTTTTCCCCACCCTCCATCCTGATAGGAAAGCAACACTAAAATAAATACAATTTGATTTGAAAAATCCTAAGTTCCTACCATCCCCATCCCTTTCTGCCCTCTTAAAGGCTGGGTGTCTGCCTCCAGTACATAGAAAGGAAGACTTTCTATGCCAGATCCTCACTAAAAAGGATCTTCAGTGTTCACTGAATGTATCATGGAGACACTCTTATTGTGATAAGAGGAATGGATAGATTTCATTCACCTTTTACAAAATATTGTTTTAGGGTGGATACATTATGTCATGCTTAGCTCCAAAGTTTATTCTTATGACAATATAATATTGCCTTCTACAGTTATGCATGTTGCAAATGGGGCAAAGTCCAATTAGGACTGTGTAGTGGCTGGCTGGTACTTAAGTGCTTAAGTATATGTATATATAATAAATATATATTTCTTTCTTTTAATGCCTGGGCAGCAGAGGTGGGGTGGATCTCATTCTCCTGAGTTGTGGCACCAACTTTGATGGAAGACAGAAGTGGATCTAGGAGGCCCACTCCACTCTGCACCTGTGACTGCTTTGAACCCCCCCCCCCCCCCCCCCCCCATATGGAATTGTAGTTTTTCCTAGGGATGTTATCACAGGGCAGAGGTAAACCAAGCCATATTTAACCTCCTGCTACCCCTGGCTCTCAAAGTCATGGGATCAGAAGGCAGCCACAGTAGGAAATGGCCATACATTTTTTTTTGTGTGTGTGGGGGGTAAGTGGTTTATTTTTAAAAACTTGATTTCCTGACAGTAACTGAGGATGTCTCTAGCAGTCTCGATTTTGGCTCAGTTTGCAAAGTTCTGTCTCTCCACCATGTCACAAAACTACATGTAGCTAGCATCACTTAAAAAAAAACAAGACAAACCAGACATCATTAAAACGGGAGAAAGTCATAACAAGACTGTACCCTGTCTCTATGTAAAGGACAGTACAAGTACCAAATGACTGTCTCACGCAAGAGAGACCTAGCCGGATGGCCTGGTTTTACCCATAAGTCCTCAGATGCAATGGTGGAGGGGTGGGGGGGACACAGAGGCAGTGAGACCAGGATGGGATCAACCTCTGCCCATGTGCTAGAGTTAAAACAACATGGAAGATAGCCTGAATTCCACAAGGATAGCACACATGGATGCAGGCCACAGTTGGGTTATGCTTCTGCTCCAATTCCTCTCGTCCACAAGGAGCAACGCTCTGGATTGGCACCCAGAAGAGCACTGGAGAGGATCAGAGAATGAGGTGTAACTTCCACAATCCATACAACAACAAAAGTTATGAATAGTCACTGGAGCGAGGAAGGGAAGCATGACATGGTAAGGGAAACATGGCATTTCTTCTAATCCAGCAATAATTTAAATCTAAAAAGGTTACAGCTGTTGGTACACCCCCCTCCCCCCCCCAAAAAAATTAAAATAAAACATCTCTACAGCATCTGGCATGGTAACTGGTCCTGCTTGAAAGCTCCATCTTGGGCCGAGGCTCAAGGCCTGCTCGGCTAGTCTGTCACCAGTCCTGGCCCCTCATTCCTCAGAAGTAGGGTGCTTGGGGTAGGAGGCAGCAGGTGAAGCTTCCCCCCACCCACCCATCCTGTCCTCAAAGCTGTTTGCCGCCAGCACTGCATAACATTTCAGTGACTTTGATGAGCTGGGCTACAGTGGTCTGGGACTCCTCTTGCAGTCGCTGGTTGTTCCGACGCAGGCTTTGCACTTCTGCCTCCAACACAGCCTTGTCTTTCTTCTCCTGATTGGAGGAGGGGAATAGAGGTAGAGATGAACAGAGGATCAGGATTCAAATTCAATAACTACAACCCCCCCCCCCCCCCACACACACACACAAATCCCTCCATGAAGAACCCTTCCCACTCCACTTTATCATCTCTTTTCTGATCTGCTTTCTCATGCTCACCATCCTTTTTCTCCCTCTTTATTCCTCCCATTTCCCTTCCATTTTTGGTCTTTCACTTGTCTCCCCCGGCACCCCAACATAATAGCCCTGACAAAATAGCCCCGACAAAAAAGCCCTGACAAAACAGCCTGGAAACAAAATAGCCCTTGACAAATCAGCCTCTAACAAAATGGCCCCTCCCATAAAATAACCCTTGACAAAATAGCCCCCTAAGAAAAAATGCAGTGCCATATTCTGGGCAGCCTGATCGGGCCCTTTTGTCAGGGGGCTGATTTGTCAAGGGCTATATTGTGGGCAGGCCGTTTTGACAGTGGCTATGTCAGGGGCTATTATGTCGGGAGCTTTTTTTATTTGGAGCTTTTTTTGTCAGGGCAATTTTCACCGGGTACCATCTGCCCCCCTTTCTCACTTTCCTCCCCCTCCCCCTCCCCCACCACACCTCAGCTACACGTACTTTCTGCAGGTCATCCTGCAGTTTCTTCAGTACAGCCTCCAGTTGGCACACTTTCTCCGACAGCGTCCTGGCCACTTCCCTTCCAAGAGAAAACAAACAAAAAAAAATACAGAAGTAAGACCTCCTCTCTTTCAAATAGTCCTTGAGCTTCAGGGGTGTTCCTTCCTGTTGGGAAGTTTAGGGGTATGGGGTAAGGGGGGAATTCTGCTGCTGAAGACTCAACATGACTTCCTCACTGTGGACACACCACATTCGTCCTCTGGAATGGATCCCGCTTCAAAGTGCTAAAGCCACAGATTTAATCTTCCGTGCCCTGATCCTGGGATAAAAATGGAACAGAAACCTGCTCATGCCTACATAGGCCTGACTGGACCAGCTCACAGCAGCTGCAATGCTGTCACCTGGCAGCCATGGTGAGTAAAGATGTCTGGATCTCTCACTGGTAGCAGAAAAGCAGCACCACTGATGAAGGTGGCTCTTATTAGCTCCTGTTATTTCTCACAAACAATTCAGCAACACCAACGGACTACAGACTACCTGGGCAGGGCTGAAAGAGTCCTGGTTTTTACCCCCACCCACCCCCACCCAGGGCGTACCAAAGAGAGAACCGGGGTCCGGGATCAGGCTCTGGTTGTGGGGTGGGGAACCAAACAAAACAACTCCTCTCCTGCCCTTCTGTGTGGCAGAAAGTTGGTTGGGCCCTGGCCCCTGTGGCCCTCCCAGTTTCACTATCTATGAATAAGACCTAGAGCCATCTTGCGACCCTCTTCCAGCCCCCCCCCCCCCCCCCCCCGGGGTAAGAAACAAGAATTGAACTCCTCACTCGTCCTTGGTCTTCCGCTGGCTGGGGGTCTTCCCTCCCGTCACTGAAGGATCTCCTGCCTCCGAAGCCTGCTGCCCTAGGAGAAAGAGGTCAGAAGTTAAAAACAAAAGCCTGGGCTGCACTGCTGCCTCTGACCAAATTTTCACAAGCAGGAGTTTATTTATTTAGATTTTGCGCACACCTTTTTCTGTTCTGCTGGTGCCCCCTAGTGGTCACAAGCTGGCCAACCTTGCAGACTTCACAAAGCATAGCCAGGTTGTGGCATCCTGCCCGACTGCAGCAATCAGTTCTCTCTCTTTGAAATAACCTGCTGGCTGGCCCACTGGCTCAAGCCTGCTTTTATTTCTAGATTAGGTGTTGTAAACTCTGGTTGCCCTGAGATGCTTGTTCAACCTACAGCCCGAAGGCCAGAATCCCGCCTGCCAAATGCTGCTATCCAGCCCGCATCTGGCTGGCTTTAGCTGCATCAAAACCGCACAACTCCAGCTTCCCCGCTGCAACTCTGACTCTGGTTGGTCACACAGTCTCAAGTCTTGCAAGACTTCAAACCATAGGACCAACCCAAATTTCCTGAACCATGTGGCTCAAGCGTTGTGGCAAGTTCGGGAGCTCTTGCTGTTTCAAGTCTTGTGAGACTTGAGACCACGTGGCCAACCCAAACTTCCTGTATCATGCAGCACAAGCTTGCAGAGAGCCAGAGTTGCAACATGGAAGAGGCAGTTGTGCGGTTTTGATGTAGCTGAAGTCAGTCAGATGAAAGAGAAGCAGGGGGAGGGGGTTACATGAGAGAGAAAGAGAGAGACTGGGTGAAGGCTAAGGAGGAGACAATGCACTGTCGCATTTTGCCGTGGCAATATAAAATGTGGCCCACAACTGAAAACTGGACAATGCTGCCGCTGAGGAAGCATTCACAGCCTTTGCAGGGGATGGAGTTGTGGTGATTAAAGCTGACATAGTGGATGGATTTAGAGCCCATGAGCTCTAAAAGGAGCCCTGATGCATTGCTCCCAATTTGCCTGACAGGGTTGATTCGGTCCAGGATTTACCCCATTGCATACAGGGACTTGTAGTCCTTCTTTTCTTAGGGGATGAAACGGGGAAATCAGAAATACAAGTTCTCACGTGCAGTGGGGTAAGCCCAGGACTGGACAACCCTGTCGGGCAAATCTGGATCTAGTTGGCAACCCTACAAGGGACTTTTCACAACTTTCATGTTTTTCACATTCTACAGCCTAAAACCTGCAGGTACCTACAGTGGGGTAGGTGATTTCTGGGGTTAATTACAGTATAAAATGCAACGGAGGCCTGGGTATTGAGGGCAGGATCCAAGTATCAGTCTTACTTACTTTTCATCCATCTAGTTTTTATCAGAAGTTATTTGTTTTAATGGTGTTGTGCCTAGTTGTGTTAATTTCTCTTTCAGATGATTTTTAAGTACCTACTCAGACACAAAAGGATGAGGAGGTTAATCTACCTTGTTTATTATTAAGTTATAGGTGTTCCGTCTGAAAGAATTACTTCTGAGTTATTTTGAGATCCTATCACAGTGTGTTTTGGGTGGAAAGGTAAGCAGTTCATTCATTCATTGTGTGTTTCTTTTAGGTATGATTAAACAAAGAGAATGCAATTGTTATCTGCAATAAAATTTTAAATTTCTAATGAACCATCTCTGGCTCTTCTGCTACCATCGTTGGGACTGTCCCAAAAGAGGCAGTTTATCTGTTCGAAAAAAATCTGGCCATTTGTTCTAGGAGAGAAGCGTGACCTGCTTTGTCCAAGACCAAGGGAAAACTGCTGTGCTACAGGAACCCAGCCCCACTGCCAAATGCTGAAAGCAAACTCCAACTCCCTGAAACTGCTGATGTTCAGGAAACATCATCACCTTCCCTCACACTGCAGGAGCCAAAACCAAGACAGAAAAAAAACAAACATCTGACTTGGCCAATACCAAGAGGTCAAAGACTGAATGATCACCACAACTTCCTGTGACCTTAAAGACAGGAAGATCGCAGATCGACATAACCAACTCTGTCTCTTCATCAGCTGATGTACCAGTACCGCCAGGATCAGGACATCTTCCAATATCCAAGCAAAAGCCACCAAAATGCAGCTACTGCAGTGAGCTTGGGGCCTTGGGCACAAAAACTTGCCATCACAGTGCCCTCTTCAAAGGAATGAAAAGATGAAGGATAAAATGGCATCACTGATATTGTTTATTTCGGGGTTGATTCTGTGCTGTCGTTCTATTGTTTGTAAAAATTAAAATGTTAAAATTAATGTTATGGATTGCTCTACTGGGTACGTTTTCAGCTTTTCTGCCTTTGATATGACGAACAAACATGCATAGTGTTGATGAGTATAATTTAAGAAAAGTAACACAACTTTCATCAGATTAACACGTGGAAATCCGCAGAACTATGATTGATGTTAACAGCTGCAGAACAAGTTCTTAATTGTTACAGGTGAAACTTGGTAAGACATTTGATCACAGTCTACACAAAATATGGTCAAAATTGTATGCGTAACTTCCTATGGATTACAGATAAAGATGTTTTAATTTGCTATTTTTCAAATGCGTTTTTCCTAAAAATGTACTTTTTTTTTTAATTTTTTACTAATAAAAGTTTCTCATTTTTTCAAGACATAATTAGTCCATACCTGAGGTTGAAATTTGGCAGGATTATGCAATTGATATTACTACTACTACTACTCAACATTTCTAAAGCGCTGCCAAACTTACGCAGCGCTGTACAGTCAAACACAAAGAGAGACAGTCCCTGCTCAAAAGAGCTTACAATCTAAAGGACATAACAACAGAGACAATAAAATTAGGACAGCATAGTACATCTGATTACACAATAGTTCATAGGGACAGACTAATAGATCTAAACAGCTAAAGACAATTAAGGTATACAAATGCATAATACAGACAGATTGGTAGTGGTATTGAATAGAGGAGTAATGGTTAGGTTAAGTGCCAAAAGCAGAGTCGAAAAGATGGGCTTTGAGCAAGGATTCGAAGATGGGTAGGGATGGGGCCAGATGTATCAGTTCAGAAAGTCTACTCCAGGCAAAGGGTGAAGCGAGGCAGAAAGGGCGGAGTCTGGAGTTAGCAGAGGCGGAGAAGGGAGCAGAAAGGAGGGATTAGTCCAGTGAGCGGAGGTTCCAGGTAGGAATGTAGGGGGAGATGAGGGCGGAGAGGTAAGGAGGGGCAGCAGAGTGAGAGCATTTGTAGGTTAGTAGGAGAAGCTTGAATTGTATGCGGTAACGGATCAGAAGCCAGCGAAGTGACTTCAGGAGAGGGCTGATGTGATCATATCGGCTCTGGCGGAAAATAAGACGTGCCACGGAATTCTGAACAGATTGAAGGGGGGATAGATGGCTAAGTGGAAGGCCAGTGAGGAGCAGGTTGCAGTATTCTAGGCGAGAGGTAATAAGATATCCCTCTATCTTGTGGTATAAATAAGTCACACACCCCACTTTTGGTACCTTTTCACTCAGAGGGTCACAATTAACTAAATAAACAAATGAAGCAAAAATGGGTACAAGACCATGTGGGCTTTAAGTGACTGTGATCACTTTTTAATGTATTCATTTTGTTTTCATTTGTTTAACAATTTGTTAGTAGAAATATTTTTTGTCAGTATCATTGTTTTGGTATTGTATCACCCCTTTACTGTTTTTTCAGTCTCGCTGTGTTTCCAAGTTACCCAGTTCCAAGAGGGAGTTTTTAAGCCAGTCCTGGATTTCTGCCAACCTCACCGGTTGCATTAAGGACCTGCAGCACCGATTTCAATGGGTTGAATCAGGAACTACCAATACCACACTGTTTGGGATGTAAGTTTAAAACCAGGATTGGCCAAAACGTTTCCCTTCCTGGTACTGGGTAACTTGGTAGCTCTGGTCCTGGTTTTGAACCCACATCCCAGAGCAGTATGGTATTTGCTGTCTCTGATTCTACCCATTGAAATCAGTGCTGTATGTCCCATAATGCAGTGTTTCCCAAGTCCGGTCCTGGAGTACCACTTGCCAGTCAGGTTTTCAGTATATCCACAATGAATATCCATGAAAGAGATTTGCATATAATGGAGGCAGTGTATGCAAATCAAGTTCATTCATATTCATTGTGGATATCCTGAAAACCTGACTGGCAAAGGGTACTCCAGGACTGGACTTGAGAAACACTGCCATGATGTACCACGATAGGTTTGCCATAAATCCAAGACTGGACCAAAATCTGCCCACCTGGAACTATATAACTTGACAGCTCTGAAATATCTATTCATTGGAAACCCAGCCTATGCAAATGTATCTTATGCATATTCATTGTGGAGGTCTTGTAGCGCTATAGAAATGATAAATAGTAGTAGTAGTAGTAGGTCTTGAAACTCAAACTGCCTGTGCAGTCCTCCCTTCTTTGGGAGAGCGAATCTTTGTTATTGCTCAATGGTGACACCTACTGGCTGGACCAGGGGCCCATCACTCCAGCTCCAGAAGGGAGCTAGTATTTGGTGTCCAGCCAAGGACTGTTACTGCCTTAGTAACTGAGTGAAATTCACAAAGAAGGGATACAAAAGAGGGGTGGGGTTAAAGAGTAATCACTTGGTGTGAAATATTGATAAACCACTGCATGCTGGATCCGTGGCCACATTGATCATCCTTATACAAATCCCTCCCAATACTATTGAGTAAATCAATCACCACTTTGGATACTTTAAATATTTAGGCATCCTTATTGATTATTGTCTTCAGTTTGAGGATCAGGTCTCCAATATAGTGGAAAAGGAGTTTTGCACATTATGCCAACTATGTGCTGTTAAGCAAGTTTACGTATGCTGCTTCATGCATTGCTATTTCTAGCTTACAGGACAGCTGAGGAAAAGTTAGGGAGTTTGGTAGAGCTTTTTCTGTTTTCTCTTTCTTTAAGAACATAAGAATAGTCGTACTGTCAGACCAATGCTTCTTCTCTACTTTGTCCCTCGTTGCTAACTTTGCCTGTGCCTGGATTACTTTCTTGACCTGCTGCCTGCCTACTGACTTTACCTGTACCTGGATTACTCTCTTGACCTGCTGCCTGCCTACTGACTTTACCTGTACCTGGATTACTCTCTTGACCTGCTGCCTGCCTACTGACTTTACCCGTACCTGGATTACTCTCTTGACCTGCTGCCTGCCTATTGACTTTACCTGTGCCTGGATTACTATCTTGCCTGTTGTTTGCCTATTGACATTGCTTATACCTGGATCACTCCCCTGCCTGCTGCCTGCCTGTTGACATTGCCTGTTCCTGGATTACTCCTTTGCCTACTTATTGACTTTGCCTGTACCTGGATCACTCCCCTGCCTGCTGCCTGCCTGTTGACATTGCCTGTTCCTGGATTACTCCCTTGCCTGCTTATTGACTTTGCCTGTACCTGGATCACTCTCTTGCCTGCTGCCTGTCTGACCATTACGGTCACCACCCCGCTCCATGCTCCATCTCGTAAATCCTGCAGGCCACCCGCACCTAGGGGCTCAACCTCTGAGGAACAGTGGTCAGCGCAAGTGAAACCCGGGGTTGTCCAGCTGCCAAGCGGAACCTGGTCCGAGTACCGGGCTCAGCAGCGCTCTACTTGGTACAAGAACTCACAAGTCTGACGAGAGAAATATCACCCCCTTTATCATTTTGGTCACTCTTCTTTGAACTTTTTCCAATTCCGCTATATATTTTTTGAGATACAGCGACTAGAACTGAACACAGTATTCAAGGTGCGGTCGCACCATGGAGCGATACAGAGGCATTATAGTATTTTTGGTCTTATTCACCATCCCTTTCCTAATAATTCTTAGCATCCTGGGGATTTTTTGGTCACTGCCGCACATTGAGCAGAAGATTTCAGAATATTATTTACAACGACACCTAGATCTTTTTCTTGAGTGCTGATCCCCAAGGTAGACCCTAGCATCAGGTAACTATGATTCGGATTATTCTTTCCAATGTGCATCACCTTGCATTTGTCCACATTAAATTTCATCTGATATTTGGTTGCCCAGTCTTCCAATTTCCTACTTCCAACTGATCTTGCTTTGGATGAATGGCCGGAGGAGGATGGCGGGAGGCGGAGCTGTGGGAGAGTAGAGAGAAAGGAACAGGAAGGGAAGGGGGCCGGGGCTGCTAAAATTTGGAGTTTTCGTGCAGGGGGAAGCGGGGAGCAGCCGGGGGGGGGGGGGGGGGGGGGGGGGCAAGGCCATCCATACAGGATGCTCCTGACGAGCGCCTTTGCCCCCTCCCAATCCTTTTTTGATTTATGTTTTTAGTTTCTATTTAATGCAGGGGGAAGCGGGGAGCCATGTGTTTTTTTTATTGTTGTTGTTTTGACGTTAGTGGCATGCACAGAGCAGCCAGCAAAACGCTTGGCTGCTCTGCGCATGCTTTAGGTGCCGATTACCGACGGGGATTACACCACTTTAACGAATGTTTAATACATTGTACTTTTCAATACCGCACCGAACATGTGCGACTTGTTTTTTTGGTGCATTCTTTGTTTTTTCAAATTCGTTAAGGACTTTTACGATTTAGGTTTTTTTACATTTGGTTGATGCATCTGGGCCTAAGAGTCAATAAGGCCCAGCTTACCTTCCTTGGACATCGCCTCTAGGATACTGTTACAGGCCAAAGCCAGGTCCGAGATGCGCTGCCACTCCTCCTCCAGGGGCTCTGAGGCCTGGGAAAGAACTGGAGAGAAAGAGCAGGAAAACAGCACAAGGGGAAGATGAGAAATCAAAGACTGTGCAGTGATGAGAAGAGAGGAGAGAAAGGATGGGTCCTCCTCGGATCCCTTACATTTTGTGATGGAGTTGTGCAGCGTCCTGGGCAGGAATCTGTCGGTCTCGCTCGGCTCTGTGGCAGCAGGCACAGCCTCCTCTGAAGGATCCATGGAGGGGGAGAAGCTGCACATGATCCCATCTGGTTCCTCATGACCAGGATGGTTCTGGATTGGTGTGGTGAGGAGAGGGGAAAAAGAGGGGGTGAGTAACACGACAACAAAGGCTGCTTATTAGGATAGGTGAAGGGTCTTATCTGTGTGATAGACAGAATAGGCCGCAGGATGACTCACCTGAATATCCATTCGCAGATCTCGGTCTGGCAGTGGTTTGGGAATGAGATCGGGTGTGGAATCAGAGAATGTAGAAATCTCACCACAGGTGGAACTGAAAAAGAGTTTTCAAAATAAATGTAATAACAATCAAGGGCCCAATATTCAGAAAATGCTGAGCTCCTACATTTATGCTTCTAAATTTGTGCTTTATTTTCAGCCAAACTGAAAATTCATCTTAATTTAGGAGCTTAAAAGTTGTGCTCATAAATTTAAGCCTGTTATTCATTTGCTAGATTTATGAGTCTAATACTGAAAATCAGTGCTGAACTCCTAACTTCTTTTCCCCGCCCTAAATCCTGTTGCGACCCATTTTTTATTCTCCTAAATTCAGTGGCGTTCCTAGGGCGGCTGACACCCGGGACGGATCGCCGATGCGCCCCCCCCCCCCCCGGCGAAACAACACCTTCCCCTGGCAAAATGACACCCCCCCCCGGGTGCATTTTTACCTGCTGGGGGGGGGGGGGGGGCGCCGCGCGCCTGTCGGCTTCGCTCGTTCCATGCTCCCTCTGCCCCGGAACAGGAAGTAACCTGTTCCGGGGCACAGGAAGCATGGAACGAGCGGCACCGACAGGCACGTGGCATCCCCCCAGTGGCGTGCACCCGGGGCAGACCGCACCCACCGCCCCCCCTAGGAACGCCACTGCCTAAATTGAAGAGTTTAGTGAAATTTTGAGTAAAAAAATTATGCACTCAGCCCTAGTAAAATTTCAAAGAGACCAATTTATAAGCATAACTCCTGAAGTCCTTATCTAATTTATCTAGGAATCTTCACAATATTGACCCTTCATCTCTATCCTCCCATGTTTCAAACCTCCTCTCTACTGTGGCACCATCCACGTCTGTCAACGAGGCTGTTTCTTCTTACAACAATACTCTATCCTCTGCCTTAGACACTCTTGCACCTTTGATGACCCGCCCTATAAGGCGTACAAAACCCCAACCTTGGCTGACTTCTAATATCCGCTACCTATGTTCCTGTACCCGCTCCGCCGAACGCCTCTGGCGGAAATCTCGGGCCCTTGCTGATTTCTTACACCTTAAGTTCATGCTGACCTCCTTCCAATCTGCTCTTTTACGCGCCAAACAGGATTATTATATCCAACTGACCAACTCTCTTGGCTCTAACCCTCGACTTCTCTTCATCACATTGAACTCTCTCCTCAAGGTGCCCCCTCCCCCAACTCCTCCTTCATTATCTCCTCAGACCCTTGCTGAATTCTTTCATGACAAGGTTCAAAAGATAAACCTTGAATTCTCTACCTCGCCACCTCTCCCTCCATTAGTCCGTTCCCCTCTCTCTCCTTCCCCTCATTCCTTTTTCTCCTTTCCTGAAGTTACTATAGAGGAAACTACACTTCTCCTTTCTTCCTCAAAATGTACCACCCGTTCCTCTGATCCCACCTTCTTAATGCCATCTCACCTGCTCTTATTCCTTTTATCTGTCACATTCTCAACCTCTCACTTTCCACTGCAACTGTCCTTACTGCCTTTAAACATGCTGTGGTCACACCTCTCCTTAAGAAGCCTTCACTCGACCCTACTTGTCCCTCTAATTACCCACCCATCTCCCTCCTCCCTTTTCTCTCCAAATTACTTGAGCATGCTGTTCACCACCGCTGCCTTGATTTTCTCTCCTCACATGCTATTCTTGACCCACTATAATCTGTTTTTCGCCCTCTCCACTCAACCGAAACTGCGCTTACTAAAGTCTCCAATGACCTATTACTGGCTAAATCCAGAGGTCTATATTCCATCCTCATTCTTCTTGATCTTTCTGCTGCTTTTGACACTGTCGATCACAGCATACTCCTCGATACCCTGTCCTCACTTGGATTCCAGGGCTCTGTCCTTTCCTGGTTCTCTTCCTACTTCTCCATCCGCACCTTCAGTGTTCACTCTGGTGGATCCTCTTCTACTTCTATCCCTCTGCCTGTCGGCGTACCTCAGGGTTCTGTTCTTGGTCCCCTCCTCTTTTCTATCTACACTTCTTCCCTTGGTTCATTAATCTCATCCCATGGCTTTTCCTACCATCTCTATGCTGATGACTCCCAAATCTACCTTTCTACCCCTGATATCTCACCTTGCATCCAAACCAAAGTTTCAGCATGCTTGTCTGACATTGCTGTCTGGATGTCTCAGTGCCACCTGAAATTAAACATGACCAAAACCGAGCTTCTCATTTTTCCCCCCAAACCCACCTCTCCACTCCCCCCATTTTCTATTTCTGTTGATGGCTCTCTCATTCTCCCTGTCTCCTCAGCTTGAAACCTTGGGGTCATCTTTGACTCTTCTCTCTCCTTCTCTGCTCATATCCAGCAGATCGCCAAGATCTGTTGTTTCTTTCTTTACAACATCCGTAAAATCCGCCCCTTTCTTTCCGAGCACTCTACCAAAACCCTCATCCACACCCTTGTCACCTCTCGTTTAGACTACTGCAATCTGCTTCTTGCTGGCCTCCCACTTAGTCACCTCTCCCCTCTCCAATCGGTTCAAAACTCTGCTGCCCGTCTCGTCTTCCGCCAGGGTCGCTTTACTCATACTACCCCTCTCCTCAAGTCGCTTCACTGGCTCCCTATCCATTTTCGCATCCTGTTCAAACTTCTTCTACTAACCTATAAATGTACTCACTCTGCTGCTCCCCAGTATCTCTCCACACTCGTCCTTCCCTACACCCCTTCCCGTGCACTCCGCTCCACGGATAAATCCTTCTTATCTGTTCCCTTCTCCACTACTGCCAACTCCAGACTTTGCGCCTTCTGTCTCGCTGCACCCTACGCCTGGAATAAACTTCCTGAGCCCCTACGTCTTGCCCCATCCTTGGCCACCTTTAAATCTAGACTGAAAGCCCACCTCTTTAACATTGCTATTGACTTGTAACCACTTGTAACCACTCGCCTCCACCTACCTTCCTCTCCTCCTGCCTGTACACATTAATTGATTTGATTTGCTTACTTTATTTTTTGTCTATTAGATTGTAAGCTCTTTGAGCAGGGACTGTCTTTCTTCTATGTTTGTGCCGTGCTGCGTACGCCTTGTAGCGCTATAGAAATGCTAAATAGTAGTAGTAGTAGTAGAAGTTAAGAGCATAAATCCTCTGCACATCAGGCCCTAAGATTGTAAGGGCCGAGAGACAGGAAAGGGGAAGCTAGGCCTGCTGCTTTCTAAAGTCTGTGGAAGCGATGCAGCCATACAAGGCACAAATATGAAGGGTGCAAGAATTGTTCCAAGCCAACCATCTTCTCTCATTGGCAGTAGTGAAGCGGGCAGGATGCCAGTGGGCAAGTCATACAGGAAACAATTATAGCTCGGTACCGTCCTGGCTGGGTCTTCTAATAGGGGACAAATGAGAGGGGAAGAGATGAACAGAAAAATAGGGCAGGCAGAGAGGAGCGGTGGGGAGCTAGGATGTGTAATGGAGGATAGATGAGGGGTGAAGGGAAGAGGAAAGGAAAGCAGAAAGAAGAGCTGGGATGTAAACAGACTTCCTGGGGCAGGGGGTATGGGTGGTGGCAGGCTGGCTGGCTGGGGGGGGGGGGGGCGATGTTGAGACAGGTTCGCTAAGGTTGGGTGTATGGATGGACGTTGGCTGACTGGCTGAGACAATGGCAGACAAGGATGGGGAGCTGCCTAACTCGGAGTACCAAGTTATAGGGTATACGGGAGGCATACTTGGTTGGGGATAGCTTAGCTGGTACAGTAAGGCTAACTGGTTGGGGGAATGACTGACTGTCACGGTTGTGGCCGTGCCCTTATGTCCAGACCTACTGTTTCTCTGTATCTAGCTCTGTGACTTCTCCAGTCTGCCTTTTTTCCTGTTGTTGTTCTTCCTGTTAGCCAAGCCTCGCTTTGGTGTCCCTGCTTCTGCTTAATTTCCTACTTATAACATCATCAGCAAGTATAAGGACCCAGGGAGCTTTCCTGCATGGCCTTTGCAACAGGTATATTTTTCCCTTTACTTGTTGTACTGTTGTTTGATTCTGAGGGAACCGGTCTTCTTGTTAATCTGTGTCTCTGGGCACAGCCCTGAGCCCTGTGTGTGTGGTTTTGGTTTGAATCTATGGATTACTTTCCTGTTAGGTTTGCTCTCGAGCAAAGCCCTCTTCTGTTTCCCTGTGTGTGTGTGGTTCTGGTTTAAATCTGTATGGATTACTTGCCTGTTAACTTTGCTCCCAAGCAAAGCTCTGTTCTGTTTTTCTGTGTGTATGTGGTTCTGGATTGAACCTGAATGGATTAACTTCCTTGCAGTGGCGTAGCTACGTGGGGCCTGAGGGGGCCGGGGCCCTGTAGATTTGGCCCTGGCCCCCTGCTGACGATCCCCTGGAACCCCCCTCCCGCCACCAACTCTCCCCCGCCGTCGCCGCCTGCCCCGCCGCCGCATCAGATACCTGTTTTGCTGGCGGGGGTCCCCGAACCCCGCCAGCTGAAGAGAGTCTTCTTCAGCGCCCGAGTAGCGCCTTCGTTCAACGAAGTTCCTGCAATCAGCTGTTTCGACGCCTTACGTCCTGCACCGTGCATGTAGCCACGTGCAGGACGTAAGGCGTCAAAACACCTGATTGCAGGAACTTCGTTGAACGAAGGCGCTACTCGGGCGCTGAAGAAGACTCTCTTCAGCTGGCGGGGTTCAGGGACCCCCGCCAGCAAAAAAGGTATCTGATGCGGTGGCGGGGCGGGCAGCGACGGCGGGGGAGAGTTGGTGGCTGGAGGGGGGTTCAAGGGGATCATCGGCAGGCCGGCAGGGGGGTCCAATGTGGCGGCAGCGGCTCAGGGGGAGGGGCGGCTAAACTGTGCCCCCCCCACCTCGGGCTCTGGCCCCCCCTCCCTGCGAGGTCTGGCTACGCCCCTGCTTCCTTGTTATCTAGGCTCTCCAGCATAGCCTGTTCTGTTTCCTTGTGTGGTTTCCTTTGTTACCTTTCACTGTTCAGAGAGCCGGTTGTTGCCAGCCCAGCTGCTTTCCTTGATTATCTTGCTTCTGTACAGCTGTGTGTGCTCTGTCTCTGCCTGCCTTTCCTTTCCCTACCTGCCTGTGGATGCTGGCTGAGTTCTGGTAAGAACATTGTCTGTTTTTCCCTTTGTTTGCTTTAGACCTTTGACTGCAGTGTAAGCCCTGCTTCTTGCTGACTTGTGTTTTAGAAGCAGACTTTCCCTTTAACCAGCTTTAACTCTTTGTCTGCTGTGTTTGTCTCCTGATTCTTGTGAGTATTGCGCCTTACCTGATTTGTGTATATAAAGGCAGCTTTCCCTGTTTGCTTGCTTTTCCCTTTGTCCCTAGTTTCTGTTATTTGACTCTGTGGCCAGCCTTGTGTATTCTTATGAATGGATTCCTTTTACCCTTGAGTACTGTGTGACACAGCCTTGTGTATTCCTATAGGTGGCTTCCCTTTACCCTTGAGTGCTGTATGTTACAGCCTAGAGTGTTCCTATGAGTGGCTTCCTTTACCCTTGAGTGCTGTATGTTACAACCTAGAGTGTTCCTATGAGTGGCTTCCCTTTTTCCTTGAGTGCTGTGTGGTACAGCCTTGTGTATTCCTATAGGTGGCTTCCCTTTTTCCTTGAGTGCCTGGTGGCACACCTTTGAGTATTCCTTAGGGAAGAGGGAAGCCACTCTTCCCTGAGTGCTGTATGGTACAGCTTGGAGTGTTCCTTCATTAGTGGCTTCCCTTATCCTTGAGTCCTGTATGGCATAGCTGTGAGTGTTCCTTTATGTGGCCTTGTCTTGAGGTTTCCCTGTGTGCTTTCTATTTGAGTCCTCTTTGTGAGGTTTCTGTTTTGATTTTGAGTGGGTTGCTCTTCTTGTTATTTATTTAGACTTAGATTTTTGCTCACACCGTTTTCAGTAGTAGCTCAAGGTGAGTTACATTCAGGTACACTGGATATTTCTCTGTCCCAGGAGGGCTCACAATCTAATTTTGTACCTGAAGCAATGGAGGGTTAAGTGACTTGCCCAAGATCACAAGGAGCAGCAGTGGGATTTGAACCGGCCACCTCTGGATTGCAAGACCGGTGCTCTAACCACTAGGCCACTCCTCCACTCCTGTGGCTACTAGCTCAGCCTTGAGCAGTCTCTCTGTGTGGCACGAGTGGGCTGTTCTTCTGTTTAGCTGTATCTACTAGCACAGCCCTGAGTGTCCTCTCTGTTTGGTTTGGTTTGTGTTTGAGTGGGTTGCTCTTCTTGTTAGCTGTGACTACTAGCTCAGCCTTGAGTGGTCTCTCTGTGTGGCACGAGTGGGCTGTTCTTCCGTTTAGCTGTATCTACTAGCACAGCCCTGAGCGTCCTCTCTGTTTGGTTTGTGTTTGAGTGGGATGCTCTTCCTGTTAGCTGTGACTACTAGCGCAGCCTTGAGCAGTCTCTCTGTGTGGCACGAGTAGGCAGTTCTTCCATTTAGCTGTGTCTACTAGCATAGTCCTGTGCATCCTCCCTTTTCTGATTCTGTTTGAGTGGGTGGTTCTTCTGTTTGCTGTGACTACTAGCTCAGCCTTGAGCTACCTCTCTGTGTGATTTCTGTTTGACTTGCTTGGCATTATTCGTTTATAACTGTGGTTCTAGAACAGCCCTGAGCGTCCTCTCTGTTTGGTTCTGTTTGTGTTTGAGTGGGAGGTTCTTCCGTTTAGCTGTGACTACTAGCTCAGCCTTGAGCTGCCTCTGTGTGGCACGAGTGGACAGCTCTTCCATTTAGCTGGGACTACTAGCTCAGCCCTGAGCTACCTCTCTGTGCGATGTCTGTTTGACTTGATTAAGACTATTAATTTATAGCTGTGGTTCTATGCCCAGCCCTGTGCTGCCTTCCTGTGTGGTTTTCTTGTCTTTTACTTGTGGTTTCTACCATGTGAGTCTAAATGGGGTTGTCTTTTCCCCTTCAGTTTCTTTGTGCCTGTGTGTAGGGTCTTTTGACCCCTTGTTTGTGGCTCTGTTTAGTGAAGTGTGTGTGCACTGCTTGAGTAATACTTGCTCAAGAGATTTCATTCTGTTTCTTTTCCCTTCCCTCTGGTATGATTTGGTTCCAGTTTGGCCGTGAGGCCCGTACGCTTGAACTCTGTACAAGCGGGTTCAGGATCGGCCTTGTGCCTGAGTGGTCTATCTCCCTTTTCTGGTGGTGCTTGTTGCTTGTCTTGAGTGTGCTCTGTCTATTTCCCATGTCTGGTATCATTTGTATTCAGTGCCTGGTTCGCCTCTGCTCTGTGCCTCCCCAGAGGACTTGTCTGCTGCAGCCTGGCTGCAGCCCAAGGGCACTGACAATGGGGGCAGGCTTGCATGCTGGTGGAAGTAGGAGAGGGGGGTGACTGAGTGTGTGGGAGAGGCTTAGAAGGCAGGACTGGCGATGAGGTAAAAAATGAGGCAACAGAGAGAGTGGCGGTATGAGAGGGAGCAGGACCAAAATAGGGGCAGGGACACTTCTGTCTCCCAATCTGTATTCTTCCTTGATCTTTCCAGGGTGTGGCACTTCTTGCAGCATTAGCCTTGCCCTCTGCACTGCTTTTACTGCAAGACTAGCCCCAAGAAGGTGGGGGGGGGGGGGGGGTCACAAAAGCAAAAGCTAACTCAGGGTGTCACAACCCCTTGAATCAGCTCCACTTGTCCCCATTACACATCCTAGCTCTGTCACTTTTCCTGGCTTTCCTTGCTCTCCCCTGTCCTCATTACACACCCCGGCCCTGCCACTTTACCCAGCTCCCCCCTACTTACACCCTTCCCTCTTACACATTGTGACCCTGCCACTTTCCCTAGTTCTCCCTCCCCCTGACGTGTCCTCATTACAAATCCTGGCCCTGACACTCTCTCTCTGGCTCCCCCCTCCCTCTCACCTGTCCCCATTACACATGCCAACCCTGCCATAATCTCCCCTCCCCATTTACCCTTCCCTCTTCCCCATTACAAGAGATGTCAAGTTAGCTAGTTCCAGGCTGGAGCCTTTGTCAGTCCTGGTTTTGAACTTGCATCCTAAAGCATTGTGGGATTTGTAATGCCAGATCCTGCTCATTGAAATCAATGCTGCAGGTTCCATAATGCATAAGGACAGGGTGGTCAGACATCCAGGACTGTCCTAAAATCTCCAGCCTAGAACTGGGTAACTTGGCATCTCTGTATTACACATTGTGGCCCTACCACTTTCCCTGGCTCTCCCTCCCCCTCATCTTTCCTCGACATATCATAGCCCTGCCACTTTCCCTGGCTCTCCTTTCCCCTCACCTGTCCTCACAACATATCCTGGCCCTGTCACTTTCCCCAGCTCTCCTCCCGCTCACCTGTCCTAATTGCACATCCCAGCCCTGCCACTTTCCTCAGCTCTGCCCCTCCCCCCCCCCCCCCCCCCACAACTCACCTGTCTACATTACAAATCCTGGTCTAGCCACTGTCTCCAGCTCCCCCTCCTCACTCACACTTTCACATCGCAGCCCTGTCACTTTCCTTGGTTCTCCTCCCCCTCAGCTAGCCCTGTTACACATTTTACCTCTCCCCCCTCCCTCCTTTCCTGCCCAACTCTCCATCTTTTCTCCCTTTCACTTGTCTCTCCTTATACATCTCAGCACTATCAATGAGGGCAGCTGAGAGGGAGATGAGACAGAGCGACTGCCAAGGTTGGAAGGGAGGCAGGGAAGCTGGAACATGCAATGGGGACAAGTGAAAGGGTAAGGAACAGCAGTAGGGCAGGTGGGGGAGTGGGGAGAGGGAAGCTGGGATGTATATAATGAGGAAGGAGAGATGGGGTGATTGACAAGGCAGGAAGCAATAGAGCTGAAACATATGGGAAGGGCAGCAGGGCTGAGGGGGGAGGAGAGGAAAAGTGGGGTATATAATGAGGGAGGAGACAAGGGAAGGATGGCAAGGTTGGGATGCTGAACAGCAGATGGGCTGGGTCTCACTTACTGTCGATCTTCCATTCTCTTGGTTCTCCGGTCTGAGTTTCTCCTCAGGAACTCAGTCCTTTCTTCTACGAGGGTGATCTGTGGCCCATCCTGCAGCGACAGCGACCTCAAAAACTGCAGTGTGGCTGGTTTCAGCACTGCTCCTCCGGTGTGCATCTCTGATGCCCTCCCATCTGCCACGGCAGGGCCAGCATTGGCAGAGTCTGCTCTTCGGTTTTGTTCCTGCAGGGACTTCAGGTACAGCTCTGAATAGCTCCTGGTTCAGTGGGGCACAAAAGTCAGGATTAGGGCACCCAGTCAAGTTTAGGTAATTGCTACCAGGCTACAAAGAGTTATTAGACTGGATGGTTCTTGTACATCAAGCACCAGGTCTACCCAAGAGCAGTTAAGCCAGGTCTGGTTTCATCCGAGAGCGGCTAATCCAGACCTGGTTTTATCTTCGCCATTACTTTTATTAATTTGAAATCTGAAAGGGCCATAAATGCAATGGAGGCAAAACTAGGCCTGGCCCAGCCTCTTCCTCATGACTTGAAGTAATCGAAAGACCTTAACCAGGCATCAGATTGCAAGAAGACTTGAGTTATATATAGTTAGTGGGAAAGGGATCAGGGTTGGGGAGCCATTTCTGAAAAAGACAAGAAATGTGCATCCTTACCGTCTAGGCTTTCCGTTCTCCTCTGGTGGCACCACAGTGATGGTGACCTTTTTGGCGGTACGGAGCAGCTCTGCTGTTTGCTGAGGGCTGAGGCATACAAGAGGCTGGCCACACACCCTCACCAGACGGGCGCCGGGCTGCAGCCCTGCCTTTTCTGCAAAAGTAAAGCGCTCCACCTCTGTCACAAAACCCTCTGGATCCACCTGGAAGCCGAGCTGGCCAACACCATTCCGCAGCAGGGTCAGCTCCCGGGTCTCGCAGCCACGCGTCACCAGCTGAGCAGGGAGAAGGAGCAACAAGAGGTCAGCCTGATCAGCCATGGCAATGCACAGAAGAATAAATACATGTCACTTAGAGAATCAGTGGCACAGCTAGAATTTAGAACTAAGGCACAGAATCTTCAGCTTTTGAATTTTCCAATCTGTAGTTTATGATTGGCTGAAATCTTGCTAAAGACATTTGTAAAGGAGATTTTACTACTGTCAGACGCAGTTTCTATTACCTTTAGCAATTACTATTACCTCTCAGTTACAAAGGTCCAACAGAGTGATACTGAGGGGGGCGATGGATGTTATATATACATTGGATTCATTTAATTTGACTCAGTGTCTTGAGATTTCTCCCTTTTGGTTTAATTTCTAATGGAGCAGGATAAATCAAAGGTCTTCAGGGCTTATTTCAAAAGAGAAGACTTCTTTTTGTGGACACATATTTCCAGATGTAGCCAGGGCTACACAGGCACATCCTCAAATGTTTCTGCAATTAAAAGCTACTGTTACTACTGGGGGGGGGGGGGGGGGGGCTACTTTCTTTATTAAATTATTACATTTCCATGTAAATGTTTCATTTCATATACAAATTCTCAATATGTTTCTCTTGAACCTGATGAATTGGAGACCTTTCTTAAGGATAACAGAGGTAAGGATTAGGCTTCTTTAATTGCATTCCACCCAATATTTAAAGCGATTTAGCTGGCCGCTGACCGGTTAAATCGCTTGGTCGGGGCTAGCCACTAATATTCAGTGGCACTCAACTGGCTACGTGCGGCTGAAATTCATGGTTAGCACCTAACTCAAAGTCAGCTATGTTGGGGGCGTTCCGGGGTCGGAGTCAGGACTTGGCTGCTTAAGTGCTGATATTCAGCTGTTAACCAGCCAGGTTCAGGGGCCCTTTTACAATGGCGCGGTAGGCTCTATGCATGTGCAACATGCGCCAAAATGAGACTACCACCAGGCTAGCAAGCACCCCTGGTAGTAATTTTGGATTTGGCGAGCGCCCATAACACCTGGACAATTATTTTTTAAATTTCCTACCACACATGACGTTTCTGGCGTTAATCGGCAGTTGGCGCGTGCCAATCGGTCACCAGGCGTATAGCGCTTGAGCCCTTACCGCTAGATCGTTGGTGTTTAAGGGCTCAGGCTATAAATAGGTGCATGCTGGTTTCAATTTTATCGCAGGCCCATTGAAGAAAAGCCCTTTTTCCCCAGACGCGGTAAAAACTGCCCCAGCACATGGCCAAAAGAAGCGCTCGCACTGCCGCAGGCCACTTTTTACTGCAGCTTAGTAAAAGGACCCCTTAGTGCATTAATGGGACCTCATAAAAGTTTGTCCTATCTTTATGCAGCTATTTGAGCAAGCATTTAATTTAGGGGTGTGGGTGTGTTATATCGTCTCCACTATTTGTTTCCCTTTTTCCCCGCTTTCCCTATCCACCTGAATTGCCCCTTTCCTCTTTTGTTTTTACTGGGTTGTTGTCCTACTGTTGAATGCTAGAACCTGTCCTATCCACACATTGTAGTTCTTTTCAATTTTCTTATTTTGTTGTTAATTTAGATTGTAAACCGCCCCGATTTGCGAATCAGTTTTTGGCTATACAGTAAGTTTTTAATAATTTTTTATTTTATTTGTTACATTTGTATCCCACATTTTCCCACCTATTTGCAGGCTCAATGTGGCTTACATAGTACCGTAAAGGCGTTCGCCAATTCCGGTATGATCAAATACAGTCATGTTGTGGTAGAATAAAGTTCGTGTGAACAGACACATTAGGGAATCGTAGAGAGGAAGAGTTACTATGTGTCCATTACGAGCTTTGGTTTTGTTGTGTTGCAGGGTACAAGCATTTAAGTTGGGTCGGTAGGGTATGCCTTTTTGAACAGGTTAGTTTTTAATGATTTCTGGAAGTTTAGGTGATCATAAGTTAGTTTCACGGCTTTTGGTAATGCGTTCCATAGTTGTGTGCTTATGTAGGAAAAGCTGGATGCATAGGTTGATTTGTATTTGTGTCCTTTGCAGCTTGGGTAGTGGAGATTTAGGTATGTTCGTATTGATCCTGTTGTGTTTCTGGTTGGTAGGTCTATGATGTCTGTCATATACAGTATCCCGGGGCTTCGCCGTAGATAATTTTATGAACCAGGGTGCAAATATTGAAAGCAATACGTTCTTTGATTGCATTAACCCAGAGATTTTCAACCTTTTTCATCTTATGGCACACTGACAAGGCGCTAAAATTGTGAAGGCACACCATGAGTTTTTTTAAGGATATATGTTCTCTCCACCCTCTTCTCGCCCTGCCTTGCCCCCTCGAGTTGCTCCCCCCCCCCCCCACCACATACTTAACTTAAAAAAAAACCCACTAGTCTATAATATTATTTGATAAAGGCAAGATAAAAATTTAAGAGCTTCTAAGAAATGAGAAAAAAAAAACAGAAAGAAAAATCCAGCAGGCAACTGCAGGAGAAAGAGACTTCAACAACAGCTCTGACTGACACTTCAGTTACCTTGACCCTGAGAAGAAAAGCAATTTTTGGATGTCCCTGACGCTGGTACTCTGTGCATATACGAAAACTGAGCATGAGTAGAGAACCCACATCAGTGGCTCAGGAAGCAGTTGCTGACTGTCGAGCTGTGCTTAGGAGCTCCTGGGCATAGGGTTACCATATGTCCGGTTTTACCTGGACATGTTTTCTTTTTGAGGACATGGCCGGGCAACCGGGTGGATTTTGCCAGCCTGCCCGTTTGTCTGGATTTCTGGACAAATGGGCGGGCCCAGTGGTGTCCTATCCTCCACTCCACTCCCCTTACTATACTGCACTGGTGGTCTAGTGACTTCTTCGGGGCAGGAAAGAGCCCCCTCTTTCCTGCCCCCAGGGCCTGCATACTGTTCCTTGTGCAGATTCAAAATGGCTGCCGAGAGTTGATGTCTCGCAAGGCCGCTTCAACTCTTGGTGGCTATTTTGAATCGGCGCCGGGACCAGAGTCAGCAAGGAACAGTATGCAGGTGCTCCGGACAGGAAAGAGGGGGCTTGTTTCCTGCCCTGAAGAGGTCACTAGACCACCAGGGCAGTATAGTAAGGTAAGGGGAGGATAGGACACCCTTAGCATCCCTCTAGACCAGCCCAGACATGCCGTTATACACTTTTCTACCAGTACATGGAGCCTGAGGACAACTGGCTTTCAGTTATTCTCTAGTATCCTGTGCTGTCTAAGCCCACCAGTATTTCTCCAGCGGATGGTAGATGTGGGATCCTGTTCAGTCTAGACCAGGAGTAGGCAACTCTGGTCCTCGAGAGCCGCAGGCAGGTCAGGTTTTCAGGATATCCACAATGAATATGCAGGAGATAGATTTGCATACCATGGAGGCAGTGCTTGCAAATCTATCTCCTGCATATTCATTGTGGATATCCTGAAAACCTGACCTGCCTGCGGCTCTCAAGGACCGGAGTTGCCTACCCCTGGTCTAGACTAGTTAGAATATGTAGGGCCATTTCAGGGGTTCCTATTTAAAAAAAAAAAAGGAAAAGGAGCAGATATTGAAGAGGAATAAAATAAATAAATAAGCAAGCAAGCAAGCTTCTCTGGGGTATCACACCTGGGTGGCTGGGTCCCTCTCTTCCCTCCCCAAGGTCTGTTTCAGTTTTGGGTCCATGGTGGACACATTTGTGTCTCAGCTTTTCTTCTGTGAGGACAAGGATAACCTTGAGTGCCCATTAGAGAGGCGGGCAGGTAGGCAGCGGGCAATTGGGATTACAACAAAACAAAACAAAAGAGCAGCACCAGTACAAGGCAGCCTGCTGGGTGGTGTTAACTTAGGCATGTTCTTCCTCATCCAGTAAGGGCTGGTAATTCTTGTGTGTATGAGGGTGGGAGGGGGGGTGTTTCTCTACAGCTGCACATTGCAGTGATGACAGTGCAAGCTGAAAGAGCCTAGCACTTGCAGCAGCAGCCACATTGTAGTGGAAGAGACAGGCCATTGCTGAATGTGTGAGGAGCAGCAGGATGCCTGGATTCCAGAAGCTGACGTGGCCATGGCTGATGGTGTGGGCAGTAGTACGGGGGGAGGCAAATTTCCAAGGGGGAGAGCCTTGCATTGGTGATGGTGGGAACTACCATCATCTTGGATGCATCTTGGAAGACTGATTTGGCCCTTTTGCAGAAGTGCATAGTAAGTGAGGAGAACCCACAGGGCTGTCAGGTTTTTCACCAGAGTTTCTTGTTTTGATTCACCAGGCCTTTTGCCTTAAACAAGCAGGGACCAGTGGTCCTAAAGAGACAGACTGACTTGGGAGCAGAATTTAGGGGGAAGCTCAGAGGGGTCCATAGCCTCACAGAAATTGACTGGAGGGGGTTCAGTCCCAAGACGCCTGGGGGAATAAAGAGATGAGCTCCCTGATTTGATCACACAGGTCATAGTGGCCTTAAAGATTACGGAGAACTGCCCAAGTGATAGCACTCAGAAGGACCTCCCTCTGGAAGAGATAAGGAAACTGGTAACCTTCCCAGTGTACAGGGTTATGAAGGACATTATTGAGGTTGAATAGGATTCTCTACATGTGGCCTTTAGGATCAGTAGGTTCATGATATGAATGTATAAAATTCCTGTTGAAGAGAACATAGTAATATAGTAAATGATAAAGACCTGAACAGTCCATCCAGTCTGCTCAGCAGTCACACTCATATCAAGTCATGATTAAAGCAACAATGAATGTGATATGAAATATTTGATCATTGTCTCTCTTTGGCATTTCTGGGACATAGACCATAGAAGTCCGCCTTTGTCCTGTCCTTAGGTTCTAATGACTGAAGTTGCCATCAAAGCCCACTCCAGCCTATCCAAATCCGACTTGACATTTGAAGGACACAGACTGTAAAAGTCTCCCTGGCACTGTCCTCACATTTCAAATTACTAGAGTTTCTGTCAAAGCCCTCTCCAGCCCATCCTAAACCGGACTGCCATATACAGGACCCAGATCGTACAAGCTTGTCCAGAACCGGTTTTAGTTCTTCACAGCCAGAGTTGCTATCTAAGCACCAGTCGACATGCAACACAGATGCAACCATTTAAGTTTTGTTTTTCATATCATTCAGTTTGTTCATCCCACACCTTTTTGAATTCCATCACCATTTTTTTTCTTCACCACCTCCCTCAGGAGGGCATTCCAGGCATCAACCACCCTCTCTGTGAAAAAGAATTTCCTGACATTACTCCTAAGTCTACCACCGTGCAACCTCAATGCATGTTCTATAGTTTTACCATTTCCCTTTCTCTGGAAAAGGGGGGATGAAGTATTTTTTTTGTATAACCAAGATGGCCACCAACCCAGTAGAAGGGGGTTAGGCCCTCAAAGATCCTCAGGATTGGAAGATGAAAACTATTTTGAAACAGGTTTTGATGTTTCCATTCTAGTTCTACAGGCGGTGGTCTGCAGAAGTTATGTGGTCCAGGCATGTTTCAGAATTTCATAATACCTCCATATCACTCCATGGTGCGATTTCACCTTAAGTTTTGTGCGCAAGTCTGGTCACCATAACTCAAAATAAGATATATATGTTACATAAAGTATAGAGAAGGGCGATCAAAATGATTAAGAGGATGGAATGACTCTCCTTTGAGGAAAGGTTAAGAAGCTAGTGCTCTTCAGTTTGGAGAAGAGACAACTGAGGAGACTATAATAAGAACTACAAAATCCTGAGAGGAGTGGAATGGGTAAACATGAATTAACTGTTTACTCTTTCCAAAAGTACATGGTAATACTTTTAAAAAAATAGGAGAATTTTTTTTCATTCAACAAATAGTTAAGCTCAGGAACTCGTTACAAAAGGATGTGGTAAAAGCGGTCAGTGAATATAGGTTTAAAAAGGTTAAGGTTTGGACAAGTTCCTGGAGGTAAAGTCCATCTTTTTTACAGATTAACTGGCTGTGCTGCAGCTCTGTCTGTACATTTTAGACTTAGCAGCTCTGTCTCTGAATCTCCCCCACAAATTCAAACTTAGTGGGTGTGACCTGATTCTCTGTTAGAGGGGCAGCCTTCTATACCAGTTTTTCTTGAGAAATCCATCTTTTTTACAGATTAACTGGCTGTGCTGCAGCTCTGTCTGTACATTTTAGACTTAGCAGCTCTGTCTCTGAATCTCCCCCACAAATTCAAACTTAGTGGGTGTGACCTGATTCTCTGTTAGAGGGGCAGCCTTCTATACCAGTTTTTCTTGAGAAATCCATCTTTTTTACAGATTAACTGGCTGTGCTGCAGCTCTGTCTGTACATTTTAGACTTAGATCCCTCCCACCCACCCCTCTACCCACCCACCCCTAGGGTGATAGTTCTTATATACCCTCCCAAGCAACCTAATCTGCCTGCAGATAACTGCTCTGTCTCTGTGTTCAGGCTCTTCACCTCCTTTCCTCCCACATTTTTCAAACATAGTGGGTGTGACTTGTTCTTACTGGGCAGTGCCTACCTGCCTGCTGCCTACCATTCCAGTTTTAAGCCTCTAATCCAGCTCTGCCGTTCTATCTATCGCTTAACACCTCAGTCACTACATATATACCCATAACACCTCAGTTACTACTTATGGCCCCTTTACACATTCTCTTCCTTGCCCTGTCCCTTCCTAATCTTTTTCCCCTCCCCCTACCGCTGTCTACCACTGGAACTCACTGCCCACCCATGTCCTCTCCCATCTTGCTCACTACTGCAATACCCTACTCACCCCCGTCCCTCACCACCTCACCATCTCTCCTGTCCCCCTCCTCCTTCCTAGCTCTCAACCTTCAACACTTCCTTCCTGCCATTAACCCATCCCCATTCCTCTTAAGCGCATCCCGTCTTCGTCGCCTTCGTCGCCCTACCTCCCCCACCCTCCTCCGCACTCTCTTGCTCCTCCTCCTGCTATCCGCAGGAGACATCAATCCCAATCCAGGTCCCCCACACCTGTCTTCGTCCTATCCATGCAAACGTTTCCGGGATGTCTCCAATCTCATATCTATTCCCCTCCTCCCCCCCTCTTCCCTCCCCTTCTCATGTGCACTGTGGAATGCCCACTCGGTCTGCAACAAACTTCCCTTCACCCACGATCTCTTCATCTCTCATTCCCTTCACCTGCTTGCCCTAACTGAAACCTGGCTCTCCCCTGACGACTCTGCCTCAGTTGCGGCTCTATGCCATGGAGGCTATCTCTTCTCCCATACTCCCCGCCTAGTTGGCCGTGGAGGAGGCGTCGGGTTACTACTCTCGCCCTCCTGTAGCTTCCAACCCCTCCTCCTACCACAGTCTCACTGCTTCTCATCCTTTGAAGTCCACTCCATCCGTCTATTCTACCCGTTGCCACTCAGAGTGGCAGTCATTTACCGCCCCCCTGATAAATCCCTCCCTTCCTTCCTCACCGACTTCGATGCCTGGCTTTCTGTTTTTCTTGAACCCTCATCTCCATCCCTCATTCTCGGAGACTTCAACATACACGTTGATGACCTGTCCAACTCTCACGCTTCTCAGTTCCTCACTCTAACATTATCCTTCAACCTCCAGCTTTGTTCCACCACCCCTACTCACCGTGATGGCCATTGCCTTGACCTCGTCCTCTCCTCTTCCGGCTCACCCTCCAATTTCCACACCTCAGCTCTTCCTGTCTCTGATCATCACCTGATCACCTTCACACTTCTTCACCCTCCCCCTCAGCCCCGCCCAACATTAACCACTACTTCCAGGAATCTCCAGATTATTGACCCTCCCACCTTATCATCTAGTATTTCTAATCTCCTCCCCTCCATCATGTCCTCCGAGTCTGTTGACGAGGCTGTCTCCGCTTACAATGCCACTCTCTCCTCTGCTCTGGACACCCTTGCACCATCCACCTCCCGTCCCACAAGGCGTACTAATCCCCAGCCCTGGCTGACCCCTTGCATCCGTTACCTTCGCTCCTGCGCCCGATCTGCTGAACGCCTCTGGAGGAAATCTCGCACCCATTCAGATTTCCTTCACTACAAATTCATGCTATCCTCCTTCCAGTCCTCACTATTCCTTGCCAAACAGGACTATTACACCCAATTGACTAATTCTCTCAGCTCTAACCCTCGTCGTCTCTTCGCCACCCTTAACTCCCTCCTAAAAGTGCCCTCCGCTCCCACCCCCCCGTCACTCTCTCCTCAATCACTGGCTGACTACTTCCGCGACAAGGTGCAAAAGATCAACCTTGAGTTCACTACCAAGCCACCTCCTCCTCTTCACCCTTCAACCCTCTCCCTCAACCAACCAACCCAGACCTCTTTCTCCTCCTTTCCTGATATCTCCGAGGAGGAAACCGCCCGCCTTCTTTCCTCCTCAAAATGCACCACTTGTTCCTCTGATCCCATCCCCACCAACTTACTTAACACCATCTCTCCTACTATCACCCCCTCCATCTGTCATATCCTCAACCTCTCTCTCTCCACTGCAACTGTCCCCGACACCTTCAAGCATGCTGTAGTCACGCCACTCCTCAAAAAACCATCACTAGACCCTACCTGTCCCTCCAACTACCGCCCCATCTCCCTCCTACCCTTCCTCTCCAAGACACTTGAGCGCGCAGTCCACAGCCGCTGCCTTGATTTTCTCTCCTCTCATGCCATCCTTGATCCGCTTCAATCCGGTTTTCGCCCTCTTCACTCGACAGAAACAGCACTTTCTAAAGTCTGTAATGACCTGTTCCTTGCCAAATCCAGAGGCCACTACTCCATCCTCATCCTCCTGGATCTATCCGCTGCTTTTGACACTGTCAATCATGACTTACTTCTTGCCACACTGTCCTCATTTGGGTTCCAGGGCTCTGTCCTCTCCTGGTTCTCCTCCTATCTCTCCCACCGCACCTTCAAAGTTCACTCTCATGGATCTTCCTCCACCCCCATCCCCTTATCTGTTGGTGTTCCCCAGGGATCGGTCCTTGGACCCCTTCTCTTCTCAATCTACACCTCTTCCCTGGGCTCCCTGATCTCATCTCATGGTTTCCAGTATCATCTCTATGCTGATGACACCCAACTGTATCTCTCCACACCAGACATCACCGCGGAGACCCAGGCAAAGGTATCGGCCTGCTTATCCGACATTGCTGCCTGGATGTCCAACCGCCACCTGAAACTGAACATGTCCAAGACCGAGCTTATCGTCTTTCCACCAAAACCCACTTCTCCTCTTCCTCCACTTTCTATCTCAGTTGATAACACCCTCATCCTCCCCGTCTCATCTGCCCGCAACCTCGGAGTCATCTTTGACTCCTCTCTTTCCTTCTCTGCGCATATCCAGCAGATAGCCAAGACCTGTCGCTTCTTCCTCTTTAACATCAGCAAAATTCGCCCTTTCCTCTCTGAACACACCACCCGAACTCTCGTCCACGCTCTCATTACCTCTCGCCTGGACTACTGCAACTTACTCCTCACCGGCCTCCCACTTAGCCATCTATCCCCCCTTCAGTCTGTTCAGAACTCTGCTGCACGTCTCATATTCCGCCAGAACCGATATACTCATATCACCCCTCTCCTCAGGTCACTTCACTGGCTTCCGATCAGATACCGCATTCAATTCAAGCTTCTCCTTCTTACCTACAAATGCACTCAGTCTGCTGCCCCTCACTACCTCTCTACCCTCATCTCCCCTTACGTTCCCGCCCGTAACCTCCGTTCACAGGATAAATCCCTCCTCTCAGTACCCTTCTCCACCACCGCCAACTCCAGGCTCCGCTCATTCTGCCTCGCCTCACCCTATGCTTGGAACAACCTTCCTGAACCCTTACGCCAAGCCCCCTCCCTGCCCATCTTCAAGTCTTTGCTTAAAGCCCACCTCTTCAATGCTGCGTTCGGCACCTAACCCTTACCGTTCAGTGAATCCAGACTGCCCCAATTTGACTGCCCCGATCGGACCGACCGTTCACTTGTCTATTAGATTGTAAGCTCTTTGAGCAGGGACTGTCTCTCTTTGTTAAATTGTACAGCGCTGCGTAACCCTAGTAGCGCTCTAGAAATGTTAAGTAGTAGTAGTAGTAGTAGTAAACTGCTTGTGTTGGAGTGCCTCAAGTAAGCCCATGTTTTTAAAACTGCATCCCCTCACTGGGTCACCATAATGGAGCAGGGCTAGCTGGCTTAGCCAGTCATAGAAAATTAAAGCCTCAGAGTGGGAACAGAACAGAGAGGCCCTGACTAAGGAGTAAGGGATCCTCCAAGGGTGTTCCAAATTGGGGTTGCGGTGTTCGAAGACAGGTCCAAGGTAAGGCAGGAGCCATTTTATGCCTATGCCTCTATAATCTTTGTACAAGGTAACAAAATAATGCCAAGGTAGGGAATTTTTTCCTTTGGTCTGCTGAAATTCTAATCCTTTAGTCCAGGCCAGGCCTGAGTTTGAGTGACTGTGAAGACAAGACTACTTTGGTTAATTGTGAAGACAAAAATAGTGCACACTGAGACTATGGGGTCCTTTCAGGGATAAGGGCTGCTGGAAGATTATATGAACTTAAAGGAGACTTGGCTTTGCTTTCCTTTCCTTTTTGAATATAAATAAAGTGCATTATTTTACCTAAGTGTCTGTATCTGTGAAGGCTCCATGCCTGGCCGCCATTCACACTACCACACTGTTATTAAGGTAGACAAGGGGAAAGCCACTACTTATTTCCTGGGATCAGTAGCATAGAATCTTGCTACATCTTGGGACACTGCCAGGTACTTGTGACCTGGATTGGCCACTGTTGGAAGCAGGATACTGGGCTAGATGGACCATCGGTCTGACCCAGTAAGGCTACTCTTATGTTCTTAATTTTTCTGGGCTGAGCTGGGCTTAGATAAGTCAGTTGATGGAGTCAGAGTTAGCTGCCTTATAGTGGCAGTCAGGTAGGAAGAGTGTTCCAGACATCTTTAGACTTGACAAAGGCACACCTCCATATTACCATTTGACAGAGTCATCAGAAGTTTCTAGAGGGCACGCAATGAAGCTACAATGTAGTAAATTTAAAACAAATCGGAGAAAATATTTCTTCACTCAACGTGTAATTAAACTCTGGAATTTGTTGCAAGAGAATGTAGTAAAAGCAGTTAGCTTAGTGGGGTTTTAAAAAGTCATTATTAAAATGGACTTGGGGAAAATCCACTGCTTATTTCAAGGATAATGTATTGTATTGTTTCGGGATCTTGCCAGATACTTGTGACCTGGATTGGCCACTGTTGGAAACAGGATGCTGGGCTTGATGAATCTTTGGTCTGTCCCAGTATGGCAGTACTTATGTGCTTATGGTGTAACAACATGCCGTAGTTACATTACTCCTCAAAAACCGTTCATTGGACCCTACCTATCCTTCCAACTATCACTTCATCTCTCTCCTCCCTTTCCTATCCAAGATACTTGAATGTGCTGTTCATCGCCATTGTCTTGACTTTCTTTCATCTCAAACTATTTTTAATCCACTTCAATCTGGCTTTCGCCCTCTTCATTCAACTGAAACATAACTCGCTGAAGTATCCAATGACCTGTTCCTGGCCAGATCCAAAGGTCTATCCTCATCCTTCTTGATCTATCTGCTGCTTTTGACATTGTTGATCATCGCCTACGCCTTGATACGCTGTCCTCACTTGGATTTCAGGGTTCTGTTCTTTCCTGGGGTTTTTTCTTCTCTCCCATCACACTTTTAGTGTATACTCTGGTGGATCCTCCTCCACTTCTATCCCACTATCAGTTGGTGTACCTCAGGGCTCTGTCTTTGGACCTCTTCTTTTCTCTATCTATACATCTTCCCTTGGTGCTCTGAATTCATCCCATGGTTTTCAGTATCACCTTTATGCTGATGACTCCCAGATCTATCTCTCCACACCAGAAATTTCAGCAGGATTCCAGGCCCAAGTATCAGCCTACATGTCTGACACTGCTGCCTGGATGTCTCACTGCCATCTGAAACTAAATATGACCGAGCTTCTTATCTTTTCCCCTAAACCAACCTTTCCTCTTCCCCCATTCTCTATCTCTATGGATAACAATCTTATCCTCCCTGTTTCATCAGCTTGTAACCTTGGAGTCATCTTGACTCTTCTCTTTCTTTCTTGGCACATATTCAACAGACTGCTAAAACCTGTCGTTTCTTTATCTATATCACCAAAATTCGTCCTTTCCTTTCTGAGCACACTACCAAAACCCTTATCCACACTCTTATCACCTCTCAGACTATTGCAACTTGCTTCTCACAGGTCTCCTACTAAGCCATCTCCCTCCCCTTCAATCTGTTCAAAATTCTGCTGCACAACTTATATTCTGCCAGTATCACTATGCTCATATTAGCCTCAAGTCATTTAATTGGCACCCTGTTTCTGCATACAGTTCAGACTCCTCTTATTGACTTACAAATGCATTCACTCTGTAGCTCCTCAGTACCTCTTCACTCTTATCTCTCCATACACTCCTCCCCGGGAACTCTGTTCATTAGGTAAATCTTTCTTATCTGTACCCTTCTCCTCCAATTCAGACTCCATTCCTTTTATCTTACTGCACCATATGCCTGGAATAGACTTTCTGGGCCAGTACGTCAAGCTCCATCTCTGGCTGTCTTCAAATCTAGGCTAAAAGCCCACCTTTTTGATGTTGCTTTTAACTCTTAACCCCTATTCACTTGTTCAGTACCCAAGTCAGTTTTATCATTCCCTCCTTAGTAATTCTCTTATCCCTTATTTGTCCCGTTTGTCTGTCCTGATTAGATTGTAAGATCTGTCGAGCAGGGACTGCGTACGTCTAGTAGCACTATAGAAATGATAAGTAGTAGTAGTAGCTACTTTGCAGCACTGGACCAGAATTTCTAGTTTTGTGCCCTTCTCTTTGCACTGGTAACAGCTGCACTGGTAACAGCTAAGAAACTTCTCTAATGTGATGGTAGTAGCAGGAGTCCTGGCATAGAGGGAATTTTAGTACATCCCTAGTTGGACAATTGCCTGATCTGAGCAAAGTCAAAGAGGTTATGAGTCAAGCGGTCAGGGTTTTGGAGGATTTGGGCTGGGTAGTCCACCTGGCCAAGAGCAAACTGTATTCCTGCCAAGTAGAATATCTGGGAGTGTTTCAATAGCTGGTAAGCTTGGGTTTTCCTACCAAGGACAGAGTGAGGAAGTTGTAATCCTAGATCAAGGGGCTTTTCTGCTGGGGAAGCCCTCGAGCTTGGGATTATCTTCAGGTTCTGGGATCCATGGCAGTGGAAGCTGGAATTGGTTAGGTGGCCCAGGGCTCACATGTGGCCTCTGCAGAGAAAGTTGTTATCTCATTGGTCTCTCCGGTCGCAAGATCTCGAAGTCCATCTTCTTCTCGAGAGAAAGTGAGGAGCAGTCTTAAGTGGTGGCTTCTAAATTCCATATGGAGAAGGGAATTAGTCTGGAGTCTCTGGAGTAGATAATTGTGATGATGGATGTCAGCCTCAAGAGCTGGCGGAGTACACTGTCTCAGACAAGTGTCACAAGGTCTCTGGTTCACAGAAGGAAAGATATGGTCAATCAATTGTCTGTAAGCACAGCAGTTAGCACTGCAGACATTTTTGATTTTATTTTGATTTATTTATTTGGAGAATTTATAGCCCACACATTCAGAAAGATCATCACAGCAATGAACATTATGAGATCAATATTTAAAGTGATTTAGTGGGCATGAAAGGCTCCTGCATGATTAAATCATTCTCAGTGGGCCAGCACTGATATTCAGTGGCATATAACTGGAGTGCTGCTGAATATCAGCACTAACTAGCCATTTTAAATCTGATCAGAAGAGGGGCATTACGGGAGCAGAGTCGGGAAGAAGCAAGAAATTATGCAATACCAACGATATTTAGTACCAGTGTCCGCATAGCTAAGAAGGCAGATATGACTGCACAAAAAGCAGTCCTGTTTGGCTTTGATGGTGCTGGCACTGAATATAGGCTGGAATCTACATAGCTTTAGAGTACTAGCCTATAGTCCTCAATTTGCTCCTCCTCTCTCCACCCCCCCCCCCCCCAACATGATCCAACCCTTCTTCCAACCCCTTCCCAACCAGAGAAGCATCCACTGAAACTCTTCAACCAGAGAAGCATACCCCCAAACCAATCCACCCCTCCCAATCCCACCAAACAGAGATGCACCTCCATGCCCCAGTAGGCTCCTCTTAGCCTATCCTCACCGTCCCTGGAGATCCAGTGGATAAAGCAGGCAGGAAAGAACCTCACTCACTCCTGCCCCTTGCAATTCCAGTGGGAAAATGGCCACAAACTCTAGCAGTAAGCTTGTGGCTGCCATTTTCCCACCAGAGTAACCAGAGGCAGGAGCAATGGGGTTCAATCTTGCTGGAGGGGGGCCTATTGGGGACTGGGAGCAATCTCTGGTTGGGGGAGGGTTGGGAGTGGGGGTCAGATCAATTTGGGGGGTGCTTCTCTGACTGGGGGGGTGGGAAAGGGGTAAGATCATGTTGGGGTATAATGAGACAAACTGATATCCCCTTACGTGATACTAAGTAAGGACCCACATAAGAGCTGGTAATCAGCATATGCCCCATGGCCCCGGATATTCAATGCCAGTGCCCAGACATGGACTGTCATTGAATATCCTGGCATAATTTAGCTGGCCAAGGTCAGCACTTAAAAAATGCTGACTGCTGCCGGTTGAATATTGGGGATATGAATAATCAGTGCTCATAACTGAAATAAGCCAGCGTCCACACTTATCAGAAGGCCATGCTAGGCCAAACATAAAAATCCTAAAATAAAAAGAAACAAAAGGAGTAGGACTGCATAGAACAACCAGAAAGAAGTTCAGCAAACCACATAAGGGATGGAGGTTGGCAATCAGCCCATTACTTCAGGGCAAGCCGGTCCTAGTGATGTCAGACAATGCAACAGTGGTGGTCTACATGAATCAATAGGGTGGCATAAAGATTCTACAGATGGCCGAAGAAACTTCCTGTCTTGTGGAGTGAGTGGAAGTGAGCCCCATGTATCTGTCCGCAGCACATGTGGCAGGAGTGCAGAACGTTCAGGTAGATTCTCTCAGCAGAAACATGCTGGATCCAGAAGAATGGAGTCCGTCATGGCTTTGCAAGAATGGTCCAATGTTGGAGCTAACCTGTTATGGATCTCATGGCAAAAGTGCCAAGATTTTTTTCCATCAGAGAAGAGTTTCTAGTGGAAGGAATCAACACCCTGGTGCAGCCTTGGCCTGGGAGGTGCTGTGGTGTGTGTTCCCTCCATGGCCAATACTGGGAGAATCATTCAAAAGAAGGAAACCACAAAGTTTTGGTGGTGGTAGTGGTGCCAGATTGGCTGAGGAGGCCGTAAGTATGAAGATCTGATTTGTCTTTTGGTGGAAACTGCTCTTCAATTTCCTATGATGAAGAACCTTCTAGTGTAAGAGCCAGTGCTTATGCAGGACCCATCTCCATTCTCTTTTATAGTTTGGCACTTGAGATGGCTAGGTTGTTGAAAGCAAATTAATCCGGCATTTGAGAAAGAGGTCTGCATTCTTGGCTTACATGAGAATGCTGAGGATTTTTGAGGGATGGTGTCAAGAGCGTTGTAATTCCTTCTTAGGTCATCTATGGTGGAGATTTTGGAATTTTTGCAGGTTGGCCTCAACAAGGATTAGCATTAGCATCTCCAAGGATGCAGATTTCTTCATTGGCCTGTTACAGGGGATTAAGTCAAAGGTACGGCGATTATGCTGCACTCAGATGTGATTTGGTTGTTGAGAGGTGCAAGAACATTGAAACCTCCTAGAAGTCCAATAGTTCCTCCTTAGGATTTGAATTTGGATTTGTCAGCCTTAGTGTAAATTCCTTTTGAGCCTTGGAAGTCAACTATGGTGAAGAATGTCGCCTTGAAGACGGTGTTTCTCATATCTATCTTTTTTGGCCAGAATTTCAAAATTACAAGCTTTATTGTGTAGGGAGCACTTCTTGTTAGTGACAAAGGATAAGGTGGGGCATTGGCCAGTGCCCTCCTTCCTTCCTAAGGTAGCTTCCTCATTCCATGTTAACCAGAGTATATTGCTTCCTGTGGTGGGAAAAGCAAGTAGTTCTGAGGAGGAAAAACAATTGCATTGATTGGATATCATAAGGGCATTGTGTGAGTATCTGTCAAAGACAGAGGATTGTAGGTGTTCGGACAGATTGTTTATGCCTTTTGGAGAGACACAGTGTCAAAGGTGACTATAGTAAGGTGGATCAAGGAGGTTATTGCCTCAATGTACATTCTGAAAAGATGAAAGGTTCCCTTGGTTCTCAAAGGTCACTCTACGAGGGGTCAGGTGACCTTTTGGTAGGAAATTCCCCCATAGGAAATTTGGTCCTCTCTGCATTTGTTTATGAAGCATTATTGTTTGGATGTGCAAAAACATCAGGATGTGGAGTTTGGGGGCCAGTATTCTGAGCGCAGGATTTTTTAAGTCCCACCCTTAGCAGTTACTGCTTTGGTACTTCCACACATTTGGACTGGTCTGGAGGGATGCTAAGGAAGGAGAAATTAGATCTTATCTGCTAATTATCTTTCCTTTATTCCCTCCAGACTAGTTCAGAACTCATCCAGTTTCCAGTGTTTTGGTAGGTGAAGATCTGAGAGAATGAAGGTAAAATGATCCAGTGGTTTTGTTCAGAGTGGGATTGTTTTCTCTTATATTAGACTCCTGATTATTCTTAACATTTCCAAGTCTGACTGTTGGTAACTGTTCTCTAATATTAGGGGTTACTCTATTAATGGTTTAATCATTTCTTAGAATTATCATCTTGCTTTGATACAAAAATACTGGCAGACTTAGACTGCATAGGATACATATAGTGTGAAGTCAGTAGTTCTCAGTCTCCATATGTTGGTATTAGTATGTATACTCACACGTCTGGACTGGTCTGGAGGGACTAAAGGAAAGAAAATTAACAGGTAAGATCTAATTTCTCTATTGTCCAACAAAATTTGCTGTTATCACCATATGCATTCTCTGTGGGAGGCAAGCTCAAGTTGGAGACATTGAACAGAGTTCTAGGATATTTTTACACTGATGGTTTATTAATCCCTCAGAGTGGGTACATTAGTACTTTCTCTTACTGCTCTCTTCTCCCCTTTCTTCTTTCATGTTGCATCCTCCTCCTTTCTATCCTTTTTCCTATGTTCTCTCCTCTATAGTATTTTTTTAAATATATATACTGCTGAGGCCTTCACAAAGACATATAGTGGTTAACTAGTACAATTTTCTATACAGGTACTAGTACTGTCCCTAATAGGCTCACAATCTAAATAGTATATATATTGTACCTGGGGCAATAGAGGGTTAATGCCCCTAACTGTTCCAAACAAAGCTCTAAAAATAGCTCTGGAACAACACAGGGCTTTACCGCCCCTATGATTAGAGATAATAGCATGCAAATTTATGCGCACTATTATCTCTGATCATAGGGTAAAGTGCGGGAGGATTGTGCCTGAATCCTCCAGCACTTGTTTGACACATTTGGGCTGTCAAAAGCCCAGACCTGTTTAACACAGACCCCAAACAGCAATGCCCTGGTGGCCTAGTGCCTCCACCAAACCCCCACCCCAAGCCAGCGACACGGGGGCTGGAAGTCTGGTGGACCTCCAGTCCCTCCAACACCCCTGACACAAGTTCATGGCGCGCTGCCCGCTGATCATTGGGGAGGAATATGTTTAGCATACATTTGTGTGCTACTTGTGCTAAGAGCCCTGGCTGGAGCTAGACTCTAGTACTCGGAGAAGAACCAAGAAAGACTCACAAGCTGTGGTTGGGGTGGGGTTGCCCTACCAGCCACAGACTGTATTCAGGCCTTGCCAGCCTGAGGCCTGCTTAAGACTTCTTATTGAACTACAGAGGCGTTGTATCTTTTGTTCCTGGGACCTGTGACGTAACAGGCCTTAGGATTCAATTAAATAAACACTTTATATCTCTTTGTCTGGCTGTTTTATTATTTCACAGGCCCAGTCTCAACCCTCATTCGGGGTGTCACACTGCACAATCGCATATGCACAAACAAAAGTGCATGCATGGAAAGCATGTGCCTACTTTCATGTGGTCTGTGAGTAAGCACCCCAATGGGGTGTAGTTTGGCCAATGTACATGCATATTTATAGGCTAGAAGGGTACACGTATTGAGGTCTCACACACACACACACACTCTTACACCTTTTTCTCATAGCTTATGCTGGGCGCTATGATGGATGGCTGTTCTGTTCAATCCTGAAGAAGAATCATCAAAACATGAATTCAGGCAGGTTTTGCCCGCACGCACGTTTGTCCGGATTTCTGGACAAACGTGCGGGCGGGCGTGCGGCCGGCGCCATGGGTCTCCCCTCCCCTTCCTTACTATCTGCCCTGGTGGTCTAGTGACCTCTTTGGGGCAGGAAAGAGCCCCCTCTTTCCTGCCCGGAGCGCTGCCTTGCCCTTCATCCTTCTCGGTCTCGGCTGGGGATTCAAAATGGCCGCCGAGAGTTGAAGTCTTGTGAGGCCACTTCAACTCTCGGCGGCCATTTTGAATCCCCAGCCGAGACCGAGAAGGATGCAGGGCAAGGGCAGGCAGTGCTCCGGGCAGGAAAGAGGGGGCTCTTTCCTGCCCCGAAGAGGTCACTAGACCACCAGGGCAGATAGTAAGGAAGGGAAGGGGAGGGGAGGGGAATATGTGACGGGGCAGGTTGAGGATCTGAAAGGGGCGTGGTGTGAACGGGGCAGGGGCGTGGTTTGGGCGGGCAGGGGCGGGGCATGTGTCCTCTTTTTCAGAGGACAAAATATGGTAACCCTAATCCTGGTGAACTGGCTTTGATTCCCACTGCAGCTCCTTGTGACTCTGGACAAGTCACTTAACCCTCCATTGTCCCCAAGTACAAAATAGGTACCTGTATGTAATATGTAAACCACCTTGATTATAACCACAGAAAGGCAGTATATCAAGACCCATCCCCTTTCCCTATAATTGGAGGATATTACACTAAGTTTTTTGTTTTTTTTTAGATGGAGGATTTTGATGCCTTGGATTCAATATATTTTGAAAATTGAGACAAATGATTTTTTTTCTTGAAATTAGACATAAATTAATTACAAGTTGACAACTCTAGGTACCAATTTGGATCAATGATTACTTTGAATGTGAAACAGAACTGAAAGTATTGAAAATGTTTACATTTCTTACATATATAATGGCCCAAATGGTGGTGTAGCCAGTATGCAATGGGGTGAGGGGGGGGGGGGAATGGTTAAAACGGAGGAGCAATAAGTATACAGTTTCCCCTTCCCCAAATCAGCATATGTCACTCACTAATCGCAGAAAGTAATGGTGAAGCTCTATCGTGCTACTTCTCACCATCCTACCTTCCCTCCACGATGTGCAACCCAGCAACAGGTGCGCATTAAACCCTTGCGAGCGGCACATCCCGTTCACAATCTTGCAAGATCATGAATTGGATCTGCACCCTATGAGGTTTAAACATGTGTAAAAAGAACCAATGAAAAGAGAAGACTGCCCTCAAAGCACAACACAAGAAAAACAATTGGAAGAGACCAATGTAATTCCAACCAGGGGAAACACTTTATTGATAATACTAAAAATATATCAGATACATAGGCTGATAAGTCCAAAATATCAAGAAGATTGAATGGGCTCAACAAAGTCCTGCGTTTTGGTGCGGCAAGTGCCTGCCTCAGGAGTCAGACAGTGCTCTTATGTTGTTTCATCATTTTGATGGTATTACAGCTTTATGTTATAGTGTGATGTATTGGCTGTACTGTCATTTACTGGCTTACAATTTTCCATTGTCAACTAGACTGGAGTATCTCTGACTCCTGAGGCAGGCACTTGCTGCGCTGAAATGCAGGACTGCGTCGAGTCCATTCAGTCGTCTTGATATTTTGGACTTGTGCATCTCCTGGCCGTCTATGGTAATTTGCACTGAAGGTGGTTAGGCTGGAGAAATTAGAGGAGCCTGAGGCAAAAGTGGAGGGGGCTGGACCCCTCCAGGCTCTGTCCATGGCTACAACCTGGGTCAAAAACAACTTTAAAAAATGTGTGTTGGGGGGGGGGGGGAGGAAGGACTAGTATTTTGTTGTTATTTTGAGATTATACCAGCATTTTGGGGTTTTTTGATCCTGTGGTTGCTGCCTTTATAAAACAAACTTCAAATAGACACCAAAATTGCCACTATAACACTCAAATTCTGTTATCACACCTTTTTCCATGAATACAATTCTTCAGTTAGTGAAATTGGGGCCAGTGACCCCTCCACTCTAGATACCTCTTCCACCATGGGATCCTACCTGCAGACGGTGTACAATCTCCTTAATGTCCTCCTGCCGCTCCTCCGCCACATTCATGGAGATGTAGTCCCCTTTCTCGTAATAGATATCAATGGAGGTCTCAGAGAAGGTCCAAGCAAGGATGTCTCGGCAGGAGCAGTTAAAGATCACCCTCCGGTCTGCACCTTCAATAAGGACCAGAAAGACAGCTGAGATTCCCAGCAGACACTTCAGCTCTAGCGCCCTTCGGCTGTCCCGGGCATGCATGCTCCAGACCAGGGCACCGGCACTTTGCATCTCTGTCCCTTTTGGCCCCTTGGATTTCTCTTTCTTTTTGCTGCCTAGAGAGATGAGAGCAAATTTGGAAGTGGACTCAATGGTGGTGGTAGTGACATAGTTAGTGGCCAGGTCCCGGAGGTACTCTTGCCGCGTGCGTGTGGCCATGGCATAGAATTTCTCAGACTTTTCTGCTGCGTTTTCCGCATTGATGGCTTTGGCCAGCAGGAAGTCCCGGAAGGCCGCCGACTTGGGGAAGAGGTTCTCCTCAGGGATGAATGGCCCAAAGAGGGGGATGTCCTTGGTCCGGCTAACTGACACACTACAAAGGAAAAAGAATAGAGAGGAGAATCTTCAAAGGAGCGGCACAGAACAAGTGTCATACCTAAATCACGCCTACATCACCAACATCAACCAACAGGGTCAGCACAACATGGTAAGCCAGGCGTGGGGCACCAATGTTTGGGGATTGCCAAAATGCTGTTGGTGGGAGCATAGCCATTTTGCACCCTTGGCGGTGCAGAGAAAGGTGTGAATTTGGTTTCAGGGGGATGCCAGGAACTCTTCAGCTGTTAGTGCCAACTAGATTGACGTCAGCAGCTTGGTGGTGGACAGGTACCAGCTAGAAAAGCCAGGTAGGCAACCAGCACCAGCCTCACTAGTTTTACTAGATGTCTGAATTATTGCAAAGCTTGATTGTAGGATATGGATAGGCAGTAAAAAGGTGTTGGCAGTATGGCAATGTGTACACCCATCTTCCCAGAATGGTGGAGATCCAAACAGGAAGATAACAAAAGCTGGCTTGGATAGCCTACAAATGCTCAAGGGGCCGGCTATTGGGATTTATCCTTAGCAAGGGAGACTAGAATGGGTTGAATGGATGAGGCAAATGGGTTTTTTTCTGCCACCATCCTCCACCTTATCCACTTGCATGGGATCTGCCTGTGGCTCACCTGTAAGTGGTGTGAGGCAAGCACGGGATGTGAGCTTGGACGATGATGAAGACGTGTTGGAAATGAGAGCGGATGGTTTTGGGTGTGAACGGCAGCGCCCCCGGCTCCTGGAAGACAATGGTCACAATGTCGTTGCCGATGTGCCGTTTCCGCAACAGCTGTTGGAGTGGGGTGAGACAGAAGAGAAAAAAGTTATAACCATAGGGTACTCCAGACCCTCAACCCCTCCATCCCAGCATCACTTCTGCTCACCTGCTGACGGTTGTTGGCAGTATATGGAAGCATCGTTGAGACATGGAACATGATTTCATACTCCTGGTATGTTGTGTACAAAGAATGAGTCCCAGTGGAGTCCACTGCAGAAGAGACATATAGTTCACTAATATCTCTGGACTGCGTCCCAGGGGTTATGCAGCAGTGCTCACAGAGGTTAACAGAATACATTTTTTTTTATACAGTGCCACAGGGTTAAAAGGTGCTGTACAGCAGCGGTCAAAGAGGAAAGATAATGCTTAGAGGACAATTAACAAAAGCCATTTATCTGGGCAAAAGGGTGTCTGAAAATTCCCCACCTTGCCATACTTTTAGGTGGGTTAAAGGGAGGCTTTCTGGGTGGGAGAGGGGTCCGGGGGAGGGGAGGGGGAAGATAAGGAAATAGTGCATGAGCATTGCATTTTCAAATGTATTCTCCAGACCAATTTAACCTGCACAAAAAGTAGGTACAAACTTGGTGAACAATTTTCAAGGGAGAGTAGCCACAGACTTTACACATGAGGGGATATTTTGGAAACCATCCTCTAATGCCCCATTACCCAATAAGCATAGAGCAGACACTTTGTCTGAATATTCAGCAGCATTGTCCAAGCAGAATGATGGCTGAATATTTGGGTAAATCTGAGTTGAGTTTCTTCTATTTGTTTGCACCAGTTTTGTCACACTGCCCTAAGCATTCCTCTAACCCAATGTTTCCCAAGTCGGTCCTTGAGTACCCCCTTGCTAGTCAGGGTTTCAGGATATCCACAATGAATATGCATGAGACTGATTTGCATACACTGTCTCCATTATATGTAAATCTCTTTCATGCATATTCATTGTGGAAATCCTGAAAACCTGACTGGCAAGGGGGCATTCAGGACTGACTTGGGAAATACTGCCCTAACCCAGCCCTGTAGAGTCAAGATAACTTTTTCTACACATTAAGAGAGAGGGGGTATTTTGAAAGGGGAAGGCTTATGCAGATAAGAGCTGATATTACCCACATAAATCTCCCGAATACTAACCTCTACATGTACACTCTTATTATCATGGTAGATATGGCAACGGATGCACACTGGTGGACATTTCGGTTAGGATAAAGACAGTGGCAGCCTTTGGAGGCCCATCTTGACAGGTAAAAGGCAAACTCACTTTTGTTATCCAGCTGTGCCCGGTACTTGTCAAAGCCCTTCAACTGCACCTCGTCACCCAGTAACTGTAGGAACTCGTGGAAAGCTGGGCCTGCTGTCTCATTGTTGTACATCTCTTCCTCGGTGCTCTGTCCGGCCTTACAGTACATCACTCCAATCTTCCGCTGGAAACTTAGCTGTTGGGGAAGGCAGATGAAGTGGGAGGATAGTTAAGTGTGTCACGCTTGTGTGCCAAAAGGCACTGGAGTCCAATAGGGAGCACACACCAGTACAATCTGCTCAGTTTGTACGCTGTTCAGGACATGTCTGGTCCTGGCTGCACCTATGGTGTGCAACAAAATGTACCTCACAGCCTGTGACATACTACGTGCCTAAAGAAAATTCTATATCAGGTTGCTTACTTTTACATGTCAACTGTGTGCCTAAATGTACACAATAGTGACATTTACAGGGGCATTTTCGAATGGGGATGCCCATCTCTGAGGACGTCCCCGTTAAGTGGCGGGTCATCCCGTATTATCGAAACAAGATGGGCGTCCATCTTTCGTTTTGATAATACGGTCGGGGACGCCCAAATCTCAACATTTAGGTCGACCTTAGAGATGGGCGACCTCGGTTTTCGCCGATAATGGAAACCAAGTACGCCCATCTCAAAAACGACCAAATCCAAGGCATTTGGTCGTGGGAGGAGCCAGCAATCTTAGTGCACTGGTCCCCCTCACATGCCAGGACACCAACCGGGCACCCTAGGGGGCACTGCAGTGGACTTCATAAATTGCTCCCAGGTACATAGCTCCCTTACCTTGTGTGCTGAGCCCCCCAACCCCCCCCCCCCAAAACCCACTCCCCACAACTGTACACTACTACCATAGCCCTAAGGGGTGAAGGGGGGCACCTACATGTGGGTACAATGGGTTTCGGGTGGGTTTTGGAGGGCTCCCATTTACCACCATAAGTGTAACATGTAGGGGGGTGGGCCTGGGTCCACCTGCCTGAAGTGCACTGCACCCACTAAAAACTGCTCCAGGGACCTGCATATTGCTGTGATGGAGCTGAGTATGACATTTGATGCTGGCATAGAGGCTGGCAAAACATGTTTTTACATTTTTTTTGGGTGGGAGGGGGTTGGTGACCACTGGGGGAGTAAGCGGAGGTCATCCCCGATTCCCTCCGGTGGTCATCTGGTCAGTTCAAGCACCTTTTCGAGGCTTGGTCGTGAAAAAAAAGGACCAAGTCAGCCAAATGCTCGTCAGGGACGCCCTTCTTTTTTCTATTATCGGCCGAGGACGCCCATCTCCTAAGCACGCCCCAGTCCCGCCTTCGCTACACTGCTGACACGCCCCACGTGAACTTTGGTCATCCTCGTGACAGAAATCAGTTGAGGGCGCCCAAAATTGGCTTTCGATTATGCTGATTTGGCCAACTTTGCGAGAAGGACGCCCATCTCCCGATTAGTGTCGGAAGATGGGCGTTCTTCTCTTTCGAAAATGAACCGTGCTAGCCACCTACCTGTGAAAATGTCATTTGGGCATCTAAGTGGTATTCTACAGATAGGCACTCAAATGGCATTGTGTGTATTTGCAAGGGGGGGGGGGGGCATTCACATGGGCAGACCATGAGTAGAGCAAACATTTAGTCAGGCGATAGAATACAGTAAAGTGCTACATTTCAGTGCCCTCATTTACAACTGCCATACAGAATAGGCTCTTGCCTATGTGTTACTGGGGTTCATAAATGGACACTTAAGCGGGCAACTTATAAGGGCTGATATCCAGACTGCAGGTAGCCGGGCTGCCTCCTGTGGTCAGTGCTGAGCCCGGATATTCAATGCCAGGCCATTTCCAGTGACCGGCATTGAATATCTGGTTTATTTTTGGCTGGTTCCAACTTAACCGGCCAAGCCGATATTCAGTGCTGGCCAGTTAAGTTTGAACTGGCCAAAGATACATTGAAAATCAGAGGATAGCTAGTTATATCGTGCAATATAACCGGCTATACACTAGGTGCTAACCGGCAATATTCAGAGGGAGGTCAGCTCTCTGGGAGCCTATTTTATAAAGGCACATAGGCATTTTAGAAACATCACACGTTATCATGCTGAATCTGACATATCTAATCATCAAACTTCTTTGGTTGGAAAGTGGATCACATACCAAACAGGTTGACAGCACAAACTGTAGCCTTAACTGTTGGTTTCATAATCAGTTCAAATTTCAAAATATATGTTTTAACTGCTTAGTGAATGTGCAAAACTAGGTCTCGATTTAATTTCTTTACATTATCTTCAACCTTAATTTAATTATATTATCAAAAATTATTAAAACATTATCATTCAGATCTTATTTTAGCTATCAGAATCCAAGTTCTAGCATGACATGAAGTTTCACATAGACTCGACATTGGGGAACTCAAATTTCTAATTTCTTCCGCCATTACGAGACTGGGAGACTGGGCATCTGAATGACAGATGACATTTAATGTGAGCAAATGCAAAGTGATGCATGTGGGAAAGAGAAACCCAAACTTTACGTGATACAAGGTTCCACATTAAGAGTCACTGCCCGGGAAAAGGATTTAAGTGTCATTATTGATGATATGTTGAAACCCTCTGCTCAGTGTGCGGCGGCGGCTAAGAAAGCAAATAGAATGTTAGGTATTATTAGGAAAGGGAGAGCAAAAATGAGAATGTTATAATGCCTTTGTATCACTCCATGGTGTGACCACACCTTAAATATTGTGTGCAATTCTGGTCACCGCATCTCAAGAAATATATAACAGAATTAGAAAAGGTACAGAGAAGGGTGACGAAAATAATAAAGGGGATGGGACAACTTCCCTATGAGGAAAAGCTAAAGAGGCAAGGGGTCTTCAGCTTGGAGAAGAAATGGCTGAGGGGAGATACAATAGAGGTTATATAAAAAAAAACTGCATGGAGTAAAAATGGTAGACATGAATCCCTGAAATTTTCTGCTCAGTGTGTGGCGGCGGCCAAAAAAGCAAATAGGATGCTAGGAATTATTAGGAAAGAGATGGTGAATAAGACCGAAAACACTATAATGCCTTTGTTTCGCTCCATGGTGTGTCCGTACCTTGAGTATTGCTTTCAGTTCTGGTTGTCCTATCTCAAAAAAGATATAGCGAAATTAGAAAAGAAGGGCGACCAAAATGATAAAGGGGATGGAACTCCTCTCGTATGAGGAAAAGCTAAGGAGGTTAGGGCTCTTCAGCTTGGAAAAGAGATGGATGAGGGGAGATATGATTGAGGTCTACAAAATCCTGAGTGGTGTAGAATGAGTAGAAGTAAATCGATTTTTCACTCGTTCCAAAAGTCCAATGACTAGGGGACACTTGAGGTAGTTACATGGAAATATTTTTTTCACTCAACGAATAGTTCAGCTCTGGAACTCTTTGCCAAAGGATGTGGTAACAGCAGTTAGTGTATCTAGGTTTAAAAAAAGGTCTGGCAAATTCCTGGGGGAAAAGTCTATAGTCTGCTATTGATGCTTGCCCTGGGATTTGTAGTATAGAGCGTTGCCACGATTTGGGTTTCTGCCAGGTACTTGTGACCTGGCTTGGCCACTGTTTGGAAAACAGGATACTGGGCTAGATGGACCATTGGTCTGAACCAGTATGGCTACTCTTCTGTTCTTATGCTTATTTACTCGTTCCAAAAATGCAAGGACTAGAGGGCACGCAATGAAGCTACTAAGTAGTAAATTTAAAACAAATCTGAGAGGGAGGTCCCGTGATGCATTGAGAGGAACGGACGTGTTTTAGTTCCTCGCCGAGGCAGCCCCGAACCTAAGCGCCCGAAATCATCTTGAAACACAAACCGGAACACCCAGACCAAGAAATCACAGCGAGTCCAGTGTATGGACCCCTTCGTTATCAGGGGAAACGTCGAGATGCCCGGAAAAGCGGGGAAAAAAGACGTTGACAAAACGCAAGCAGCGGGCGAATCCAAGATGGCGCGTAGCCCGGGATCAGGACAACAAACACAGCCGCCATTTACCACCTTGCAGCTCCAGCAAATCACAGAGGCGGTAAAAGGGGCTCTGGAACCCCAACTAAAACAGCTATCGGACCAAATCGCGGGGCTCGAGGAACGATTGGCAGATACAGTACGCCGAACCGGCGAATTGGAGAAACGGATGTCTGATAGTGAAGACGGAGCGGCGGAGAGACAGAAAACAATGGAGGAGCTGCAGAAACAAGTCCGCCTGCAGGACTACAAAATAGACGACCTGGAAAACAGGTCAAGGAGATCGAACATCCGCATAGTAGGGATTCCAGAAACAATCACTGACTCACTGCTGCCTACCATTCTGGAAAGATGGCTGAAAACGGAATTCGCCCTCTCAGACAGCGTAGGCCCACTGTGTTTGGAGCGGGCCCACAGGATGGGCCGCAAACAAGAAGGAATGATGCGGCCACGCGTAGTAATAGCAAAAATCCATAATTTTATTCATAAAATGGAGATTATGAGAGGAGCCAGGCAGAAACGAGAAACATTGCAATATGAGGGAAGCCCGGTAAGGGTCTTCCAGGACTACTCGCCAGCGCTTCAGGAAAAGAGGAAGCAGTTTACTCCTTTATGTAAAGAGCTTTTTGAGACTAACAATAGATTCATGCTTATCTATCCTGCACTACTAAAGATACAATATAAAGGAACCTGGAAAACATTTGAAACGCCAGAAGCAGCAAAGAAGTTCATGACAACTATGGAGAGGAGCATGAAGGACCAGACTTGAAAAACAGGATGGATGCAGATCAGGGAGAGATTCCATTTTTTTTTTCAATGGCACGGTGAGAAAATGCTATGCCAGGGTAGAGACTGCAATGTAGAAAGGACTTTAAAACTTTCAGTTATATGGATGTTATACAGAATGTTTAAAAAGTTAAGAGAAGTTAACAATGTTTTCCACAGGGCGAGAAAGGAATGACTTAGCAGAGGAATGGTAGAAGGGAAAGGAAATTTAAAAAATGTAAACTCGGTTGGAGTGGAAAGACCATAAGGGGCAGGTTAAAATGCATAAGGAAAGGTCGGGCTGGGGGGAGGGGTTGCCAACATCACACAAGACTTCTTCTTCTTGTATAGGGAAGAGATGGGGATATATGGGGGGTCACAAAGGGTAGCAGAAGAAGGGAGGGAGGGAATGAAGGGGAGGGGGGACAAACAGAGGGTAGGGGAGAGGGGTATAGATGACATAAAGTATGGTACAAGGTTGTTGAAGGCGAACATAATATGTAGCATTAGTAAGACCTATTATAGGAAAAGGCGACAACTGCTAAAGGGGCAGAGGGGAAAAAGAGAGGCTATCGGGCGAGGCTGGGCGCCTGATGGCAAGGAACACAAAAACACACAGAATAGGAATAGACCTATAGGAGGTTATGGGTAAAGGAACCCGGATTATCACCTGGAATGTGGGAGGAATTACATCACCAATAAAAAGGGCAAAAATATTAACATCATTAAAAAGGCATAAAGCAGATATTGCGTGCCTCCAGGAAACACGGTTAACCATAGAAGAACATAAGAAACTAAAAAGGAGTTGGGTGGGGGAAGTACATGCAGCAACACAGGAAGGCAGGAAAGGAGGAGTGGCAATCTTGCTTAGAAAAGGGTTACAGGCCAGGTCAGAGCTGATTAGTGCAGACCCCCAGGGTCGGTATGTGATAATACATTTGTGGTTACAAAACAGGGAAATTTTGTTATTAGCACTATATGCACCGAATAATTATGATAAAGCCTTTTTTAAAGAAATAATTCGCAAATGTATACCACACCAAACCCTAAAACTAATAATAATGGGAGATTTTAATCTGGTGGGAGACCCACAGATGGACTGTTCCTCTCCAAAGGGGGCACACCGAGGGGGCCCTAGATCTAGAGCTCTTTCAGATCTTAACCACCAATTAAATCTGGTGGATGCTTGGAGGGCACTGCACCCCGGGGAGCGAGATTACACGCATCTCTCAAGGGCACATGGCACATACTCAAGAATAGATTACATACTAGTAGATCAAGGGCTATTCCCGTGGGTGCTGGAGGCTAGCATAGGCCCGGAAGAAATTTCTGATCACGCGATGGTTTGGATAGACCTGGAAGCACCACCGTATTATCAAGGGGCAAGGGGATGGAGATTTCCGACATACTTGTATAAACAGAAGGAGTTTGTTGGATATCTCCATCAGAAATGGGAAGAATTTGAAACCTTTAACCAGCAGCATTCAGAAAACCCGATATTATATTGGTCCACAGCAAAAGCAGTGCTTAGGGGAGCGGTAATTGCTTATGTGAGCGCCCGAAATAAGAAAATTGCTAGAGCTATAGTACAGTTAGAAAAGGAGCTAAGCATAGCAAAAAAACGCTTGGTCAGGGACCCTACAAGAAACAATAAGGAGGCACATCATGCAGCACAGGTAACTCTTAATGCACTGTTGCATGAGAGGGCTACAAGAACCTTACACTATCAAAAATACAAATTCCAAAGATATGGAGATAGGGTAGGACCGATGCTGGCTCGCATAACAAAAACATGGGGGCCCTCTCGAGTTATCACAACCATAAGGGATCAACAAGGAAAAGCTCAGAACAATTCAGAAAAAATAGCAGAGATATTGAGAACACATTTTTCAAAGTTATACACATCCCCAGGCCAGCTAGATCAACAACAACTAGAAGAACATCTGACAGCGTTGGGGTTACCACAAGTGGGACAGCAGGGGATAGCCCAATTAAATGAACCTATATCCGGGAAGGAACTACAAAAGGTATTAAAAACGTTAAAACACTTTAAAGCGCCTGGCCCCGACGGACTTACTGGGGAATTCTATAAATTATTACAGATGCAGATCACAGGGCCCTTAACGGCGTACTATGATCAAGTGGTGGAGCAGGGTACATTCCCAGATCATGCCAATGAGGCACAAATAATCTTGCTGTTAAAACCCGGGAAAATAGCTGACAAGGCAGACTCATTCAGACCGATTTCCCTGCTGAATGTAGAAGTAAAGATACTGGCAAGAATACTGGCAGACAGACTGGCCGGTATATTGCCTGAGTTGATCGGCCAGGAACAGGTGGGATTTGTACAAAATAGACAAATAGTTAAAAATATGAGAAAATTGTTACTAGCCATAGCGCACTGCCAACAGCGGGAAACACCAGCTATGGCGGTTAGCTTAGATGCCGAAAAGGCTTTTGATAAAGTAAATTGGCAATATATGTTTGGGGTGTTGGGCCACATGGGATTCCGAGGTTGGTTCCTACAGGCGATCAAGACATTGTATACAGATCCCAAAGCATTAATAAGTATCAATGGAGTGAATACAGAAGTGTTTCCAGTGAGCAGAGGTACCAGACAGGGGTGCCCTCTCTCCCCATTACTTTTTATACTAACAATAGAGCCTATTATCCAGACTATCCAGAGGGGAAGAGAGGTGGAAGGGATAGAAGTGGGTGGAGAGCTGGTAAAGGTGCTGGCATTTGCGGACGACCTTCTGGTGGTAATGCAAAATCCTAGAAGCTCCATGCCGAATTTATTTTCTATAATAGAAGATTTTGGGGTGCTATCAGGTTTTACCCTTAATGTTCAGAAAACACAGGTGCTCGATATAATGGGAGAAAATAAAACATCTTGGAAAAACCAATTCCCCCTAACATGGGAGGGGGACTCTCTTAAGTATTTAGGAGTCAGAATACCAAGAGATCTTTCCAAGCTGTATGAAGTTAATGTAACAAAATTAATGACAGACACAAGAGCAGCATTACACACCTGGTCTACATATCCAATATCATTATTAGGCCGGATAGCGCTATTTAATATGATCATTATACCTAGATGGTTATATACTTTTCAGGTCTTACCATTATATTTAAAAAGCAAAGATGAAAAAAAGTTGAATCGAATTACACAAGCTTTTTTATGGAAGGGCAAAAAACCAAGAGCCCCTATAGCTATATTACAGACCCCGGCAGAATACGGGGGTCTGGGTTTAATTAGTTTGAGGCACATAACGGTAGCAGGAGGGATGAGACATATTACAGATTGGTACAGAGACATGCAGCACTACACAGCAACAACGATGGAGTTAAAACTGATGGGGGACACTCATTTTAGTCATATGTTACATTCAGGAACAGGAGTTCACCCAGAGGTTCTTGAAATGACAGGAATTATGCCCACCGCGCGAGCAGTGTGGCGCTGGGTGTGCAGGTTGCATCAGTTTAAACACACAGTCACACCTTTTCTGGCGCTTTGTGGGAACCCTTCATTTCCACCAGGAAACCTGTATCCTAGATTTGTAGTGTGGAAAACTAAAGGGATCACTTATCTGTATCATGTACTGACTGTAGAAGGGAAGCTTAAACCATTTCCAGAATTGCAGAAGGAATTCTCCTTGCCGGACACAGACATATTTCATTATTACCAACTGCGGCACTATGTGAAAAGTTTGGAATGGGAGAATTTAACGGAGGACGTCCAAGAAGAGTTAGCAGATGCCTTTTCACTCTCTGCACAACAGAAGGTGCCACTATCCTTCCACCACAGGCACATCAGAGATACAGCATCAGAAATACAATATAATGTTATAGCCCAAGCATGGAATATGGACTTGGGTCTAACACTGCCTGAAGAAATATACAGAACGCACATTTTAAGCATGAGAAGGTCAATGTGGGCCCAGTCGCACTGGGAATTACAATATAAAGTGGTACTGCGCTGGTATATCCCGCCCAGAAGAGCTTTCCATATGGGAATATCGCCAGATGGCGCCTGCCCTAAGTGCGGGGGGGAAGGTGCAACTTTAGGACACATGTTTTGGACATGCCCACATATCCAACGTTTTTGGACACAAGTTACACAACAAGTGAGCAGATGGTGGGCGACAAGTTGGAAACTGGACGCCGAACTGTTGTTTGGCCGACCGGCTTTGGGAAAACCAACACCAAAAGGTTTGAGAGACTTTGCTGTGCGGACTACTGTTATGGCAAAAAAGGTTATCCTCATAAAGTGGCTATCTGCAGAGGAACCAAATGTCCAACAATGGCGAACACAAATGATCACACTATTGCGCCTGGAGAGAGTTGGAGTGGGAGATATATCATCATCAGCAGGACAGAAATTTAAAACACGGTGGGCTCCGTTTTGGATGACTTTGTCCCCGGCGGCAAGAAGCCGCCTGTTGAACATTTGAACATTTATAGATATTAACAGTGACAATCAGGCCTGTGGCAACCTTGAACTGGAAATAATGGGGAGAGGGGAGGGGAGGGAGAGGAGGGGGGAGGGAGGGGGGGACAAGGGAGGGGAGGGGGGGAAAAAGGGGGAAAAAGAATAAGATGTTCCAGTTGTGGGAGTTCTGTTTATGTATAACACAGTGATAACTTAATGGAAGATAAAACGGAAATGTTATGATTGTTTGGAAAGTTGAACATCAATAAAAATGATTGAACTATAAAAACAAATCTGAGAAAATATTTCTTCACTCAATGTGTAATTAAACTCTGGGTTTTGTTGCCAGAGAATGTTAGCTTAATAGGGTATAAAGGTTTGGACAACTTCCTAAAAGAAAAGGCCATAAGCCATTATTAAGATGGACGTGAGAAAATCCACTACTTATTTCTGGGATAAGCAGCATAAAATCTGTTTTACTGTCTTGTAGGGCTGCATTTCAATTAAATTTTTTAATTGCAATTAATTGTGCGATTAAAGCCGGCAGTCCATTGTTGGGAGGGGGGGGCACGCATTTCCTCTCCATCCCCTCCCCCCCACATTAGATATCATACCTTTGCTGGTGGGGATGCCAAAGCCCGCCAGTCGAAGAAATCCACTGCCAAAGTGGCCCCCTTCCTCCTTGTGCTGCCTCAGGGGTGAGGAAGACGGTAGGGTGCCTCCAGCCGCCCATGCCTGCACTCCATGGGCATGCTCAGTTCATGTATTATTGTTCTTGTGGTTGTCTGAGTGGTGCCACATCTGAGTTTGTTTGACCAGTGGTTCAACCATCTTGCTGTGGCTTCAGGGTAATGCGTGGTTGGTCTATGTGCTGGTTTCTATGTAGTGATTCTCGATCCAGGTTGGTTGGTGTCTCTGTTTAAATGTGATTAGACAGACACCAACCAATCCAGAGAGGACCATTACATAAAAACCATCACACAAACTAACCACACAGCATCACCCTGAAGAAAGCCATAACAAGATGGCTGAAACGGTGGTCAACCAAACTTAGATGCAGCACCACCTGGAAAGCTGCAAGGACAATGTTTTGATAATTATAGATAATATTTGAGTTAAGATTGAAGAGAGTGTGAAAAAATGCAATCAGAATATAGTTGCTCACATTCACTAAGCAGTTAAAAAGTTGTATATATATATATAAATCTGCACTGATAATGAAACCTATCAGCTAAGGCTATGATGTATGCTATGAGTCTGTTTGGAATGAGATCCACTTTCCAACCAAAGAAGTTTGATGATTACATACATCGGGATAAATATGATAGTTCAGACGGAAGCGTCACAAATTGAGTTGGATTTTAGTTTGAGTGTTTGAATTTATAACATCCAATTAATTTAAAAGCGATAAACATGCCTTCATAAAATAGGCATATTTCTGGACATTTCTTTAGGCACCCTGTTATAAACCCCCCCCCCCACCCCCCCAAAAAAAAGCTCCATACACAAATACAAAGACTGGCAACAGGCACGCACATGCATCAGCCATCTAAACACAATTGAGTACACAAACACATGTACTAGTTGTGTATCCAAACATACCCCCTGCTCATCCAGTTTGAGGAGTGTGTCAGGCACTTTGGGGGAGTTGGACGCCAGGCGGAGGCAGTGCAAATTCAAGGTAGGGATCACATGCTCCAGAAGCTTCTTGGGAGACCACCCTCGGGGTGTTGCGTGGCGTGCTGCTGAAGGTACAGCCTCTTCCAGGATAGACCCACGCAGAGTCTTCAGCTGAAGGAAGCAGGAGAAGAGACTGAAGGACATGGCATGATACTCAGGCAATGTGGAACCTCAGAGGTGACATTTCATCTGTCTAGTGAAAATAAACTGATTGGTAAAACTGAGACCTTATAGGGATGCTTACTGACTCCGTCCTCCATCCCCAGCCTGAGGAGTGAACAGCCCCCGTAATTGCAAATATGAAACTGCTTTTATCATATATACAGTTTGAAAAATTGAACGAAGTCTGCACACTAAAAGCATTCACATACTTTCCACTTGCTATTTTGTGAGGACACCTGAGAAGTGTAAAATAATCAGATACTTCTGAAAAAGTCAAGCAGAAGCATTAATGTACTTTGACCATGATCATGATCAGGAGAACCTATTTTATTCATGTGACTAAAAGTCCACAGGCTGTAGAAGCCTAGTGTAGTATAGCTGGCCACAGCATGACAATTTTTAGACAGGCTTTACAGGTGCATCAATCTGCATTAACATGCCTAGATTGCTTTCAAAGTTGTCATCTTAATTTTGTAGGACTGCAGCCATGATCTAACCTAACCTAATGGAACTCAACTACTCTAATCAAACACAAGTCTAAGCAGACTAACCTAACTCAAATTAATATAAAAAAATAAAAAGCAACCCAATGTTAACAAAACCAAACACTACTGTAACCTAATGCTAGCCAAAATCTAAGTATGCCCAATCTAACCAAATTCTATAAGATAAGCCAACCCGGGGGAGGAAGTGACGTCACGGGGCCTGAACTGAGAGTTCCCGCACCCTCCTATCTTTAAAGGCTTTTTTCAACCTCTTCAATATAACTTTTGCCCTTATTTTGAGCAGAGGCGAAGGTACAAAGACTAGAAGCTACCATGAGTAAGAACTCGTTGCAACTCCGTAAAGTCTCGGAGCGACAAGCAGCTAAGCAAATTAGCAGAAGCCCGTGGCGCCACGTGTCTCCGGCTCTTCTCTTGCACTCGGACTCGGCGGCATCTCAGTCAGAGGTGCACCTTGCTGCTGCGACGTGAGAGATACCAAGAGAGCTGGCTAAATCTCTCCAAACTATAAGGGAGGAGATTAAATCCTCCAAAAATGAAATTCTTGAGAAGATGGAGATTCTAAGCACTGACCTGAGGGAGTTGGGTGGCCGTGTGGAGGACCTAGAGGGCCGAGTGGAGGAGCAGGCTGTGCAGCTTACTGATCTAGCCTCGAAGATGGATCTGGTCTCTTCTCAATATTCTGATCTCCAGTTTAAAGTTGACAATCTGGAGAATCGAGGTAGAAGGTGCAACCTTCGTTTCCGTGGCGTTCCTGAGTGTGGGGAGGCGGAGGATATCCCAACAGTTGTTTGAGTCATATGTGCAAAGTTGCTGGACACGGATCCATCTAAGGAGCCAATTGAGATTGATAGAGCACATCGGGCTTTTGGAAAGCCACTGGACAACAGATCGCAAGACAGTATTGCTAAATATGCGTCCTCGACTGTAAGAGAGCGTTTGCTAAAAAGTGCCCGTCAAATGCCATATGTAGACTACAATGAAGCTAAAGTTCAGATTTTCCAGGATTTATCAGCATTTACGATGTCTCAAAGGCGCCTCATGAAGCCGGCTCTGGAAGTTTTAGCCAAGGGGAAGATTCCCTATAGGTGGGCTTTTCCGTTTGCCCTGCTCTTCACTCTAGATGGGAAACTACATTGAGTCCGCCATCTTTCGGAGGCATGGAAGGTTTTGCATGAGGCAGGACTGTCCCAGTCATCTGTCCCACCGGTGGAAATAGCCACCTCTATAAAGGATCATTTGCAAAAGTGGAAGCGGGTGGCACCTAAGTCGAGGATCTCCTTGCATAATGTTTGACATTCTTATGTGACTGACAAAAGCTTTGAGCTTACTCATGGTTAAGTTCTAATACGGGTGGAATTGCTATTATCATTAGCTGATTGTAGAAAATGTATGAAGATATGAAGGTTGGGGGATTTTGTAGTTTGTAGCAGGGGGGAGGATGTTTGTGGTGGGTGGGGGGATGGTTTGGGTAGGCTGGTTGGGTGCTGTGATATCTTTTTCTTCCCGTTTTTACCCATCCTACTACTACTACTACTAAAAATCATTTCTATAGCGCTACATTGTTTGTTGTGTGATGGGAGGAGGGGCTGGGTGGGGGTGGGAGTTGAAGGGGGGGGGTTGCTGCAGAGTATGAGTGGTGGGTGGGTTGCTTGGAAGGGGAAGGAGTGTCTGCGTGGAGTTGGGGTTTTTTTTTCTCCTTCCAACATGCTCAGAACTGCTTGGTTTCCAGATGTATCAGAGCTCACAATCTTGTGAGTTGAATTTTAAATAAGTGTGTATCTAAAGTTCTTGACATACAATGTCAAGGGTCTGAACTCTCCTCAAAAACGTCAAAAGCTATTTAAGGAATTGCTGTTCCATAAACCTCAAGTGGTATTTATACAGGAGACTCATTTAAAGAGGGAACATGAAAAATATTTGTCCCATCCTCATTACCCATATGTATATTGCGCTTCTGCTGCAGACGCATCAAAAAAACGTGGGATTGCAATCTTGCTTCACTCTTCCCTGCAGGTTCAGGTGTTGAAAACCAGGCGTGACCCTGCTGGTAGATATTTGCTTCTACATGTATTATTAAATAATTTAGCTTTTACCCTGGTCTCTGTTTATGCGACCAATGAATCACAGGGGGAATTTTTCATCAGGCTTGGCAAGGTTGTTCAATCTGATCCCTATGGTAAACTGGCATTAGGAGGCGACTTTAATGCATCTTTTGACCCAGCCTTGGATAGATCCGGTGCAGTGTCGGAAATAGATGTCAAAAATTTGAAAGCGCTAGTTGGCCTGGCCCGAGCTTTGGCTACATGTGATGTGTGGCGTCTACATCACCCAAAGGAACGGGATTATTCCTTTTATTCCCAGTCTCATGATTCATACTCCTGCATTGATCATTTGCTATTTGATAACTCTTTGATTCAGGGGTGTTGTCTTTCAGGTATTGGCCCCATAACAATTTCGGATCATGCTCCGACTGGGTCCAGCTTTCATCCTTTTGTGAGGAAGATAAGGATAGTAGGTGGACCTTAAACACTTCTTTGCTGAAGGAGGATAAGCTCTTAGCTAACTATAGAGCACTCTTGAGGGAATATATTGATACTAATTTGAAACTCGGGTCCTTCCCTGGGGATTGTTTGGGATGCCTTAAAGGCTGTAACGAGGGGGGGGGGGGTTCTTAAAACAGGCAAGCATTCGGACTCGGGCCAGGTGAAAGGAAGTTACAGACTGCATCTCACAATTGTCCCACTTGGAGGATCTTCATAAGTCCTCTCATTCGATCTCTACTCTGAGGCAGATCCAAGCTCTTCGGTTAAGATTAGATAATATCTACTTAGACCAATTGCATTTTATCCGGGGTCAACAACAGCAACTTCAGTATTTTAATCATAATAAGCCAGGTTGTTCATTGGCCCTTAAATTGAGGCAGCAAAGATTTGACCATACTAATCTTCGGATTGGAGATGGAAACAATACAGTGCTGACTAACAGACTCATTTTCGAAAGAGGACGCCCATCTTTCGACACAAATTGGAAGATGGGCGTCCTTCTCACAGGGTCGCCCAAATCAGCATAATCAAAAGCCGATTTTGGGCGTCCCCAACTGCTTTCTGTTGCGGGGACGACCAAAGTTCCCAGGGACTTATCGGAGGTGGGACTGGGGCATGCCTAGCACTTGGGCGTCCTTGACCCTTAATGGAAAAAAAAAGGGCGACCCTGACGAGCACTTGGACGACTTTACCTGGTCCTGTTTTTCTTACGACCAAGGCACAAAAAGGTGCCCGAACTGACCAGATGACTTTGAGCAGGGACTGTCTTTCTTCTATGTTTGTGCAGTGCTGCGTACGCCTTGTAGCGCTATAGAAATGCTAAATAGTAATAGTAGTAGTAGTACAAAGGGAATCGTGGATGACCGCCCCTTACTCCCCCAGTGGTCACTAACCCCCACCCACCCTCAAAAAAAATCTTTAAAAATCTTTTATGCTAGCCTCTATGCCAGCCTCAAATGACATACTCAGGTCCCTCGCATCAGTATGCAGGTCCCTGGAGCAGTTTTAGTGGATGCAGTGCACTTCAGGCAGGCGGACTCATGTCCATCCCCCCCTACCTGTTACACTTGTGGTGGTAAATGTGAGCCCTCCAAAACCCACCAGAAACCCACTGTACCCACATCTAGGTGCCCCCCCTTCACCTCTAAGGGCTATGGTAGTGGTGTACAGTGGTGGGTAGTGGGTTTGGGGGAGCTCAGCACACAAGGTAAGGGAGCTCTGTACCTGGAAGCAATTTATGAAGTTCACCCCCTAGGGTGCCCGGTTGGTGTCCTGGCATGTGAGGGGGACCAGTGCACTACGAATGCTGGCTCCTCCTATGACCAAAAGGCTTGCATTTGGTCGTTTCTGAGATGGCGTCCTTGGTTTCCATTATTGTCGAAAATCAGAAACAACCAAGTCTAGGGACGACCATCTCTAAGGACAGCCTAAATTTCTGGATTTGGGCGTCCCTGACCATATTATCGAAACGAAAGATGGACGTTCATCTTGTTTCGATAATACGGGTTTCCCTGCCCCTTCACCAGGACGTTTTGCGAGGACGTCCTCAGCAAAACTTGGGCATTCCTTTCAATTATGCTCCTCTAAGTCTTCTTTGATTCGTCAGCGTTTCCAGTCCTTTAATCAGTCTTTATACTCGGCTGACTCTACGATCCACCTGGATGCTATTGAGGCCTTTTTATCATCTCAAGACCTTCCTTCATTGACAGAGTAGCAGCGTTGTTCTTTAGATGGAACAATCCAAGTGGATGAAGTTGTAAACGTTATTAAGGATCTGCCCACTGGGAAGGCCCCTGGCCTGGATGGCTTACCGAATTACTTTTATAGGACTTTTAGGGGGGAGCTTGCCCCCCCTGCTAGTCGAGATACTTAATGGAGTTCAGAGTGGGGAGGCTCTGCCTCCCTCCATGATGGAGGCCTGGATAGCAGTGATTCCGAAGCCAGGTAAAGATAGGATGGAGTGTGCCTCCTATCGCCCTATCTCCATTCTTAATTCTGATGTTAAAATTATAGCTAAGGTCCTAGCTAATCGACTAGCAAAAGTTCTTCCTGAATTAATTCATCCTGATCAAGTTGGGTTTGTTCCCAAAGACAAGCTAAAGACAATGTTCGCCGTATGGTTAACTTGCTGCATGTAGCTACAAAGTTTAAAACCCCTTTGTGTGTTTTGGGATTAGATGCCGAGAAGGCATTTGATCTTGTTCATTGGGCTTTTATGATTAGTGTTATGGAGCGATTTAGGGATTGGACTCAAGCCCTCTATAATTCTCCTAGAGTGTGTGTGCGAGTTAATGGTGGAAATTCTCCTACTTTCCCTTTGTCTAGGGGGACACGTCAAGGATGTCCTCTCTCGCCAATGCTATTTGCCTTGGTTATGGAACCCCTTGCTATTGCTTTATGCTCTAATCCTAATGTCTCGGGCATTAAGGTAGGTGGTCAGGAATATAAATTAGCAATGTTTGCTGATGATATCCTTCTCTTTTTAACCAAACCGTTACTCTCCTCGCCTAACTTAATTAAGCCTTTAGCGGATTATTCCTCTGTTTTGGGTTTTAAGCTCAATATGACTAAATCAGAAGCTATGGCTATTGGTATTTCTAGCTCGATCTTACAATCTTTACAACAAGCCTTCTCTTTTCGGTGAGTGACCTGAAGTATCAAGTATTTGGGGGTTCATCGTACCAAGAATTTCTCTGATTTATTTTTGGCTAATTACCCCCATCTCTTGCAGGAACTATATAAAGATCTGGAGACTTGGGGTTCAATTGATTTATCTTGGTTTGAGCGGATTGCTACTCTGAAAATTAATGTGTTGCCACGTTTGATGTATCTTTTTCAGGTTCTCCCTCTTCATTTGTCTCGTAATTTTCTCTCAGGTCTCCAAGATCACCTCCTTCGTTTTATTTGGTCCAACAAACAGCCACGTCTCTCTAGAACATTGCTGTATCGGGATCAGAAAAAGGGTGGTTTGGGCATTCCGAACGTGTATTGGTATTACAAAGCTGCTCAGGCTCGGGCTGCTCTTGAATGGTTTCATGCAAGCCCTCAGAAGTTGTGGATTGGCTTGGAGCAGGACTCGGAAGGCTTGTGCCCTCTGCGTTCATTAATGTGGCTGCCTCGGAGATATTGTTCACTGGGTAGGGATGTTTGTCCCTCGATTTTGACAACTTTTTACTACTGGGATAGTTTATTTGCCAAGCCTGATTTAGTTCTCTCCAAACTTACACCAATTACAAAAAACCCACTTTTTCCACCTGGTCTTGAACCAGGGCCTCTCTCAAGTTTGTTTTCTGCGGGTCTAGAGACATGGGGTCAATTTTTTTATGAAGAGGCCTTTATTCCATTCAACACTTTGGTTGAGACACATGCAATTTCTTCCAAGGATATTTTTGCTTATATTTCTTTCTGCCGCTGAAATAAAGGCCAAGGTAATTCGAGAGGACTCTTTTTTGGGAGATCTGTGTGAGGGCTCTAAAGGGACGAGGGGTCTTATCACTTGCTTGTATACTTATCAGCGTAGACAAGTGCAACCTCCTGTTGATCATCGATTGCACTGGTACCGGGAACTGGGCTTGACATTGGGTGATGATGATTGGAATTTTATGGAAAATGCTTTATTGAGGATTTCTATCTCTGGTACTTGACTCCAGTGCACCTTCACCACATGTTTCCGAAGGTATCACCATTGTGTTGGAGGAAGTGTGGGCAGCAGGGTACCATGGGTCATCTCTGGTGGTCATGTGTTAAGGCTTGGGCTTTCTGAAAAGCAATTCAACACAGAGTCCAGGGTTGGCTCTCTAAGCCTATAAAGTGGTCACCTGAATGTTTTCTTTTTCCTAAAAAACCTCCAGGCCTTACTAATTCCCAGGCCTTATTGGTTCTCCATGTTATGTCATCCGCTAGGGTCACTCTGGCCGCTCAATGGAAGTCTCCTCATGTTCCTTCTTTGGTAAAATGGTTTAATAAGCTGTGGTACCATCTGTGAAATGGAGAGGCTTTGGGCCATACGTCGCAAAACTTTTCCAAGTGGGAAGCTATTTGGGAACCTTTTGTGTTGCACCTTTCGCGTGTTGAGTGTTTGAGGTTGGAAGGTGGGGGGTGGGGGATGTTGTTTTGGGTTGGGGTTTTTTTTTTTCTTTGGGGTGGGAGGTAAAATACAAAATCTTGTTAGAAATCTTAGGAGTATATTGTAAGTGGATACTCTAGGTTTGAGAGTTTATTACACTTTTTTCTTGCTTCCATTGATCATTTGACTTTGTACTGTTTCATACTTGTGTTGTATTTGCCTATGTTGATGGCCGTGGCTTAATTGCTTCTGTAGTGTCTCTCAACAATTAATAAAGACTTCTATAAATTTTAAAAAAAGATAAGCCAACCCAACCTTATGTAATATCAAGTCTACCCAAAATAACCTAACCTAACCCAAATCTAATATAACAAACCTCAACCCAGTGTTAACATAACCAAACTGTACTCTAATGTAACACTAAACCAAGCCCAATCTAACCAAATTCTACCTTAATTTAACCTAAGCCAACCCAACCTTATCTAACGCCAAATCTAAGCAAACCCAAATCTACTATAATAAAACATAATCCAACCTTAACATAATCACACTCCACAGTAACCCAACCCAACATTAAACAAACCCATCCTAAACCAACAAACTCTACCGTAATGTAGGTGTTAGAATGAATAATTGACTTATCTCTCTCAGAACCCTTTCTCTGGGATAAATTTCCGGCTGAGGTGAGAATTCTTAGGGATATGCCTGACTTCCTAAGAAAGTGATGGCTACCACTTTTGTTCAAGCATTTCAGGGGAAAGTATGGCTTGCAGAGGTTTGAGTATAATCAGTTTTGAACTGTATTTTGCATGTGATGTGATTTTTAAATTGTACGTTCAAAATGTTGAGTCTTCAGGCATTGTGGCCTCATCTGAGTTGGATGTATTCTTGAACATGGGAAGCCACTCTGCAGAGGAGTTTATTAGATATTATGGACAATATAGTGGAAGGGACTCGGATATCTGTTCTTGTTTTGCGTAAAGCCTGGATGGTTGCCACAAGGTGCCTTTTGCTTCACTGGATGCAGCCCTCATGACCATCACTGTTAGAACAGTGCAATCAGATGCACAAACTATTGTGAATGGAGCACTTTTCAGTGGAGGACAGGGGCCGCAAGGCAAGGAAACAATTAATTAAGATATGGACCCCTTATCTCAATACATTAAATACTAAAGTACGGTCTGTTTTTCATAATACTTTAAACGTATGATAGTTTGCAGCCTAATATATTGTGGGAGGTTGGATAATCATGTATTTGTTGGCTTATATGAGGTGGGGGTGTTTGTTGTGTTGGGGATTGTGGGATGCGGTAAAGGTTGGAAGGAGAGAGGTTCAATGAACAATTTGTAAATGTGTATATAGTTGATTACCTGTACTTTTCTTGACATGATGTTGGTGGTAACTTCTGAATAGTTTGTTTCAGTTTATCTTAATTACAATAAAGATATTTAAACATAAAAACGTTGGGTCTGTATTTAAAACTATTTATCTGGTTAGAGGGTGAACAGCACTCACTGGGGCCAGTCAGTAGTTTTCTGCAGTATTATCCTGGTAATGCCACTGATTACCCCGGCGCTATCATAATGGTCCAAGGTGGATCTGGGGCAGAGCCAGGTGCTACCCAGATGGTGGTGATGTTCAGTCTGCTAATCGGATAAGTATCTGGATAAAGTTAAGACAGCAAAAAGGCCCTCCTAACTTTATCTGGGTAGTTATCCAGGTACTGGTGTGAATATTGGTTGTAGCCAGATAAGTACAGGATAATTGGTGTTAAAATTGTTTCTTATGTAGATTTATATTCCACTTGGAACACAGCGATTGGCAGCATATAAATATTTTTAAATAAACAGAATTACGTTAAGGGCCCTGTTTACTAAGCAGTGTTATAGATGCGTTAACATTTTTAATGCACGTTAACCATGTACGTGCCTACAATATCCCTATAGGCACCTACGTGGTTAGCGCGCACACAAAGAGCCCTTCCCTTACCGATCCCTTAGCGAATCGGTAAAAAATGGGCATACATGAAGGAAATCACATGCAAATGAGCTGCTCGCTGTTAGCTCATTTGCACGCGATTTCCTTCCTAAGGAGGGGAAGCCAGTCGGCCAGCCGACATGCCAAAGAAGGCTTCATACACATCACGCTCAAAAAAAAAAAAGGACGTCCCTGACGAGCACTTGGACGTTTTTTTTCTTCAGATTTTGTGATGGGCGTCCTTTTTGGACATTTTGGGAATGTAACAAAAACATGTCCAAGAACACCGCTGGAGAGAATCGGGATCGGGACGTGCGAGGACGTCCAAATCAAAACTATTTGGACGTCCCTTTTGATTATGCCCCTCTAGGTCTCTCTCAGCCAATCACAGCGCGTTTAGCTAACACCAGTGACAGCTAGATGCGCTGTGATTGGCTGAGAGAGACCTGGAGGGACATAATCAAAAGGGACGTCCAAATAGTTTTGATTTGGATGTCCTCGCATGTCCCGATCCCCGATTCTCTCCGGCGGTGGTCCTTTCGGGCACATAAGAAAAACACATGCAAAAAGGATGCCCATTACAAAATCTGAAAAAAAAAAAAACGTCCAAGTGCTTGTCAGGGACGTCCTTTTTTTTTTTTTTGAGTGAAGGACGTCCAAGTGTTAGCACTTGAAAGGACGTCTCTGACGAGCACTTGGATGTTTTCTTTCTTCCGATTTTTGCGATGGGCGTCCTCCTCTACATGGGTCCCGCTCACAGCAGCCCCAACGAGAGGTGCAGACCTCCCATTAGGTTTTCCACAGTGCATGGGGTTGGAAATGATAGTGCATTGCATCGCATTCACATTATAATAGTAATTAGCTCATTTGCATTCCGTTTTCGTTAGCTGCTACCTTAACAGGAAAATGGCTCGAAGAACCCTTTTGTGCACGTCCCGGTTTACTACTTGCATGCTAAACTGGCTAGAACCAGTTTAAAAACCACGTTGCTGGCTCATTAGGTTTAGTGCCATCTGGCCCCCAGTGCCAGCCTGACCACTAGGCAGACTAGGCATTCACCTAAGGCTACATAATTTGGGGTGCGGGAATCATGCAGCAATTGTAATGTCTACAAAAGACATCATCCCCAATGCATCTGGGCATGCTCAAGGCTTGCTTGCTCCCACCTCCTCTGAAGCCGCGATGGTGCTGCCTCAGAGAGGTGAGGGAAGCTGCTGAACAGCTTGTGGGGGGAGAGAGGATAGGTGGAGTTGCATGAGTGAGAGGCTGAACACCTTGGGTGGGGAAGGGAGGAGAAGGCAAGCTGGTGAACACTGGGATGAGGGAGAAGAATGGGAGATATGCCAGACACTATTGGGGGAGGAAGATATGCTAGACACTACTGGAGGAGGGAGGCAAAGAAGTGGGGAGGCAGGGAAGCAGAGAGATGCTGGACACTATGGGGGGGGGAAAGGCAGGGGATGCTGGACTATGGAAAGGAAGGGAAGGGGAGATGCTGGACATTAGGGTGGGGGAGGGCTTTGAGCTAGACATGAGGAACTTCACAATGCTTCTTCGTACTTTGTTTTTCGTAAACTTTTACAAACTTGGCTGTTTCAAAAAACATTTTAACTGATTTGTTATAGATTTTTATTTAATGGAACTGTTTTCTGAAATACTGTATTGAAGCTGTAAACTGTAAACCACGTTGACACTATGGCATAAATGCAGTATATAACATTAATAAATCCAATCCAATCCAATTCCTTGATGGGGGGGAGGTATATGACTGAATATTCAACTAGGGTGTCAGATACCCTTGGGCCAGCCATGACTGTATCTGAATGACAAGCGGGTGCTAAATCTAAAATACTATTTTTGTTTACCTTGAGGTATAGGCAATCAGTGTCTCACCTACTTCTCCAATTCTCGATTTGATCCATTAAAGCTCTTTCTGCTTTTGTTTCCCCTTGGGTTGTGGGATCTGAGTTCTCGAAACAGTGAGGCCACCCACTTCCCCTGGCCCTAGGATATACGCTGCAGCCGCTGGCCTCACCTCTGTGGTTCGGAAGATGATACGATAGTTGTACTGCGGGCAGTTACCCCCTTCCTTCTCCTCCCGCCGCAGGCTGATTGCCACAGGACCCAACTGCTCATCCATACCGAAAAAATTCTGGTGTTCTGCAAGAGAATAGGACAAAAAGACAGGAGAAGAGAAAACCCCAAAGAGATAGATGTGGAGGATAGAAAATGAAAGTTATGAGAGAAAGTGAGGGAGAAAGATAAAAATAAATAATAACAACAACACAATAACATTGTAGATGAAGATAGATAAAGACTAGATTGGCCCACCTACTTAAGATTCTCCCACTTTAAGCTGATGTGTATATAAATTCCCATCTGTAACTCATCTCCACCCCAACCTGAGCTTTGAACATGCTTAAAATCCAGTTCTCAGCTCCTATTTAATGTGAGTTTTCCATAGCAGAATGTGGGAAGTAACATAACCAGGCGAGGAGCTGCAAGGTGGTGGGTAGAGAAAACAGAAATTTTATACAAACAAAATTGACTTCCATTTCTGCTCCTTGATATATGGGGAACTTAAGGATCCCTCCCTCAAAGGGGGGCACAGCCAGTCAGTCAACTGTAAAAAGCTGTTGAGCCTCCACCAGAGGGGGCTGCAGAGCAGCAAGGCTTACCTTTCCCAAAGAAGTATTTCCGATAGTAGCAGGCCCCCAGGTCCGCATACTCAATGGAGTGACCAACCTTGCTCCCCTTCTTGATGAAGCACTCCCTCGGCTCCTCTAGCACGGAGACAGCAGCATTGGGACAGCGGTAGGCTGGAGGTGGCTCAAAGGAGTCCCACTGAAGTTCCTGCCCCGCCTCCAGCCGTCTGATGTTACGCTCCCCTTCCCCTCCAATCTCATTGCGGAAGTAGGGGCAGCTCAGGACCAATAAGTTGTCCTTGCCGTCCCCTTCATCAGCAGACACGTTTTCTCGTAAGTTGAGGTCCTCAGTGCTGCTGGATAGAGAGCTGGAAGCCCCAGAACTGTGCAGCTGTGAGGCAGCTGACGCACCAGTGGTAATGTTCTTCCGCTGTCCTACACTGTTGCAGTGGTTGACCACTTCCCTTGGGTCAAACAGGATGCTCTGAACATCGAAGTGGGCCAACTGCTTGATCCAAGTTTTGGGAAACAGCTCAGCTCCAGTGCCTGGCTCATGATTACATTTTAACACTTTGGCTCCCGGGCCACTCTCTAAGGAGTTCAATCTTCTCAAGGCTCTGGCATTTTTCTCCACAGGGCTCCCCTGGGGGAGAGCCTGAAATTGCACTTCTGCCTCCTGCATCTCTCCGGGAAGGCCGAGGAGGAGGAATGGGTCTCTGAACCTCCGAGCAGCAGGGCTGGAGCTCCGTTGCTCCTCGTGGCTGTGTGCTCGGGCCCTGGGGCTGCCACCAGGTTTCTCTATGGATGTCAGGCTCCCATATTCCCGATGCAAGGTATCCCCAGAATTTGGAGACCCCAGACTGGATGCCCCTATCCCGTCCACTTCCAACTCTGCCTCCCCGTCTCCAATGGTGATGTCACTGTTGCTACGGTGCATTAGGTAGCTGCGGGGCCCGGAAGCCCGTAATGCCAGGTGAGGGCCCTGACTTTTGGCTTGGTCAGCCCCCAATCCTTTGCACAGGGGTTCCTTCTTCGGTGGCCACTCCACTCGGGTTCGGATACTCGTCACAGTTGGGGTCCCTTTGGGCTCAAAGGACAAAGCAGAGAGAGGCGGGCGGTTGCAGTGCCTTCGAATCTTGCGGATAAATAAGTCATCTGACTGCATGGTGGAACGTGGAAACCACGGAGCCACTGGAATGGAGCACCAAAAGGGGCACCAAGAGAAACCAAACCAAAAGTTCTTTTGGGGTGGATGTCAGTGTCTCTTCCTAGATAGTCCATATGCTACAAGCAATGCCTGCTTTGAGTCCTGTTGCCTGGAGGTTGCCTCCAAATTGTTGTTTTAGGTATGTGCTGATAGACCTTTCCCTCAAAATTCCCTTCAAGGATGTGGATAAAGATTTCAGGGGAGTCAAGGCAGTTCTCCTCACTCCTTCCTTTTGGGTTCTCTGGTCCTCTTTCACCTCCTTCCAGTCTCTAGGTTTACTGTTGCTCCCTGGCTGGCTGCTCCTGTCGGACCAGGCCCTGGTTGCATGTTGACCCTGGATGAGCACAGTGTTGCTGAAGTTTTGATCCCCCAGACAGAATCACTCGGTCATCTAGGAACAGGAGAAGTTCAGGCTGGAAAGTTCTCCAGGTGTTCCTCGCCATCGATTCTCTATGCCTATGCACACCTCCATGATTGTGCAGGACAGGGGCCAGGGTCTTCCATCTTCTAGCCTCCTAGGAGGGCATCATCTGATCTTCACCTTTGTTGTTAAGCCTCCTCTTAGTGGGTTGTGGATGGCAGGCATGCCACATAGTGACTAATCTGGACTGGCATAGAGGCAGCTTTGGAGCCAAAGAAGCTGAATATTTCTAAGAGAGGGTTCTTTTGCTGTCCTGCCCAGCCTAGTGGTATCACATGCCCTTTCCTAGACTCCAAGAATAGGGCAAAAGGAAAGCCAGAGAAGAGGAGAGGGTGCAGAACTTGGACCCAGCAGGCATCTGTCTGTCCAGATAGAAGTCTTCAGGAGCTAATGGTGACCCACAAACGCTGAAACCAGAGACCCAGCTACCTGCAAAAGGAGTGAAAACAAAATCAACAATCATGGAACAGAGACGGGAGGGAGGCAGGAGAATTAAAGATGAAGGAGGCTGGGGAGATACCACTGATCCATGCCAGGAGGCAAGGAGCCAGGCCTGTCATTAATCAAACCCTAGTCCAAGCAGTACGGTCTCCACAGCTGAGCTGTATGGAACAGAGGGTACATTTTCAAAGGCTTATTTGGAAAGCACTTGGGCAGAATGGCTGACTGACAGTAGTCACGGAGTTTCATGGCATGTGAACTTTTAGCTGTAGTAAAGAGACATATTCCTGGAGTCATAACTTGGGCAGTAGTGAACACTATGCACGCTGATTAAGGAGTCAACTTTTAAACAAAGCATGTATACATATATAAAGTACACTCATAGCGTAGACTTGCACTTATCAGTGTGTGGGTACTTTTTCTATAAAACGTTATGTACAGGGTTATCTACCTCAACTTGACATTTCATCCTTTAGATTGTAAGCTCTTCCGAGCAGGGACCGTCCTTAATTGTTAATTTGTACAGCGCTGCGTAACCCTAGTAGCGCTCTAGAAATGTTAAGTAGTAGTAGTAGGGTTTCAAAAATATGAAAGTATGCATGTGACTGCACCCTACCCCTGGGAATGGCTCCCCGATATGCAAGAACATGTTGGACAAATTTTCAAAAACTCTTCTTTACGCGTGGAGATGCTTCTGAAAGTTACACCACAAATTGCTACTGCTTTAGAGTTAAGCTTTTACCATTAGGTGATACTTTTGGAATACAACTCTTGGTTTTTATAGCCTGTGATGCAGCCCTTTGAAAGAGCAAAATATGGCCATGCTGGGCTTTTAATTCTTTCTTTCTTTATGTTTTTACAGTGGTGAATATACTTGTACCCTTCTATGCACCATCAATCTGGGGCAACCCCAGCCACTCAGGTTTTCAGGATATCCACAATAATTATTCATGAGATCGATTTGCATGCATTTTCTTGGCATGCAAATCTCATGCATATTCATTGTGAATATCCTGAAAACCTGAATGTCTGGGGTTCCCCCAGGACACGTTTGGGAGCCACTGCTCTAGGCGGATGCCTTGCCTTGTGACTGAATATCAGCTGGGTTTATGCAGGGTGCATTGAGGGTTGGTAAGGTGCACCACTGAAAATGTATTCCATTGTGTCTACAAAAAAAGATAAACCTGGGTCCCAGGCAACTATTTATTTAAATGCAATGTAATAGCAGAGTAAATATCATATCAAAACATCTATCATTAGTATTTTACCACACTCTCTCTACATTTTATTCTTTTTTTATTAACTTTCTTATATAAAGGATCATCAGAATTCACAGCATCAACGTTGCTTGTTCAACTTTCAACAGCAGCAATGTTGCAAATCTTCATCGATCCCTCTTTTTCAATTTTATAGAGAACTTCACTTTGTTAAAGAGCTATTATAAATATATCTTAAAGAACAGTCCACAAAATATTCAAAATTTGATCGATCGCACTAGCATCACTAGCACTACTTAACTGATGATAGATGTTTTGATATGATATTTAGTCTGCTATTACATTGCATTTAAATAAATGGTTGCCTGGGACCCAGCTTATTCTACGAAAAAGATAAAGCAGCATCTTCTCGAGGACAAAGCAAAGGCGCAGCCTGTGATAACGCTCAGTTCACAACTGAAAGACAGGACACGTGTGGAGGCCAAGTGACCAAAGATTAAGACCTGTGCCAGGCATCCATCCCCCCTCCATGTGTCACCCCAGTCCACTGGCTGTGTTCTCGCACCAAGTCTTAAGATATCACATTCCTTACAACAGTGTTTCTCACAGGGCTGAGGAGTCAAAGTCGGAAGCAATTTTAGGTGGAGTCAGAATTGTTAAAAATGTACTGACTACGACTCTAGCTTCAAAATAAAAAAAATTAGGGGTGGGCAACAATTACAATTTTTAATCAAAATAAATCACACCATTAGACATGTTAATCACACGATTATTCGCGCTTAATCGTGGCTTAATACTTTTGAACAGTGGCGTAGCTACATGGGGCCATGGGGGCCTGGGCTCCCCCAAATTTCCTCTGGGACTCTAGTTTTGCTGATGGGGGTCCACAACCCCCGCCAGCTGAAGCCTTGTCCAGCGCTGGTCTCCAGCACCGCTGCATTGCCTGTCCTGCTCTGTCTTCCCCTCACGTTCTGCACGCTCCTTTTAGTGAAACCAAGCATGGTCAATTTCACTAAAAGGAACGTGCAGGACGTGAGGGGAAGACAGAGCAGGGCAGGCGACATGGCGGCGCTGAAGATCAGCGATGGACAAGGCTTCAGCTGGCAGGGGTTGGGGACCCCCACCAGCCAAGGTATTTGCTGCCGCAGTGGGTGGGGAGCGGCAGGGTGGCGGGAGGGGGGGGTGCAGCAGGGCAGCAGACCAAAATGTGCCCCCCCCACCTGGGGATCTGCCCCCCCCCCCCCCACACACACACACACATTGAGGTCTGGCTACGCCCCTGCTTTTGAACACATGCTCAGCGTGGCTGTTATCCTTCACAACATGCTATTCAATTAGGGGTGCAAAATTATGAAAAATTTTAATCAAAATTAATCTTGGTATTAAAAATTTTAATCATGTGATTTGTTGTACATCTCAGCTGGACGGCATGGTAGTAGTAAATTCCCACTGCATGAACATTTTTTAAAGTTGCTGAATATAATGAAAAGTTGCATACACACACTTCCTTCCCACAATACATTGCTCTCCCTCCCCTCCATTCAGGTAGCTACCTTTCTCCTCTCCTACTGCACCCTTCCCCAGTACACACACCCAAGTGTCTCCCCTTCTGCTATTAAATCTGTTCCCGCACGTGTCATTGCCAAAAGTCTGCAACTCAGCTGCAGGCTGTAGCTGTAACTGGGGTTTATAAGGGCAAAAGAGGAAAATTTAGAAAAGTTTACTCCTGAGGCAGGCCTGTGGCCGAAACACAGTACTGTGTCGAGTCTACAATAAAGTTTATTCTCTTTCATACCACCATAATCTCGAAGTCCTGAAGTCATGGTCCACTTCCCACTTTGTTTTTCTGTATTTGCACCTCGTGGGATTTTGTGTTCATCCACTCTGTGGAGAGCCTTCCCCATTAAATCTGTTACCCGACACACAGACACCCATTTCTCTCCTCTCCTGCTGCTGACCCCCCCCCCCCAGCACATAGGTTCAGTATCCCCCCTCCCTCCCCCCCCCCCCCCCCCCCCGGCATTTATCAACATTTATCTGGCTCTTCATAGGGTCTCCAGCAGTGATTCCCACATGCTACGTGAACTGACACTGATGCCTTCCCTCTGCTACATTATGGCAAGGTGAAATAGGATAGGCAGAGGAAGAGAACGCAATGGTAGACAACAGGCAGGAGTTAAAAATCCCGACTGCGATTAAAAAATGTAATCGTACTTACAATATACAAAATTTAATCACATTAATAGTGCACTAAATGCCCACCCCTAAAAAAAAAAATCAAAATATGGTAAAATTTATCATTTTATACTTATATATATTCATATCTCTGTCCTGGATCTAAAGTTATATTTACCAGTACTTTAAATCCAGAACCAAAAATTTAAAGCCTATGAATCAAGAGTCGGACAGTAGAAAAACAGGAGCTGCAGTTTGGGTGTACCGATTCCACTGCCCTGGTTTCTCACGCTGGCCCTGAAGTACCCCTATTTGGCTGCTTTTTTTGTGGTTCCCAAACCTGTCCTGGGGGCTCCCCAGCCAGTCAGGTTTTCAGATATCCACAATGAATATTCATGAGAGAGATTGGGGTGCAGTGGAGGTAGCGCATTCCAATCTCTCTCATGAATATTCATTGTGGATATCCTGAAAACCTGCCTGGTCGGGGAGCCCCCAGGACAGGCTTCAGAACCACTGGACTATTCACGATGAATATGTATGAGAATGATTTGCATGCAATGGTGGCAACTTATGCAAGTCTATCTCATGCATATTCATTGTGAATAGTCTGAAAACCAGACTGACTTGGGGGAGGGGGGTGCTCCAGGACCGGCTTGAGAAACAGGGCCAAACAGCTTTCTTCAATTAAAAGCTGGCCCCTTCCTCAATCTGTCCTATCCTGGCCTTGCTATATTAAACTCAGAGCCTCTGATTTGTCTCTGTAAGTTCCAAGCAGCAGGAACTGTCTCTTTATAGCACTGTGTAACCTTGCAGCGCTACATAAATCCCTATCATAATACAGATATATCTCCTCCCTGCATCATACCTTTGAAATGAATGGTACAGGATGGATTCAAGACACTATGAGCCCACACCCCCAAACCAATCCACAGCCTACAACTTATAGTAAGGTGGAGAGCCAGAGTGCACGGAGCCGCCCATAACATGGCGCTGCGCACCCACGCCCCAGCTGAGGGGGAGGGCGAGCTGCAATAGTCAAGGAGCCCTGGCGGCCGGAAGAGAGTTTGCGTGCCACGAGCAGGTCCCTGCAGGGAAGAAGGAGGGGCCGGAGCCATGGGCTTAAAGCCCACAGAGTTACTGGGTGCACCCTCTTTCATCCCCGAGGACTCAAACGGGTGCAGTCGACCTTTCCACCCACCCCTTGCTTTATTTAATGTTTCTGTTATATGAAGCATTTTGCAGCATGGAGGATGGGAATACCCGAGCCTGAGTGATTGGAGGAGCGCTAATTCATCAAGTTACGTTTTGGTGCAGATGGGTTCACTGCACCTGGGTTGGAAGCACCATTCTGGGTGGCGGGAGCGTCCTGTGTTCCACATATAGGGCAGAGGCATAGCCAGACCTCACGGTGGGAGGGGGCCAGAGCCCAAGGTTCAGGGCACATTTTGAGTGCCGCCCTGTCGCCCCTCACCCACCGCCTCACCTCCTTGCCCCCCCCCCCCCCCCCACTGCCTTGCCTCCTTGCCACTTTCCCTCACAAAAACAAATACCTTTGCTGACGGGGCTCCACAACCCCCGCCACCCGAAGCCTTCTTCAGCGCTGGTCTCCAGCGCAGCCGCGTACACTGCCCTGCTCTTCTTTCTTCTTGCTCCTCCTGTGCATGCTGACGTTCCTTTACGTGAAACTGAGAAGGAGCATCAGCATGTACAGGACAGGAGGAGCAAGATAGAAAGAAGAGCAGGGCAGGAATGCGGCCGCGCCGGAGACCGGCGCTGAAGAAGGTGCAAAGAAAAGCTATAAATATGGTATGGGATTTATGTTGCAAACGGGATGAGAGACTTGCCGACCTGAACATGTATACCTTGGAGGAAAGGAGAAGCAGGGGTGACGTGATACAGACGTTCAAATATTTGAAAGGTATTAATCTGCAAACAAACCTTTTCCGGAGACAGGAAGGTGGTAGAACTAGAGGACATGAATTGAGCTTGAAGGGGGGCAGACTCAAGAAAAATATCAGGAAGTATTTTTCATGGAGAGGGTGGTGAATATGTGGAATGCCCTCCCGCAGGAGGTGGTGGAGATGAAAACGGTAACGGAATTCAAACATGCGTGGGATAAACACAAAGGAATCCTGTTTAGAAGCAATGGATCCACAGAATCTTAGCGGAGATTGGGTGGCAACACTAACTGGGAAGCAAAACCAGTGCTGGGCAGACTTCTACGGTCTGTGCCCTGATCGTGACTGAATAGATATGGATAGGCTGGAGTGTAAATTTTAAGGGGCTTCGACGTTAGCTTCAGAACTTTTAGTACAAGAAGAGTGCTGGGCAGACTTCTACGGTTTATGCCCTGAAAATGGCAAGGACAAATCAAATTCAGGTACACATATAAAGTATCACATACCATGTAAAATGAGTTTATCTTGTTGGGCAGACTGGATGGACCGTACACGTCTTTATCTGCCGCCATTTACTATGTTACTATGTTTACAGTTGTCAGAAAGTGAGCCCTAATCCCAGCTCAGCCCATGCATGGTACCAGCTTCTTAAATAACTCCTCCACAGATCCTTCACCTCCAAGAGCAGGAGAAAGAGTGTGAAGCACGCCAAGACAAGAAGCAGACAAGTCTATTTTAAGATTTTGTGGGTTAACAGTGAGGCGAGAAGTTCTCCCAGCTCAAGGGCCGAGGTGTCGCTCACACTTCTGCTCTTGCGGGCAAGTCTTCAAAATCTGTCTGTTGAAGGAGGATGTGGGGGGTGGGGGGGTGGGGAGGATAAAGGGTTTGATGCAACGTGATTGTGGGGAAGGGTTATGAAAAACTAGAAGAAAATGTTCTTCAAACTTCTTGAGCCCTTGTACATTTTCCTAATCAGTAGCCACCTGCTGGGCCTTCCTGCAACATGTACAGGTTTGCTAAAGAAGAATTTGGAGGTCTCATTTTCGTCTTCCCCCTTCCTTTCGACCCACAGGCCCACCACATTCAGACCGAGTTTACTGCCTTCACCAAAGAAGCTTATGAGCACTGACTGAATTAATCTCCATCTCCTCTTGGCTGAGAAAGCTTTTTATTTTTCTGCACAGTGTGCCCTCCCACCCCCATTTTCATCTGGATCTGCCCCCTACAGTCCCTGGTGCTTTGGGAGAAGGAAGCTTTTATCCTTACTGGGAGGAGAAAACAACTTCATGAAACTAGGTACTGTCCAAGTGATGAGATGTCACCAGAGTGAAGGTGCCAGCAGCCCTGGAGTTATGAGGGGTGAGAGAAGGGGCAGGTGGGGCTCTGGGAGAAACTATTGATACCAGAGACCAGGTAGAAGAAGAACAGAGATGGTAAATATAAACAGGAACTGCACAGAAGAGACAAATGCAGGCAGGGAACATTCATAGTGGAAGGAAAGATCATATTGCTTCTTCTTTCAAAGCATTCTGTCCCACCCAAAGGCTATTTTTCTGCTGACTGCCTGGAGCAGCTGTTGCCAGAGGTTGTTGCAGCTGTGCTGGAAGATGCCCAGAAGACCTGCCTGTGTGTTTTCTGCCTTTTTGCATATTAACAGCTGCACCAGTCTCTGCAGTCTTTGTGAAATCATACCCGCCCTTTCCCACTGCTGGAAGAGGATGATAAGTACAAGCAGCGTTTGGATCGCTATCTGGCAGCAAGACTGGTAAAATGTCAGCCCCCTCAAGCCTGCACCACTACCCCCTCCCCTCCACAGTAGCATGAAAACAAGTATTAGGTAATGAAGACAATTTTACTGGATTGCATTTAATGCATGTCTAATTGCTGCTTGGTTCCACCCTAGAGGAGGCTGCACTTCCCAAGTTAGGGGTTGTCTTCCCCTGTGATGTCTCACTAATGCTCCCTGCTGTGTTCTAGGGGTTGTATCTTTATTTCCTGCCAAGCACAAGGGAAATGGGTCAAATACCATGTATTTACCATGGGGTAATGGGACAACAAAAACAGAGAAAATATCTGTGACCCAGAGGCAGAAAAAGAACATGTGAAAGTGTGCATAAGTATACAAGTATTGCCATACTGGGAAAGACCAAAGGTCCATCAAGCCCAGCATCCTGTTTCCAACAGTGGCCAATCCAGGTCACAAATACCTGGCAAGATCCCAAAAAAGTACAAAACATTCTATACTGCTTATCACAGAAATAGTGGATTTTCCCAAGTCCATTTCATAATGGTCTATGGACTTTTCCTTTAGGAAGCCGTCCAAACCTTTTTTAAACTCTGCTAAGCTAACCTCCTTTACCACATTCTCTGGCAACGAATTCCAGAGTTTAATTACATTCTGAGTGAAGAAAAAGTTTCTCCGATTCGTTTTAAATTTACTACATTGTAGCTTCATCACATGCCCCCTAGTCCTAGTATTTTCGGAAAGTGTAAACAGACGCTTCACATCTACCCGTTCAACTCCACTCATTATTTTATAGACCTCTATCATATCTCCTCTCAGCCGCCTTTTCTCCAAGCTGAAGAGCCCCAGCCACTTTAACCTTTCCTCGTAGGGAAGTCGTCCCATCCCCTTTATCATTTTCGTCACCCTTCTCTGCACCTTTTCTAATTCCACTATATCTTTTTTGAGATGCGGCGACCAGAATTGAACACAATATTCGAGGTGCGGTCGAACCATGGAGCGATACAAAGGCATTATAACATCCTCATTTTTATTTTCCATTCCTTTCCTAATAATACCTAACATTCTATTTGCTTTCTTAGCCGCAGCAGCACACTGAGCAGAAGATTTCAAGGTGGACGATACCTAGATCCCTTTGTGCACAAAAGAACTGCACTGAGGCTGGGCTCTAAGCTGCCAGATACTTGTAGGGGGGCATCTTTACCTTGGGGAGCGCACCTCATGCTTATTATTATTCCAGGAGAGCTCACCTGTCATTGGGGAGGGGGGATAGAGTATTTTCATTCCAGAGGAATTCACCTTTCACTTCTCATGGAGGGGGACAGAGTGCCTCCATCCTACAGGATTCACTTACACTTGCCATGGGGGAGGGGGAGGAGCAGAGTGCCTTCATTCCAGAGGATTGGCCTTACATCTGTAATGGGTGGAGGGGGGAGGAGAGATTTCCTCAATTTCAGAGGATTCACTTTATGCCTGTCATGGGGGTGTGTGGGGGCAGAGTGCCTTCATTCTAGAGGAATTCAGCTTACACTTTTCATTGGGGAGGGGGGACAAAGTGCCTTCATTCCAGAGGAATGTACCTTACATAGTAGATGATGACAGATAAAAGACCTGTACAGTCCATCCAGTCTGCCCAAAAAGATAAACTCATAGTATAACTGCCATGGGGGGGGGGGGGGGGGGGGCACAGTGCCTTAATTCCAGAGGAATTTACCTTGCACCTGTCATGAGGGGGGGGGGGGCAGATTGCCTCTGTTCCAATGGATTCACTTTACACCTGTCATTGGGGAAGGAGGACAGGGTGCCTCCATTCCATAGGATTTGCCTTACATCTGTCATGGGGGGGGCAGAGTTCCTCCATTCCAGAGATGTGGGGGCAGAGTGCCTTCATTCCAGAGGAAGAATTCACCTTACACCTATAATTGGGAGGGGAGGGGACAGTTCCTCCATTCCAGAGGATTCAGCTAATGCTTGTCATGGGGGGGTGAGGGAGCCAGAGTACCTTCATTCCAGAGGAATTCACCTTGTACTTCTCATGGGGGGACGGAGGGCAGAGCACCTTTGTTCTTGGTAATGTGTCTGACAATTAGGGAAAACAATGCCTTTTCTACAGAAGTGCTCATCTCTTACTATCAGGCATGGAGAAGTAACCTAATGGTTAAAGCACCATGGCACACTGCTCCATGTGATTCTGGGCAAGTCATTTAACCCTCCACTGCCTCTGGTACAAACAGATTGTGAACCTTCAGGGGACAGGGAAATACTTAGTGTAACTCACTCTGAACTCATCAGATTGCCTTTATTCTGAGCAAGTTTCTCTCACACTTGCTAACTGGCTCCAGATTCCCCAAACACCTACCTCAGTCTCACTGCTTCTCATCCTTTGAAGTTCACTCCATCCGTCTATTCCACCCGCTGCCACTCAGAGTTGCAGTCATTTACTGCCCCCCTAATAAGTCCCTCCCTTCCTTCCGTACCGACTTCGATGCCTGGCTCTCCGTTTTTCTTGAGGCCTCATCCCCATCCCTCATTCTTGGTGACTTCAACATACACATTGATAACCCATCCGACTCATATGTTTCTCAGTTCCTCACTCTTACCTCCTCCTTCAACCTCCAACTGAGCTCCTCCACCCCTACTCACAAATCTGGCCACTGTCGTGATCTCGTCCTCTCTTCTACTTGCTTACCCTCCAATTTCCGCGCATCAGCTCTTCCTCTCTCTGACCATCACCTAATCACATTCACACTTCAGCACCCTCCCCCTCATTCTCGCCCAACACTAAATACTACTTCCAGAAATCTCCAGGCTGTTGACCCCCTCACCTTATCCTCTAGTATCTCTGATCTCCTCCCTTCCATCATGTCCGCTGAATCTGTTGACAAAGCTGTCTCCACTTACAATGCCACTCTCTCCTCTGCTCTAGACACTCTTGCACCGTCCATCTCCCATCCCACAAGGCGTACCAATCCCCAGCCCTGGCTGACCCCTTGCACCCGATACCTTCGCTCCTGCGCCCGTTTGGCTGAATGCCTCTGGAGGAAATCTCGCACCCATACTGATTTCATTCACTTCAAATTCATGCTATCCTCCTTCCAATCCTCCCTATTCCTCGCCAAACAGGACTATTACACCCAATTGACTAATTCCCTCAGCTCTAATCCTCGTCGTCTCTTCGCCACCCTCAACTCCCTCCTCAAAGTGCCCTCTGCTCCCACCCACCCCTCACTCTCTCCTCAATCTCTGGCTGACTACTTCCGTGACAAGGTCCAGAAGATCAACCTCGAATTCACCACCAAATCTTCTCCTCCTCTTCATCCTATAACCCACTTTCTTAACCAACCAACCCAGGCCTCCTTCTCCTCTTTTCCTGATATCACCGAAGAGGAAACCGCCCATCTCCTCTCCTCCTCGAAATCCACCACCTGTTCCTCAGACCCCATCCCCACCAACCTACTTAGCACCATCGCTCCTACTATCACCCCCACCATCTGTCATATCCTCAACCTCTCTCTCTCCACTGCAACTGTCCCGGACACCTTCAAGCATGCTGTGGTCACACCACTCCTCAAAAAACCATCTCTTGACCCTACCTGTCCCTCCAACTACCGCCGCATTTCCCTCCTACCCTTCCTCTCCAAGATACTTGAATGCGCCGTTCACAGCCGCTGCATTGATTTTCTCTCCTCTCATGCCATCCTTGATCTGCTTCAATCCGGCTTTCGCCCCCTACACTCGACAGAAACAGCACTATCTAAAGTCTGCAATGACCTGTTCCTCGCCAAATCCAAAGGTCACTACTCCATCCTCATCCTCCTCGACCTATCCGCCGCTTTTGACACTGTCAATCACAACCTACTTCTTGACACACTGTCCTCCTTTGGGTTCCAGGGCTCTGTCCTCTCCTGGTTCTCCTCTTATCTCTCCCATCGTACTCTCATGGTTCGTCCTCCTCCCCTATCCCGCTCTCTGTTGGAGTTCCTCAGGGATCTGTCCTTGGGCCCCTCCTTTTCTCAATCTACACCTCTTCCTTAGGCTCCCTGATCTCATCTCATGGTTTCCACTATCATCTTTATGCTGACGACACCCAGCTGTATCTCTCCACACCAGACATCACTGCGGAAACCCAGGCCAAAGTATCGGCCTGCTTATCCGACATTGCTGCCTGGATGTCCAACCGTCACCTGAAACTGAACATGGCCAAGACTGAACTTATTGTTTTCCCACCCAAACCCACTTCTCCTCTCCCTTCACTCTCTATCTCAGTTGATAACACCCTCATCATCCCCGTCTCATCTGCCCGCAACCTCGGAGTCATCTTCGACTCCTCCCTCTCCTTCTCTGCGCATATCCAGCAGATAGCCAAGACCTGTCGCTTCTTCCTCTACAACATTAGCAAAATTCGCCCCTTCCTCTCTGAGCACACCACCTGAACTCTCATCCACTCTCTCATTACCTCTCGCCTTGACTACTGCAACCTACTCCTCACCGGCCTCCCACTTAGTCACCTATCCCCCCTTCAGTCCATCCAGAACTCTGCCGCACGTCTTATCTTCCGCCTTGACCGATATACTCATATCACCCCTCTCCTCAAATCACTTCACTGGCTTCCAATCAGATACCGCATACAGTTCAAGCTTCTCCTACTAGCCTACAAATGCACTCGATCTGCAGCCCCTCCTTACCTCTCTACCCTCATCTCCCCTTACGTTCCTACCCGTAACCTCCGCTCTCAAGACAAATCCCTCCTTTCAGTACCCTTCTCCACCACCGCCAACTCTAGGCTCCGCCCTCTCTGCCTCGCCTCACCCCATGCTTGGAACAAACTCCCTGAGCCCATACGCCAGGCCCCCTCCCTACCCATCTTCAAATCATTGCTCAAAACCCACCTCTTCAATGTCGCTTTCGGCACCTAATCACAACACCTCTACTCAGGAAATCTAGACTACCCAACTTGACATTTCGTCCTTTAGATTGTAAGCTTTTCTGAGCAGGGACCGTCCTTAGTTATTCATTTGTACAGCACTGCGTAACCCTAGTAGCGCTCTAAAAATGTTAAGTAGTAGTAGTAGTTTCATCGAGTCCTGGGTTTACCCCATTGTATACAGGGAGCATACATCGAACCCTGATTTTCTGAGGACATACAATTGGACAACCAGAACTACAAGGCCCTGCATGCCATGGAGTAAACCCAGAACTGGATCAAACCTATCAGGAAAATCTGGAGCCAGTTAGAAATCTCTCTCACACCAGGACTTCTTTTTGGGGTGAGGGTAGGGTACCATTATGCCTGGCACAGTGGCACAGACAGGAAGGTCAGGAGAGGGCCATGGCTACCAAACACGAGCCTCAGGGAGCACTGGAAAATTAAAAACAAAAACAATTGGCGTGTGATGGTGTGTGTCATCAATAAAAATTGTTTATCAAAAAAAAAAAAAAACAAAGCATGGGATCTTTGTAACATGGCTTTTGTTAGAGAGGGGAGAACACAAATGTAAACTTTGGCCCCCAGGGGGCATGGAGAAGTACACCTCCTGCATTCCAGCCTTGACCTGATACAAGGGCCTGGAGCCAAGTGTTCTGCTACTGAATGCTGTGGAACACGATGCTCTGATAGCTACACATCATGTACTTCAGCGAATTTCTGAGTGGGGCACTGAGGAAGCCTAGAATCTGTGCATGAGCCTTGAAACAGAGTGTCCCGAGTGCCCCTTTATTCCTCAGGTTTGCCCTGGTTGGCAATAGGAAGGTCACAAGGAAGGACCAGGCAGCAGGTGAGCCCTGGATACCTGGGTGGTGGCAAAGAGCTCTCGGGGAAAGGATCTCACATGCTCCTGAGCTGGAGGCACCTGATGCCCACAACATATGCTCTGCAGTCAGATGCTTAGAAGGGAAGAATTCAGTGGTCTCACCTCCTTAATTTAGCATTCCTCCTCTGTGACCACATCCAGCTACAGCTTACTTTGCCAGAGAAAAAGGAATTCCCTGGGAAGAGATCCAACATCAGAGAAGGTTAGTGGTGACAGAGCTCTCCAGTAAAGGACCTTGTTATAAAGATCCAGTCCACTGGGGGGCAGCAGGGAGGGACCATAGAGCAGAGCAGCCTTAACCCCTGAGTGATAAGAGGAGTTGCCTGGGGAGTCACTCACTGGCAAAGAAGCTCCAGGCCCCTGATGAGTAACAAACTTATCACTGGGGAGAGACAATACAGCAGACAAGCTGCAGGCCCTAGGAAGTGACAAGGAACTCCCTGCAGAGGGACCCAGTGACAGAAGCGTCCTAGACCTTTGGACAATGACATAGAAATCCCTAGCAAATGGTCAAATCGGTGGATCTGCAAGAGACACAATATAAAATTTTACATAGAGCTTACATATCCAGGACAAAGGGGCCCAGCTGAAGATATGGGACTCTGCCCTGTGCCATAAATATCATACTGGTCCTGGAACTCTCCTGCATGCCTTTTTGGAAAACCCCAAATTAGCTATTTGGAATAGTCTTTCTTGTGCTTAACCAGGTGTTTCGATTCACCCTGGAGTGGTCCTATGCTATGTTACTCCTACGAGAGCAGTCTCTCCTACTCTCCCAGGGTCTGTCGTAGCCTCAGAGGAGATTTATATACATGACAACATTGGTGGTTAAAAAAACGCTATGGAGGTCGACAGTGGAAACGCCCGAAGTGGGTTAGGATTTTCACGCGACCCGAGGAGGTCCTGGCGCAGCATCAACTCCGGATAATAAACCAACTGGGGGATTGGAGAGTGAGCTCTTCCCCCCAAAGATATCTGGAGCGGTTTCTGTGGAGAAATTGGATCTGGTGAAGCCAATAATGTCACAATGGACATACTATAGGAAGTGCTGCAGAGTGTGAATAACTCTCTTCTTCAGATGTTTAAAAGTTTTCAGGAATAAACATGTGAGTTAAAGAATTTATATTAATACTTATCTAACAAAGTGGAAGTCCAAGATATAAACATAGAGATTTTGACTACGGAAATGGGTTTCTCTACGAAAATCAGTTAATTTGGTAATGAAGGACAGCCATGTTTCTTGTAAAAATTGGAATTTCTGGAAAACCAATTAAGGAAAAATAACTTGAGAATGATAAACTTTCCTGTAACATCCTATATATCAGCTACTGAACTGTTGAAGAAATATTTCTCTGATATTTTGCAAATACCTTTTGATAGCCACCCTCTGGTGTCTAAAGTGATTTATATTTCCTTTAAAATTTTCTTTATCAGAGAAAAGAGATGTGAACTTAACTGACATTTTGGAAAATTCAGAAATTACAGATAGAGTTATATTATTAGTGACTTTCGCCTTTGATTTAGATAGGAACAATGTTTTGAAATTGTATTTCCGATACATGGCTGATAGTTTTTTGGGTTCAAAGATGAATATATTTCCTGACATATCAAGGGAATCGCAGACTAGGAGGCGTGAATTCTTGGCTTTTAAGCCAGGAATCATTGCCCTAGGTGGGACCTTCCTAGTGCGATTCCCTTGTAAGTGTTTTATTTCCTTATTACTTATTTGTTGAACCTAAGAAATTACAAGAGTTTGTGGAGTCGAAAGAACAGATGAAGAACCCTCTGCAGCAACTTCCTTTAGTTACCACTGTACCGGCTGCAATTACCGATTAACCTTCCTCCCTCAGAAAATGTGAATTGTAACATTAACCATTTTGAGTTTTTCTTATTTTCTTTGAGATTGTTTTCCTGATCTTGGATCTCCCAATTGTGGACAATTTTATATAATATATATTGATGAGAGAAAATGTATTCTTTTTCCTTTATATTAATTTCTGTTTTTCCTTACATTTATGTGATAAATGTGAATGTAATCAAGTAAAATGATAAATAAAATAAAAAAAACAATTTTGCAGTTCTGGACAGCTGAGGATCCGGCACTTTTTGCATTTTGGGTTTCAAGAATCACTGAAGTGGCTAAATACGAGCGTATGCTTTATACCCATGCTTTCAATGTGAATAACAGACAGTATGCTACCCTTTGGCAACGACTTTTAGATATTTTGAACTCCCATGACTCCTGGACACAACAAGATTGATGGGGTAGTGCGGGGATAGGGGGCTGGGATAGATAGTAATGAGAATATGATGATGAGTGTATGTTGGTTATTTCTCCTTAAGAATGGATGTTTGGGGTGTAAGTGGGTGAAAGAGACACATAGTTGTTTGCTATATAAAGACAAAAGTCAATATGGGAATGCCATGTGCATCAGGGGCGTAGCTACGTGGGGCCACAGGGGCATGGGCCCCTGTAGATTTGGCCCTGGCCCCCCCATCGCCAACCCTCCCCTGCCACCGTCGGGTACCTTTGTTGGCAGGAGTCCCCAACCCCAGCCAGCCGAAGTCCTCTTCTCTGGCACGGCCGCGTTGCTGATCTGCAAGGGCAGGCTTCTGTTTCTGTGAGTCTGACATCCTGCACGTACGTGCAGGAAGTCAGAGTCACAGAACCAGAAGCCTGCCCTTGCAGTTCAGCAACGCAGCCGCGCCGGAGAAGAGGACTTCGGCTGGCGGGGGTTGGGGACCCCCACCAGCAATGGTACCCGATGACGGGGGAGGGTTGGCAGCAGCGGGAAGAGGGGGTCAAAAGGGTTGGCGCTGGGGGGGGTCAAAGGTGGTGGCGGCGGCGGAAGGGGTCAAAAATGTGTCCCCTCACCTTGGGCTCTGGACTCCCCTCCCGCCAATGTCTGGCTACGCCCCTGATGTGCATACTTCATTGTAAATGTATCTTCTACATCTGCTCATGATATATGCTGGTTGATTGTATACCTTGTGTACTTATTTCATCTGTATTGACACAGCAAAATATAAATAACAAAAATTTTTTTTAAATCCCTAGCGAGAGACCTGGTAGCAGAAGAATCCCAGAGTCTTGTACAGTGAGAGAGAGCTGTCCAGGGAGGATCCCAGTGGTAGTCCTTGGAGAAACCTCTCATATTCTTCACTCATCTGGAACCTGTACAGGCTGACAGCCATCTCTCCTTCCCTCTTTCTCCATCTACATAAATAAATTTGCTATATACAATCTAGACTAATATTTTGAAAAACGCGTTTTGACAGCGCCAAACCACTACGAGAAAAACTGCATTGGCTACCAATCAAAGAACGCATCACTTTCAAAATCTGCACGACTGTTCACAAAATAGTTTACGGCGAGGCACCGGGACACATGACAGACCTCATCGACCTGCCAGCCAGAAACACCACAAAATCTACACAATCATACCTAAACCTCCACTACCCAAGCAACAAAGGACTCAAATACTACTACTACTACTTATCATTTCTATAGCGCTACAAGGTTTCTATAGCGTTACAATACAAATCCATCTATGCAACCAGCTTTTCCTATTTAAGTGCACAACTATGGAACGCACTGCCAAAAGCAGTAAAAACTACGCTCGACCATCTAGACCTCCAGAAAGCACTAAAGACAGACCTGTTCAGAAGAGCATACCCCACCGTCTCAACATAAAATACCTGGACACCTACGTCACAATGAAACCAAAGACCTTAATGAACATTACCTGACTCTTCCTCCCCTCTCCCTCTGTAAGACCCCCCCCAATCCAACCTACCATACATGTACTTCATTCCACCACAGTATCACTTTGTATTATTCACCCCATGTATTTGTTCATACCGGAATTGGCTTGCGCCGTTAACGGTAATATGTAAGCCACATTGAGCCTGCAAATAGGTGGGGAAAAGTGGGATATAAATGTAACAAACAAATAAAAATAAATAAAATCTCTTTGAACTCTGCCCTGTCTGTGTCCTCTGTTCCTCAGTCTGCTTCTTTCTCTTCCTCTATGTCCCTAACCCCTCTTCATCTTTTCTTTTCAAGAACTGGGAGTGTGTGTGAGTAAGGCTCTCGCTGAGACTCAGAGTGGACTTCCTTACGCAGAGGGAAAACTATGAGTCTGGGGGGAGAGGGGACCATGAATTATCCTTTCACCCCAGGATACTGCAGAAAACATACACAATACAGCATGGCACACAAACACATAATATAGCACAGCACCCTGCACAAACACACAATACAGCAAAGCAATAGTCATCTATGCAGACAGAGTGTAATACATTTTTACTGAGGAGGGCTTCCGCCAGACTGATATGTCAGGGATCAAGAGTCAATAAGATATCACCCTTATTAGTCAAACTGCATTGGCTACCCATAGAGGCAAAGGTGATATTCAAAATTTGTGTAATGGTGTTTTTGATATCGCATGGTCAGGCCCCGGCAAATATGATGGGATTAGTTAAAATTCTTCCTCCAAACATTTTTTCTTTCTTCAGTATCCCAGCGTGACATAGGTCAGCTATAAGAAGGTTTTTACAACATCCTTTACTTTCCAATCTACTAAAAGTTGGAATTCTTTACCTCTAACTTTAAAATCTTTATCTAACTCTAAGCAATTTCACAAATCTTTGCAGGCATTTTTATTTCAAAAATACATACTATCTGGATTGATATAATACTGGAATGTTCGTATGTTATTCCTGAGAATGCTCAGCTTCTCTTATTGTGAACCCCCTTGAATTTGTTTGGTAATGGCAGGTTATAAATACAGTATGTAATGTAATATAATGTAACAGTACAGCACAGGTGATGCATTCCCTTCTTCATGTTCTCTTTCGCTCACTCTCTTCTCCAACTCATCGTCTGTTTTGCCTCTCTGCACCTCAGCTCCTCCTGTAACCCTCTATCCAAATCCTCTCCCCTTCCTTTCCTCCCTCCCTATCCCCCTCCAGCATTCTCTCTGATCTAGCAACCTTCCTCATCTCTCCTGATTCCCAGAGGCAGCCTACACAGGATCAGCAACTAGAGAGAGCATGGAGGAGAGATTGGTTTGGTTTGCTTGGCTCCTCCAACCAAAAAGGTGTCTGCTGCCCTGTCTCAGCCTATCCTCAGAAAATGGGAAGAGGTGATCGAAAAGAGGACAGCTGAGCCAGAGAGCTGCTAACTTCCCCTCTGCCTGCATTTGAGAACTTTTTACACACATACAGTACTACAAGGGAAAAAACCCACAGGGGAAATCTAATTCAAAAGACAGGGAAGGCTTACTTCACAAGTGACTGAGTGGGAAGTAGCGTAGTGAGCAGAGGGAATACTCAAGTTTGATCTGTACCATTGTTTGAACATTATCTGGGGGCTCCTTTGAGTTCCAGCAATGCAAGGGGTGACCCAGGCCCCAGTTAATTTTTCTTCTCCCAAACCATCTCTTTCCCACTCCAGGACTGGACTGCCGACCCATCTCAAATTCTAGGCAATAGTCATCGAAAAAGCCTCCGTTTGCCTTTCTCTGCTTGGTGGCCTAGGGTGAGATATGGAACCTTCCCCACCCCCAACAGAAAGAACCTGCTTTGGGAAAGTCTGCTGTTGCATTTCCTGAATGGCAGGATATGACATCACCAGTGAGCTGCGGCACCAGCACTCTCTGCCACATCCTGAGGAAAACGGTCAAACTCAGCAAGACACTGCTGCTCACCTCTGACCCCCGCCTCTCCTTACCTCCCCCTCTCTGCTATTGCCCTGGGTCTGCCCAGCCATCTGCAGCTTCCTGTTTCACCCATTGGTCACGGGATAGCTTCCTGCCCACCCCTCCACCTTGCTTCAGTCCTCCTGTGCTTTAGGCACAGATCTCTTTGGAGGTAGTGGCGATGGGGAAAGTGTTACTCCAGCAGCATCCCCATCCATATTCCTACAAAAGTAAAATTACTGAATCCCCTCTCACAGATACTAAGGCAACATCAAGCCCTCCCCCAGACCCATAGACGTTCCCCCAACTTGCTCCAATTCCTAGTTCACAGTGAGCCCACCATAGCCCACCGTGGCAGGGAATGTTATGAGTATGGCTATGCCATTACTCGCCAATGTCTCCCAAAACTCTTCTACAGTAAGAGAGATGTCAAGTGTGGGCCATCCCAAAGAATGTTTACCACCCCAAAGAGTGAGACTGAAGGCCAAAGAGTAAGGTTTTCTTCAGATGGTTTATATGGCATATAAATCTAGTAAGATTTCAGCATAGTATTGCTCTGCAAATGCAAAAGGCAGCACAAAATACATGCTTTCCTCTTCTGTCTCTGAAAGGATACAGACAGAGGAGGCAATATGGGACAATTTTCAAAGGAACTGGTCCAGGTACCTAAACAGTTATCTGCCTATATTTTAAACACTGAAAAGCGCTCACCGCATGTGCATAGGCTTCAGAGAGCATGTACTTGTAGGTGCATGGAAAAGCGATATGGCAGGGGGATGTAAAGTACCTTAAAGTATGCAGGAAGGCAGGCCCCTTGGCTTTTCCTCTCTTAGATTTGTCCCTTATGAAAGCAGTGATCAGGAACAGTGCACTGGCTGGGAGGATCTAAGGAGTGATAGAAGGGACTGAGACAGAGGGAGACAGTCTTTATCTGAATGTGACGAACTCCAAATGAGTGAGAGAAGGAGGTGAGGGAGAGAGCCTTCATATGAACATGACACACTCCTAATCAGCGAGAGAAGGGGCTAAAAGAGTGTGAGAAAGAGACAGCCTTCCAATAAATGTAACACACTACTGACAAATGAGAGAAGGGGTTAAAAGAGTGTGAGAGTCTTCTGACTGTGACATACTCCTGAGTGAAAGCAGGGGCTCAAAAGAGTGTGAGAATGAGTCTTTCAACGAGTATGATACACTCCTGAGTGAGAGAAGGGGCTCAACGAGTGAGAGAATGAGAGTCTTCCATTGAGTGTTACACACTCCTGAGTCAGAGCAGGGGCTCAAAGAATGTGAGAATGAGAGAGTCTTCCAACGAGTGTGATACACTCCTGAGTGAAAGAAGGGGCTCAAAGAGTGAGAGAATGAGAGTCTTCCAACGAGTGTGTCTCAAACCTGAGTGAGAGAATTAAAGAGTCTTCTACTGAGTGTAACACACTCCTGAGTGAGAGCAGGGACTCAAAGAATGTGGGAATGAGAGAGTCCTAATGAGTGTGATACACTCCTGAGTGAGAGAAGGGGCTCAAAGAGTGAGAGAATGAGAGTCTTCCAATGAGTGTGACGCAATCCTGAGTGAGAGAATGAGAGTCTTCCATTGAGTGTTACACACTCCTGAGTGAGAGCAGGGGCTCAAAGAATGTGAGAATGAGAGAGTCTTCCAACGAGTGTGATACACTCCTGAGTGAGAGAAGGAGCTCAAAGAGTGGGAGAATGAGAGTCTTCCAACAAGTGTGATTCAATCCTGAGTGAGAGAATTAAAGAGTCTTCCACTGAGTATGACACACTCCTGAGTGAGAGCAGGGGCTCAAAGAATATGAGAATGAGTCTTCCAACGAGTGTGATACACTCCTGAGTGAGAGAAGGGGCTCAACGAGTGAGAGAATGAGAGTCTTCCAATGAGTGTGACTCAATCCTGAGTAAGAGAATGACAATGTCTTCCATTGAGTATGACACACTCCTGAGTGAGAGCAGGGGCTCAAAGAATGTGAAAATGAGAGAGTCCCAACAAGTATGATACACTCCTGAGTGAGTGAAAGAAGGGACTCAAAGAGTGTGAGTCATCAAATAAGTGTGACATACTCCTAATGAGAGAACGGGTTCAAAGGGCATTAGAGAAAAGAAAGCCTTCAAATGAGTATAACACACTCCTGAATGAGAGAAGGGGCTCAAACAGTGAGAAAGCTTTTAAATAAGTGTGACACACTCCTACCTGAGAGACTTCACATCTCTGAAAGAGCTAAATCTTCAACAAAATCCTCCTCTGGGTCTCTATTCCACAATGACCTTCCCCAAGGACCTTATCGCCAACTGCAGCCATATTTGACAAGCAACATCACAGATGTCGTTAGCTGATTAATTGGTGCCGATCCCAATGTCATAGCTGTCCTTACACACACTGGATAGATCAATCAGATCACATACAGACTGGCAAGGTCCAGGATAGGGTCACTACTCAGGGCTTCAGACCCAGAACAAGCTCTTGACAAAGCAAGCTGTAGCTGCATTCCCAGTGGAAAACCATTCTGCTTCCAGTGAAGAGCCTTTGTGATATAACTAAACAGACCTGTGCAATTGCTTGTCTCTTTGCCTTGGCCTGGAAAGGGGCTACAGCTCTTGCCAGGGGCATAGCCAGATGGCCAATTTTGGGTGGGCCTGAGCCCAAGGTGGGTGGGCATGGAATTCTCCCCACCCCCGGTCTCCCTCTGGTTTGCTCCTCTCTCCACCCCTCCCTGCCCACAAACCCCAAATATTAAATACTTGAGCTGGTGGGGATCCCCAAACCCTGACAGCTGAAGATTTCCTCCTCCTTCTCGAGGAGCCAGCACTCTTCCAAACGGCAGCCAGCACCACTTGCCTCAAACTGATGCTGCTGCCAGCAGGCCGTGCATGCTCAGTGCTTTTGTATGTGCAAAAACTGAACATGTGCAGAGGGGCCGGTCTCAGCCTTAATTCAAGGCAAGTGCTGCTGGCTGACATTTAGAAGAGTGAGGGCTGCCCAAGGAGAGAAAATCTTCAGCTGCCAAGGTTTGGGGATCCCCACCAGCCACAGCAAGTGTGTCAAAATTTTGGGTGAGCCTGAGTCCAAAGTGGGCCCACCCAGGCCCACTTGTGGCTATGCCACTGTGAAACCTAATGAAGAAATGAATGCAGCAGCTCCCTGACCATACTATATGAAGTCTGCTGTCCTCAAAGGAGCCAACCCACAGAACTGCCATGAGGAATAACACATAAAAACAAATTCCCATGCTGGCAGCAGAAGCAAAGTGGAATCCAGCCTCCTGAACCTCCATTTCTAAGCTCTACCACCACAGACTGTGAGCAGATGTGTAATTGAGAACTAAGGAGGGGAGGAAGAGGCATTAAGAAAGAACAAGTAAAAGGCGGAAAAATCAAAAAGAAAGAGATGGAAAAATACCCAGATTGTATCTTTTCCTTTAGCTGGTTTCAAAGTAGTAAAATCAGAAAACAAAACCTCCAGGAAGCTGGACTGTGTGGTAATGAAGGGTCCTTAGATGGAACAGAGTTCAGAGAACCCACCCCCTCACTCCTTGCGCTGCCATGAAAGCTCGGCATTTTGTGTGTGAATCGTCCCCTTGTCCTCTCTGTCTCAGGCGCTTCAGTGCGAATTCCATAGCCCCAGTGTCACGCACTGCAAGGAGGGGGGCAGTGGGGTCAGGAGATGCTCAGAGCCCTGATTAAGAGTGGGAAAAGAAATGGAGGGACGGAGATTGGAAATGAGAACGAGAGAGACAGACAAACAGAACAAAAAAAAAGATGGAAGGCAAGAGTTAAGACACCCCTGCACAGAAAGATAGAGTACCACACTTGCACAAATAGAAAGACACGGATGGATGGATGGATGGATGGAGGGAGCGAGAGAGCAAGGGACAAACATTTCTGCACCCATTAAGAGACAGGCAGGTTTGGTGATGAGGAACCTGCGGAGAGCCAAGAAAAGAAGATAGAATCTGATGTCAATGTCACAGGACTCAAACACAGGATGAAACAGGGACTACAGAAACACAAGTGATTCCATACTGCAAAGGCCGCTATTCACACCTTGACTGTAGGCATCACACAGCTAAGAAGAGGAAAAGGGGGGGGGGGGGGAGGAAATGGAGAGCACAGGAAAAACAGGAGAGAGACAAATAGGAAAAAGACATGACAGGAAGCAGAAGTATTTGCCACAACCCTGCACTCTGTATCTGATAATAAGGTTCCTTGAACCTGAATGAGAGAAAGGAAAAACAAGAGATGTGGAGAGGGGAGTTTGTGAGCGGAGGAGGGATGATGGGAAAAAGCCAAGACAGACAGAAGAGTGGGGAGGAAGAGCTGGATAGTGAGAGCATAGATTTATTGATCCCGACTTTTAGCTGCAGGTGCATTGCTGATCGCAGGTCCATGACAGCAAGAGGGATGATGCATGCGACAGTCAATTAGTAAACAGGGTCTTACAGAGATCTGGCCAGTAATAGGCAGAGCATGCATGGGGCACCAGTCTGATACAACATGGCAGATACAGCGGTAACTAAACTGGCATAACTTGCAAGTATTTGCATTTTGACTAGTTAAACAAAATCCATCTGAGTTCACAGAGAATGGAAAAGGGGTGGCGGGGGAGGGGAGGGGAGACAGGAAGTAGAAGAGTTGGAGAGACAATAGAGCAGGAAGGGAAAGAAAAAGAAATGAGAGAGGGAAGAAAAAATAATAATCTGAGACAGATCAGAGCTTGCAGAGTGCTCCGGACAGAGACCCCTGTCCTGTTTCCACATGCACTTCCTCTTTAGCTGAAGCCACAAGTTTTGACACTTCCTCTCTCTGCACCTGGTTCCCACTTGTGAGCTCTTTATGTGGGGGTTAGCGACACTACTCAACCAGAACAGATTCTCATGTATTCTGTGGAATATATAGAATATGGGAGAATGTAGTACAAGCGGAGTGTTGATACAGAATTCAGTAAGGAAGGAGCATTGGGGGTTTGGGGAGGGGGGATGCTCATCCCCCTCCCTAAACTCCCAATGCTCCTTCCTTACTGAATTCTGTATCAACACTTCACTCCATTGCTGGACACAGAGAGCTTGGTGACCAATATCTCCATTACTCATATATTGTCTCAAGAGGGGAGAAAGATGTCATTTCTTATCTGTCTTCATGCACTTAAGAGTCCTTCTCTATGCACTTCCCAGAGACCTTGAGCATATTATGCTGGGAGGGTGGGTTAAAGCACCAGTGCACAATGGAGCGTGAATCCTGCCACACATAGGGGTTTAGTCTGAATCCTAGCTCCGTACAGTGGAGTGGGTGGGTTTCACTTGCCTTCCCTCAGACTGGGAATCTGAGTCCTTGCACTAGTGACCTGGGCATGTGGTTCCTCTTGTGCTCAGAAACTGGAAGTGTGGAGACACAATGCCCCAGGCTCTAATAACAGGAACAGCAGTTTAGTAAGAGAGACGCTCCTTGCCTTCAGTGTATGCAGGCACACTGCACTGGGTTTTGATACTGGAAATGGTGTTTTGCAGCCAAGCAAGCTTTTCTGACACAAACGCACATTGTTCCAGAACAGGGACATTGACTGACACACACACACACGCCGTCCAGTGTGAGAGAGCTGGAAGGCTCTGTGCCAGTGCTGCTAGCCTATACGTAATAAGTTAAACCCCCCCCCCCCCCCCCCCAATCTACCTTGTGGAAATACTGATAATTTTTATTATTTTTCCCATTTTTGCTCTGTGGCATTCTTTCCCAGACTGCGGCCAAGTTCCCGGGGTCAGGGACTCCCCTGCCTTCTGTGGCATCCCATTTCGGTTTTAAGCATGTTTTTTTCAGCCCTGTAAGCAGAGTTACAGGATAAAGATGTCTCCTGAATGTAAGATCCCTAACTCATCCAATTTTCCATCCCACTATAAATGGTTGTTGAGGGGCAATTTCAGCTTTCGACCTCTGCCTTCTGTAGGCCTAGGGAGACATGAGCTCATGACTCACTCAGCCCTGAGAGGGGCAGCCGTTTTTTCAAGGGAGATATACGCACACAGTAACATATACATACAGCCAGTGTATTATTTTTCCCCTCTGCCTGTGGACCAACCTTCTACACACAGCATGCAAGGCATCATTATTACACAGTGTCCATTTCCTGTTCCCAATTCAAAATCCAGACACATACATACATACACACCTGATTGTTCTTTCACTGTAGCCCCTGCATTTTGGCAACTCTGAGAAACTGCTGAAAGGTGGGGGTGGGGTGAAACCTGGAAAGCTGCATTTATTCACTTAAAAAAAAAGAATTTCAAGGCTACACACATATGGCAACTATTCACCCCTGCCACCACATGTGACCTTCAATACAATGTGGATTTAAACAAAATTAAAATAATGGTTTTTAATCTAATCTAATTCAACACTTAATGACCGCTTTAATTTGTACCAAACCCCCTACAGAAGAGCTGAACTTCCTATACATCTCCCCTCTTAAAAAAATGAAACTAATATGAACCTTTCATTTGTTGGCCTGTATCCATGGTTTTGAACTCTCTTCCCATTCCATGGCACTTTTGGACAGAATCCAGTCCCCTATTGCTGCACCCCAGTCCCCCAGAGCATTCTGCTAATATTAATCTCCTGATTAACTAATTCATTAGTAAAAAAGGGGGGGGGGGTGGAATCCCTAAAGCCTGCTCCTTTATTCCATCCTCTCCCCTCATCACCTTGCGTCCTCCACCTGCAAAAACAGCATTAAAAAGCTGCTGCACCTCATGTGAACCTGCCGTGTGCGCACACACACATATCCACAAACAGTCACAGAAATATACAGGCACATGCATGCCTACAGACCCACACATATATGCACTGATACGGGCACGGATACAGTCCCAACACAGAGATGCTGACTGACACACACACGCATACACACACACACACACACACACACACACACACATATCCTGAGATCTCTTCCTCTACCGGTTACTGCAGATCAGTCACATAACGGAAACATCCTGCCTAAATGTAGAACAGAGCCTCACACACATGCACCCAGCCCCCTTGATACACATACAGGCACAAACACAACCACCACCCACAAAACACACACACAAATACACAGTCTCCCCCCCCCCCCCCCCCCCCACACAACAGACACACAGTCCCTCCGTATAGACACGGTTCCCCCCCCTCCCAACACATCTCCCCCAAGACAGACACATATAGAGACACACAGTCCTCTAACATACATACACACATGCACACAGCCACAGCCCCCTCCCATACATGCAGACCCCCCCCCCCCCCCCCCTCAACACACGAACAGCCAGAGAGTCCTATCAGCTCTGAATATGAAAAACCTAAGCCAGTGAGAATGGGTGGATGGAGGAGGCTCACCGCATAGATGCTGGGGTGGGTTGAGTTGGGGGGGGGGGTCTCACCCCCTATCCATTGCGCGGATCTGTCCTCTGCCGTCTCCCCACCAGCCTTCACATGCTCTTCTTCGCCTCTGCTTGTCTGCCCTCCCTCTCTCTCTTCCTTTCTCCTCCCCTTATGACAAAAGCAGAAGCCCGAGAGGCTCAGCCCTTTCCAGACTAGCTCCGCTCTCTCTATACATGAGCCATGCAGCAAACAGGCAGGCGAGCTCCAAGGTCCTCTACAAGGAATACTCACTACCCCCCCCCCCCTCCCGGCTGAGGGACTTCATGCTACAGGTCTACCCAAAGAAGCTGGCCCAGTCCTGGTTTTACCCCCTGCGTGAATTATTATTATTATTGGTTTTTGTTGCACTTGCCCGAAAAATAATATGAATTACACTTCCCTGCATGGAACGAGGCAAAACCTGGCCTACATCACTCACTCTGGGTTAGCTTGGGTGAGATGGTGATTCTCAGAGAGAAGCAAGGAAAGAGATACTGTTGCTGCTTCCCTTCCCACCCCACCTGTCCTCTTCAAAAAGATCTTCATATTTTTCTTGCCAAGACCTGATCTAGCTTGGCTTAAAAGGGAAAAAGTGGTGGGGGGGGGGGGGGGGGGAGGAATTAGTGCAGCTGGGACCCAGATGGCGAGATCAGTCACACCTCCCTACTCAGAAACCCCAAAGGCTTGTCTCATTTTCTTAATATTACCTTGTAATATTATTTGTTTTCACTAGTTTGTAGATATCACCTCCCTCCCCCTTTGTTAGTCTCTTTTTCACCTGTATATGCATGTAACATACATGTAGTAGATGACGGCAAATAAAGACACCTATGGTGCATCCAGCTTACCCAACAAAGTGGCCAGACTTGTACATGCCACTCCATGCAAGTTCTACCCCTGTATACCTTAGTTGAGGGCTGTACCTGTTGCTCTGTGCAGCTTACACTCCGCTATGGTCTGGTTAAAGCATGAGGGTCATTTAATTTTATTTTAATTCCATCCTCTTTTTATTATGTAGGGATCCTCAGTATTTGTGCCATGTGTTTTTTTTTAACTTCAGTTACTCCAGTATTCCAGGCATCTACCAACCTCTTGTGAGGAGAGAGATGTGGTAGCCATGTTAGTCCACTTTTAAAGGTAATCAATAGAAATAGAATTCTATTTCTATTGATAACCTCTTTGAAAAAGTATTTCCTGATGTTACTCATATCTACCATCCTGCAACCTCAATTCATGTCCTCTAGTTCTAGCTTCCCTGTCTCTGAGAGAGATTTGTTCGTATGTTAATACCTTTCAAGTATTTAAACAGCTGTATCATATCTCCCTTGTTCCTCCTTTCTTCTAGGGTATTAATATTCGGGTCTTCAAAACTTTTCTGCTACATAAAGTGAAAGTACACATGACAAGAATACTTTTATGCAACGCAGGCATGTGTTTTTAGAAGTAGTATTTGGATGAAGCCGTGATTTATACACAAACACTTCCTGAGCAGGTGTAAAGGTCTGCAGCTTCATTTTAGCCATGGATTGCTGCAGATTGTATGGAGCAACTGTACTAGCACATAACACAGGCAGCTGTATGTCTTTATAAAATAGATTTATATTGGTTCTTAATTGGCCTTCCAATCCAGATGACCTGTTACTAAATTATGCTCATGTGTATTACTTTGGCTACACGTATTAAAATTGTCAGGCCATGAAATTCAGCTGAATCCTGAAATAAAAAAAACACAAACCCTCTCTCCCCCCCCCCCCTATATATATATATATATATATATATAGCCTCTGCAGTATCCCCGTACTCACACATAATCTGCTTACAGGGCTCACCTCTAGACCTGTATACCCCAGGCTTCAGTTCTCAGTTGGCAGTGTGTTTCTTCATTCCACATTTGTCTCACACCAAGGGAGCACAGGAGCAACTGTCAGTGGATGGGGAACTGAACTGCTAAACAAAACTGTTTGACACACACCCCTCCTGAAATTAAAAAAAAAAACCTTCTCCCCCCACCCACACTCAAATAAATATATATATATATAGCCTCTGCAGTATATAGCCTATATCATAATTCTCACCACCAATGTTCTAAAGTAGCTGCCTGTGTCTGTGGCTCCTGGAGTTGCTGAGCTAGGCTCCATAGCCAAGCTGATGTCACTCATAGCTGATTCCAAGGCAGGGGGAGGAGTAGGGAAACACGCAGAGCAACTTGCTCAGCGTGTTTCCCTACTCCTCCCCCTGCCTGGGAATCAGCTATGAATGTGCCGCTCAAACACCCCCTCCACGCATCACCCAAGCCCCCCTCCGGCACATCAAACACCCCCCCAAGCACATCAACCCCCTCGCCACCCGTAGCTGCCATTGGTAGTGCTGTCCGGCCGCTGCTGCTTCATCAGGCATTGGCTGCACCGTAGACAGCCATCAGGCATTGGCTGTCGGCTCTGCAGCCGCTCCTCCTCTCGCCTCTGATGTCGCCGTGCTCCTCCGGGGTCTTACTCCAGGGGCAGTGCCATGGAGGCGAGAGGAGGAGCGGCTGCAGAGCCGACAGCCAATGCCTGATGGCTGTCTACGGTGCCGCGTTTCAGGTTTAAAAACATTTATTGCTTTTTTTCTTTTTGTAGCGGCCGCTGCTGCTGCTGCTGCTCAACAGAAGAAGCAGCAGCGGCCGGACAGCGTTACCAGTGGCAGCTACGGTGGCGAGGGGGTTTGATGCGCCGGGGGGGGGGGGGAGAGTCACTGGACATGGCTGGCTGGAGGGGGAGGGGAGGGTCGCTGGACATGGCTGGCTGCAGGGGGGGCAGGGGGAGAGGAGGGTCACTGGACATGGGTGGCTGCGGGGGGGGGGCAAGAGGAGAGGAGGATCGCTGGACATGGATGGCTGCAGGGGGGGCAGGGGAGAGGGAGGTGGAGGGGGGTCCTGAGACCAGAGAGGTGGGGATGGGGTGGTGGGCCCTGTGAGAGGGGGGGTGGGGGGCCTTGCGAAAGGGGGGGGCACACACTCACTGTCTCTCACACTCTCTCTAGCACACTCTATTTCTCTGTCACACACACAGACACTCTGTCTCTCTCTGACACACACTCCATCTCTCACACACACACTCTCTCTCTCAAACGGGCCTTTTTTATTAGTGTGTGTATATATATATATATATATATATATATACACACACACCTCTGGCCTGATCTGCTTTCTCCAGGCCACTGCCACTGTCATCCCCTTCCCTTCCCTTCCCCTCCCTTTTTGCTCTTTCATCCCTCTTCTCAAGCTGCATAAGAGCTGTGAATTGTGAGTACACCAGACTCCATTTTTAGAAGGTTCTCTCGCATTTTGACACCAAGTTATATGTGTTATACAGTGGGTGAGTCACTTTATCCTGCTGGCCCTCAGTTCTAAACTCCTGCTCCGTCGCTCTGTGCAACATTAGGGTGAATCAGTCTGAGGGTAATTTTCAAAGACTGCCCAGGCCATGCATTGTAGAGCACATGTGCTTTTAACTGCATTCAACACTGTTCTAGTCTGAAAAAGTACCCACGGAAAAAGAGGCACAGGGGAATACAGGTACTTCTCATAGGCAGTTTTCAAAAGGGAAATATGCATGTACTTCCCCTTTGCACACTGGTGCACAGAGTTCATGTGAAGATTTGCCATACGTCTTCTATATTCATTACAACAAAGCAGCTTACAGACTTTAAAATAAAAATGATAGGGGACATGCAAAAATGTAACTGTGGATTCTGCTGCAGTGCAGGTGCTTTAACAACTGCTGACTTTATTCCTCTGGGGCTCAGATCTAATGCTTAGCTCTGTCAGTAACTCTCCCTGTAACTTGGTGGGGTGAGTCATTATCTCCCTCTGCCTTTAATTAAGGGGGAAATGACACACTGGAGGCGGGAGGGGTGTGTGTCAAACAGTTTGGTTTAGCAGTTCAGTTCCCCATCTGCTGACAGTTGCTCCTGTGCTCCCTTGGTGTGAGACAAACGTGGAATGAGGAAACACACTGCCAACTGAAGCCTGGGGTATACAGGTCTAGAGGTGAGCCCTGTAAGCAGTGATTATGTGTGTGAGTATGGGGATACTGCAGAGGCCAGGACCAATCAACATAAGACTTTATACTACAGCCCTGACCTAGGAGCAATCACCAGGTCTGGAACACAGGTCTCATAACCCCTGCAATACTCCGAGCCTGAAAAGCATAAGTCTGACTTAAGAATAGAACCCGGACTGTACTCCAAGGAATGACTACTACTACTACTACTTGACATTTCTAAAGCGCTACTAGGGTTACACAGTGCTGTACAATTTAACATAGGACAGTCCCTGCTCAAGGAGCTTACAATCTAAAGGACAAACATACAGTCAGTCAAATTGGGGCAGTCTAGATTTCCTGAAAGGTATAAAGGTTAGGTGCCGAAAGCAACATTGAATAGGTGGGCTTTGAGCAAGGATTTGAAGATGGGTAGGGAGGGGGCTTGGCGTAAGGGCTCAGGAAGTTTATTCCAAGCATAGGGTGAGGCGAGGCAGAATGAGCGGAGCCTGGAGTTGGAGTTGGCGGTGGTGCAGAAGGGTACTGAGAGGAGGGATTTGTCCTGTGAGCGGAGGTTACGGGCAGGAACGTAAGGGGAAATGAGGGTAGAGAGGTAATGAGGGGCCGCAGACTGAGTGCATTTGTAGGTAAGAAGAAGCAGCTTGAATTGAATGCGGTATCTGATCGGAAGCCAGTGAAGTGACCTGAGGAGAGGGGTGATATGAGTATATCGGTTCAGGCGGAATATAAGACGTGCAGCAGAGTTCTGAACGGATTGAAGGGGGGATAGATGGCTAAGTGGGAGGCCAGTGAGGAGTAGGTTGCAGTAGTCAAGGCGAGAGGTAATGAGAGCGTGGACGAGAGTACGGGTGGTGTGCTCAGAGAGGAAAGGGCGAATTTTACTGATGTTAAAGAGAAAGAAGCGACAGGTCTTGGCTATCTGCTGGATATGCGCAGAGAAGGAGAGGGAGGAGTCAAAGATGACTCCGAGGTTGCGGGCAGATGAGACAGGGAGGATGAGGGTGCCATCAACTGAGATAGAGAGTGGAGGAAGAGGAGAAATGGGTTTTGGTGGAAAGACGATAAGCTCGGTCTTGGACATGTTCAGTTTCAGGTGGCGGTTGGACATCCAATGAAATGAAGCTTGGGCCCAAGTCTGCTGCTCTTTATACTACCAACCCCGTCCCCAAGAAAACATCCAAGCTATGAATGGTACCCTTCTGTAGTGGCTCCCAAGCTGCAGAAGTCCCAAGCATGAATGAGATTCAGCCTTCCTGTATCCTTCTTCTCTACCCTCAGCAAACTGTAAAGAAGGGAGATTATGGACTTCCACTTCCGCCTGACTTTCCTTCCCTGGCCTGTCGCATTGCTTGGCCGCTTCATGGAGAATTTCAGACCAAAATACAGAGCCAGCCTCCAACAAAAACAAGTTGGGAAGTTTTCCTTTTCGTCTTGGGTTATTTCCCTACCCCAGATAATGAAGATATGCATAGTGCCATCAGAGCTACTTTGACAAAAATAGAGAGAGTATTCCATACCATCATTGATCAGGATCTTAAAGACATGTTTCTCCATCAAGAAGCAGCATATCGATTTGTTTTTTTAATTTATGAACCATAATCCTTGATAAAATGCTGTCCAATACAACATATAAAGTGTGTCCATAAAAACAATGCAAAGCTGCACAGTCATCACATCAACAGTCAGGCAATGATAATGGGCTTAAGGAAACAACAGTCCGCACAAGCAGGCGACATTTGAGCACACACTTGAATTCCCATACTGCCACTTGCCTCACAAGCCCTCAAAAAGAATGTTAGGAATTATTAGGAAAGGAATGGAAAACAAAAATGAGGACGTTACAATGCCTTTGTATCGGTCCTGTTCAATTCTGGTCAGCGCATCTCAAAAAAAGATATAGTGGAATTAGAAAAGGTGCAGAAGGGCGACAAAAATGATAAAGGGGATGGGACAACTTCCCAATGAGGAAAGACTAAAGCGGCTAGGGCTCTTCAGCTTGGAGAAAAGACGGCTGAGGGGAGATATGATAGAGGTCTATAAAATAATGAGTGGAGTGGAATAGGTAGACGTGAAGCATCTGTTTACTCTTTCTAAAAATGCTAGGACTAGGGGGCATTCAATTAAGCTACAAAGTAGTACATTTAAAACAAATCGGACAAAATTTTCTTCACTCAACGTGTAATTAAACTCTAGAATTCGTTGCCAGAGAATGTGGTAAAGGCAGCTAGCTTAGCGGGGTTTTAAAAAGGTTTGGACCGCTTCCTAAAGAAAAAGTCCATAGACCATTATTAAAATGGACTTGGGGACACTCCACTGCTTATTTCTGGGATTAGCAGCATAAAATGTTTTGTACTGTTTTGGGATCTTGCCAGGTACTTGTGACCTGGATTGGCCACTGTTGGAAACAGGATGCTGGGCTTGATGGACCTTTGGTCTGTCCCAGTATGACAATACTTATGTACTTATGTAAAAAGTAAACTTTTTTTTCTGGTTAACAAGTAGACACACGTGGAGGGGCATTTTCAATACAACATCTAAATCCAATTTTTATCACGTGGTGGGCACAAACATTTTTCTGGTTTGAAAATTGCCTTTTTCTAGACATTTGGTGCTCAGGGCATTGGGGGGGGGGGGGGGGGGGGGGGAAGGTCCAAGAGAAAAATGTCCCCAAAATCAGCCTTTGGGATGTCTGGGGGCCATCATTCTTAGTAGACTGGCCACACAGACATCCCAGCAGAGCGGTCAAGGGGGTGCTGCAGTGGACTTCAGATAAAAGGTAGCAGATACTTATCTCACCATAACCTCCTAATATTGTATGGTGAGCGCTCCAGGAACAGAGAAAAACCTACTGTACACCACCACCACAATAGCCTTTAGGCTTGATGCTGTCACCTATATTTAGTAGTTTATGGAGGACTCACACTTTCCACCACAAGTGTACCAGTTAGAGTGGGATAAGGGCCTGGGTCCCCTTCTCTACAGTCCACTGCGCCGACCACTAGGCTACTGCTGGGACCTGATGTTGCTCTGACAAAAATGGCCATCATCTCTGAAGCTGTCAATGACAGTACATAGCAGGCTCTCTGTCATCTTAGGAAGTGGGAGGAGGTCAGTGACCATTGGGGAGTAAGGGGGGGGGGTTATGCCTTAATCCTTCCAGTAGTCATTTAGGGCGCCTGATCACTTATTCATAACTGAAACAGGTATAGACAAAAACATCTTAAATTTTGGTCCTAGATGGTTTTGTTTTATTTCATGACTGCAGAAAAACATCTATCTTTTGGTGCTGTCCATGTCCAGCCCAAAACACACCTCCAACATGCCCCCCTTGAACCTTGGCTGAACTGTGGAGAAAAACAAGTAAAAGCAGAATGTTGAAAATTGCAACTTGGACGTTTTTGAAAGAAAAACGTCAATCTACCACCTTATGACGTTTTTGGACCTTTTTTGTTTTGAAAACGAGTCCCTTAATCTATCTGCAGAATTTTGTCTTACTCACCACCCTTTCTCTCTTTACTCTTCCATTTTAATTCAAACTCCTTGATCCCTCTATAGGTAAAAATAAAGAAGTGTTCTCCTTTCTAAAAAAAAAAAAAAATGTCCTCCTCTATCATCATCAAATTCTATTTTCCCAACATCTGTTTTGCAAGCCAAAATTCAGGAAATGTGCTAAACGTGTCCACCAGTTAGCCTTAGCAGGCCCTCATTAGGTGTGTTTATGACTCATAGGTCTGCAACATAATGCCCCATTGCATGAAAAATGTATTTAATAATTAAATGGTTAACACATTTCCTAGACCCCTTCCACTTCCATACCAGTAGATCCTCCTGTAGGGGTGCATCTAGTGAGAAGACTTCTAAATGTTATTGAGCCCTCTTGCTACTCTTATTCAAGACTTTAACATCTCTTTCCAGAAGTAGGCTGTTGACATTCTGCTACTCTACAAAGTCAGCCCGTCCAACCCAGATCTAATGCCTCCCCAAAGTTGTTTAAGAGCTGTTGCTCGGTGGCTCTCAGACCACTATCTTGTTTTAAATTGTGAGAAGACAGTGGCCTGTTGGTTAACCAGTCACCTGACATCCCCCACTGATCCACTTTCACTTTGGCACCACAATTTCTCCGATCTCTAGTTTCTGTTACCTAGGAACACTTGTCAATTCTAGTCTCTCCTTTGAACCACAAGTATCTGCACTATGTAAGTCTGCATTTTTTTTCTCTTGTGACAGTTGCAATCAGTCCACTCACTCTTCAATCATGATACATTCCACTCCTTAATCTTATCCCTATTCATGACTAGACTGGATTATTGCAACATCATTTACTTAGGGATTTCTAAACCCTTACTTAAAAGGCTCCAGAGTTTGCAAAACACAGCTATTCGCCTTCTTTGCCATCTACAGAAGTTTGGTCTAGCCTCCAATTCAGTTTGTATGCTAATTGGTTGAGTTCCTGGAAAGGTAGGTTGCTTGGAAGTATGTTCCCATAAAAATTGCTAGATTCCATATTGCTTCCTTGCTTGTTGATGTAGAACATGGTTCTCTTGTGATTGGTTTGGATGACTTCCTGCAACCCAGGTTCCAGAAAGTCTGAAAATTTCTCAAAGTTCCAGAAGGTTAATATGGAGATCTCTCTCTCAATCTCCGAAAAACTCTTGCATGTATAGGTAGAAGAGACGTACTTCCTAGAATGTTAAAGTTTTTTTGTTTGGTATACAAGGTTTTAATTGGTCTTATTCAGCAGTATTTTGTAAATCATTTTCAGGTTTTGATTTTAAATCAGCCAAAGAGAAATGTAAGCCCGTTTTTCTTCCCTCTAGTAAAGGGTAAAAAAAAAAAAAAAGGTTCAACCTATTGGAAAACCTGTTATCCTTTAAAGCAGCAAGGTTAGACAAAGATTATCAATTTCCTGTTATTTGCTAAGGATTACAGGCATTTTAGGAATCTGATTAATACATTTATTTAGAACATTTCTGCTAAAGAAATAGAGCATAACAATGGCATGTGTTTTTTTTTTCTTCTGTAATATTTCGCTTATATTACTATTGTATTTTGTAGTTTATTTTAATGACTATTGTACTTCCTGGTATTAACAAGTTTCTTGGTTATGATCCACATAGAACTGAAAGGTCAACAACAGAATATAAAACATTATGTTCTGGTATAACCAGCATAGGGTGAAAATCCTTGTGGTGAATACTCAGTGCTAAGATGGAATCCTCAGTATATGCAGGTTGTTTGGTTGGAGGTGTATCATTTCTGTTCTGGGTGTCATTTCCCTTTAAAACTATCCTTTTTCTTGAAATGAGCTCTTATGATTGCCCTCTGAGGCCCGCTGTCCCAGCCTCAAGGCTACAGGAAGAACTCTTGTTTGGCTTTTGCCATCTTTTTTCATTTTGTTGACTCAGGGTTCTTAACGCAGTGGGAAGATAATCTCGACAGTAGAGAAACTGTTGTTGGTAGTGTTTGTGTCATTTTTGAGGATGAGGAAAGGGGTGTTGAGCTGCAACCTGGAGAATCCATGGCCATCACTGCATGGGTAGTTGATCCCTGAACTGGGCTGGACTAGCTAAGAACCCTCTTGCACAACAGGTAAATGAGACACTTGAACCTCTGGTGAGTCCTTGAGGAAAGAAGTCATCAATTTCAGTCTTTGAGTCAAGCTCCACAAGTACACTGGGGTCTGAGATTTGACACAGTTGTTTTTCTTCTTGCTATTTTTTTTTCTCTTTGGAGAGCATGAGTACAGATTGAAGAGAGAAAGAGAGCCTGGAGTAAGGGAAGCCTGATGAAGGTTTTCCTGAGCTTTAGGAGAGAAACTGTATCCAACAGGAGCCACCAGGAATGACATCACCATATGTATGGGTACCCCTTCTTGTCCACTGAGAATTTTTATTACTACTTCTAAGTCACAATTCAAGACCACTTCCATGAGATAAGTTGCTACGGCTCTTAAATTATCAAGAACAAGTTAATAACGCATCATTCTCTCTTCAGTGTCATGTGACAATATTTATGAAGAGACTCATGAACATGAAGCCTTCAATTAAAAAACCTTGCAAGCATAGAATTTAAATGTAGTTCTAGCAGAGTTAATGTAAGAACCATTTGAACAAATGAGCACCTTGCTCTTGAAATATCTAACATGGAAAACCGTCATCTTAATTGCAATCACAGCTGCAAGGAAAAGTGAACATCACACTTGAATTCATTATCCATCATATTCACTGATTTTTTAAAAATAAGAATAGAGACTGCTTATGAAGATTATACTGGAATTTCATGCCAACTAATCCTTAGTTCTTCACACATTTTTTTGGAAAACCATTCTCAAGACAGTAAGTCCTATATACTCAACAGTAGGCAGCCTATCCTTAACTATATAGAACACATGAGGACTGAAAATCCTCCCAACTTGTGCTATCAAACATATAAATGGCAAGTGACCGACTCACCTGCAAATGCGCAGTAGAGTCGGAACACTGAGAGTGTAGAAGTCCAAGCCCCGCCTCCACCAGCAGTACAGCCCAATAGGGAGGAGGGCTTGGACATGGGCATGGAAATCGGAGGAGGAGGGAGCAGGGAGGGAAGGCGGGGGCGGAACTGAGGGAAACAGACGCTGGGGGGAGGGCAGGGGAGAGAGCAGGGTTGGTGGACGGGGGGAGGCCATAGGAAAACAAAAAACTAGCCCGTTGTTACAGGCTTAACAGCTAGTTCTACATGAATAGACAGAGATCCAGTCTCCAAGAGAGTATTATCCAATTGGATTTTAAACTATATCTCTTTCTGTTACCAACAAGATCAAAACCAGCTATCTGACAGGAGTAAAGCCTCATAAAGGTAAAGGCTAAGACATCATCAGTTGGCTATCTAAAGTCTGTTTGCTACAGAAATACATAAAAAGGCCACATAGTTATTCTTTCACATCTTGGCCAAGCATTTATTTAGTAATTTATTTGTTGCATTTGTATCTCACATTTTCCCACCTATTTGCAGGCTCAATGTGGCTTACATAGTACCGTGAAGCGATCGCCATACCAGTATGACAAATACAGAGTGATATTATGGTATAGTAAAGTTCATGTGTAACTGACACATTAGGGAATTGAAAGGAGGAAGAGTTAAGTTATGTCCATTTCGAGTATTAGTTTCGTTGTGTTGCAGGATTCATTATTGCCTGGACCAAGATTTCAACAATGGGCAATGCTTTTAGGCAGACAGTACTGAGAAACGTAATTCCTTCAACTGACCCAGTCTTCTCTTATTGTTCATTAGGTTGCTAATCCTGATCTAGATGAGTCACAATTGTTCTAGCAGAACACAGTCCTCATCCTGGGAGGTCCCATTTGTGTGGCTGATATCCTGCTTAACGATAGTGAAAGTAAATTTGCTCATCAACAGAGGTCCTCATGGGCAGCAGGATAAATCAGTTATACAACCCTACCCCACTTTCCCCATATAGCTGAAATTAGCGTCATAAATGACTAAGGAAGTTTCCGATGCATGTAGAAACATAGGAACACATATGCATACTGTTGGTGGGGGTGCAATTATGAAGGCCTAGACCATGCATTTCCAGTGCTTGCGAAGCACCGAAGGGGGTGCTTGCGAGCGCTAAATGGCCTTGTTTGTTTTTTGTAATCCACAGAAGAAAAAAAATGTCCCCACACTTTACCATCTGCAGATTATGGTTATGATTTATATTAAAGTGTGGGGACATTTTTTTTCTTCTGTGGATTACAAAAAACAAACAAGGCCATTTAGCGCTCGCAAGCACCCCCTTCGTCCCCTCTTCTGGCCAGGTAATTGAGAGACATTGAGTCATGCAATTCACTATTTTCAACAGGTGTGTTCAAAGAGGCCATTTGGAGACTACTTTGATGCAGCATGTTTCCATCTGTTGAGAACCAATTACCATTTGAAGGGAGCAAGGAGATGGACATGCTTGAAGAGGGACAGAATTCTTGTAGCCTTAAGAAAAGGGAAGGAAAAGACATATTGTGAGGGTGGGGACTCCATGAGAACTGGATCCTAACCCTTTGAAGTGAGTATAGGTAGCCAACTCTGGAATGCCCTCCCAAGAACTATCAGATCAATCAGTGTCTATCTACCCTTCCGGATATCACTAAAAACCCATCTGTTCAAGCAAGCCTATCCTAATGACCCAAACTAATTCTATGAATCCTACTACCCATCACATATCCAGGAGACAACAATGACCTTGGCTATCTTTCCAACCAAAATTCCATTTGCTTATCCTTTACCCATCCCCCTCCTGCATCTTCTACCCTTGCTCACACCTCTCCTACTCCTTCACCCCTCTCCCTCTTTACCTATCACTTTTGTTATTCTGTTATATTTAGCTTTTATTTTCTCATCAATATCCTGTAATCCCCATTACTGTGTAAGCCGCATTGAACCTGCTTTGAGTGGGAAAGCGCAGGGTACAAATGTAATAATAATAATAAGGATTCTTTTACTGGGGATGTGTTTAACAAAAGGACTGAAATGTATATTTTAAGGAAATGTAATATTTTATGTACCTTTTGGCAATTATGACAAATGACATATCCAAGCTAATGTATTCTTGGAAAAAATAATTTTGTGTTTTGGGCTGGGAAACTCTAAAATGCCTGGTCTGAAAGGCAGAACAGAACACCGACAGTCTTCCTCAGTTTGTCTCAACTTACTAAGGAATAGGTGTCCATTTCAATGGCAAATCCCTTTTGTTTATGTTCCCTTATTACCTTACTTTTTTATTTGCTTATACTAATTTCTTATTTTTCCATAGTCTTGGGTAAGAATAAACTTTATTAACGTGAGAAGCTTCCTTTGTTTATAGTTGTTTTTTTTTTGGTACTTATCAGGCTGGTGGTCCTAATAAATTAGTTGGGGAATTTGTCTGGGTGACGTGTTGGGTTTTTGGTTCTGAGGCCCAGCACCATAGGCGCCCCGTATAAGAGGTTTGGGGAGCCCAACTGTGACCTTCTTCGCCTGCTGCCCCCACCCCGCGACGAGCTGCAGGCTTCCCCGCTCCCCAGGTCGTCCATCCCGTCTGCCCTCAGCTCCCCCCTAGCCCTCATTTGCTTCCTGCCGTTGCCCTACCTTTAAATATTGCATTTTTCTTCCAGTCGTGGCGCCATTATTAAAAGCAGAAGCAGGCTCGGCTCCAGCCTTCCCTCGCATGGCTCCGCCCTCTTCTGACGTATTTCCTGTTTGCGCGAAGGCGGAGCCAATAACTCAGTAGGAATGATGATCTCTATGTGATGTGTTGTGTTCGCACCACCATAAAGTTCTGTTTCAATTTTGTCAAACCACAAAATTTGTTGTCACATGGCTACAGCATTCTTTTGTATACTCCAACAGGATTCAAGGTGGGCTTTCTTGAATAAGTTTCCTTCTTGACACTTTACCATACAGGTTAGAGTTGTGGAATGCTTGGCATACTGTTGGCACAGGCATACTTCAAGAAGTTTTTGCCATGAAAGCTTGTTCATTCTTTCAAAGTTTGCACTGGCTTCTTGGTTGCCTTCCTAATCAGTCTCCTTACTCCGTTATGTGGTTTGAAGTAGGGCTGTTGATTAATAACATTAGTTAACGTGATCAATGTGTTAATATTCTGTGCGATTAATATTTTTGATTGCAATTCATTAACAGCCAGCGCCGCCGTTTTACCTACAACCCCCCCCCCCCCCCCAATGATCTGGCCGTTCTCTCTTTTCTTCCTCCCCTCTGGCCATTTTCTAAATGGGCCTGGATCACGGGCAGCATCTGCAATGCAAGCAGGCTTCCTCCACTTAGGGTTACCATATTTGAGGAGACACCAAAACATAAAAATGGTTACTACCTTTGCTAAGCAAGTATTTAATCATAGCCTTTAACATATGTCAAACACTGACTGATTTTACAGTACAGCAGTAGACAATCTACTTTTCAAGAACTTCCGGATTTGAGTTTGACCGAGTCTGAGCCAAGCGTACTTAGCAGCAGAACAAATATCCCTCAACGACTCTGGTTGGCTTCCGAGATATCTTTGCATGACATATGCTTAAGGTTATGTATTTATTTATTGCACTTGTATCCCACATTTTCCCACCTATTTGCAGGCTCAATGTGACTTACAAAGACCTGTTATGGCATCGCCATTTCAGGGTACAAAAGATACATTTGGTGTTACAAAGATATCAAGGATAACAAGATGATTTGATCAAGCAGTTATAAAGAATACATTCAGAGTAAGGGTGTAGTGGTGAAGTGTCGCTGTTAATTATGTTAATTAGGTTGTGGTGTACAAACAAAATTCCTTTGACAGATTCAACCAGCAGAGAGAGATCAGCAATGCCTCTCTCTCTTTAGCACCCTCATGGACTAATAGACCACAGCTGTTTTCTCTCATTATGTGGGTAGGTGTGTTGGTCATAGATACATAAAAGAGGAGGAGGATATTTTCCTAAAAATAAAAAATCTTGGAGGACATATCTGAAGATGTTAAAAAGAGAGGACATATCTTCTTAAAAGATGACATATGGTAACCCTACCTCTGCTGGCCCCAAGAGTTTTCTTGCAGCCACATCCCGCCTCCTCTGATACAACTTCTTGCTTCCGAGAGGGCAGATCAAGGGTGAGGTCAACTGAGGCGGAGGCCTCAGGTAGCACTTTAGAGAAAATGGCATCACAAGCCCCCCCCCCCCCCCGCAGGTGGCCTGACATCTTTTCCCCTTGTCTCTTAAACTCCTTCCCCCCCTCCCCGTTTTACTCACATTGGCTGCCTACCTCTTCTTCTCTCTACCGCATCCTGCCCCATCTCTTTCAAACCCCTTCCTCCCTCCAGTTTACCAGAGGTTGCCAAGCTGTGACAGTGACTCATATTCATTGGCTGCCAGCGGCCTCCGAGTCTTCTCTCTAGCGTGTCCTGCCCTGTCTGACATAACTTCCTGTTTCCTCAGGAGCAGGATGCGCTAGAGAGAAGACTCGGTGGCCGGCAGCAGATGTGAATCGCTGCTGCAATCTGACGATCTCTGTGAAGCAAGTGGAGATAAAGCAGGGGAGGGGGAAGGGGTTTGAGAGAGAAAGAGGGGGAAAAGATGTTGGAGTACCTCGGGGGGGGGGGGGGGGGTGGTGGATAGAATGATGTAGGCTGGACTATTTGAAGAAGAGGAGGAAAATTAAAGGTATTGGGCCATGGGGGGAGGGAAGCAAAAGGAAAGACGCTGGATCTTGGATGTAGGGGTAGAATTAGAAAGTGAGAAGTTAGAATGGGGGGGGGGGGGGGTAGAGGGAGAGAAAGGGAGAGAGAGAGAGAAAGGGAGACATGTTGGCCTCGGGGGCAGAGAAGAGAGAGGAAGAGGTGGTGGACAGCAAGAGACAGAAAGGGAGAGGAGAGATATTTGAATAGGAGTGGGGTTGGGAGGGAGGGAGAAATGCTGGACAGCATGAGGCAGGAAGAGAAGTCAGAGGGAGATATTTTAGGGAGAAGGTGGAGGAGGAGGGAGAAATGCTGGACAAAAGGAGGCAGGAAGGGAAATGAGAAGGTAGAGTATTTGGAGGGGAGATGGACAACAGGAGGCAGGAAGGGAAGCAAGAAGGAGGGATATATGAGGGAGATTGAGGGAGCGATGCTGGATAACAGAAAGGGAAGCAAAAAGATGAGATGGTTGAATGAGGGGTGGGGGGAGGAGGGAAGAGATGCTGTATAACTTGAGGGAGGGATGTTGTACATCCACTCTCTCTCCATTCCTTCCCCCTGTCCCAATCGGAGGCAGAAAGGGAAAGAAAGAGAGAGACATCTTGGAATTGTGGGGTGAAGGGGAGGGAGAAAAGAAAGAGATATTGGACTCAAGGGAGGGAAGAGAGAGAGAGGGAGATATGCTGGATTACGGAGAGAATGACAGAGAAGAGAAAAAAAATGCTGGATCATGAGACGGGGTATGAGGGAAGAGAGATGGGACAGGAATATGTCCGGCTTCAAGGGTGTGGAAGGGGGAGACAGGAAGATGCTGGGCTACAAGGATGGAGTAAGGGATAGGGAAGGGAGATACCAGGAATAGCGTAAAACTTGCGGGAAATGCCAAGGGGGTTGTCAAGTAAATGAGAGAATAGTGAGTACAGATGGTAGAAATGTGGTAATGGGAAATAGGCGAAGGATAAATGGGAATAGGAGTCTAGGGAAGGGGTGAGATGGGAAATGGGAGAGCTAGGGGATGAGAGGAGAAGATGGAAAGTTGATAGGTGAAAAATACAAAGGAATAGGGTGAAATTTGAGTGGACATAGGTAGTAAACCCAAAAAAATAAAAAAAGGAAAAAGCTAAAAAGGAAACAATATGTCAGAGACAGATGTATTGAGGGAACAAGACAGCAGGAGAGGGGAGAAATGAAAAAAGAAAACTGGACAAAAGCCACTGGAAACACCCCAGACTACACCCTCCCCATCTCAGACAGCCTGAACCTCCTCGGCGTTACAATCGACCACGTGTTACAATCGACCGCAACCTTACACTAGAGAGCCACGTGAAATCCACAACTAAGAAACTGTTCCACTCAATGTGGAAACTCAAACACGTGAAACCATTCTTCCCGAGGGAAATATTCCGGACCCTGATACAATCAATGGTACTAAGCCACCTAGATTACTGCAATAGAATTTATGCGGGATGCAAAGAACAACTGATAAAGAAACTTCAGACCGCTCAAAACACGGCAGCCAGACTTATATTTGGAAAAACGTGATCCGAAAGCGCCAAGCCCCTCTGTGAAAAATTGCACTGGCTCCCAATCAAAGAACGTGTTGCTTTCAAAATCTGCACTCCGGTTCATAAGATTACCTGCGGCGAGGCCCTGGGATACATGACAGACCTGACTGACCTACCAACTAGAAATACTTCAAAATCATCACGAACTTACCTAAACCTGCACTACCGAAGCTGCAAAGGACTCAAATACAAATCAACTTATGCATCCATCTTTTCCTTTATAAGCACACGACTATGGAACGCACTACCAAAAGCCGTGAAAACGTATAACCACCTAAACTTCCGGAAATCACTAAAAACTTACCTGTTCAAGAAGGCACACCCTACCAACCCTACTTAAATACCTGAATCCTGCAACACTACGAAACCAAAGAACGTAATGGACATAATGTAACTCTTCCTCTATATGATTCCCTAATATGCTGTTCTACTTGAAACTGATTCTACCATGAAATCACCGTGTAACTGTTTACACCGGAATTGGCGAACGCCTTTACGGTACTATGTAAGCCACATTGAGCCTGCAAATAGGTGGGAAAATGTGGGATACAAATGTAACAAAATAAATAAATAAGATCAGACAGGAAAGCAGACGAGAAATTGAAACCAACATAATGGCACACAAAACCATCCACAAAATAAAGGTAGAAAAAAGTGTTTTATTTTGAAAGATTCTTTGCATGTGGTGATACATATGGCTCCTAAGAATGCTGTATAGGAAAGCTTCTGTTTTAATGGATAAAGTATGCTCTTGAAAGGGATATTGTGTTGTCACAATTGTTGACCAAATGCACTGCAATACTTAGACAGGTTTTCAACCCAGTCCTCAGGACACACCCAGCCGTTCAGGTTTTCATAAGAACATAAGTGTTGTCATACTAGGACAGGCTGCAGGCCCATCAAGCCTAGTATCCAGTTTCTAACAGTGGTCAATCCAGGTTACAAGGTGCTTGGCAAGATCCCCAGAACAGTAAAACAGATTTTATGGTGCAGAGTCCCAGAAATATGCAGTGGATTTTCCCAAGTCCATCTTAAATTTTTATGGACTTTTCTTTTACAAAATTATTCAAACCTTTTCTAAACCTTGCTAAGCTAACTGCTTTTACCACATTCTCTGGCAAAGAATTTGAGTTTAGTTACATGTTGGGTGAAGAAATATTTTCTCCAGTTTGTTTTAAATTTATTACTTAGCTTCATGAAAACAGTAACGGAATTCAAGCATGCGTGGGATAAACATAAAGGAATCCTGTTCAGAAGGAATGGATCCTCAGGAGCTTAGCCGAGATTGGGTGGCAAGAGCCGGTAGTGGGAGGTGGGGATAGTGCTGGGCAGACTTATACGGTCTGTGCCAGAGCTGGTGGTGGGAGGCGGGACTGGTGGTTGGGGGGCGAGGATAGTGCTGGGCAGACTTATACGGTCTGTGCCCTGAAAAAGACAGGTACAAATCAAGGTAAGGTATACACAAAATGTGGCACGTATGAGTTATCTTGTTGGGCAGACTGGATGGACCGTGCAGGTCTTTTTCTGCTGTCATCTACTATGTTACTATGTAATTGAACTATTTTAGCTTTGGGAAATGTTCATCGCAGATGTTTTTGTATTGTATTCAGTACAAAATATAAATAATCTGTCTATTTCTCCAGTGCTGCAATACATATTATTTGACTTCTTGGGGTTCGCAGTTCAATTTTTGTCTTCATATTCCAATTCATAATTGGTGATCCCTTGTTCTGTATTTTGTCCTGAATGTGACTGAGGTGTTGTGCTGAGATCTGTAGCATTACTTGTTCTGTTTTACATGTACTACTACTACTTGACATTTCTATATAGTAGGTGTATTGATGTTTTAGGGCCCACAGTAATATTTGTAGTGCTGTCTGTTTATAGGTAGTGATCTGTTTGAACCTTAGGATTAGTGCTACTGTTGAATGAAATGTTTTGCTACCTTGTTATGTTGAATTAGGATTTTTTTCAGGTTTTGCATTTCATATTATGCCTGGTGTAGCTATTGCTCAGATGACATTGAAAATCTGGATTTTTTTTTTTTGTATTGGCAACTTCCAGTTGTAGTTCTGATCAGTACTTGTGGGAGGTTGAAGTTTTGTGGATGCAAAGCATGTTTACATTTAACTCATAATAACTACTATACTGTGTCTCACCATAAGTCTGTGAGGGTCATTAATGCAAGCATTGTCCATCAGGGTGTCCCAACTGAAAAAAAAGATTGATCGTCATTTCCTTCGGCAGCATTTAGAAAGCAAAACATGCAGATCTTTCCAAATATACACCCCAGATGCATTGGTGGAAGGAGGATAACCAGTGGGACACTGTCATACCGGGGTACAAATTATATTGTAGTGATAGGGTGGATCAAATTGGTGGAGGGGTAGCATTGTATATTACGAGAGCCTGAATCAAATAGATTGAAAATTCAGCAGGAAACAAAACATTTCTTGGAATCACTGTGGATTGAAATTCCATGTGTAAAGAGGAAAAGGATAGTGATAGGAGTGTACTACCGTCCGCCTGGCCAGGATGAACAGACGCAAACAAACTGGGCAACACAATAATAATGGGTGATTTCAATTACCACTGTAGTAATAATGGGTGATTTCAATTACCCCAATATTGACTGGGTAAATGTAACATTGGGGCACGCTAGGGAGGTAAAATTCCTTGATGAAATCAAGGACAGCTTTATGGAACAGCTGGTACAGGAGCCGACGAGAGAAGGAAAAATTCTAGACCTAGTCTTTAGGGAGCGCATGATCTGGTGCGAGAGGTAATGGTGCTAGGGCCGCTTGATAACAGTGATCATAATATGATCGGATTTGATATTAGCTTTGAAGTAAGTATACATAGGAAATCAAATACGTTAGTGTTTAACTTTAAAAAAGGAGACTATGATAAAATTAGAAGAACGGTGAAAAAGAAAACTTAGAGGAGCGACTGCGAGGGTCAAAAATTTACATCAGGCGTGGATGCTGTTCAAAAACACCATCCTGGAAGCCCAGGCCAAATATATTCCACCTATTAAAAAAGGAGGATGGAAGACCAAACGACAGCCGGTGTGGTTAAAAAGTGAGGTGAAGGAAGCTATTAGAGCTAAAAGAAAATCCTTCAGAAAATGGAAGGAGGAACCGACTGAAAATAATAAGAAACAGCATAAGAAATGTCAAGTCAAATGCAAAGTGCTGATAAGGAAGGCTAAGAGGGACTTCGAAAAAAAGATTATGTTGGAGGCAAAAACACATAGTAAAATTTTTTATTTTTTGTAGGTATATTAAAAGCAGGAACCCAGCAAAGAAAAAAAAAGCATCGGTTGAATGCTAGATGACTGAGGGGCGATCATCAGGGAAGACAAAGCCATAGCGGAGAGATTAAATGAATTATTGGCTTTGATCTTCACCGAGGAAGATTTGGGTGGGATACCGGTGCCGGAAATGATACTCAAAGCTGACGAGTCGGAGAAACTTAATGAATTCTCTGTAAACCTGGAGGATGTAATGGGGCAGTTCTACAAACTGAAGAGTAGCAAATCTTTTGGACCGGATGGTATTCATCCCAGAGTACTGATAGAACTGAAAAATGAGCTTGCGGAGCTATTGTTAGTAATATGTAATTTATCCTTAAAATCGAGCGTGGTACGGAAGATTGGAGGGTGTCCAATGTAACGCCGATTTTTTAAAAAAGTTCCAGAGGAGATCCGGGAAATTATAGACCGGTGAGTCTGATGTCGGTGCCGGGCAAAATGGTAGAGACTATTATAAAGAACAAAATTACACAGCATATTCAAAAGCATGGATTAATGAGACAAAGTCAACATGGATTTAGTGAAGGGAAATCTTGCCTCCCCAATCTACTACATTTCTTTGAAGGGGAGAACAAATATGTGGATAAAGGTGAGCCGGTTGATATTGTGTATCTAGATTTTCAGAAGGTGTTTGACAAAAGTACCTCATGAAAGACTCCGGAGAGTGATGGGATAGGATGTAGTGTTCTATTGTGGATTAAAAATTGGTTAAAAGAAAAAGAGTAGGGTTAAATGGTCAGTATTCTCAATGGAGAAGGGTAGTTAGTGGGGTTCCCCAGGGGTCTGTGCTGGGACCGCTGCTTTTTAACATATTTATAAATGACCTAGAGATGGGAGTAACTAGTGAGGTAATTAAATTTGATGACGACACAAAGTTATTCAAAGTCATTAAATCGCGGGAGGATTGTGAAAAATTACAAGAGGACCTTTCGAGACTGGGAGATTGGGCGTCTAAATGGCAGATGACATTTAATGTGAGCAAGCGCAAAGTGATGCATGTGGGAAAGAGGAACCCAAATTATAGCTACGTCATGCAAGGTTCCACGTTAGGAGATACGGACCGAGAAAGGGATCTAGGTGTCGTCGTTGATGATACGTTGAAACCTTCTGCTCAGTGTGCTGCTGTGGTTAAGAAAGCAAATAGAATATTGGGTATTATTAGGAAAGGAATGGAAAACAAAAATGAGGATGTTTTAATGCCTTTCTATCGCTCCATGGTGCGACCAAATCTCGAATAGTGTTCAATTCTGGTCGCCGCATCTCAAAAAAGATATAGTGGAATTAGAAAAGGTGCAGAGAAGGGCGATGAAATGATAAAGGGGATGGGACAACTTCCCTATGAGGAAAGGCTAAAGCGGCTAGGGGATCTTCAGCTTGGAGAAAAGGCAGCTGAGGAGAGATATGATAGAGGTCTATAAAATAATGAATGGAGTTTACGCTTTCCAAAATACTAGGTCTAGGGGGCATGCAATGAAGCTACAATGTAGTAAATTTAAAACGAATTGGAGAAACGCTTTCTTCACTCAACGTGTAATTAAACTCTGGAATTTGTTGCCAGATAATGTGGTAAAGGCGGTTAGCTTAGCGGAGTTTAAAAAAGGTTTGGGTGGCTTCCTAAAGGAAAAGTCCATAGACCATTATTAAATGGACTTGGGGAAAATCCACTTTTCTGGGATAAGCAGTATAAAATGTTTTGTACTTTTTTTTGGATCTTGCCAGGTATTTGTGACCTGGATTGGCCACTGTTGGAAACAGGATGCTGGGCTTGATGGACCTTTAGTCTTTCCCAGTATGGCAATACTTATGTTGCTAGAAAACCTCACTCATTGGTCTTCAATCTCAGTCTATTGTGATGGTGAATCTCACTCTTTGGGATGGGCCACCTTTGGCATCTCTGATTTGGGAGGGAGGAGGGGCACATGAGTGCTTATCCATGGCCTGCTGGCCCCTGCCCACCAAAATTTGTACCAGCTGATCCTTTCTACTCCCTGTCTTTCCTAGTATCACTAAATCCGCTGCAGATCGAGGAGCGCCTTTTTTTTTTTCGCTCCAGCCCCTATGGTTGCCGGCACCACATGCTTCTACTTCCTGTTTTGTATGTAACACAGTACTTGTTTCTCTACTTTCAACTGCAATGTGGTTCCATCAGCCAGAGCGGCTGGAGTGGAGCTCCTCACTCTACAGCAGATAGAGTAGTACAGGGCAAGAAAGAGAAGGGGGTGATGAGACCAGTCTGATGCCTGGGATGGAAAAAGGGGGCAGGTGGGAAGACAGGCTTGGAGATGGATCTGATAGTGGGATGGGAGGAGGGTTTTGGTGGTGGGAGAAGGCAGAGAAGGACAGATATTGGGGGGGAGGGGAGAAAAACATGAACATGTAATACACAAGGGACTGGAGGACATGTTCCTAAGTATCCAATCAACCTCTCCAACAACAGTTTACGGAATACTGATCTACTGCCCTCCAGGACCCTGGCGAGAAGTAGCGGATGATCTCCAATCCTTTATAACACAATGCTTGACTTCTAATCCAGATACCACTATCATAAGAGACCTGAACAAATACCTAGAACACAAAGAGGCCCCAGCCTTTCTAAGTTTCCTGCCTGACCCTGTCCTACAACTAATCAGCAACGGACCTACACAGGGACAGCCACCTTATAGACGCTATCTTTACTCCAACTCACCTACATAACGTGACACAGAAATCATGGCGATCATTCTCATTCATTTGGTCTGATCATAAATAAAAAGAATTCAACTTTTCCCTAACATGCAGCAAGCAAAGACTGTACCAGAGACAATTACATCCAGAGGTGAAATTGATACCATACAACTGTAGTCAGAAGTATCTACAAAACTACAAAAAGTATGACCAGACACCACAATCTAGTGGCCAGCTGGAACTCAACTATCAAATCAACACTATCGCGCCGCTGAGAAATAGAAAGATCCCAAGATCATCCTGAAACCCATGGTACACCCGAGAACTGAAGACACTGAAATAAGTCTGCAGGAAATTAGAATGGACCTGGATGAAATCCCAAGCACCCCAGGATACAGTACTTTGGAGATCACAAATCAGGGAATAAAAAAAATATGATTAGAATAGAGAAACAAAAAGTCTACTCCCAAAGGATTACTAACAGCTGCAATTCATCCCAGACACTGTTTCAACTAGTGAAATCACTAGCGAACACTACACAGGCAAAAGAAAATATAAATCTCTCTCCCCTAATGCTTTTGCTGACTACTTCCAAACCAAAGTGAACAAACTACTGAAATCCAGACAGATGACAGCCCCTAAAGAGAGGAAGATGCAGCCGTGCCTAGTGCACAGCAGTCCAGCAGACTGTCACTGGGCTTCCTTCAACCAATTAGATTCTCACAAATTCAGATCTACACTAAGTAAATTCACCCAGGGCTCCTGTATTCTCGACCCTTATAAAGCAAAATTGTTTAAAGAAGCATCTCCATCAATAGTAACACACATCAAAGTGATGACTGAGAACATACTAGGCATGGCATCCTTTTCTACAGATGGGAGGCACTGTCCTGTTTCCTTTCCTAAAGGGAGAATCACTAGATAGATCACCACCAAACTATTGACAAGTGGCTAATATCCCCGCACGTACAAAGATAATAGAGGCAGTATTGGCTACACAATTCCAGAATTTTCTAGAACAGCATAAACTCGTGGATCAATCACATTCAGGCTTCTGCCCCTGTCACAGAACAGAAACAGTAATAGCCAGGCTGCTTTCAGAATCCCTCCTACTGCTTGAGAAAAATCAAATTGTATTATAAAGATTTGTTGGTCTATCAGTCGCATTGAACCTGCTGAATCACGCTCATCTACTAGAGAAATTAGCTGAAGTACGAATTGCAGATGCAGTCCTTAGTTGGTTCTCGGGCTTCCTTCAGCACAGATCAGTCCAAATAATATGGTAGCATTCACTATCCTGCACTTGGTCCATGAAGTGTTTGGGTCCTACAAGGATCTCCCTTATCCCCCTTTCTGTTCAACTTCTACTTGAGAGATATAGGGGAAGTCCTGAGTCCAAATGAGATCAAATACTTCTTGTATGCAGACATCATTCTTCTCTTCCCATGGTCTGACTTACAAGCCATGTACACATTGATGAATGATGTCTTCAATTCACTTTTGTCATGGTTCTGTGGAAGAAGCCTGAAAATAAACCCAACAAGACTCACACCTCACCAACTAATACCCAAGCTAGCAGGATCCACAATCACCATAAAACAAGAAATAAAGCTTCAAGGGTCTGGAAAGATTCTCACCTCACCATGTACACCCAAATAAACACCGTAGTATGTAAGGTGCTTCTACAAGCTTACACCTCTCCGCCATATTAGACATTTGCTGGATAAAAAACACTTCCAGATTGTGGTCCAAGTGTTAGTTATATCAGTGCTTGATTACTGCAATATAATGTACCTACGAGGCATATTTTCAAAGCACTTAGCCTTCCAAAGTTCCATAGAAACCTATGGAACTTTGCAAGGCTAAGTGCTTTGAAAATATGCCTCTAGGTCTCCCAGATAAATCACTAAGGAAACTGCAGATTATTCAAAATGCTGCAGCCAAACTAACAGGAGGAGGCCGATGGACGAATCATGCCACCCCATTCTTGTGCAAACTACACTGGCTTCCCTGCAACGCAAGGGTTGAATTCAAACTACTCAGTCTAATCTTTACTAGCTTCACAATGAAGGTTATAGCGACCAACCAATTATATACTGGGAAGCGGCTAAAGCTGTGTTGCGAGTGGAGATAATGGTCTATTCTTCCTTTAAATGTAAGGCAAGAGACAGAGAAATATTGAGATTAGAAAAACAGTTGGTGCAAATGCGTCGTCAGTACGCAGAAACATCAACAGTGGGGTTGAGAAACTCGCTACTTGCACTTCAATCCTCTCTTCAGGAGCTCCTTCATGAGAGGGCGATGAAGTCAATTCGGTATTATAAATATCAGCTATTCCGTCTTGGGAATAAGGCCAGGAAACATATGTCTCACTTGATTAAGCAGTCTGAGGGCTCCTGTTCCATAGCTCAGATAGATAGGGGAGATGGTACTAAAGTACGAACGGATCGAGAGATCGTGGAAGTTTTCAAAAGGTATTATCAACAACTGTATGCCAGGCCAGGGGATACAGTCCTAGATGGGGAGATATATTTGAACAGTTTGCATTTACCTCAATGGGGGCCGGAGGCTTTAGCTCAGCTCAATGTCCCAATTGGGGAAGATGAGGTTACTTTAGTGATCTAGCAGAGTGCCTTGTCCAAGACTCTGGGACCTGATGGCTTTAGAGCCGAATTCTATAATTCTAGAATTCGATTGTGCCAACCCTGCAATCTTTCTTCTCCCAATTTGTTTCCTCAGGGGAGCTCTCACAATCACTACAATTGGCCCAAATTATTTTACTGCCAAAGCAGGGCCGGGATCCCACGCAACCTTCCTCCTATAGACCTATCTCTCTGTTGAATATGGAAACAAATGTTTTTGCAAAAATATTGGCAAATAGGTTGGCTCAAATGCTGCCGGATGTGATAGTGGGGCTGCAAGTGGGATTTGTTCATGGAAGGACTATAACTCAAAATATGCGAAAGCTCCTCCTGTCGATGGAGCATATAGAAAGGATGGGTCAACCTTCTCTGTTGGTTAGCTTCAATATGAAGAAGGCATTTGACCGAGAGGTATGGAATTCCTTTTTGCGGTACTGTGTCATTATGGTATGTGTAGGGTTTTTTTTTGGAGGCAGTTAGTACTCTTTATAAGTCACCAAGGGCAAGGTTCAAGTTAACGCGGTATTTTCTTCGGAATTTGAGATTTGTCGCGGCACGCGTCAAGGATGTCCGTTGTCACCCCTGCTCTTTGTCTTATCATTAGACCCACTGATTAGGGAGATTGGTTATAATCAGGATATCAAAGGAGTTCATATAGGTTCTCAGGAGTTTAAACTCTCTGCTTTTGCAGATGACTTATTAGTACATATTGTTGAGCCTCAGGCGTCCTTTGGTGAATACGGAGATTTTGCGGGTTTTAAACTAAATCTGGATAAATCCCTGGCGATGTCCACCAAGATTTCGGTTAGGGATAGCTGGGTGGGCCATTTCCTTTGAAATGGGAAGCTACCTCCTTTCGTTATTTGGGTATCCACTTACCGAAAACCACGGCCTCACTTTACCAGGTCAATCTCTCCGCTTTAATGGATTATATGACGCTTCACTGACTAAATGTGCACACTTCCCTTTGACAATTCATGGCAGAATTCAACTCTTTAATATGGTACTATTTCCTAAGGTTGTATGTCCTTCAGCTATTGCCTATTAAATTACTAAAGAAAGATTTGGCTGCTTTGCAGAAGTTGCTGTCTCGTTTTTGCTGGGCTGGGAAAAAGTCGAAGGTGTCTTTTAAACACCTAATTGGATCGTGGAGATATGGTGGACTGGGTCTCTCGAATTTACGTCTTTATAATTACGCCTGCTTGCTCCATCATTTGGGAGATTGGATATTAGAACAGCAAAGTTATAAGCTGCGCAGTTATAAGGCAGCACATTATTTCCCATGGCATGTTAATTTTCTTTTGCATTGTTCAACAGGCCTTTTACTACCAGAGGTTCGTCGTAGTGTAATACTTCGTTTGCTGAGACACGTGTGGCGTTATTTAGTACCACTTTTGGGGGGTCATCTTGAGGTTTCGGACCAATTACTGATTGTAGGTAATTTGTATTTTTCCCTAGGGCAGGATAAGGGGAGCTTTAAACGTCGGGAGAAGAGGGGTTGTTTTTTGTTGCAACATGTGCTAGATAGCCAAGGTAGGATGCTTTCTTGGAACAATTTGTGTTAATGGAAGGTTGCAGAGAATAAGGATTTTCTGGCATATAATCAACTGAGGCACTATATTCGATCCTTGGACTTGCCTGCATTGGCTTCCACTTTAGGTGAGGACTTACAGACATTTTTTGACAAGTTTCGGGAGGGGGGAAGGCGGTGTGGGCTGTATTGCCTCCTCGGAACTATGGAGACCTTAGTGCTAAATGGTGTTGAGACCTGGGAATACTGGGTGCCTCAGTGGAACCGCTGACTCTTATTAAACCTATACCTGAAATCTTGGTCAGTGTGGAATTGACGAGTGTCAGTTTCTTACCTTACATAGGGCATATCTTACGCAGGACCAACTCTTTAAGATGGGTGCGTTGGACTCCCCATGCCAGAAGTGTAGGCAAGGTCAAAACTCTTTTTCCATGCATTTTGGGGTTGTCCAAAGATAAGGCAGTTCTGGCAGGATGTCTCGAGCTATCTCGCCAAGTTTCTGGGACAAGCGGTGCCCTTCTCGGTAGGTTTTTTTATTAGATAAATATAAAGTGTTTCATATTCCAAAGCGGTCACAGGCTTTGTTTGTCGGTAAAACAGGAGTTATGGGTAAGAGAATTATCCTAGGGGTGTGGGTTGGGGAGGAGGACCCCTCCTTTGGGCTTGGAAAAATCGTATGCATGCATTGATGCTCCTGGAGCGTCAAGATGCCCGGGGCTCCCCCAAACGCTTGAAGGTGTTTCGTGAAGTGTGGGATGTGTACATTCATTCTCTGCCACATAGGGCCAGGAGCCTGATTCTCAATTCAAATTGACTATATTTGATGTGTTGGGTGATGCAAGGAGACTCTTCTCAGAATGGGTTGGATGTTTCTTGAGGTTCTGGATGAGAGCAGAGAAGTATGATTGGGTAACACACTCCCTCCCCCCCTTTTTTTTATAATAGCGCATAGAAGAGGGGTTGGGTGGTAAATTGGGGAGGGGGGAAGAAAACGATCAAACAGCACTTGATGACAAACCTAGTATTTCGTTTGTACTTAGCTTATGCCGTCTCTTTTCATTGTATATTGAATTGGGTGGCTGTTTCTTATGATGTATATCAATAAAATTGTTTATAATTAGAAGTGGAGGGTAAGGAGGGTTAGGGGAGGGGTACGGGTGGGGAGGAAAAGTCAAACTGTTGATGATATGATAGTTCTTATGTTCATGTTTGGAAGATTTGGCTCTGTAACATGCAATTTGTAGAGCTTGTTGTTTATTTACTTTCAATTTCATCAATAAAAAATGTTGAAACATAAATGCCTCTACAGAATAGCCCCACATCACCTACAAAAGTTTACACAAATATATCAACCCAAAAGAGCGCTTCGATCCCTAACAGATATCAGACTGGTCCCTCCAAACAACCAAATCTGACGCCTTAAAAGAACAACCAATACGATTGACAAAGGTGCAAAACTATGGCTTTTCTACTATGGACCACAAATGAACCCAACCTAGTGACCGCTCAACTCCCTGCATACCCCAAGGGGCTACAAAGGAAGATAAACAAAATGCTCCAAGGGCTACAAAGGAAGGAGAGAAATGACAGACAATTCTGTACAACCAAGAGTCATAACCATTCCAATAATTTGTTCACACTTTCAGTTGCCAAGTTCTACTTAGACCTGACACACACGAATATAACAAAGTTCTCTTCTGTTTAATGCTTTAATGTTTATTGTAACAACGTTCCTCCTCTTGTTTCAATGTAATGATTTCTAAATTTTTAGAGCTTTGTTTTGTCCAATTTCAATGTTCACGGTCTTCTCAATCTGGATTTGTTCTCCACCTAGAACTTTAAGGTTAAGCGGACTATAAATGTCAAAATTAAATTAAATATATAGGGGCTAGTGAAAACAGAGGAACACAGAGATGGATGCTAGGGATAAGGTGGAGGAAATAAAGGGTAACTAAATACTGGAGACGGACATAAGTGAGTGGATGCTGGGGAGTAGTAGTAGTAGAGAGAGAAGGAAGTGTAGAAGAACAGACAGGGACAATAGCTGCTGGGGAAAGAGGGAAAAAAAGACAGAGCTATGAAAAGTGTGAGGGACAAAAGGTAATATACGTGAGAGGTAAAGGGGAAATGTGATCCTAAATAAGGAAGTAAAACATAAGATGGGGAGGGAAAGGGCATGAGAGAATGAGTGAGGGGGGAGATATTGGACAGGGGAGGAGAGATGCTGGATATGGGGAAGAGAAAAAGGGGAGCATTTCTAAAAGACTGGAGAAAGAGTCTGTGGAAGGATAGAGAGAGGGAAAGATGAAAAGCTGGATAGTGCCGAGGTGATCAGAGGAAATATTCAGTGGCACTATCTAGTTAGCAGGGCCGGTCTTAGCACGTGCGGGGCCCTATGCAGACCAATTTGGTGGGGCCCCACCCTAGCCCTGCCCCCACCCTAGCTCCACCTCATTAAGATTATTCCATTTTTAGAAATGTTTTTAATGAAATTTCAAAGACAAATGAAGCTAAACTTGTACAAAAAACCTGATTGAAATAATAAGAAAATGCTATCATGAAACCTCCCCTCCCCAGAAATTATTCAGTTCAAGTCCACTACAATTAGTAGTTCCAATTCTCATAACAAAGGAGAATAAAGGAAAAATATTAAGAAAAGATCCAGTACTTTCAAATTCCCCTATTACTCTGTAACCCATCAAACCAGAGAGGCAAGTAGCCACATCAGTTACTAAAATAGTTTGAACTGACTGTACCTACTTTATATCAGATTTTGCTACTTCATGATTTCCATTCTCAGATTTTAGCTTAGTAATCTTTTCTTCCTGTGATTGCAGTCTAGCTTCCAAATGATTAATTCGAGGTGTCATATCATTAATTACTGGAAGCAGTGTTTTAGCTAAATCTGCTATTGCCATCCAAATTTTTATCAGGAGAAATATCTGCAGATCTATGTGAAAATAACCCAGATATGTTAGAAACAGCCTCTTCCAAGCCAGAAGATCTTACTTGCTCAGCTTCTCCAGCAACTAATGTTGTTGGGCCAAATTCCTCTCAGGGAGGCAGACATTTCCAACCCTTGCACCGTCCGCAAGCGTCGTTAGATGAGAGAGACACTTCTCTTGATCTCCTGCCTGCATGGAATCTGATTTCGATTTACGATTTGGCATAAGTGCACAACTGTTGGCATCAGCAACGATGGCTCACCTCACGTCCTCACCACCTCCGACCAGGCTCCAGCTTTTCCCGCTCAGTGACTCCCGCCCTCGCGTCCGGAAACAGGAAATACATCAGAAGGCGGGACATTGAGTGGGAAGCTGGAGCCTGGAGATGAACCGTCACGCTGCAACTGTCTGTCGTTGCTGTTGGGGGCGGGGCCGTCATTGCCTGGGCTGGCTCGCTGGCATCGCTCAGTTCGTCGCGGGGGTCCGGGAACTCGGGAGCTGATGGCGGGCTCAGCGGGCCCAAGCCGGGGGTGGGCGCCGCGCCGGTGGTGGCGGGAGCGGAGCGGCTGAGCCGCGGGAATGGGGATCATCTCAGGCAACTAAGGCGAGCAGCGGCGGAGGTCGGAGCGGAGGTACGAGCGAGACAGAGTTGAGGAGCGCCGCGCGGGGCCCCCTTAGATGCGGGGCCCTATGCGGCTGCCTTGGTCGCCTCTGCCTAAGACCGGCCCTGCTAGTTAGTGCCTCTGAATATCCCTGAGTGTAGCCACCGAAGTGGAACACAGGTAAATCCCCACAAGTACAAAGAAAGAAGTCCAAAGAGAGTAGGGAACAAAGAATGGCTCTTAAAGAGAAACCATGGAACGGGAAAATTAGGTTCTTACCTTGATAATTTTCGTCACAGCAGATGAATCCATTGAGAAAGAGAACACTGAAAGCACATGGTGTTCCTGGACGCCCAGCCCCCTCTGCCTTCAGTATATGAAATTTCCAAAGCAGAGTGAATAAGAAAGGCAAAATAACAAACTTTCTTCACAAAGAACAAACGCCCCTGAACTGGAGCAACAACCAAAGGAGGGACGTTCCTTTTCACAGAGATGGCTCAGAGTTCTTCCACCAGCTCCTTGGTGCCTAAGACTGGGTCTTTCCTTTGAAATGCATCACCATGCATAGAGAACCAACAGGAACTGTCAGGTTTCTTATCATGTGAATCAGTACCATTTAATACAGATGGAAAAATTAATTCTTACCTGATAATTTTCTTTCCATTAGTCCCAACAGATCAATCCAGAGACTTGTGGGTTGTGTCCCTCTACCAGCAGGTGGAGATAGAGAGAACCTCAGAGGTTTGCTATACGTGGACCTGTGCAGCCAGTTGAACCTATGAACGATACCAAAGCAGTGGAATGAAAACAATAGAAAACTCTCCTGACATTGTCAGACCAACTGCCCAACATACTTCCACCACTTCTATGTTTATTTATTTTTTAATCAACCGAAGGAAAATTCAGAACGGAACCCGAAAAAAACTTACCAACCGCAACAAAACTGCAGACAGTAAACCCAGGGGGGGCCTTGGATTGATCTGTTGGGACCAATAGAAAGAAAATGATCAGGTAAGAATTGTTTCCTTCCATGGCGTCCCACAGATCAATCCAGAGATTTGTGGGATATACCCAAGCAGTTCTCAAGTAAGGCGGGACACCCCCAACCCGGCAGAAATCACCGACAAGCCAAACACCGCATCTTGTCGAGCTGCCACATCCACCAGATAATGACGAGTGAATGTCTAGACCAAAGCCCATGTAGCTGCCCTGCAGATATCTTCCAGAGAAACCAAACGGGACTCTACATAAGAGAAAGCTTGAGTTCGTGTAGAATGAGCAATGCCACGTATGCCGAAGAGAAGGCCTCCCGCAACCAACGGGCTATGGTGTCCTTGGACACCAAAAAGGATGAAGAGATGGTCAGAAAGACGAAATTCATTAGTCACCTCCAACTACCTGAGAAGAGCCCGTCTCACGTCGAGGCAGGGAAGAGCCCGAAATTGCTCAGGGTAATCTTCCCGGCGGAAGGCCAGCAAATGCAGGGACTGCCCCAAGTGGAAACGAGAAACCACCTTGGGCAAAAACGAAGGAACTGTCCTAATCGATAGCCCCGCCTCCGTAAAACGCAGGACGGGCTCTCTGCAAGAAAGGGCCTGCAACTCTGAAATTCTCCGAGTGGAAGTAATGGCTACTAGGAAAATCACCTTCAAGGTGAGATCCTTAATCGTAATCCCCAATAAGGGTTTGAAAGGAGGATGCTGAAGTGCTTTGAGAACTAGATTAAGTTTCCAGGATGGCAGAACTGGCACGTGAGGAGGGTGCAAATTATTTACGCCCCTCAAGAAACGAACCACATCTGGGTGGGAGGCAATGGACGCCCTCTGAAGCTGGCCTCTAAAACATGCCAGAGCTGCCACCTGCACCTTAAGAGAACTTAACGAGAGCGATTTTTGTACAACCTCCTGAAGAAATGCGCATAATTGATACTGAAGCCGCTGACAATCCCGAAATCACACACCACAAATCAAAGGTTTGCAACACCCTAGCATAAGCTATCGAGGTGGATCTTTATCGAGCCTACAGCATCGTAGCAATAACCGCGTCCGGATACCCTTTTCTTCTCAACCTCGCCCTTTCAAGGGCCAGGCCGTAAGACCAAAAGGGGAGGGATCCTCCATCATGACTGGCCCCTGCAGCAGGAGACCATGCTGCGCTGGTAGCAGAAAAGGACGATCGAACAGAAGCCTGATCACATCTGCGTACCAGGGTCGTGTGGGCCAATCCGGGGCCACTAGGATCACTCGACTGGGATGACTGGCAATGCGAGTCAGTAACCTGCCCACCACTGGCCACAGAGGAAAGGCATAGAGCAGGCCCCTGGGCCAAGGTTGAAGAAGCCCAGCTCTCGTCCCCTGCTGAAGAAACGGGGAACCTTCGCATTGAATGTGGTGGCCATTAAGTCCATTGCTGGCATCCCTCAATGGACAGTTATCTGATCAAAGGCCAGAGGGGAGAGCATCCACTCCCCTGGCTCCAACTGGTGGCAACTGAGAAAGTCCGCTTGCACATTCTGTGACCCCACTATATGAGCCGCTGTCAAGAAAGAGAGAAGATTCTCTGCCAAACGGCAGATCAGAGCCGCCTCGCGTGCTAGGGGTGCACTCCTGGTGCCCCCCTGACGGTTTACGTAGGCAACTGCCGTCGCATTGTCCAAAAGAACTCGAACTGGGCAACCGCAGAGAAGAGAGAGAAACCCCTGAAGGGCCAGACGAATCACTCGTAACTCCAAGCGGTTGATGGGCCATGATGCCTCCGTCAAAGTCCAAACGTCCCCCCGCCAGACAGTGACACATCCGTGGTCACTATCTTCCAGTCCGGGGTTGTCAGAGGAATGCCCGACACCAGAATCTTTTGAATGAACCACCAGTGCATGACTGTGTGAAGACGGGCCGAACATGGCACCCGACACTCGTAATCCTCCGAGAGCGGAGACCAATAGCTGAGAAGGTGCCACTGGAGGGGGCGCATGTGAGCTCTGGCCCACTTTACCACGTCCAAGGTGGAGGCCATGGAACCTAGAACTTGTACATAGTCCCAAGGGTTCAGAGTTTGAAACAGCGCTTGTAACTGAGCCTGTAACCACTGTGCTTGAGCTGAAGGAAGAGAAACTATCCCGGTTCAGGCATCGAAGCACACCCCCAAGATTCCAGCGTTTGGGAAGGAGTTAGACTGCACTTCGGGAAGCTGATCACCCAACCAAGCGACTGAAGCAACCCGACCACTTTGTCGGTTGCCCGCCGACTCTCCTTGAAAGAAGACGCCCGCACAAGCCAGTTATCTAGATAGGGATGGACCTGAATCCCTTCCTTCCAGAGATAGGCCGCCACTACTACTAGGACCTTGGAAAAGGTCCAAGGCACTGTGGCTAGGCCGAAGGGCATCGCTTTGAATTGAAAATGACGACTGAGCACTGCAAAGCGATGAAAGCGCCTGTGGGGAGGACAGATTGGAATGTGTAAATAGGCCTCTTTGAGATCGAAAGAGGTCAAAAACTCCCCTGGCTGTACTGCTGCGATCACTGATCAGAGGGTTTCCATGTGGAAAAGCTGAACCCGTAAGGACCTGTTGACACACTTGAGATCTAAGACGGGTCGCCAAGAAGCGCCCTATTTTGGCACCACAAAATAAATGGAGTATCGACCGCACCCTCTTTCTGCTGGGGGTACAGGCTGGACGGCACCCAGACGTTGTAAGTTGAGGAGGGTGTGTCGAACGGCCCGCACCTTGGCGGGACATTTGCAAGGAGATTCCAGAAAACAGTCTACTATCGTACGAGCCAATTCTAACTTGTAGGCATCTCTGATAACCTCCAAGACCAATTCTTCGGATGTTACCCTGGTCCACTCCACCAGGAACAGGGACAGCCTGCCCCCAATAACTGGCTGGATATGGCCCAGGGCCCCATCACTGGTGGACCTGGCTGTGGGCTGGTTTCTGTTATCGGAAAGGAAGGCCCGGCTGTCACCTCAAAAGGGCTGAGGCCTCTGAGAAGACCTTGCTCTCTGAAAAGAGGCCCCGCGACCTGGACGGTAACACCGTGTATCCCTAAACTTAGGTCTAGGTCCCGCCAGTCATACAAACTTGGACGTCCTCTGGGAGGCACTGGCCCTTAGAGTCACCGAGGCCCTTCACAACCTGTTCTAAGTCTGTCCCAAACAAAAGCTTTCCCCTAAAAGGAAGCCTTGCTAAACGTGACTTAGAGGCCACGTCTGCAGCCCAATGGCGCAACCACAGCCAGCGATGTGCAATGACCACTAGGGAAACCTCCTTCGCCAAAGCCCTCAAAAGATCATAAAGAAGATCCGCAAGGAAGGCTAAACCAGACTCCAAAGCCGGCAAAACAGCCACGAGATATTCCGAAGAGGCTTTCTGTACCCACGATAAGCATGCCCACGCCACATAGGAGCCACAAACTGAGGCCTGCAGGGAAAGGGCCACTACATCAAAGACAGCTTCAAGCAAGTCTCCAACTTACGATCCTTAGGGTCTTTGAGCACTGTGCCACCCTCCACAGGGAGAGTGGTTTTCTTAGTGACCGCTGTGATTAAGGAATCCACCGTAGCGACCTTCAGCAAGTCTAAGTCAGGAGCAGGTAGCGCGTAAAGACGCGACATAGCTCTAATCAACCTTAAGCCTACTGTCCGGCGTATTCCACTGTGCCGAAATAAGGATCTTCATGGCCTCATGCACATGAAAGGAATGAGGTGGGCATTTGGTGCCAGACATAACAGAGGGCACCGGACCTGTTCCCCCTGACGATTCAGGGGGAGAAATGGCCAAAACCTCAAAAGTCCTAAAAATCAGGGAGGGAAGCCCTTCCCTGTGAAAAAGGCGGGCAGCCGTCGGATCATCCCCCTCCTCAGAGGGCAGGGTGACCTCATCTGCCAAATCCAAAGATTCTGAAGGAGAGCCTGGAGACAAAACCGGGCCATCTGTGTCAGATAACTCCTCAGGATCCAAAATCTCCACCCGGGGACATTTTGGTAGGAAAGACTGAGAGGCTGCAGCAACCGAAGTTTGCTGAAGAAGAGACGGGGCTGCCTGAAGAGAAGCTCCTGACTTCTTCAAAAGAAAGGCATTGTGCATTAATAAAACAAAATTTGTGGAAAAAGGAACTGCAAGGGACTCCCCTACTCCCTGTACATCGCTTCCCTCCATCAGAGCCTGTGCCACAGAAGCGCGCTGCGCCTCTTGTCTATCAACCGCCACGTGCGGAGCGGATCACGCCTGAGAGGAAAAAATGGCATCCGCCAACATGCGCTGCACTAACTGTCCCGAGGAAACCGCCGAAACTATCCCCTGCACTTCCAACTCACCGGACGCCTGAGGGGAATCCTCGTCGTGCTGAACACCTGCTGCGGACTGACGGCGGCAGGACTCACACTCCCCCGATGAGGCTCTACCGCCCCCACACTGGGAGCAGCGCTTAGCTGCCTCAGAAGGCACTGACATGCTCCACAAACGCCTGCCCCAAAACTGACTCGGCAGAACGTCTAGTTCCTCTGTATGATTAAACAAAAACAAAGTCTCTTACTTTTTTTTTTTTTTTTAGTCAGGAGAGAAAAGGAACATCCAATCAGGTCAACAGCCCCAGGCGACGGAGGAAAGGTAGGGGGAGACCGGGAGGGACCTGGCACCACCAGGTGTACACCACAAGCTGCAAACAGCCACTCAACCCCTGTTTGTGCTAAACTAGGCCCAAAGGACACCAGTAGCCAGATCAAACCAGAGCTGCACAGAGATGTCCCTCCACCTGCTAGATAGAGAGAATACTGAGGTTCAGCTGGCTGCACAGGTCCACATATAGCAAACCTCGGAGGTTCTCTCTATCTCCACCTGCTGGTAGAGGGACACTACCCACAAGTCTCTGGATTGATCTGTGTGACGCCATGGAAGGAGCCAATTCACTTGGTGTGAAGGTGACTGGTTACAAGAGAGCTTAAAGTATATAGGATTGCTACAGCAGTACAAAAGGGCAGAAACTTATCCAACAAAGTTATTCCATGATTTTTTTTTCTTAATTTTCTAAGGATTTCTGGAATACATTTTTCATTTGGCAGCTGTGGGGCAGGAAGTGTTGATGCAGTAGTATGGTGTTTGGTCCTTCTGTTGTACTTGCAGAAGGTGAGCTTTTTGGAAGGGAGAGTTGACTTTCTACAGCTATTGCAGAGAAATGGTTTTAGGACATAATAAAAGGTAAGACAAGTTCCATGGGTTTAAATTGTACCTGAATTCTCTCTATTCAGTGACAGAGACTGGGGCAGTGCTCCAGGTCAGAACACTGGTTTAAAAAAAAAAAAAAAAAAAAAGTAAATTTCCTAAGAACGTATTACTGCAATGAGAAACTGATAGAGAAAGCAATGTGTTATGTTCTTTTGTTGCCAAGGGCTGTCAATGGGAAAACCAACCCCTAGTAGTGTATGAGGCCAATCATCAGGATAGCAAAGTTACTCACCTGTAGTAGATGTTCTCTAAGATCAGAAGGCACACATTCTTACATATAGGATGATGTCATTCAATGGAGCCCTACAGCAAAGATGCTCTCCAATGTTCAGACAAAGTAAAAGCCTTTGCCAGCGCCCATCATGTATGCATGCGCCTGTCTGCCCACAAATGTCACGTGAGACCAAGGCAGTCTAACATAAAAGGATACAATACCTAGGGAAGATGGGCAGGTATGTGAGAACATGTGTCCTGCTGTCCTTGGCAAACACCTGCTACAGGTGAGTATCTTCACTTTTCGCCAAGGACAAGTAGGACAACAGTTCTCACATAGTTTATAGTTTATTAAAACTTGATATACTGCTGTTGTAACAGCATTGATCACAGCGATGTACAATTAAAATTAAATAAAAATGCAATAGAAAAGAACTCCATAAATCTATAGAACAGCCTCAAACATACCAAGAAAAAAAAACATCACGAGATGCCTGAAGTTGGGCTCACAAAGTACCACACTCAAGACTTAACAGTGACAGGGTCATGGCCGAAGGCCAAGCAGTAAAAATGAGTTTTAAGGAGGGTTTTGAATTTGAAAAAAAGAGGCTTCCTCTCTAATGCTGCGAGGCAAAAATCCCTAGCTACCATGGGGGATACACATACAGTAGACCCCCAATCGAGGAGCAAGGCATCAAAGGCTAGTCTGCTGTGAGATTCCAGTCTGGAGCAGTACCGAAGGACACTGTTCAGATGAGTGGCAAAGAGATCTTTCGAAAGAGTACCCCACTCTTGAAATATCTCATGGGCTCTGTCCATGCTGAGAGACCATTTGTGTAGCTTAATTATCCTGCTCAGTCTGTTGGCCAGACAGTTGCTCTTCTCTGCCAGGTAAATGTCTCTGAGCACCATTCTACTGCTCAGAGGGTACAATCCCATGCCTCCCTGCTTGTTGGCATAATACATTGCAACCTAATTGTCTATTTAAATAAGGTTAATTTGCTGCATTGGCTGATCTCTGAAAGCCTTGAGCGTGTTCCATATGGCCCAGAGTTCCAGGAGGTTGATATAAGCAGCCTCCTGAGAGGACGAGAGTGGATGTATCTGTCAGCAAATTCTTGTGGGGTGGAAGAATTCGGAATGGTGGTTCTATGGTCAAACTGTTTTTAATTACCCACAATAACAAACTCTTGGAGAGAAAGAGTAACAGTAATTACATCCTCCAGGTTCCCCGTGAACTGGGAGTACTAAGAAGCTACAGTCTACTGGGCCAGCCTCAACTGAAGGTATGCCACAGAACAGTGACGTGGACAGTGGACAGTGGAGGCTACGTGGCCTAACAATCTTAACATATGCAGAGACTTGCTGGATCTCACAAACGTCTAACACTAAGAAGGTCAATGCCTCTGCTTGCTGTTCTGGGAGAAAAGCTCGAGCCTGAACCATGTCTAGCAGGGCTCCTAAGAACTGTAAAATATTGCACAGGAAGGATATGGGACTTTGGATAGTAGCTCCAGCACCCAAATAGTTCTGTGCACAGATTCTTGAGCGCCTTCCTTTGATGTGTACTTGACCAACCAATTGTCTAGGTAGGGAAACGTGAACTCTCTGCTACCCATTTTGTGAATCCCCTGGGAGGCGATACGAGGCCAAAAAGCAGAATACAATATTGGTGGTGGTATTTCTCTACTTTGAATCTCAGGTACTTCCTGTGATTGGAATAAGCTCATAGAGCATAGACAATTTTTCTGAATCATGGGGATCAAGGTGCCAGATATTTGTTCAGGGCCCTTTGGGTTAGGACAGAACAAAATCCTCCTGTTCTCTTGGGGACCAGGAAGTGCTTGGAGTAAAATCCCTTCCCCTGGTTTGATTGCATTGTAACCTGCAGAAGGAAGGAGAGCTCCTGTGTAAGTAATTCCCAATACTGAGAGCTTAATTTTAATGTGCTCAGAGGGCAATTCATCAGGACTCTTTCCAATTGTAGACTATTTTGAGAACCCACTGATCTGAGGTTACTAGGGGCCACCTCTCCTGGAAAAAATTCAGCCTCCCTCTTATTAGTAGATTGTCTGGAACAGCTACTTTTACATGGCTATGCTCTCATGGAGCCAGTCAAATACTTGTCCCTTGCTTTGACTGGGGAGCTAGCAGTCAGATGCAAGAGTTTTGGGCTGCCTGGGAACAGAAAGAAGGTAGATGGAACCTATGCCAAAAACACTAAGAAAACTAAGGGAAAAGAAAGTAACTATTCCACATGATAAAAAGAAAAACAGAAAGGCAACAGTCTACTTGCTACATAAAAGTCTGTTATAAAACGTAGACCGATACACATATATAAAAACAAAGAAATAATTTATTCAAACCAAGATAAAAGCAGTACCCGACGTGGCCACGTTTCGCCCTCAGGCTGCGTCAGGGGTAAAACTACAAATAAAAACATAAAAATAGTGATAACATCATCTCAAGTTATGTACATATATATATATATATATATATATATATATATATATATATATAAAGTCATAACAGCAAATGATAAAATAAAGTACAATAAATACATTACACATTCAAAAGTAAAATGGAGGAGGAGATAAGACAAGCCACTTTCACAACATATAAAAGTGTATAAAATGTTGGATGGATTTAATCAAATCTAATAATGTATCAATACATACCTAAAAATCAGGGGTGATCAACATACCCCTTCAAAAAAAGCCTAAAACAAAATTAAAAAGATATACATTAATCCCATCTTGATCAGCCCATGTATCACAAACTCTACATCTCACCAGTCAGCTCAATTAAAATTCTCATCAAATCAACAATTGACTATATTTCATGGTGTAAAGCATTCATTTACTCACTGTTATAAATCTTCTACAAATAGACCACCTTGAATCCTAAAACTTTATCAGCCTTTACTATACAACATCATCAAAAGACATGGCTGCATAAATGAAACTAACTTTCAAAAGCCACAACTCATTCTATAGTAAATATACTTATACATCTGCTTTACTCAATGCTGCCATCTCCCATAACATCACATGGATTAAAGCTGACTACTTGTCAGCAGACACTGCTCTGGATCAAAATGCAACAGCAATACTATCTGTGCTGTGGCTTCCCCCTTTTTTTTTTTTTTTTTTAAAGAGAAAACACTCTATTTCTCCCTCAATCACCAAACAAGCTCATTCTTACTAGATATACTTGTACATCTACTTTACTCCATACTACCATCTCACAAACATCACATAGATTCAAGCTAGCTACTTACTGTGCTTGTTAACAGACACTGCTCTGGATCAAAGTGCAACAGCATTACCATCTGTGCTGTGGCTTGCTATTTTAAAACCTCATATCCAGGTCAAAGGTCATTACTTACTAAAAAAAAAAAACGTCAAAAACTAATACCTTCACATCATTCAATTCTCAACACATACCTATTGCATAAATAGTGACAAAAAGAATAATCTATCTTAATAAACAAACTTTTAATCACTGCCAAACTGATGACATCATGACATCATAATGACAGACGTCAAGATAGGTTGTCACCTCTAACTCAAGCTTAGCTTCATTCTCACAATAGCACAATGTGTAATGACCACAAGCTATGCTTCCAACATGGTAACGCTTATATATCAAATTGGTGTCTGAAGCACTTTTAATCCAAAAAATGTGATGAATTGGACCATTTCCTTGATCCATAAATAATATAAAATAATTAAAAAAAATTGTCTATAAAAATACTGTGTAGTCATTCTCCTGATTCAGTCCAAAGGGTTTCACTGTGTTGAATTTAAAAATCATTCTTTGCTCTGCTTGTAATAGTTGCCTGTCTGTATCTCCACCTCTCCAAAATGTTTTAATTTTTAATAATACAAGGAACTTTAATTCTTCAAAAGAGTGCTTCAAGTCATATACATGTTCAACTAGTGGTTTCTCCTGTATATTTCTCTTTATAGCACTTTTATGCTCAGCAATGCGTTTGTTAAATGCTCTCATAGTTTTTCCAATATACACAAGTCCACATGGACAAATCACTGCATAGACCACCTGTGTAGTCTTACAGTTGGAGTATTGCTTCAATTCATATCTCTCTCCTGTCATGGGGTGAATAAACCATTTAGTTTTCAAATTAACAGTATAAAATGAGCAATTCAAACATGGAAAATGTCCCCACACTGGATCACCTCTTATGAGTACAGGTAGAGCCGATGTTGCAAGACAGTCCTTCAAATTCCTATTCCTTTTGAATGCTATTAATAATTCTTTATCAGAAAGTATGGAATACTCTGTATCAATGACCAATGCTTCCTAAATATTTTAATTAAATCAGATGACATGTGGTCATAATATAATGTACATACAATCTTATCTTCTTTTTTCTTTTTCAAATCAATAGTAGTATGGAGGAGATCATTTCTTTGTTTCTGTGACATTCTAAACAGCCCTTCTTCAATGTATTTCCTTGGGTACCCTCTTTGTATAAATCTGTTAGCCATTACCTTCATTTGTTTTCTGCATTCGTCATTATTTAAACACAGTTTCTTTACTCTCAAAAACTGAGTATAGGGCAGGTTACGCTTCAGTGGATGGCTATGACAGCTACCATATTGTAACAATTTATTTCGGTCTGTGGGTTTTCTATATAATGTCGTCACAAATTTACCATATCTAAATTTAATTAATATATCTAGAAAAGGTCTCTCCTTTCTGCTATAATTCATTTGAAACTTCAAATTTTTATCCCTTTTATTCAACCATTCAAAGAACTCTTTTAATAATGATTCATCTCCTTCCCATATCACCAAAATGTCATCAATAAATCTCCTCCATACCATGATATGTCTATTATACGGATTCTCTCGTATATATTTCTCTTCAAAATGTGCCATATAAAGATTGGCTACAGAGGGGGCTACCGTTGCCCCCATAGCTGTCCCCTTCACCTGTTTATAATATTGGCCTTCAAAAACAAAAAAATTTTCTTTTAGGGCTAATGTAATCAATTGCATGATAAATTCGGTAGGTACACTTCTAAACATAGTCCTATGAACCAGTGCTTGCTTAATCACTAACAAGGCTTCATCTTGCGGGATGTTAGTGTATAGGGATTCAACATCAAATGTAACTAATAAGATAAAAGTTACCAACAATAATATATTATCAAGTATATTAATAATATGTGTTGAGTCCCTGACGTAGGAAGGAATGAGGGGAATCAAAGGTCGGAGGAACATGTCTGTGAATTTAGAAAGAGGTTCCAACAGAGAGCCTATCCCTGAAACAATAGGTCTGCCTGGAGGATCCTTCAGAGATTTGTGTATCTTGGGTAATATATAAATCACAGGTGTTCGTGGGTGATCTACTTTCAAAAATTCGACTTCCCTTGGTGTCAAAAATCCTGTTGTGATCCCAGAGAAATAAGTGAGTCAATTTTCGATTTCAAAGCTGATGTTGGGTCCCTTGGTAGTGGTAAATAAAAACCTTTTTCACTTAGTTGTTTCTTAACTTCATTAATATATTGTTCTTTTTCCATTATCACTACTGCTCCCCCCTTGTCTGCTTGTTTGATGACTATACTGTTATCATTCCTTAATTCTTCAATAGCTTTCCTCTCTTCCTTAGTAATATTGTGATATGGAATAGTTTCCATTTTTTCTACAACATCTATATCTTTTAGGACCATCCTTTCAAAAGCTAGAATCATCGGGTTTACTTGAACATGAGGTACCCATGTACTATTCTTTCTAATTATAGAACTCTCTGTAGTGAATGTGTTCTTATTAGAAAAAAACTAATTTTCTTGTGAGTCTAAATAAATCTATTCTTGTGTTCAAAGCATTGTAACGTGGTGTTGTTTCAGGGATAGGCTCTCTGTTGGAACCTCTTTCTAAATTCACAGACATGTTCCTCCGACCTTTGATTCCCCTCATTCCTTCCTACGTCAGGGACTCAACACATATTATTAATATACTTGATAAGATAAAAGTTACCAACAATAATATATTATTAGTTACATTTGATGTTGAATCCCTATACACTAACATCCCGCAAGATGAAGCCTTGTTAGTGATTAAGCAAGCACTGGTTCATAGGACTATGTTTAGAAGAGTACCTACCGAATTTATCATGCAATTGATTACATTAGCCCTAAAAGAAAATTTTTTTGTTTTTGAAGGCCAATATTATAAACAGGTGAAGGGGACAGCTATGGGGGCAACGGTAGCCCCCTCTGTAGCCAATCTTTATATGGCACATTTTGAAGAGAAATATATACGGGAGAATCCGTATAATAGACATATCATGGTATGGAGGAGATTTATTGATGACATTTTGGTGATATGGGAAGGAGATAAATCATTATTAAAAGAGTTCTTTGAATGGTTGAATAAAAGGGATAAAAATTTGAAGTTTCAAATGAATTATAGCAGAAAGGAGAGACCTTTTCTAGATATATTAATTAAATTTAGATATGGTAAATTTGTGACGACATTATATAGAAAACCCACAGACCGAAATAAATTGTTACAATATGGTAGCTGTCATAGCCATCCACTGAAGCGTAACCTGCCCTATACTCAGTTTTTGAGAGTAAAGAAACTGTGTTCAAATAATGACGAATGCAGAAAACAAATGAAGGTAATGGGCTAACAGATTTATACAAAGAGGGTACCCAAGGAAATACATTGAAGAAGGGCTGTTTAGAATGTCACAGAAACAAAGAAATGATCTCCTCCATACTACTATTGATTTGAAAAAGAAAAAAGAAGATAAGATTGTATGTACATTATATTATGACCACATGTCATCTGATTTAATTAAAATATTTAGGAAGCATTGGTCATTGATACAGAGTATTCCATACTTTTCTGATAAAGAATTATTAATCTAAAATCAACCAATGGTTTGGAAAACACGATATGAAAAAAGGTGTGTCACCACTCTTGACTTTAAGATCCAAAATCAAGATCTACATTAAATCTTAACAAAGGAACCTCAAACCACCTCATGGACACCCATTGCTAATTAAGCTTGGTTTGCCATTTAAATGAGGCATAAATTACTATCACTAGGGTCATCGAACATAGACATTGTGTAACTAAACTTAAGCTGGAGGCACCAATGACTCGACATTGTGTGCATTTCCAACACCAATTTGATCAATTAACCTGCATGGTCATTGACCAAGTTATATTGGGTAAGAGAGGGGGGGATATTAAAACTATATTATGGAGAAAAGAACAGTTTTGGATCTATCTTTTACAAACAGTCGAACCGCAAGGTTTGATCCGCAATATTGAATGGAATGCCTACTATTAGAGCTCATTGGCCACTGCTCAGTAGCGAAATAAACTGATTGGAGCAGCATGTATGGGGCGGGGCGTTCCAATTTTGTAGCTGCCACACGGCAGGGTTTATATTTCCGGGTAAGCGATCGGTTCCTTTGCGCCATTTTGAGAATTTAAACTGTGAAGAAGTCCGGTTTTCTCGAGGTCCATGGGAGGATCCCAGTAATCAAATTTTCCTGAAGCAGCCAGATTGTGGCGAAACAAGGCGCACTTGTCGGAAGAGTGGGAAGAGTGATTGTTAGAGACACGGAGGGTGTCTCTTTAATCTGGATGAGACACGGAAGGTGTGTTATGTAACTGGATAGCAGAGCACCAGCACCAGCTCCACTTTTGACTATCTCCAGCCTGAAAACAGCGTTTCCAAGGAGTCCTACATTTACAACAATCAGATAAGTGACTGTTGAATAAAATCCTGATTCAAAAGAACAATAGAGATCGAGTTCTATGCTATGAGATGTAATCATTTAGCTATAAAGAACCGCTTTTGATTAGTATTCTATATGAGGTTAGTATTATATTAGTAGGCAGAGCAGGTTGAGTGTTAAATGTTCGGGCGGTTGTATAGAAGAATAGGTGGGGGGTGTACACGATAGGGGAGGTGCACCTATCTTGACTTTTGCTAATAGTGGAGAGGTTAGGAGTTTTTAGACCATCCGGTTTTCTCAATTATATGTGAGTTTTTTCGGTTGGCTTTTTTTCTCCTATTCTCCCCACCTGAACCAGTGATAGTAATTTATGCCTCATTTAAATGGCAAACCAAGCTTAATTAGCAATGGGTATCCATGAGGTGGTTTGAGGTTCCTTTGTTAAGATTTAATGTAGATCTTGATTTTGGATCTTAAAGTCAAGAGTGGTGACACACCTTTTTTCATATCGTGTTTTCCAAACCATTGGTTGATTTTAGAATTTTACATTTACGGGTTTTGGATTTTCCCTATATTTGATATTTAAAGAATTATTAATAGCATTCAAAAGGAATAGGAATTTGAAGGACTGTCTTGCAACATCGGCTCTACCTGTACTCATAAGAGGTGATCCAGTGTGGGGACATTTTCCATGTTTGAATTGCTCATTTTATACTGTTAATTTGAAAACTAAATGGTTTATTCACCCCATGACAGGAGAGAGATATGAATTGAAGCAATACTCCAACTGTAAGACTACACAGGTGGTCTATGCAGTGATTTGTCCATGTGGACTTGTGTATATTGGAAAAACTATGAGAGCATTTAACAAACGCATTGCTGAGCATAAAAGTGCTATAAAGAGAAATATACAGGAGAAACCACTAGTTGAACATGTATATGACTTGAAGCACTCTTTTGAAGAATTAAAGTTCCTTGTATTATTAAAAATTAAAACATTTTGGAGAGGTGGAGATACAGACAGGCAACTATTACAAGCAGAGCAAAGAATGATTTTTAAATTCAACACAGTGAAACCCTTTGGACTGAATCAGGAGAATGACTACACAGTATTTTTATAGACAATTTTTTTTTAATTATTTTATATTATTTATGGATCAAGGAAATGGTCCAATTCATCACATTTTTTGGATTAAAAGTGCTTCAGACACCAATTTGATATATAAGCGTTACCATGTTGGAAGCATAGCTTGTGGTCATTACACATTGTGCTATTGTGAGAATGAAGCTAAGCTTGAGTTAGAGGTGACAACCTATCTTGACGTCTGTCATTATGATGTCATGATGTCATCAGTTTGGCAGTGATTAAAAGTTTGTTTATTAAGATAGATTATTCTTTTTGTCACTATTTATGCAATAGGTATGTGTTGAGAATTGAATGATGTGAAGGTATTAGTTTTTGACGTTTTTTTTTTTTTAGTAAGTAATGACCTTTGACCTGGATATGAGGTTTTAAAATAGCAAGCCACAGCACAGATGGTAATGCTGTTGCACTTTGATCCAGAGCAGTGTCTGTTAACAAGCACAGTAAGTAGCTAGCTTGAATCTATGTGATGTTTGTGAGATGGTAGTATGGAGTAAAGTAGATGTACAAGTATATCTAGTAAGAATGAGCTTGTTTGGTGATTGAGGGAGAAATAGAGTGTTTTCTCTTTAAAAAAAAAAAAAAAAGGGGGAAGCCACAGCACAGATAGTATTGCTGTTGCATTTTGATCCAGAGCAGTGTCTGCTGACAAGTAGTCAGCTTTAATCCATGTGATGTTATGGGAGATGGCAGCATTGAGTAAAGCAGATGTATAAGTATATTTACTATAGAATGAGTTATGGCTTTTGAAAGTTAGTTTCATTTATGCAGCCATGTCTTTTGATGATGTTGTATAGTAAAGGCTGATAAAGTTTTAGGATTCAAGGTGGTCTATTTGTAGAAGATTTATAACAGTGAGTAATTGAATGCTTTACACCATGAAATATAGTCAATTGTTGATTTGATGAGAATTTTAATTGAGCTGACTGGTGAGATGTAGAGTTTGTGATACATGGGCTGATCAAGATGGGATTAATGTATATCTTTTTAATTTTGTTTTAGGCTTTTTTTGAAGGGGTATGTTGATCACCCCTAATTTTTAGGTATGTATTGATACATTATTAGATTTGATTAAATCCATCCAACGTTTTATACACTTTTATATGTTGTGAAAGTGGCTTGTCTTATCTCCTCCTCCATTTTACTTTTGAATGTGTAATGTATTTATTGAACTTTATTTTATCATTTGTTGTTATGACTTTATATATATATATATATATATATATATATATATATATATATATATATATATATATATATATATATATATATATACATAACTTGAGATGATGTTATCACTATTTTTATGTTTTTATTTGTAGTTTTACCCCTGACGCAGCCTGAGGGCGAAACGTGGCCACGTCGGGTACTGCTTTTATCTTGGTTTGAATAAATTATTTCTTTGTTTTTATATATATGTGTATCGGTCTACTTTTTATAACAGACTATTCCACATGAGAAGACATTACAAAAAGGCTCAAACAGGACAAACTAATTGTTTTGGAAAAACTACAAAATGGTGCTGAGAGGAGAATAGTAAGTCCTTTGTCACCCTCTGCTGGAATACCTCTGAGAGGAGGCGGCTGGGACTTAATGGTAAAGGTACGCTTTTCAATGAGGTCAGCAACCTCCTCTAGATCGTCACTAAAAAGATCATCACTTCAGCATGGGACCTCCACCAGCTTCTCCTGAACTGCCAGGCGAGTCTGCACATCTCAATAACCATTGTGGAGACCCTGGACACCAAAGTGAAAGCATCATAGGTTGCCAGGGACATGTGCTTTCTACATTCCTTCTGCCTGACTTCTAGCAGGCGGAGTTATGCAGACTTCTCAGGTGGTAGAGTGTCTGCAACCTCCACCACACTGCACACTAATTTCTGCAAGTGCCTGCTGATGAAGAGCTAATAAGAATGTATACGGGAGGCTAGCATAGCATTCTGAAACACCTTCCTCCAAAAAGACTCCAAGGTCCGAGCATCCCTCCCCTGGGGCACCAAGGCGTGGGTCTTGGAAATCCTGGCTCTTTTGAAAGCAGGTTCAACCATGACAGAATGGTGAGCTGGAACGTTGAATCCAGGAGCCTTCTGAGTTGGCCTTTTTATGAACAGACTATACAGAGAGGGAAGCAGGGTCTTCCCAGTGCTTCATCTTCATAGCCTTAAAAATGTTGTGCATAGGCACTGTCACAGCCTCCTTAGGAGGGCCATCAAAGCTAAGGATGTCCAACATCTTGGGCCTGGGCTCAACATCCAACTAAAAAGGGATGGACTTGGCCATCTTCTGCACAAACTCAGTAAGGGAAAGCTCCTCATGGGGATATGAGGAATCTGAGGGGATACTAAGGGACCCCCCCTCCCAGAAAAACTCTGGATCCTCAGACTCCCAGCAGCAGTCTGAGTCAGACTCAAAAGATGTCCCTGTTGAGGAGAAACGAGTTTGTGCCTGCCTCGGTCTACTGAGTGCAGGCCAGGCTCTGGGCAGGAGCATCAAGGGATTGGAGTCCTCCTGTGCTCCGAGGAATCTTTGTACCCTGAAGGACTGGATAATCTCAACTGGCACCAACTCTAAGACCCTTTGAAGCCTTGCGTTGATGTATGGCAAACGGGCAATGCACAGGCCTCCAGTATGGGTTGGGGCTCCAAAAGGCCGACACCGATGTCCTTGATGCCTTGGCATTGTGTCAGGTGAGAAGGTGCTCTTCAAGGTTGGTCATCAGTAAGACTGGGCCCCAGCTGGTAGGAAGATGTCAAATTGGTGGACTGGTCCTGGCTCAATGGAGACTGGCATGACCACTCTGGAGGCTTGGAGATAGAGTTGCCCTCTCAGCATGGCCAATTCTCAGGTACCAGCAGTGTTGATGCCATGGTGCTCCTGATGCTGTGCTTTGAAAGTGACCAGTGTCGGCTTTCCGACTGACAAGGACATCATCAAATCCTTACGTGTCCTTAGGGTGGGACTGGAAGATGCCTGCCAATGTAGAGGAGAGATCTCCTAGATGTGGATGAGTCCCAGTGTCCAATATACTCCATGAGCCAGAGAGACCAATGCCTCCAAAACCAATGTTGATCAACCGGACTTGTCCACACCAAAAATACTTTTCCACTGCTGCTCTCAGCTCTAAATGCTTCTTGTTGATAACTGTGAACACAGGTGACAAGAAGGATTGTGGTCAGGTCCCACACACTGCAAGCACCAGGAATGAGTGTCCATAAGGAACATGGCCTTGTCACATCTGGAGCACTTCTTAAAACCACTGGAGTTTTTGGGACACGTCAAGAAAAATAGCTGCAGCAAAAATCAAACAATGCTATGGTGACAAATATAGGGAGTTTCTCAGCTAGAGTGCTCAAGGCCTAAGGGGGCCTAAGGAGTTGCGGAAAAATTAAACAACAGAAGTGCTGAAGCACTAAGCGAAAAAGGAAGGATATGCAAGGCAAGAAGGCACTATACAAAAAGGCCCAGGCCCAAACAAGGCAAGAAAAAAAAAAAAAAAAAAAGAGTGAAAACTGTTCAGAAAAACTCCAAAACGCTGCTGACGGGAGAGAATGTGAACACATCTCCCTTGGTCCACGGGGGGGAGGGGGTGGGGTTGGGAAGCAGACTGTCTTGGTTCCAAGCGACAATGGCGGGAGGGAGTGTACATGTGCATGCACGGTGGACACTGCCAAAGGCTTTAACACTGTTTGAATGCCAGGGAGCATCTCTTTGTCGAGGCTCTGTCGTATGACATCATCCTATATATGAGAATGAGAAATGTTAGCTACACCACTAATACAGCCTGAATGTTGTAATCTAGGTTCTCTGTACAGAGTGTGAATGTGTAGAAGCAGCAATTCTGACCTGCAGCTTGGAAGAACATGAGGTAACCTCTCCCTCCCCCCAAATCCAGAACAGCCCGGAACAGAATGGTCTGAACAAGCAAGAAAAAAATAAAGGTCTACCTGGACTGTTTAGGATTTTTTTTTGTTTGTTTTTATCTGTTTTTTTATCAACCAAAATACAGATCAGACAAAAATAAACCCTCAAAAAATCAAAAATAGTGTTTTGTGGTTTCAAAAACCAAATTCTTTTTGTCAGTGTTCTTGTCTTTGCAAGGCTTGTCTGCAAAGCGAATGCAAGCCAGAGGTCAACAGCATGAGCTGGAAGTGTTAGAAGTTTTGTGTCAGCTTGCCACTTTCCCATTTTCCGGCTCCCCCATGGCTCCAACCATGCTCTTGAGAGTCTTGTGTCTCTGTCTGGGAGCCCACGCCTTGGCCATGGTTAAGCATGGTGTCTGAGGGGCGAAGAGAGGGAGGGAATGGCCTGTACTTCACAGCACGCATGGAATCAGCAGTGCATCCTTCCTGTGTTCTCCCTGGGCCAGCCAGGTGCCATATTCTCTCCCAGCAGGGCTCACCACAGTACTCAGTACTGGTGCTCCAGTAAGGGCTGTGCAATTGGGCTTTCATTCTCCTCTTTCACATCCCAATCTTCCCGCCCCATGGCTGGTTCCGTTGAACCTGGGAGCTGCTGTTCCTGCTCTACTTCCAGTTCCTTCTCTACCGGTGGAGGTGTGGGTGTGCCTCTGTCCTCAGGAAGCTGGACATTATCTGATGACTGGAGAAATGAAAGAAAACATTAAAGATACAGCAATCATCTGTCTGATGGAGATGAGGCGGAGAATGATGGCTCCTACATTTGAAACGTGTGTGGGATGGAGGGGCACTTGTACAATTAAATGATCCCGCACATCACCTCAAATTCTCTCTTCTGACTCTTGAGGAAGGAAGCAGAATCATCATACCCATAGACAACAATCCACTTTCTGCCTACCTTTCCTTTTTAAAACCAGCACAGCATCTTAAAATTCTTAAGAAATACTTTATTATCCAAACACTTGAAAGCTTTTACATATATAATGTTTCATTAGCTTTATAAAATCAGCTTGATTACTCAGTATAAGGACCACTGGCCGACATGCGGCACGTTTCGCTAGTGCTGCATCAGGGTTCGGTCCACGCATTCAACGCCATCCACACATAAGTCCTTATACTGCGTAACCAAGCTGTCTTTTGTGAGGAGATGAACCTTTGAGTGGTTCCGTTTGAAGTTGATCTAGCTTTCCTTTCTGCCACATTGTAAGTGCTTTGATTCAGGGACCTCCCTTCCCCATCATAGCTAGGGACTGTTGTCAGTAGACAAAGGAAAAAAAAATATTGAGAAAGTTGTCTTTGCAGCCCATCTGAATGGCCAGACTAGGGAGAACCAGGCAGGAAATGCCTCAAACAAAGGGACATGAACCACAGCTGCAGGGTCTACAAAGGGCTCCCCCACACACAGCAGTCCTAAATATCCTTCAGATGCCCTCAAGGCTTCCTGCATGCCCAAAAATCAGCACCTTACATAAGACTTAAGAGAAAAGCCAATTAGCAGTAAGCAGCTTTTCCCTGCTTCAAATGTCGCTAGGATGGTTTCCATACCTGTCCTCCCCAGTGACACTTTGTAGTAGTGCCTGGGGTGGGGGGAAGCATAGGAGGAATTAGATCTCAGAAGGAGACATGAGATAGTGGGAGTTGGCAGTAAGTGAAAATTTCTTTTACCTGTGTTGTGGCATTCACAGGAGCCCTTGCTGGGGTCCCCAAGGTGCTGCCCAACTGTGTCCCTGAGAAGGTATCTCCATCTATTGAGCTCAGCCCCTTCCGGCCTGCCAGACTCCATTTTCCACACAGTCCATCATAAGCAAAGGCTGTTGAGGACCCCAGGGCTGGGCGGTGGAGAGCAGCTGTGGGGAAGCGCTCTGCCTGAGTTGCTGAGGAGCTGCTGACTGAGAGCCGCTGGCCTAGCAGGCCCTGAATGGATGGAGTCCATGAGAGGGCAAGGCTGCCCTCACGCCTGCACTCCGATTGAGTAAGGAGGGACAACTGCAATGGCTGGGGCCGGACAGCCCAACTCTGGCTCCCAGGGAGGGATGGCTCACTCCCTACAGCCAAACAGAAAGACCTAGTTAGAAGACAAGCACATGTGGTTTCTACCAGCATAGATACACTGTCCCCAAGCAGGATAATGTCTTTGCTTTGGTTAGAGGTTTAAGAGTACAAACATGACAAAAACTTTGACTTCACAGGACTGCTTACTACATGTGTCATGCTAAGAATATTTGGCCACAGGTTATAATCAGTTATTCCCCATCATCAATAATTATAAGTTGGACGCACCACAAAGAAAGAGAAATGGAATCTCCTCTCCTTTGTTTTGCTAGTTTCCCCCCAAACTCACATTAGTAGGCTGGATCCACATACCTGACTGAAGCTGGGAGGTAGAGACAGGAGCCTCCTGGAGGGAAGGAGTAGCAGCAGTGGTAGTAAGGTTATTGCTGACAGAGGAGCCCCCACCGCAGTCCGAGTCCTCAATGTTGCCTCCACTATTGCATCCAGCCCCACAGCCTTTCTGTAACCTGGATGAAGACAAGACATTTTGACCACAGAAGTAAGTGTTAGGGATTCTGTCTTCACCCCATCAAGCCTAGCCCTATAATGTCACTGTCCTGCTGAGGAAGGCAACGAACTGCATCTGACATTTGTGGAAGACCCTGGGACCTACATGGGGACCAAAAGGCTAACACCACAATTTTGAACACAATTACCTCCTCCAAAGCTTGCCCACTTTTCCTCACCTGTCTCTCCTAAATATTCATTAGTTAAGTTGAACACACTGACTTCTCCAGTCTCCAGATGTTGATCAGAGTAGATAGGCAAACTAACCCTTGCTCCTCCTCCTCTTTCCCAAATGTTGAGCAAACTAACCGCTCCTCTCTTTGCCTCTCCTAGATGTTTGATAGGTACTGACTCCTCCCCTATTTAAGTCTCTCAGATGCTGAACAGGCTGACACCTCCTCTCTTTGTCAGATGCTCTACCTACAGGTACCAAATGCTTGGAAGACTGAGCACACTTTTTCTTTCTCAGATGTCGAGCATGCCAATCCCTCACCCTCCTTACCTCTCCCAGTTGCTCATGAGGCAGTTACAGATGTTACGCAAGCTAATGGCCCCACCCCACATGCCATGCAGTTGAGGGTGGGTGCCAGCATAAGAGGTGGTGAGCGGGGAGACATATATGGGATAGCCGATGGGCTGGTCACAGGATGAGTTGATCATGTTACGCAGGGCTTGTTTAGCATTCTGGATACTGCCACGCTCTGGGTTTCGATTACGCAGGAAGATTAGCTCCTGCTGCTGCCCTGCCCACAGTCCACGCACACACTCTCTGTTCACCTATTGGGGGGCAGGGGAAAAGAAAGAGCCAGAAAGGAGAAGTAAGACCATACATGCATGGCAAAGATGCTCGTCTGTAACACATATTCTTTGACGAAAGCAGTATAATCAAAGGAAAAATTAGGTCTTATCTGCTAATTTTCTTTCCTTTAGCCCCACCACACCAGTCCAGAACCTGTAGGTTGTGCCCGTCAACCATCTGCTGGTTGACGGGCACAACCTACAGGTTCTGTAGGTCACCCAATAAAAGCACAGTGCAGCCTTAGATGCTCAATATTTTGAATGACAAAGCAATGGACCATCTGTTTTCCATTTCGCTTAAGCTCTTGTACTAATACTTGTGGTTATTCTCCGTCTCTGCCACCGTTATTCCTACCACCCAGCTTTAAGTATTTGAATTACTCTAATTGAATGTACAGTATCACAATTTCTTAGACTCCGGAGGATCTGTTCCAATTTCGAAGACTTCCATATACATTCGAGCACTATGGCACAGAGATTTCTTCAACGGGGATACCCAACAACTGATACAGCCAATGGCTATACCAAGGCATGCAAGAAGGAAAGACACACACTTTTAGAACCAAGACCAAACAAGGACAAACCAAACATCGTTTGCACTCTCAGGTATTCATTCCTTGACAATAAAATCATCAAGGGTCATTGGCATAACTTCGAAAACCATCAGTGCTTTAAGGACAAACGCTTAACCGTGGCATATTAAAGAGGTAGAAATCTCACAGAAATTCTTGTGCCATCCACGCTTCCCGAAACGACAACCAGATCGTCTGAAGTGTATCATGGACACCAAAAATGTGGCAAATGTAGCGTTTGCAAGCATGTCTTGGACATGTCCGTATTCATCCATCCGACCACACAAAAACATATCAATGAAAAACACACATCTAACTGTAACACTACCAATGTCATTTACATCATTCAATGTCCCTGCAGGCTTCTGTATACTGCAAAACCAACAGCTTGATCAAAACCCGCATAATTGAACATCGTAGCTGTATCAACAGAAATACTGAATCCGTTCTGCCAGTAAGTCATTGGCACAGTACCCCACATACTATTGAGGATCTAAAGTTTTGGTATTCAGAGATTTTCAACCACACCGGCGCAGAAACAATGTCTCAGACTTACTCTTACAAGAAGAACGTCTCGTTTATGAATTCAATACAGTAGTACCCGTTGGTCTTAATCAGGAAATTGATTTCCGTCCGTTTCTTTAAATCGTAAGTTGCTTTTAGATCATCATGGCTTTACTTTATCTCTGCTCCCCCTGCCTCTGATGGGTGTACATTGGGTCATACCTCTTCATTTTTATATAATGTTTTATTTCAATTTTATTGCATCTAGTTATCCAAGATTTTGTGCTCCATCTTAAATCACTTCAGCTTAGATTGCCATTTATTTTCGTGTCCATGTCAATTAAGGCACTATCACACAATACTCTTATTGTATTATATTGGTGTCATTTTATGCCGTTTCAATCTCTGTATGTCAATTAGGGTACCACCACATAATATTTTATTGTATACTATTGGTTTATGTCGGTTTCTACCCATATATGCTCCCTTTTTGCTACAGCCTGCACCTTCCCCCCTTTTTTTTTATTTTTGTGATTTTCCATTCTCTTTTTTTGTTGAGGTTCCCTCGTGGACCCACTCTTCCCACATCAACAGAGATGTCCTCCCATGTCATCTGGATTGTCAGTCTTGCTCTTATGGACATGAGTGTCATTTGGTGCCTTTTTATACTGACTTCTCACTTTAGCCAGCTTTTTGCTGTATCAAGGCAGATACTTTTGCCTTGCGACACTGGTGAGTCTTCCCATCTTCTTCCCTTTCACAGCTGTTGCTACTTTTTTAATGATTCTGCGCCGCTCTTTGTGCACCAGTCTCCGCTGCTTGCAGCGCTTTCTTGCATCGGCTCTCCTTTTCAGCACTAGCTTTCTTTTCTGACCACACTGTCCCATGTTCCCACTTGGATCTCACCTTTTTTTTTTCTCTCAGCACACATTTTCATTCCTTATTCACAGATTTCTCTCCCACGTGGGGTCACTGTCTTGTCTCTCTTTTCTCTTTTTTTATGCTCAACTCCCCCCCCCCCCCCCCACAGAACCTTTCAGTTCCAAATCGTCTATCCACCTAACAGAGAATTGTCCATAGGTGCACGGTCTTTTTAAAAACCTATTCAGAGCTCCTAGCTACTACCACAATCACCCATTTGTTGTAATCAACAGCAACAGGTCAGTTTTTTCCCATCATTCTACTAGATTGTAAGCTCTTTGAGCAGGGACTATCTTTCTTCTATGTTGTGCAGCGCTGCGTATGCTTTGTAGCGCTATAGAAATGCTAAATAGTAGTAGTAGTAGTAATGTTTGCTTGCCTTGCATTATTCCTATGTTTTTATATGTCTTGATATTTCATTCTTCCTTTTGCACATCTAATATGCAAATAAGGCATTTTTTCAAAACGTACACATTTAATGTACTGTCAAGCAACAAAAATGATTTGGGGTTTGCGTCACAAGACGTATGAAGAGAGACTTAAAGACCCGAACGTGTATATCCTAGAGGAAAGAAGAGACAGGGGTGATATGATACAGACATTTAAATATTTGAAAGGTATTAATCTACAAAACAAACCTTTTCCAGAGTCAGGAAGGTGGAAGAACTAGAGGACATGAATTGAGGTTGCAGGGGGCCAACTCAGGAATAATGTCAGGAAGAGGTGGTAGATGCCTGTAATGCCCTTCCTGAGAGGATGTAGTATCACATTATACCTTCTGCTATGAGTTTATCTTGTTGGGCAGACAGGATGGATCATACAGGTCTTTATCTGCCATTATCTACTATGTTACTATGAGGCTTATTTTCAAAGACTTATAAAGTTACAGCAAGTTATACATAGTAACTTGTAACTTTTCAAGTCTACGTGCTTTGAAAATGAGCTCTAATATGACGTAGCAGGAAAAACAAACAAGTTCTTTGCTTTGGTCTTTACTGAAAAGCATGTTAGGGAGATAGCCACACTAAAACCATTCTTTCTAGGTGATGATTCACAGAAGCTCATGACAAGGCTAATGTGGTAGGAGTTCTCCTGGCATGGTGCTAGCCTCCTCACCTTGATGACACGGAAGCTGAGGCACCGCCGGTTCAGCATGACGATCTTATACTCATCACTGGCATCATCCATAACATGTCGCAGGGCCAGCAATGAGGGTGTGTTGGCCAAGATAGCACTGCGCCAGGCTGGATCTCCCTCATGGGATATTACCAGCCTGTCCTCGTTGGCAGTAATGGCATCATACAGGATGGCTGGGTCCTCAAACTCATCTGGGGATGTGAAGTGGTCCTGAATGAAGAAAAAAAAAAAAAAAGACATTGCTGCATGTCTCAGAGGAAGACCAAATTACAGGATTTTCAGTTATCAGCATAATATGATACATGCTGTTGCACCACATGGGCCTGTAAACTGAACTGAACAGTACAATTAGTCTGAACTCCTCTCTCCAAAATCTCTCTCAGCCATTACCTGATGAAGCTTCAGGGACATTCGGACCCCGGGGGCCACAACCTTGTGCAGCAGGTCCATGTCAGCAAAGACCCACTCATCCCTGGGTGAAGTGATCCGGAAGTCACCCTTGAAGAGGGCATGGAGGCCAAACAGGAAGGGCTCCAGGCTGCTGCAAGAGAGGAAGTGGAATCACCAGCAGTGCTTAACCACCACACCACCTCCATCTTAAGCTCCAAGTGTCACACAGTAGCCATACTGGATCATTAGCACCCAAACTAAGATGACACTGGTGCGTGTGCAAGGGGGGAGAAGTAACTGTAGTGCTCACCTTGCAGACATGCTGTGTGAGGCAGTTCCTAGCGCCCTGCGCCCCAGAATGCAGAGTCCAAAGCAGAGGTTCACTAATGGGGAGTTCCAGTCTCGTTCCACGGGCTGTGCAAAGAACACAAGTCACAGCGAACACTCAGACTCCTCTTAAAGCCACCAGAATATATTGTACAAGCCTACCACACACAGGGGAAAGCTAATGGCAGTGGTGGAACAGTGGTGAGAGATAGCGGTAGATATAGTACAGGAAATTAGATTTCTAGGTTTGCAACTCTGACACAATTTTCCTTTTCCACAATTGCTCCTAAAAATGATATTTTGTTCCCTGCTGGGGGAGGGGAGGGGTTGCAGAAATTGAGGGCTATTTATTTAAAACTAGTATAAAAGGCCCGTTTCGGTAGGCAATGAAACGGGCGCTAGCAAGGTAATCCCCCCCCCCCCCGCAGCATCCTTCCTGTCTCCACTGCCCCCTCTGCAGCCACCCATCTGGTCTCAGGACCCCATCCCCACCAACCCTCCTCTGCCCCTGCAGCCACGCATGTGCAGCGGCCCTCCTCTCTCCCCTGCTCCCCCTGCAGCCACCCATGTCCAGCGACTCTCCTCTCCCCCTGCCCCCCCTGCAGCCACCCATGTCCAGCAACCCTCCTCTCCCCCTGCAGCCACCCATGTCCAATGACCCTCCTCTCCTTTCCCCTTGCCCCCCCCCCCGTAGCCACCCTTGTCCAGCGACCCACCTCTCTCCCCTGCCCTCCCTGCAGCCACCCATGTTCAGCGACCCTCCCCTCCCCCCTCGGCGCATCACCCAAACCCCTACCCCCCCCCCCAGCGCGTCACCCAAGCCCATACCCCCCCCCCCCTCGGGCACATCAAACCCCTCGCCACCCGCAGCCGCCAATACTAACGCTGTCCGGCTGCTGCTGCGTCTCCTGTTGAGCAGCAGCGGCCGGTACAAAAAGAAAAAAGCCAAAAAAAGATTTTAAACCTGAAACATGGCTCCGTAGACAGCTATCTGGCATTGGCTGTCATCTCTGCAGCCGCTCCTCCTCTCCCCTCTGTCGTCGCTGCGCTCCTCCGGGGTCTTCCTGCAGGGGCAGTGACGTGGAGGGGAGAGGAGGAGCGGCTGCAGTGATGACAGCCAATGCCAGATGGCTGTCTACGGAGCCGCGTTTCAGATTAAAAATCTTTTTTCGGCTTTTTTCTTTTTGTACTGGCCGTTGCTGCTCCACAGAAGAAGCAGCAGCGGCTGGACAGCGTTAGTATTGGCGGCTGCGGGTGGCGAGGGAGTTGATGTGCTCAAGAGGGGGGTAGGGGCTTTGGTGATGCGCCGGGGGGAGGGTCTTGGGTGATGCGTCGAGGGGGGGGATAGAGGCTTGGGTGTTGCGCCGAGGGGGGGGGGCACTGAGAGCTGATTGGTAGGCGGGGGGAGGAGTAGGGAAACACGCGGAACGTGTTTCCCTACTCCTCCCCCTGCCTGGCTCGCGGTTTTGCTGGGCAGGGGCACTGACAGCTGTTTCCCAGGCAGGGGGAGGAGTAGGGAAACACACCCCTTGCCTTGGAATCAGCTGTCAGTGACATCACTGACATCAGTGCATTCTAAACTGCCTAGCAGACCACCTCCGAGGGAGACACGGTACCAGGCACATTAGAACGTTGGCGGTGAGAATTATTATATAGGATGTTTCTACTTCACCTACAACTAGGCAGATTACAAAATCATCACACAATAAATCAAACAAAACATTCAAAAGCAGATCAAAACTCTTCCCTCCTAAACAGCCAAAAGTATCAACTCTATGTGTGTTCAATATGTCTTCAAGAATTTACAAAATTGAGCCCTGCTGCTACACAGTCTCTACCACTGTCATTCCATGTATTACTAGGATGCCTGTAGCCAGCACCACACCTACAACCCAAACCCAGATCTCACCTTTTCCCTGCGGCCAGCGCAGTACTGGATCCAGTCAAGGTAAATGTTGCAGAAGGATGACAGAGTGATTCCCGACATGCGATGGTCATAGTCCTCATCAATGTTCAGATTGAAAGTAGGGTCGCTGTCGGCATAGCTGGGGAGGGCACAAGGCCGTAGGGCATCCTGAATGTTCTCATTGCTCAGCCAGTCCTCAAGTTTCGGAGAACGAGTCACATAATAGATAATACTCTAGAGAAGACAGTGAGGATAGGGAGAGTCAAAGTAGAGGCTGCCCCACAGTAGTCAAAGACAGAGAGACTGCTAATCTGTAGGCAACCCTGGAACAACATTACATACTACTAACAATATTTTCATCAATGAATTCGATGCATGTACCAGACACCTTGGATCATGCATCAGGTCTCATTCTTTATTAAAGAAAAAGGAACTATACACTTAGAAATGGGTACTAAGGATAGGCATGGGGAAAGAGAGCAGGAACTAGGTGCAGGAACCTAAAGCCAAAATCTATTTATTTAGCTATGGCTCAGGCCTTTTCAATGATAGCTCAAAAGGTTAAATTAGACTTACCTGCTAATTTTCTTTCCTTGAGTCCCTCCAGACCAGACCAGCATGTAGAGACTAAGAACCAATTGTAATTTCATAACAAACAGGACCCAGTGTTGCCCTCTGATCCTCTGGGAGGGAGAGAACAGTTTAGGGAATGAAGTACTTCTGTGCATGAAAGAGGAGTGGGACTTGGGTATGATCGCATGTGACGACCTTAAGGTGGCCAAACAGGTAGAAAGGTGAGAGTAAAAGCCATCAGGATGCTTGGGTGCATAAGGAGAGGCATGGCCAGCAGAAAAAAGGAGGTGATAACGTCTTTGATGAGACCTCATTTAGAGTACTGTGTACAATCCTGGAGACTGCACCTTCAAATAAAGATAAACAGGATGGAGTCGGTCCAGTGGGCGGCTACTAGAGTGGTTAGTGGTCTTCGTCAAAACATATGGGGATAGACAAAGATCTCAAAAATCATACTTTGTAAAAAAGGCAGGACAGTGGAGATATGACAGACTTTTAAATACCTCCATGGCATAAGTGAGTAGGAGACAAGTCTTTCAATTGGAAGGAAGCTCTGGAATGAGGGGGCATAGAACCTGAATACTCAGTGTACCTGAATGTAACTCACCATGAGCTACTCCTGAAAAAGGTGTGAGCAAAATCCAAATAGGATGAAGGTGAAAGACTTAGGAGAAACCTACAGAAATACTTCTTCTTGGAAAGGGTGGTGAATGTATGGAACAGTCTCCCGGTGGAGGTGGTGGAGATGAAGACAAAGTTTGGGACAACTAGACAGGATTTCTAAGGGAGATGAAGGGATAGTAGATGTCATGGATGGGCAGACTGGATAGGCCATATGGTATTTATCTGCCTTCCATTTCTATGATTATGTAGTATAAACAAACATAAGCTATCAAAGCAGGTCAAATCATAAACTGGAACTCTGAAAGAACTAAATTGTCCAGAACTCCAAATAAATAGACACAACTGAAATAGCACAATCGCTCACTGGCTGTGAACTGTCAGCCTTAGTGTTTACTAAATCTCGTTCTACAGCTACTATTTTTCCCTCCCTGTAAGAAAGGCTTATAATCCTACCACATTACCATTCTATAGCAACATCCACAGTGAATAAACACAGGTGAGTCCTAAACTGGTCTCGAGAGACTCAAGGTGTCACCTAGCCACCCGCCTGGGGTTACTCCACGGCCACTAAGAGAGAGGATCTATCCCCAGAACAACTCAGGTCCACCTGCAGCTTGTGCTCTACACTAGCATCTTCCTCCCACCGACAGGGTCCCAACCACCTCTGGGCAAGTCTCCCACTCTCAAATTATCCCCAGTGATTTCTAGGTTACTGAGGCCACACTTCCAGTGGTCCCACAGCTCCCGGAAAGCACTCACAGACCCAACACACAAACCACCAGGATTCTTAGTCCAGACAAGCAGAGGCAATAAACTAAAAAAAAATGTTTATTATGAAAAATATTGAACAGTGAATTGTAAAAACAGATAGAACAAAAACAGCACATAATAAAAGGTAACTGAATATGGATCAATTATAACACTAAACATTTGTTTACTATCTAAACTGTATGTGGGAAGTACAGGAAATGTAGCTGCTCACAGGTTATGAAATAACTGCTAATGGGGTCTCAGTAAAGAGGTCTTTCTCTATTTCGAAGCTGAGACTGGAGAAAAATCCATTACATCCTAGCTGAATTTTGAGCTCTTGGGTCAATAAGAGCCCAAAATAGTAGTTTTAAAAATAGCTGGCCACATCACTGCAGGTTACCTCTTATCTGTGTTAACTAAAGAGGGAACAGTCAGTTCTCTGTTACAACTTTAAATATGCACCACCTGCTGGCCAAACTAGATAAATACACTTCAAGAAATAATACAGTTTTATAGGCTTAAAACCTGTTTTGTCACACAAGGAAAGAAAATTAGCAGGCAAGTAAACTATATCATCCCATCAGATCAGTCCAGAAGCTTGGGACATACCAAAGCAGTGCCTCACTAGGTGAGACCGTGCAATACCCACTGTCAACATTCTGGCTCCTAGGGTGGCATTATTCTGTGCAAGAACATCCAGTCTGTAATGACAGGCAGAGGAGTGTAACAAAGACCAAGTTGCTACCTTGCAAATCTCAACAGGCAGGATAAGAGTTATGTTCTGCCCAAGAAGTCATATGTCCCCTTGTTGAATGAGCTCTCAACTGTTCTGAGACAGGACAGCTACAGAGTATACATGTATATGGACATCATAATTTCTTTGATCCACTTGGTTACTGTAGTCTTAGAAGCAACCTCTTCTTTTCATGCCCCTCCAAAAAGGATGAACAGTCTATCAGACTTTCTGAACTCCTTTGTTCTCTTAAGATAAAGGTGCAAAGCTTAACCAGCATCTAATTTGTGGAGTTTGATCAGACCTGGATTGGTTGCAGCCTTCCTAAATAACAATACTGAAATGGGCTGAGAGAGGTGAAAAGGAGATGCAATCTTATGGCACCAGCCTCAAGATGACTTTCTCTTCTGAAAAGATTTAGAAAGATTCCTGGCAAGAAAGAGCCTGCAACTCTGAAATTCTGCAAGTGAAACAAACAGCCATCAAACACACGGTTTGGAGTTACATCCTTTAAGGAGGCCTCTCTCAGAGGCTCAAAAGGCTGCACTACTAGAGAAGAAAGAACCAAATACACACCTCACAGAGGCACAATGGATTGACTAGGCAGATTCTTCAACTTCACTCCCTTCAAGAAGCAAACCATATCTGGATGAGTACATAAGGACTTGCCCTTAACAAGGCCTCTGAAACACAAAAGGCTGTTACTTGTGTTTCAGTCACCACCATGGATCAAGCACCTGCATGAAATGCCACACTGTCCTGCAACAAAGCCTCCAAAAACTCCACGTCTGTGCCTGCAGCTTCACAGTTCTGCTTGCCAGAAGAAACATCTTCTCTTGCAATGTGTCAAATCTGGCCCTTAAGTATCCAGAGCCTAGTATGGGACCAAATTACTTTTGGAAACACTGACAATCCATCACAGCTCCTGCTATCTCATGTTCTTTTTGTAGGATATGGCCAAAATGAGCCAATCATCCAAATAAAGATGCACTAGGATTCCTTTTTTTCCACAAGGCCACCACCACTCTTAGGGGCCATGGCAACACCAAATGGAAGGGCAAAGAATTGGAAAAACTACAAATAAGAAATAAGAACATAAGCATTGCCATACTGAGACAGACCGAAGGTCCATCAAGTCCAGCATTCTGTTTCCAACAGCGGCCAATCCAGATCACAAGTACCTGGCAAGATCCCAAAACAGTAAAACAGATGTTATGCTGCTTATCCTAGAAATAAGCAGTGGATTTCCCCAAGTCCATCTTAATAATGGTTTATGAACTTTTCTTTTAGGAAATTATCCAAACCTTTTTTAAACCCTGCTAACTGCTTTTACCACATTCTCTGGCAACCAATTCCAAAGTTTAATTACACGTTGAGTGAAGAAATATTTTCTCTGGTTTTAAATTTACTACTTTGTAGTTTCATTGCATGTCCCCCTAGTCTTAGTATTTTTGGAAACAGTAAACAAGCGATTCATGTCTACCCAGTCCACTCTCTCTGCCATCTTTTCTCCAAGCTGAAGAGCCCTAGCCACTTTAGCCTTTCCTCATAGGGAAGTCATCCAACCCCTTTATCATTTTTTTCAACCTTCTCTGTACCTCTTTTTATTCCACTATATCTTTTTTTGAGATATGGTTGACCAGAATTGCACACAGTATTCAAGGTGCATTTGCACCATGGACCGATAGAAAGACATTTTTGTTTTCCATTCCTTTCCTAATAATTTGTAACATTCTACTTGCTTTCTTAGACACCGCTGCACACTGAGCAGAGGGTTTCAACTTATTATCAACGATGACACCTAGATCCTTTTCCTGGACTGCGATTCCTAATGTGGAATCTTGCATCATGTACCTATCATTTGGATTCCTCTTTCCCACATGCATCACTTTGCACATGCTCATATTAAATGCCATCTGCCATTTGGACGCCCAGTTTCGTAAGGTCCTCCTGCGACTTAACAACTTTGAATAACTTTTTGTCATCAGCAAATTTAGTTATCTCACTAGTTATTCCCATATCTAGATCATTTAGAAATATGTTAAAAAGCAGCGGTCTCAGCATAGACCCCTGGGGAACCCCACTATCTACTCTTCTCCATTGATAATACTGACCATTTAACCTTACTCTTTGCTTTCTGTCTTTTAACCAGTTTTAAATCCTCAATAGGATACTACCTCCTATCCCATAATTTTCTAATTTCCTCTGGTCTTTCATGAAGTACTTTGCCAAATGCTAACAGCAAAAATGCAGAAACCTCTGATGTGCATGTGTAAATAGGCCTCTGTGAGATCCAGCGACATGAAGTTCCCGAGAAGACCGTGTGCATCTAGTAACTGTACGATATCTGTCCTAAAGTCATTTTTCAGCCAGTATGCCCGATGCCCAGCAATATAAATTCTGGCCAAAAGCATCCCCCAAGACAGAATTTGCTGAGGAACAGGACTGTGTAACCTCATCAATTCCACTGGACTAAAGCATGGGGACATATCACGGTCTCAAACTGCCTCAGCATGCTAAAATTGGCAGCGTTTCCTGCTAAGAATGCCTCTCCCAACAACACCTGTATGTCGCAAGAAGGCTCAGGCCAATCTAAATGATCAGTGCACTTTAGAAGTAGTTGATCTCCACTGGCAGGGATTTCCTCATCACCTATCTCTCACATGCAACAATAGCCTGAGGCAATGCTTCCTGCTCTCTGACTGAGCAACCGTAAGATGTCACACACACTGTCAGTACTTCAGGACAGAAAGAGAAGTTACTCACTTGTAGCAGGTGTTCTTTGAGGATAATAGTATGAATATTCACACTGATGAGGGATGTCATCTGATGGAGCCTTGCACTGGAACCACTCTAGCAACTCTGAGAAGCACACCATACATGCACAGCCTTCTGCTGTCATGTGGGACCAGACCAGACTAGTCTAATACTATAGCTGACAGAATACAGCTCCAAGGGGAGGTAGGTGGCGCAGTGTGGCTATTAATCCTGATGTCCTCAGAGAATACCTGCTACAAATGAGTAACTTCACTTTCGCCAAGAACAAGTGGAATGAAAATCACACACTGATGGGAATCCCTGGCTACCAGGTTGTCTGAATTAAAAAGAGGAAAGAGACGGTCTCCAAGAAACAAGGCTTAAGGCAGAACAAGGAAAAGGGAACCAAACACTTTTTTGGAACAACCTGGAATAGAAACAAAGGGTCATGGAGGGGGGTGTAGTTGGATTCTAAACCCCATCAGGAGTCTTATTCTAGTGAGATGTGAAAATCTGAATTGACGACCATGTTGCAGCCTTGCAAATCTCCTCTACAAAGGATGATCTCAGATGGGCTACCGATGCAGCCATGGCTCTAACTCTGTGAGCTGTGAAATGACCCTCCAGAGTTAGCCCAGCTTGGGCATAAGTGAAATGGATGCAGTCTGCCAGCCAACTGGACAATGTGCATTTTCCAATGGCAGCCCCCATCCTGTTGGGGTCAAAAGAAACAAAAACCTGGGTAAACTGTCTATGGGCTTTAGTCCAATCCAGATAGAAGGACAAGGATCTCTTGCAGTACAGAGTGTGCAGTGAGCTTTCACCTTGATGAGCATGTAGACTTGGGGAAAACGGTGGCAAAAACAACTGACTGGTTAACATGGAATGCTGACACCACCTTGCACCTTGGGAAAGAACTTCGAATGCATATGCAGAACTACTCTGTTGTGAAATTTTGTGTAAGGTGGACCAGCTACTAGGACCTGGAGCTCACTTACTCTGCGGGCTAAAGTGACTACCACCAAAAATAGGACCTTCCAGGTCAAGTATTTCAGATAACAGGTGTCAAGTGGCTCAAAGGGAGCTTTTTATCAGCTGAGTGAGGACAAAATGAAGATACATACCTGTAGCAGGTATTCTCCGAGGACAGCAGGCTGATTATTCTCACAACTGGGTCGTCGTCCGTGACGGCCCAGGAGACCGGGAAAACTTTTGCCAAGCAAAAAGAGACTTCTAGAATGTTGCATCGCGCGGGCCGAACACACTGTGCACGCACGAACGGCTTCCCGCCCGCGACACGAGCGTGCCTTCCTTCAGTTGAATAAAAAGCAAAAAGAACTGAAACAACTCCAAAGGGGAGGAGGGTGGGTTTGTGAGAATAATCAGCCTGCTGTCCTCGGAGAATACCTGCTATAGGTATGTATCTTAATTTTCTCCGAAGACAAGCAGGCTGTATTATACTCACAACTGGGGTATCCCTAGCCCCCAGGCTCACTCAAAACCAAGAACATTGGTCAGTTGGGCCTCGCAACGGCGAGGACATAACAGAGATTGACCTGAAAAGAAACACAACTAGATGAGAGTGCAGCCTGGAACAAAACAGAAATGAGCCTAGGAGGGTGGAGTTGGATTCTAAACCCTGAACAGATTCTGCAGCACCGACTGCCAAAACCGACTGTCGCGTCGGGTATCCTGCTGAAGGCAGTAGTGAGATATGAATATGTGGACTGACCACCACGTTGCAGCCTTGCAAATCTCCTCAATGGAGGCCGGCTTCAAGTGAGCCACTGACGCAGCCATGGCTCTAACATTATGAGCCGTGACATGGCCCTCCAGAGTCAGCCCAGCTTGGGCGTAAGTGAAGGAAATGCAATCTGCTAGCCAATTAGAGATGATGCGTTTTCCGATGGCGACTCCCCTCCTGTTGGGATTAAAAGAAACAAACAGCTGGGCGGACTGTCTATAGGGCTTAGTCCGCTCCACGTAAAAGGCCAATGCTCTCTTACAGTCCAAGGTGTGCAACTTGTCTTCACCAGGGCGGGTATGAGGACGGGGAAAAATGTTGGCAAGACAATTGACTGGTTCAGATGGAACTCCGACACCACCTTCAGCAAGAACTTAGGGTGAGTGTGGAGGACTACTCTGTTATGATGAAACTTGATATAAGGTGCATGCACTACCAGGGTTTAGAGCTCACTGACTCTACGAACTGAAGTAACAGCCACCAAGAAAATGACCTTCCAGGTCAAGTACTTCAGATGGCAGGAATTCAGTGGCTCAAAAGGAGCTTTCATCAGCTGGGTGAGAACGACGTTGAGATCCCATGACACTGGTGGAGGTTTGACTGGGGGCTTTGACAAAAGCAAACCTCTCATGAAACAAACTACTAAAGGCTGTCCAGAGATAGGCTGACCTTCTAAACGTTGATGATAAGCACTAACTGCACTAAGGTGAACCCTTACGGAGTTGGTCTTGAGACCAGACTCTGATAAGTGCAGGGTCCGTGTAGGACAAGAAAAAGGATCTAGGGCCCTGCTGTCACACCAGATGGCAAACCTCCTCCATTTGAAAGAGTAACACTTTTTTGTGGAATCTTTTCTGGAAGCAAGCAAGACTCAGGAGACACCCTCTGAAAGACCCAAGGAGGCAACTTCTAAGTTCTCAACATCCAGGCCGTAAGAGCCAGAGACTGGAGGTTGGGATGTAGAAGTGACCCCTCGGTTCTGGGTGATGAGGGTCGGAAAACACTCCAATCTCCACGGTTCTTCGGAAGACAACTCCAGAAGAAGAGGGAACCAGATCTGACTAGGCCAAAAAGGAGCAATCAGGATCATTGTTCCCCAGTCTTGCTTGAGTTTCAGCAAAGTCTTCCCTACTAGAGGTCTGGGAAGATACGCATACAGAAGGAACACTCTTGGTGCCCCCCTGGCGATTGACATAGGCTACCGCAGTCACGTTGTTGGAGAGAACCCGAACCGGCCTCCCCACCAGTTCCGCGTGAAAAGCCTGTAATGCCAGCTGAACCGCTCTCAGTTCCAACCGATTGATGGACCAAGAAACTTCCTCCGGAGACCAAGAACCCTGCGCTGTGAGCCCCAGACAATGGGCTCCCCATCCTGAAAGACTGGCATCCATAGTCACCACTACCCAGTCCAGAACGGCTAGGGGCATCCCTAGCCTGTCGGCACGCAGCCACCAACGTATGTCCAGTCTTACCAACGGCTCCCATGGTAGACAAACTGAGTAATCCTCAGAGACTGGAGACCAGCGGCTCAGCAGGGTCTTATGAAGAGGCCTCATGTGACTCCTGGCCCACGGAACCACCTCCAGCGTGGCTGCCATGGAGCCCAAAACCTGAACATAATCCCAGGTCTTGGGTGCAGGAATGCGTAATAGACTCTGAACCTGCGCCTGGAGCTTCAGCCTCCGATTCTCTGGCAAGAAGACCCTGCCCGACTGGGTGTCAAAAAGAACACCAAGGTATTCCAGGGATTGAGAGAGAACCAAATGACTCTTTTCCAGGTTGATAATCCAACCCAATGAACGCAGCAAACTGACGACCTTGTCCGTCACCCAAACACTGTCCTGAAAGGACGGAGCCCGTATCTGCTAATCGTCGAGATAAGGAAGCACTTGCACTCCTTCCTGTCGCAGAAACGCTGCGACTACCACCATGATCTTGGAAAAGGTTTGGGGTGCCGTTGCCAATCCGAAGGGAAGCGCCTGGAATTGAAAGTGCAGGCCTAGGACCGCAAACCACAGAAACCGGTGAAGAGGCAGCCAAATGGGAATGTGAAAGTAAGCCTCTTTGAGATCGAGGGAAGTAAGAAACTCTCCGGGCTGAGCTGCGGCTATAACGGAACGAAGAGTTTTCATCCGAAAGTGACGCACTCGCAGAGCTCTGTTTACTCCTTTGAGATCAAGCACTGGACGAAAAGAGCCTTCTTTCTTTGACACCACGAAATAGATGGAATAACGGCCGAGAAACCGCTGTGCCACCGGTACGGGAACCACAGCCCATAAAAGAATTAAATTCTCTAATGTGTCTCTGACCACCGCTATCTTTTGTGGCGATTTGCAAAGGAGACTCCACAAAAAGATCTGACAGGGGTCGAAAAATTCTAGTTTGTAACCGTCCTGGATTACCTCCAAAACCCACTCGTCTGAAGTCACCCTGGTCCATTCTCCCAGAAAAAGGGACAGCCGCCCCCCTTTCGAATCCGGAAAATGGACCAAGGCCCCATCATTGGGTATGAGCCCCTGTGGCTGGTCTTGAGGCTGAGCCACCTGAGCGGCATTCCCCATGAAACGGCTGCTGCTTATGAGGAAAACGCGGCTTTGTGAACGACACAGACCTGCCTGGGCGATAACGCCTTGCATCTTTAAACCAGGCCCGAGAGGACCACATGCGAGGAACCAATTTTGGCTTACCCTCAGGCAAACGACGGCCCTTAGAATCTCCCAGATCCTTAACAATCGTGTCTAAATCCTCACCAAACAGAAGCTTGCCTCGAAATGGCAAACGAGCAAGGCGAGACTTAGAAGCCGTATCTGCAGACCAGCGACGAGCCACCACTGAGAGGGCAAACTCCTTCGCCGATGCCCGAAGAACGTCATACAACAAATCCGCCAAATAAGCAAGTCCAGCCTCGAGCGAAGGCAATGCTGCCACCGGCTCCTCCAAGGAGGCTGCCTTCTGAACCCAGGACAGGTACGCCCTGGCTGCGTAGGACCCGCAGACCGACTCCTACATGCATAACCGCTGCTACCTCAAACGACATCTTTAATAAAGATTCTAATTTTCTGTCCTGCGGATCCTTAAGTGCCGTACTGCCTTCCACAGGCAACGTAGTCTCTTAGTAACCGCTGTAATCAACAAATCAACCGCGGGCAAACGCAAAGTTTCCCGCTCTCCTTCCGGAAGCGGATATAGATGCACCATGGCCCTCGCCACACGCAGCCTTGCCTCTGGCGTATCCCATTGCGCTGCAATGAGCACCTTCATTGCCTCGTGAATGTGAAAGGTTCTGGACGGCCGCTTTGTCCCCGACATAATAAAGGGGGCTGTTGAAGAGGGGAGTCTGCTGTCCAGAGGCAAGATATTCAAAATCTCCATAGCCCTGACAATCAGATTAGCCAATTCCTCCTGGCGGAACCGTGCCGCCGTGGGATCATCTCCCTCCTCAGATGGTAACTCCCCCTCCTCTAGGGATTCAGACCGGGTCAGTTGGGAAACTTCAGACAACCGACCGTCATCCACCTCTGTGCATACTGAAATGGAATCCACATCCACCAATTGTTCTTCAGGCACTCGGCATGTGAACTCCTAAATGTCCCACGGCATCCCTGTGAGGTCGCCGCTGTGGACTGGGGTGCTGCGGTGCACAGTTTGGGAAACGCTACTTTAGGACATTCCATATGGCCTATATCTTCAGGAGGATGATCTGATGATGTCTTTCCTGAATAGACCACTGAACCTGGGTGTGAAGGAAAAATGAGTTCTTACCAGATAATTTCCTTTTCACTAGTTCCAGCAGATCAATCCAGGGACTTGTGAGTTATGCCCATCTACCAGCAGGTAGAGATAGAGAGAATGTAAGAGCTCTGCTATACAGCACCCTGTATAGCAGCCTCGCTCTCAGTATTTTTGATAAAGCAGTATAGACACACAGTAAATGAAGAACTGTCCTGCATCTAAAAAGGACTACTTAGTCAAAACAGAGAAACAAAACAGCAATGAGGAGCGATCCGCAGATGTGAAACAGATCATTTTTTTTCTAGTAGCTCTGAACAGCATCTGCAGATTTGAAGCATGAACACACAAAGTCAAAAGGAAGAAATATGAAGAAACACCCAGACAAAAAATCTGAACTTCAGAACCAGGGAGGGATTCTAGATTGATCTGCTGGGATTAATGGAAAGAAAATTTTCAGGTAAGAATTAATTTTTCCTTCCATGTCGTCCCACAAATCAATGTAACAAAGCAGTCTTCAAGCAGGGCAAGACATGGCAATCCCAACAAAAAGGGCTGAGTCCCTGAAAGCTGAATCACCCCGAGCCAAAATGTCCAATCTATAATACTTTAAAAAGGTGTAAAGAGGACCAGGTCGCCAACCTGCAAATTTTGTCAATAAGAAATGGATTGAGACTCTGCAAATGAAGTAGCCTGAACTCTTGAGAATGCAATTCATCTTCAGACTGAGGGGAGGGGGGGGGGGGGGGCTAGCTCAAAAATCATTTATGTCTTTGAGCCACCTTGCCACAGTAGCTTTGGAAGCTTGTTTGCCCTTTTTGCAGCCAGCAAACAGAACAAAGAGATGGTCAGATCTCTTGAAATCATTGGGGAACTCCAGATATCTCATTAGAACTCTACGTGCATCCAGACACCGAAGGGACCAAAACCCCTCTGGATAATCTTCCCTGTGAAAGGACAGAAGAGAAACTGGCCGATTCAAATGGAAACTAGAGACCACTTTTGGTAGGAAGGAACCGCTCTCTGAGACCCCTGCCTCTGTGAAACACATGAAGGGATCCCAGCATGACAACGCCTGCAACTCCAACATCCATCTAGCAGAACCAGAAAGACTGTTTTCAGAATGAGATCCTTCAGGAAAAGCTTATCCAGAGGCTCAAACAGAGGTCTTTGTAAGATGCAGAGAACCATGTTAAGATTCCAGGTTTGACAAATTGCCCTCCTGGGGGGATGCAAGTATTAACTCCCTTAAGGAAGCGAACTACATCTGGATGTGCTGCTAGTGAACAGCGTTGCACTTGCCCCCTAAAACACACTCTTACCCTAGCTGATATAAAATGTAACCATCTTTCTAACCTCATATGCACGTTTCCTTAGTCACCTTATTTTCTAACTCCTCTTAATCTCTTACCTATCTATATGTTAACCATCTCTCTGACCTCATGTACAACTTTCTTTAAATTAGTCGCCTTACTTTCTAACTCTTCTTATTCTCTTACCTGTCTATATTTTCCATCTTTGCTTATAACCTTCACTGTCAATTAAAATGTTCTATTACATATTGTGTTGACATTGTAAGTAGTATACTATGCTATACTTTGTATTATTGGAATATTTTTACTGCTGTAATTGCCTATTGCTCATGTTTGATTTATTCTTACTGTACACTGCCTTGAGTGAATTAAATAAATAAATAATACCGCCATCTGGACATTCAGCAAGCTCAAAAACATCTCTTCTTGAAGCTATCTTGCAAAAAAGAATGTAAATTAATAGGGACAAAAAAAGCACAATAACCCTGGAACCACACCACAATTCAAAAGTTCTCCAAACCCTAGCATATGCCACGGAAGTAAATCTGTTTCGTGCTTGGAGAAGAGTAGCGATCACTTCTTCCTGATAACCCCTCCTTAATCTAGCCCTCTCAAGAGCCATGCCGGGGGGTGGGGTGGGTGGGATCTTCCATCTGCACAGGACCCTGTGCCAAAAGTTCTTTCTAGGAAGGCAGGAAGAGGGGGCTGTCGATTTTCAGCCTGACAATGTTCGCATACCATGGCCTTCTGAGCCAATCCAGAGCCAACAGAATCACTAGCCCTCAGTGCAGAGAGATCCACTTGAGCACCCTGCCTATCATTGGTCACAGAGGAAACTCAGAGAAGGGAATCAGCTGGCCAAGGCTGGAGAAGGGCATCTATGGCTTCAGACCAGCACTCCTTCCTATTGCTAAAGAATCTGGGAGCTTTGGCGTTGAGCTCCGTGGCTATCAGATCCAGGGCCTGAGAGCTCCATTTGGTCAAGACCCTCCAAAAGGCCTCTTCGAAGAGCTTCCACTCCCCCAGATCCAGTAGATTCCCACTGAGGTAATCTGCTTGCACATTCAGTACTCCTGCTATATGAGCTGCTGACAGCAAGGAGAGATGGGACTCTGTCCACTGACAGAGGCTTGATTTCCAAGCCAGAGCCATACTCTTCATGTCCCCCTGCCTGTTAATACAGGCCACTGCAGTCGCATTGTCTGAAAGAACACGAACTGCCTTGCCCTTCAACAGGTCCAAAAAACACCTGCAGGGCCAATCTGACTGCTCTCAACTCCAAGCAGTTTATCAGCCACGCCGCCTCTTGCTGTGTCCACAGACCATGTGCTGTCCAGCCCAAACAGTGCACCCCCCAACCTGAAAGACTAGCATCCGTTGTCCTACCACCCAGTCCGGCACTGCCAGGGAGACACCTCTCCTAAGGTTGCTCAGGCACAGCCACCAACAAACACTGAACGTTGCCTGGGGTACAAGGTAGTCTGTGATAATGGCCAACATGGAAGACCAATGACTCAGAAGTGCCACTTGGGCTGCAGCGATCTCATGTGAAACCTCGACCCTGGAAGAACATCCAGAGTGGAAGCCATCGTGCCAAGCACTTGCATGTAGTCCCATGCTCTCAGAGCAGACACCACCTGGGACTGAATCTTTAGCTGCTGCGCTGGGTTATCGAAGAAAACGAGATATTCAGTGGATTGAGAGGGGGCCAAAAGACTCTTGGTGAATTTGATTACCCAACCCAGGCACTGAAGCAACCTGACCACTCGGTCCGTGTCTTGCACACTTTCCTGGAAGGACAATGCCCTAATGAATCAATCGTCGAGAAAGGGATGCACACGAATCCCCCTCTTAATGCAACAACGCCTCAACCACAATCATCACCTTAGAGAAGGTTCTAGGAGCCGTTGCCAGCCCAAAAGACATTGCCCAAAACTGGAAATGCTTTCCAAACACCAAGAACCAGAGGACACGTTGATAAGGAGGTCAAATTGGGATGCGGAAAGAATGCCTCTGAGATCCAGAGATGTAAGAAACTCTCCGGGCTGAATTGATGCAATGACGGACCTCAAGGTCTCCATTCTGAAGTGCTTTACTCCGAATACCGGGTTGAACCACTCCAAGCACAGGATGAAAGGCTCCTCCTTTCTTGGGATGAGGTCTTGAAGTGTGGAGCGGATCACCTCGGCTTTCCCTGGCGCTGTGCAGGTGGACTCTAGAAAACAATCCGTTAGAGGACGAGCAAATTCTAACTTGTAACTCTTCTTGACCACCTTCAAGACCCACTGGTCTGAAGTGATTTGGGCCCATTCCTAGAGAAAGGAGAGATGCCCTGACGCATATTCCCAGGGAATGAACCAGCACCCCATCATCGGGTCACCCAGGCAGCCGGGGTAGACCGGAAAGTGGAGGTCGAGGCACACCTGTTCCACCAAAATGACTGCTATTTCTACTGGAAGCGGGGCCTGACTGAAAGGAGCCAGATTTATCCGGCCTAGAACAATGAGCCTGAGCCCGATAGGAACGGAACAGAGACTTGTCCTCCGGTAAATGCTGGCCCTTAGACACACCAAGATCTTTAAACAAACTTCTCTAAATCAGCACCAAAAAGAAGCCTACCCAGAAAGGGCAGCCGTACAAGCTTTGACTTTGAGGAAGTGTTTGCAGCCTAATGCCAGAGCCAAAGCCAATGTCTAGCAGTAACTACCAAGGACATTTGTTTAGTTGAGCTGTGTAAAAGCTAAACACTGTGGCCTGCAAACTCAGAGCTGCCACCTCAAAGGACAATCTAAGGGAGGATTCCAATTTGTGATCCTGAGCATTCCTCAGAGCTTCCATAGGAAGCGCAATCTCCTTGGTGATTGCTGTAACCAGGAAGTCCACCTTGTGAAGCCTCAGGGACTCCCAACTCCTCAGGTGGACGGAGATATAGCCGAGACATCACTCTGGCCACCTTCAATCTCCACATCCAGAGTATCCTACTGCTTGAAAATCAGCACCCGCACAGCCACATGAATGTGAAAAGTTTTAGGTGGCTTCTTAGTGCCTGACATCATAGGGTGCACGGTAGCCTCCAAACTGAGCGGTTCAAGGGAAGAAATATTCAGAACCTCTAGGCCTTAGTAATGAGGGAAGGCAACTCCTCCTTACAGAACTCATGGCTCACCATCCTCCAAAAGAGTCCAGAGGCTTCAGATAATGGGGCATCTGACCCATGGGCAGAGAGAGATAATCCACATCCCTCTGGAACTCCACCCGGGTCCATTTGGGCTACTGCTCAGGCACAGGGCCCAAAGGGCCAGAGGAGGGCTGTGAAGGAAGTGGCCATTTAAGCAAAAAAGTCTGAAGCATCAGGAGGACAAACTCTGGTGAAAAGGGAACATCCAAAGAGCCTTTTCCCAACTCTCCCAAAGTCAGCATTCCCACAGCCTGCAAGTTATTTGTGGGCACATCTGCTGCCACGCGAGAGGAACCCGGCAAAGGACCAGCAGGAGAACTGCAAGCCAGTGCTTCAAAAATGACAGCTGTGGCTGTGCACGCTTCTGAAGAACCGCAGAGCTCGCCACAACTTCAGCTGCTAGGCCAGCTGAGGTACCTGGAGTCAGCTGCATGGAAAGGTCGGACGGTGGTAGCTGGAAGCAGAGGCACGATTACAGGAAGTGCCTACCCCCGATGCTGCTCGCTGGTTCCCTCATCGGGAACAGTGCTTCATGGTTTCAGCAGACACAGCAATCGGAAAGAAAACAGCTCACTTACAGTACTGGCAGACAAATTTATTGGCAGAGGCACTGGAGAAAACAAAATAGTGCTACAAAATGCTCCATGGGCTGTCACAACAGCATTGCTCATTTTCTTAAGGGCTCAGAGCCCTATGTGTCTTTTTTTTCATTGTAAAGAGGCAGGGGAGAAAAAAATGCTCAAGATACACAGGAACAAATCAGAGCATAAGGAGCGATGGGTGAAGGGGAGGGACCTGGTGCCACGAGGTGTACCCCAAAAAACTCAACCCCCAAGCTCAACTGATCCTGCAGGACAGGCTAGGCGCTAGCACCAGAGAGCTGCACAGGGACGCCCATCCACCTGCTAAGATAGAGAGAATACGCAGAGTGAGGCTGCTATACAGGTGCTATATGGCAAAACTCTGGCGTTATCTCTATCTCCACCTGCTGGTAGATGGGAATAAACCCATAAGTCTCTAGATTGGCCTGCGGGACAACATGAAAGTCTATTTACATGAGCCCCCCAGCCCAGGTCGACATCCTGTGAGTCAGAAGAATACAGAATAGTAGTCCTTTGGCCAAACTGCTGTGGATTAGCCATCAAGACAGACTTCTTGAAGGAAGGAGTGACAGTAATGACATCTGCTAGGTTCCCATTGGCCTGGGACTACTAGGAAGCATGAGTCCACTGGGCCAGCCTCAAATGTAGGCGTGCCATGGGCGCAACATGTACTGTTGAGGCCATGTGGCCTAGTAATCTCAATATCCACCGAACAGATACCCTCTAGCTCTGATGAACTTGAAGCACTACAGGAATCAGAAATTCTATGCCCTGGACTAAGAGAAAAGCCCAGGGTTATGAATTCCAATTGCTGCGAAATCTGAATGTGGGTTTAGGCATCCTTTAAAACCAGGGAGTACAGCCAATCTTGTTCCTGAATAATGGAGAGTAGGATGTCCATGGAAACCCTTTTGAACGTTTGTTTTTGACAAATACTTATTCAGGGCCCTTAGATTTAGGATAGGAAGGAATCCCCCTGTTTTCTGTGTGACCAGGAAGTACTTGGAATAAAATCCCTCTCCTTTTTCCCCTGGTGGAATGGATTTGACCTCTTTGGCTTGCAGAAAGGATGAGTTCCTGTATAAGCAATTCCTAGTGCTGAGAGCTTAACTTTGATGTATTTGGTGGGCAATTTGATGGGATTGTTCTCTTAGGCTTCCATGGCTGGCATCAAGATTGTTGAGGTTGTCTGGGTCTTGCCACATCTGAGTAAGTGGAATCAATGCTTCAGGTATCATGCTGTGGCTTTTTTCAGGGTATGCTATGAGTCTGCTGTTTGTCTTTACATAGTGGGTTCTCAAACCTGATGGGTTGTGGTTCCCTCAGGAAGGTGGAAGACTGAGGCACACTTACTTTCACACAGCAAGACCCACACAACCACAACAATCAATTTGGTGGGATTGTTTCCAACTGTAGGGTGCAGCCTGCCTGGACTATTTTGAGAACTTACTGGTCTGAGGTTACAAGGTGCCACCTTGCTTGGAAAAAAACTCAGCCCCCCTCCAACCAGTAAGCGATCTGAAATGGCTATATTTATTGCAGCTATGCTCTCTTGAAGCCAATCAAAAGTTCATCACCTGCTTTTGACTGAAAATCCAGCAGGGACTTCTGAGCCCACTGCTACCGTGGGTGAGAGTGGGAGTTCTGGGTATTCTGGGAAGGAAACCTATACCTTGGAGAGTAGTAGGTCCTCCACTGCCCTATGCCAGAGTACCTCCTGGATGAAGAACACGAGATAGGAGTGGGCTGGGTCAGTTACCTGAGGTCTCAGAGGTCTTCTTAATTAGGTCAGCAACCACCTTCACTTTGTCACCAAAATGATCATCACCCCAGCAAGGAACATCCACCAGCTTTTCCTGAACTGCAGGTCCAGGTCTGAGGCTGTATCGAAAGTAGCATAGGTTATCTGGACCATGTGTTTTCCACACTCCCGCTTGCTTGGCTACTAGCTGTTGCAGCTCTGTAGCATTCTATTGGGGCACAGTGTCTGAACTCTGCATCACTGCACACTATGTTCTGTAAGTGCATGCTCATTAAGGAGGACACTAAAGAGCAAGTCTTGGAGTTCTTGGCTCTTTTCAGGGCAGATTCAACCACCATGGAATGGCGAGGAAGCTGAAGCTTCTCTAATCTGGGAGCCTTTTCGACTCTCTCTATATAGAGTCTGCTGTATAGGATGTACAGAGAAGTGGGTCTCCCACTGCTTCATCTGTACATTCCTAAGGATTCTGTGCACAGACACAGTCATAGTTTTCTTTGGAAGGGCATCAAACTCGAGGATGTCCAACAACTCAGTCTCCAAAATCAAATAGGACGGACCTAGCCATCTCCATAATAAAAAATCAGAAAAGAATAGCTCCTCAGGAAGCAACTTTCTCCTTTTGTGTAGAGGAGAGGGGTCTGAAAAGGATCCCTCCTCTGAGAGGACTTCTGGGGCTTCTTCGAGGCATCCACAAGCATTCTGAATCAGAACCATAAAAATAGTCCTTCCTGGATGTCTGAGTCTGTGCCTGCCTCAGTCTACTGATAGGCTGCGCAGGCCCTAGATGGGGGCACTGAGAGACAGACGATCTCTGATGCCCCAAAGAAGCTTCTTCTACCAAGTGACTAAACATCGACACTGTCTCAGCATGCACCAGCTCTAATGCTCTGCAAGGTATCAGCATTGATGTATGTGTGATGGAAAGCATGGGCCTCCAGAACGGGCTAAAGCTCCACTGGACCAGACATCGAAGCCCTCGATGTCTCGGCTTTCTGTCAAGCTAGAAGGCACCTCCATTTCCTCTTGGGAGTATGGCCCAAATCTGCTCCTCAGGCGGAAACACCAGTAAAGGATTGGGGCTCAGCTGGTGTAGTCACATCCTTTAAAGATATTGGGACGGGGGGCGTGTCAAGATGGCGCCGTGAGCAGTGGTGTAGCAAGTGAGCTCCAGCTTCTTTTCGCCGAATACAAACGTAAATTCTAAAATATGCCTCATACAAAGCGCAAAGCGACGATTCGGGGGGTTCCCCTAACTACCGAGACGTCCACTCCGGCGAAACGAGGCTTAGAACACTTCTTCCCCGCAATTTCTCGTACAAGCGGGTTGGATTCCTTAGCGTGTGATCCCGGTGAAGCAGTTTCCACGCTGGAAGTTGAAACATCTCTTTCTCCTCCGCCGAGCTCCAAGATCCCTCCCAATCCAGCAACTGCAGCGATTCGGGCGGGGTTTCCAGTGGAACCTGGAAGGGGTGAATCTGCTGAGCCCCGTAGGGAACCTGAATTTGCAGCGATAACATCAGTTGCGGATGAAACGGAGGTGAATCTGGGTAAGATCTGGCTGAAATTGCTTGAAATGGAGAAAACCTTATGGCAGTCATCTGAAGAGGTAAAAACTTTGAACTTGAACATGCAGGAAGTAAAGAGCTCTATTGCTATGGTTAAACAAGATGTTTCTTTGGAATTAGAGGCCTTGCAGAGAGAGACTAAACAAACAGATGAATTTAAGGTGGCTGTAATAAAAGAAAACTCAGAAATAAGAAGGAAAATTGAACAAATGGAAAACTTTAATAGGAGATTGAACCTTCGGGTGCTTAATTTTCCCAGACTATTAGTTTCTCCACAGGACATGTTTACCAGATTTTTGAAAGAAAATCTTAATTTTCCTCAAGAAGTTATTCCCCCATTGAACAAAATTTATTATGTTCCAACTACTATGAAAAAAACAGAGGGAGAAAAATCCATTGATTTGCAAAATGTTACAGCCATACTGGAACAATCACTTGAAGATGTATCAGAAAGGGGGACGCTGATAGTTTCTTTTGTTTTCCAACAAGACTTGAATTCAATAATGAGACTTTATTTTAGATCAGCTAACCTTATGTTTGGGGGCCAAATTTTGGCTATACCCTGATGTGACCAAGACTACTCAAGAAAAGAGGAAAAAGTTTCTTTCTATGAGGTCTAAAATTTTGGATTTAGGAGGTTCTTTCCTTCTTGCATATCCGTGTAAATGTGTCATAAGGTTAAATCAGATAAAATATGTTTACTATACACCGGATCAGCTTAAGACTTTCCTAGAAGCTAGACAACATTAGAGACATAAACATGAGAAAATGACGCCATAGTTTCTTTATTATTGTTTGCATTAAATAATCTTCACTTAATCCCTGCCCCCCTTCGTTCTCCTTAATAATTGAGGTCTAATGAAGCCAATGTTTAAATTATGTTATGAAAAGATAATTCTTCTGTAATAACTTTATTGTTATGCCTGGCTGTATTTCACTTGAACAGTTTATGTCTGTATTAAGTTTATAAAATTAATAAAAATTATAAATGATAAAAAAAAAAAAAAAAGATATTGGGACCAAATCGATGACCTGGTCCTGGGCTTGGAGGCTAGCTAGCCCACTTTGAGTCTCTGGAGGGTGAGCAGCCCTCATGGCAGGGGTGCTTCTTTGGTATCGATGGTTTTGATACCCTGGTGTTCTCAACACTGTGACTCAAGGGGGACTGATGCCAGTGTGCCTTTTTGCCTCTGCATGACACACAGCATCAGGGATACCCGGCTTTGACAAAGACAAATCTTTACTCATCCTCGGAATGGGATCAAAGGATGCCCGATCCCAATGGCCACTATCAACACTCTATGTCCAAGCATGCAGAGACCTTCTCACTGTTGATGCATCCTGTGTCCGATGCTGGTTGCACTTCGTAAAACCACTAAGAGTCTTAAGGGATATGTTGAGAAAAACAGTAGACAAAATCAAATGGCTCAATTTTGGAAAAAATAAGCTAACCAGGCCACCTGAGGCCTAAGGAGCCTGGAAAAGAAAGGAAACTTAGGAAATGCTGAAAATCTGACTCCAGAACTAAGAAAGAAGTTAGGCACTGGCCCTGAATGAACATTTACAAGAAAACAAGATTAACAAGGTAAAAGCCTCACAGGCAGGAATGAAACACGAGCTGAGGGGAGATCCACAAAACACAACCTCACTGATCTGCAGAAAAAGAGAGACTGGCTTGGTCCCACACAATGGTGGTGGACAGGAAGGTGTGCACACGAGTGGTGCACTGCTTCTTGAAGTTGCCGGAGCGCAGTTCCTACACAGAACTCCATTGGATGTCACCCATCAGCGTGGTGATTTCATCCTGCTTCCTCACTCACCGATTATCAGCCTTCTCCACGAAAGACTACCAGGAAAAAAAAATAGCCACAGCACTGTTCCCTTCAGCTACACTGACCTGCGTTTGGATCTGTGGAGAAGCTAATACTGGGCACTCAAGGCTCCCTGCAGTGCAGATAGAACCGAGGAACAAACCACCTCTGTTCCTCCCCTCACCCCGGAGGAACACTGATCGGGTGGGGAAGGTAGCTGGGGTTTCCCAGGTGTAGCACCCCTAAACTAGAACCAACAGCAGATTAACAGTGATTGCAGAAACAGTCTTCCTTAATTTTTTTTTTTTGTTTGCTGCTGCTGCTACTCTTTTAGTTTGTTTGAAACCCCCAAAGTAAAGCTTTATTCTACCAGGCCATAAACCTACCATCTGCCGAAGGCAGAGTCAGAGGACTGCACATAGCCCTATATATTATTGACACCACAGTTGTCAGTCTCCACCTGCTGATAGAAGGGCATAACCCAAGTGTGTGGACTGGTCTGATGGAACATAAGTAATGCCATACTGGGAAAGACCAAGGGTCCATCAAGCCCAGCATCCTGTCCACAACAGCGGCCAATCCAGGCCAAGGGCACCTGGCAAGCTTCCCAAACGTACAAACATTCTATACGTGTTATTCCTGGAATTGTGGATTTTTCCCAAGTCCATTTAGTAGCGGTTTATGGACTTCTCCTTTAGGAAACCGTCCAACCCCTTTTTAAACTCTGCTAAGCTAACCGCCTTCACCGCTTTCTCCGGCAACGAATTCCAGAGTTTAATTACGCGTTGGGTGAAGAAAAATTTTCTCCGATTTGTTTTAAATTTACTACACTGTAGTTTCATCGCATGCCCCCTAGTCCTAGTATTTTTGGAAAGCGTGAACAGACGCTTCACATCCACCTGTTCCACTCCACTCATTATTTTACATACCTCTATCATGTCTCCCCTCAGCCGTCTCTTCTCCAAGCTGAATAGCCCTAGCCTCCTTAATCTTTCTTCATAGGGAAGTCGTCCCATCCTCGCTATCATTTTAGTCACCCAAAGAAACTAGAGTGCAGCCAACGATATCTTCAAAGAGGCAGTTCTTTTACAGGCACTAGCTCATGTGAATATCATAAAAGAATACAAAACCACATGGTGGACTTCACACAGGCCGTGTTTTGGCTACATTGCCTGCATCGAGTCCATAAAAAAACAATTTAAACATATAAATACAGTAATAAAAACACTGGAAGCAAATGGTTACAAAAACAAGTATAAATATAAGACACGCATGGAAGAATAAAACTCAAATATGAAATAAATGTTCAATATATTCTACAATCACCCAAGCTGTATAAATGAAAAACATGAATATGAAGACTATATATACATGTACCATAAGTGTAAAAAAAAAAAAAAGAAATTGTAGAATTCTGTAATTAAATATAATGAAAAAGACAAGAGAGCCCCATGGTCAGAGCATCAGATGAAAATTAGATGGTATCAAATGAAAACAGAATAAGACATACCCAAACATGCACGTGAGGTGTACAAAAAAGTGCAAATCTCCTCAAGACATTGTTAAAACCTATGAAAGAGATGGAACAAATAGATAAGAAAATGGTACACAATGGGGCTCATTTTCAGAGCACCTAGGCTTACAAAGTTCCATAGGTTACTATGGAACTTTTCACGTCTAAGTGCTTTGAAAATACACCTCGATATGTAGTACTAGAATCAGAGTGCAGCAATGTAAACTGTGTGTGGACAAAACCATAAGTATACAGTCTATGAATGGAAAGGAACAAGATAATATCAAACCAATAGAACCAAGTGAATATGAAAGTGTGGAAACCTTTGTTCCCTTGCATTCATACATTTTTATACACCTCACATATGCATGTTTGGGTATACCTTACTCTGTTTTATCATCTAATTTTTATCTAATGCTCTCAGACCATGTGACTTGTTTTTTTCATTGTCTTTATTATATTTATTTGTCAAATGCTATTTTCTACATGGTATTCATTTTATGATTTTTACATATGTTAATTACAGAATTGTACAATTTCTTCTTTTTTAGACTTATGTTCTACATATATAGTACATATACATGTTTTTCATTTATACAGCTCAGGTGACTGCAGAATATTTTAAACACTTGCTACATATTTGAGTTTTATTCTTCCATTCTATTCACTTCTAGTGTTTTTATTACTGTATTTATTTATTTAGATTGTTTTTTTTTAGATTCCTGATGCAGGCAATGTAACCGAAACATGGCCTGTGTCGAGTCCACCAAGTGGTCTTGCATTCTTTTATGATATTCTTGTGAGCTGGTGCCAATAAAAGAACTGCCTCTTTGAAGACATCTTTGGCTGCACTCTAGTTTCTTTGGCCATCTTCACGGTTCGTGTTGTGTTTCAAGATATGGGGATTTGTCTCTCTTCTCTGTTTTCTTTGTTTCTGGGATGATAAGGAAGCCAGGGCTTACCATGTGTGTATCTGAGTCTGTGGAGTGTTAAGTGACTTGGCCAACTTCACAAGGAGTGGCAGTGGGGTTCGAACCAGGCTTCTCTGGTTCTCAGCCCGCTGTTCTAACCTACTAGGCTATTCTTCTCACTAACCAGAGAAAACACAGAATCTGTTTATAAATTAAAATGGGAAAACACATCTAATCTGTCAAACTTCTTGCATTCTTCAATACCACAGCCCCTCAATGCCCTTTAATTTCCCTAATGGGAAGGAACCATCATGCATCTGAGGATATATTCCACTTGGGTGCTACTCACCTTAACATAGTAAGTGATGAGGATCTTGCGAAGGTCAAAAACTTGCAACATGGAAGCTGCATTATTGTCACTGATGCTGTAGCCCTCCAGCACATACTTGGTGGCTGCCACTTCCCAGGCTAGCCAACGCTGACCAAAGGCAGCGTTAAATGAAAGAGCATGAGGCAGATGGCCTGGTTCGCAGCAGCAGCAACCCTCATCCTCCTCCACTCCCTCTGTGATGGCTTCCACCTCCCGCTGCTGGCAATAGGTCCCTGTTCCAAGTTAAAGAGAAAGAAAAGAAAAAAATGTTTTGGGTTTTTTTTTTTTTTTTTTTGGGGGGGGGTGGGGGGAAGGAATAACCTTGAGAGCTATTCTGAGTGTTGGGATGGGATGCCAAGATCCCACTAGAAAGTGGTGGGAATGGTAGGATGGAAAATGGTGCCTTGGTGAAAGTTAACTGGGGTTCTTTTTAGATCCATCCATTTGGCCCTTCACAACACTCTGGTACACAGAATCCACGCTATAGGATGTGAAGAGGTGTGTTCAATGTTTGGAAGACCCTTACCCCGGAACTCCAGCCCTCGCAACTGGAAAGTTACCAGTCCATTGCCAATCTCAATAATGTGCACAAGAGCATTGAGGTAGTCAGAGGCCAAGATGAAGCAGTCGCCTGTGGTGTAATTGCCCCAGCGGCCAAGCAGCAGATCCCCACAAAGTGCATGCTGAAGTGACCGTGTCAGGTGCTCATAGAAGATGGAGTTCAGGTTGTTGTCATCTGCCCCTGAAAGAAGAAGGTTGTTCCCGTCAAATCCATATGCTCCCCGCATTCCCAGCATCAGATTTTGCTCAGTTTGTATGCTGCCTGTTCTATCTTCAGGCCCTGTTCATCCTGGATTTTGCTCCCTCCCATATTAAATATGAAATGACCCCCAAAAAGTATTTTTCTCCTGTATCAGACAATGCTTTTCCCATGCATCAAACTGCTGACCCTTCTTGCATAAGGCCCTGCCTAGTCCCTATCATGTTTTCCTCACCCCCTGCAATACACCTCATTCAGGGATTCCATCTGTTAATAAGTTATGGAGCTCAGACACCTCCCTGTCTTGCTAGGCCATACCCAGCTAACACTCACTAACAGTTCAGCAGAAGATCTGCAGACATTCTTTGCCCTGATAGAGCTGTGTGTGCACAACCCAAAAGACTAATTTAAACTCAAAATGGTGTCACCTACCGCAGTAGACTGTTTACATACACATCTGATCCTCCCATTCCCTAAAGCCCCACCACCCCATCTTCAAGATTGTACCTGGATTGCGGTCCAGTTGGGTAGCGAGCCTGGTGTTCGAATGGTCTACTCTCTTAGTGCTAAGAGGAGAGGAGACAGGGAGACATAATCAAGATGCTATTATCTGAACATGTTTCTGTTGCTGCTCAAAGATGGGATAACCCCCATCCCCAGCCTACCTACCTCCTCTAGTGTAATGCACAATGCCCCTATGACAGCCATGTTGTGGCCTGTTTCCACTGAAAGTCTATTTTGTAAAGCTATATTTCTTTATTGATCTTTAAAATTACAATGTAATGGAGAAATTAAGTCTTATCTGCTAATTTCTTTCCTTTAGTCCCACCAGACCAGTCCCAGTTAGCCCAGCTAACTCCTGTGTCAGCGCTAAACCTGGATATTTAATGTCGGGCCGTTTCCGGTGACTGGCATTGAATATCCAGTTTATTTTTAGCCAGTTTGAACATAACCGGCTAAGTCAATATTCGGACTTAGCTGGTTATGTTCAAACCGGCCAAAGATATCCCATGTATTCAAGTGGCCAATTATAGCTGCAAAAATGGGTCTGAAATTGGCGGATAGCCAGTTATATCAACTGATATAACTAGCTATCCAGTAATTGGCGATATACAGCAGGAGACAGCCGGCTATCCCCCACTAAATATCGCAGATAGCCAGTTATGAGGCTTTTAACCATCCAGGTGCCGATCCTAGCTGGTTAAATACTTTGAATATTGAGGGGTCAGCCTCTAATACAAGCTCCCTAAGACTAGCCAAAAAAAAGAAATAGCCCCTCCTTGTGGTACAGGTGCTTATTCCCACCCATTTCTGCTAACCACTAGTGCATTCTAGAACTATGGCTGTGGAGTTCTTCTAAGGCCTTGAAGTGAGGAGGAAACTTCTCATCCAATTACTTAAACCCGTTTAAGGGGAAAACAAAAAACAGCTCAGCTAACATTTAGTTCTCCAACTGGGTCAGGAGCTGCATGGTCTGCCCTTCATCATCCACTGGAGACAGAGAAATACTAAGCATCCAAGGCTGCAAAGTGCCCTTATTGGGTGAAGCATGCAATACTTCTTTTTAACTGTCTCCACCCAATAGTTGGCAGGCATAACCAACAGGTTCTGGACTGGTCTAGTAAGGACGCTAAGGAAAAACTAAACAAAAAATAAAAAAACCAAAACCAGTCATTTTGTAGAGACCGATACCATCATCACATCGCATACACTTCTAGAAGGACTCGGTCAAAAATTTACTAGTAACCCCACCATTCTCTACAATGGTTTAGATACTGGCAATACATCCACTATTAACATGCATGCCCCCTTCTCTTTGGGTAATGTACTTATGACATCTGTATGCACTCCTCTTTAGCTGAAGTTCTCTGCTTTGCTCTTTCCAACAGCAGCCCAGTACCACTAGTAATCTGAGACTAGCATTAGCAGGTTTAGGAAGCATGTTCAATGGTATAGCCAAGTAAAGTTGGTCTGGAACTCACAACAACCGGTGACAACCTTGTATCTTTCTTAATAGTCCAAATTATTATACAAATATAATATAATGTCCCAGTTGTAAACATTTGAATAAATGAATGGCCAGAATAATGAAGTCCTCTTTGTTTGAAATATTTAAAATTATAGTCTCAGTACTTGTGCAGGGCTAGCGAGCCTTTTAACTTTCATAATTTTAATCCTTTCAAAGCTTGTAAATCTAAAAAGCTGTTATTTCTCTTTAAGAGTCAAATGACTATCCAACTTATTTTTTGCAGATTCTGACCAATAGTCACCTGAGAGACCACACAGCTATTCTTCTCACATCCATACAAAATATCTGTTGGTTCATTTGGCAGTGCCAGTTTTTCCTCTAAATTACATTTCTTATCCAGCCACTATATTACCACCTGGGTAAGCTGTGCAGGCCAGTAATAAAGTTTATAATTTGCTAAATTCAAACCCATGTCTCTCTCAAAAATTCTTACTTGTAGTCTCGCTCCCAGAACTTGACAGGTCTGGCATAGGACGTAATGAAGACAGCACTGCCCAGAAGGGGATTCAGGGGTGTGGAGAAGAGTGCAGAGAGAATGGCCTGCACAAACAGCATGGCAGAGTCTGGGGCACAGGGATCAAGTCAAGGAAATCAAATTGAGAACTCCAAACAATGACACCAGCACTCAACCTCAAATGAAAGCCAAATTTTGCAAAATTTATGTGCTCATCCTCTGCACAAAGCAGGAACCAAACATCCCAAACTAACAAGCTCAACCTGTGAGCACAGTGGCATCTCTATACCCTACCCCTAGCCCCAGCACACTAGTGCCGAGATTCACACTCCCAGCCTCTTATAACAAGACCCACATTCTGGACTGAGCCTTGGGAAGCCACCTCTTTCATTCACCCTTATGAGAAGCATCCAGATGCTTGGTCCACAACTCACAGGTTGCCCTGCAGAACAGCACAGCAATGTCTCCTGCATGACAGATCAAAGGATACGGGGGACAGCAAAAGGCTGAGCAAAAGCATGGAAGGCAGAGCCCCAGGTAATCTGCCAAGGAGCGATGTAAGTGAGGACAAAGCGCAGCTTATACAATAAATCCCAGAGCTGCAGTCAAAAGGAGAAAAAGAGAAATAAAACAGGAGAAAGGTCACACAAAAAAGATCTGTACAAAATAATTCCCCTCCCACCACAAAATATCATTTTTAACAGATCAGAGCTATGGAATCTGCAGATACCCCCATATGCAAAATATTTTAACTTATAGAGTAACCTCTCAGACATGCACACTAAAGTTAAAGTTAACTATTTACTGTAATTGATTTTGTTTTATTGGTTCTTAGTTGTACACCGTCTTATTGCTTCTTCGATTGGAAAAGGCAGTTAGTTTAAAGTATAATCCCAACACAATCACCATCAAGCCAAATCAGCTCATTATCAGGAGGGGGCTACTGCTTGAGTTTCTGCCATTCTGCATCACTCCCCAGGTTGTCACATATTAAACAGAGAATTAAAAACCTAGCATGATGTTTCCCCTCCTTCCACCTTGACACCAAGCCCTGCTTCTTCAGAAGACCCCAGAATGATTCCCTGCAATAGAGGCCCTGGTGCTGTCCCACTCGCCTTGCTGAAAAGGATGGACATAAGGAAGTAATCCAGCAGGAAACCCTCAGAGTACTTCCGGTAGTCAAATCGGAAGAAGAGAACGGTGAAGAGCAGAGTCACGTACTGTTGGGCTGGGCAACAGAAAGTGGAACGCAGAAGTTTCATTCCTGCCACGGTGAACAGTAGGGCGCGACAGCTGTGAAAGCAGGAGGACAGAGAATTAGAGAGAAACAAATGCCAGTCAAGTCAGTGAAGGCAGAAACTCATTTTGAGCTTACAGTTCTGATTCCTTGCTGCAGTGACTCTACCTTGAAATGGAAAGTTTTTAAAGTATTGACCTTGAGCAGTTGTACATGGGTCTTACTGATGAGGAGAAAGAGCAGCAGGTACTATGATACTCACTGAATGCAAAGCTTATCTTGCTGGGCGCTCGTGGAAGCAGCATCTAGCGTCAGGGCATTCAGCACAACCAAGGGGTAAATGATGTACCTTTCAACGCACTGCAACCATGCATAGAGCTTCTCAAACCACATTAACTGGGCTTCACCTGTAGGTGAGATAAGATAAACTGGTACCACTCTTCTGGGGTGGGAGGGGAAGAATGAGAACTACTTCAACCTGCAGAGACTGGCAGGTTGAAGTAATTCTCCCTATTTGTTCCTCTTCAAATGACCTCCCCATTTATTCCTCTTCAAAAGACCTCAGAGGTGTTTTATGGTCTTGCAGCATACTCAGCCTCCCTACTCCCTTTTCTCCCATATACACGAAAGACATCTTATCGTCTTGTGGCACACTCATCCCCTTCCTATTATTCCTCTTCCATAAACCTCCGAGTTATCTTATTGTCTTTCCACACACTCAGTCCTCCCTATCACTCCTTAAACACAGATTTCAGAGATGTCTTATGTTACCCACAGCACTCATCAGGCCCTCCTGCACTAACATTTTAGACCTCTTTTCTTCTTAACGGTTGAAATATGTAGGACAGAGGAGGTGAGAGAAAAAGTGCTCTTGCTGTTAAAATGAAGACACACAGAGTGCAGGCTACACCTTGCTGGATTTCCCTCCTCTCTTGGTCACATGCTGAGTATTTTGGCCTGCAAATGATGTTGTCTTCCTGAACTGTAGTTACTGTGGGGATTTACAGACGTCTACAATATCATGGCACAGCTTGGCTTTTCCTAGTTTTAGTGCTTACAAGGCTGGAATAGAGAGTGAGTCAACATTAGTTTCCCCTGTACTCTCTCTCTTTCTTATTTGCAGTGCACATGTAGGATCATGAGGGACAGGATTCCTCCTCTGATCCTTTTCTTCTCTCTCTCGCTGCCTCTCATGAAAACATAAGAAGTTCCATGCTGGCTGTGACATTCATAAACCAGCAGAAATCCACATCTTAGTGCTTACTCCCAGAAGAGATGATAATCGTCAATGAATCTGTCTTCCAGAATCTGCCCAAGCCTTTTCAACTCTAGTACTAATTTTGATCACATCTGCTGGCAGCAAACTCAGCATCTTTTCTATGCAATGACTGAAAATATAGTTTGTTAAATTAATTTTAAATCTGCCAGTGCTAGCACAGTTTGAAAGGCTAAATGACTATTCCTTATTTACCTATTCCAGCCCACTCATGATTTTATATCACAGCATGTGGACTTAAGGAACCTCTGCTTTTCTGCCAACTAAACCAACTATGTAATGATATTCATTCATGTGAATGCTTGCCCATATTGGAAAGCAGTACTCACTCCTGACTTCAAATTGGTTGTATTCATGTGATTTGAGCAAGGGCTGGGAGAGGCAGAACCAGGGCAGCTGCTTCCGGAGCTGTGGGAGGAGGTAATGAGCCAAGAACCCCAGAATCCCTGCCAAGGCGTACAGGACAAACCCTAGAACAGACTGAGAGAGGGGGGGAGCGCAGTTAGAATGAGGATCCCAGTTGCCCCTTCCCCAACTCTCATATATAAAAGGGAATGAAGAGGTACAGCTGTTACAGATGGGAGTCAGGGAGGGGTTAAATCAAAAGTCAGAAACCAGAAGTGAAAGAATGAAGGACAATTTAAAAAAATAAAACGTTAGAGACTGATTTTATTTCTCATTATTGCAAAACAAAAAGGCAACTTTCCTGCAATATCCTTTTGTTAAGTGGAGTTCTGCACGATAATCTTTGTACCAATGCATACCATTGCTCCTCCTGTGCCTCAGTATATCTCCCCCTGCCCTCCACCTTCTCTGTACCCAGCATACCTTCAGAGCAATGAAGACAGTGCTGGCACTGATGGCAAAGGTGATCACAGCAATGAGGACGCACATAACAAGGTCTGAGTGCAAGATCTCCCGCTGGGGGAATAAGAACCACAAGGAGAAACAGTTAATATCTGCTTAAGAAGGGAAAATTTATCCAGGTTCCAACTCTTCCTTCTCCACCACTCCCAAGCAAAGACCAGTTCTTACCACAGAGCTGCGGAGTTTCTCTGGAAGAGGATCTCTGATTTCTGCCACGGCTGTGCTACTACCTTCCTCCACATGTCTTTCTTCCGGTTCCTGGAAAAGCTTTGCCCGGATCAGGGACCTGCAAAAGAGAAGTGGGAGGTGAGGGATGAAAAAGTGCAGCATGAAATTAACAGCTAGGAGACTAATGCTCCTCTTCTCTGTTTCTCCCGCCACACGCCCTTCTGTGTGCAGTGAAAAGCTCTCACTAGGTTCTCTAATATAAAACCTCCCCCTTTATATAGGGTCACTAGCTGTCAAATACCTATCAGCACCAAGGACCCCCATATCTTGGACCAAACAACCATCCTCAGGGTTGCAGCTATCTTTCTGCTGACAACAGCTGCAAGCAAAATATGATCCCAACACTATGGATGTGAAGCCTTTTTTTATTTCCATTCTTGAATTTAGTAGAACTCCGATGTTATTAGGAAAATATATGGGACCAGGAAGGACATGTAATGCGTTTTGAAGTCTCAGTGCTGGGGACCACCAACTATGGTCTTATTCCCTCTCCTCCCGTATAGGCCAAAAACATGATAGAAGGTATGCAACTGAACATAACATACACTGGTCACTCAGCTACTCCTACCCTTCCCAACAAAACCAGTGAAGGCCTAGAATCTTGTGCGATCTGTCCATCTCCCAGACAAAACCAGTGCAATCCTTCCCTACAGAAAAGATGCAGCCAAAGAGGAGTATACAGACCAAAGTACTGTGGGATCACTGCTCTGGCGGCTGAGGTGGTAGGAAAGTGCAACAAGGAGACCACAAAACACAGAGAAGAGGACTGGCACGTGCTGATCTGTCCACGGAGCCTGAAGAGGAATGAAGAGAGAAAAAGTGAGAGCGAAAGGAGAAGTCGCACAATCAATTTCACTTCTTAGTGTCCTGTTAAACCATCACAGAAAAGTATCTGATACAGAGGCCCCACAAAGCCCAACTATGCCCCCAGGGGTAGGCAAAATCCCACCCCAGAGTCCAACCAGGTCCCCAAGGGTAGGCAAAACCCCATCCCAGACCCTGACTAGGTCCCCGGGGATAAGCAAATCCATCCCAGAGTCCAACCAGGCCCCTTGGGGGTAGGCAAACCCATATCAGAGCCCAACCAGGCCCCTGGGGGGTAGGCAAACCCATCCCAGAGCCCAACCAGGCACCTGGGGGGGTAGGCAAACCCATCCCAGAGCCCAACCAGGCCCCTAGGGGTAGGAAAAAAACCCATCCCATAGCTCAACCAGGCTCCTGGGAGGTAGGCAAACCCATCCCAGAGCCCAACCATGCCCCTAGGGGTAGGAAAACCCCCATCTCATAGCCCAACCATGCCCCTAGGGGTAGGAAAAACCCCATCTCATAGCCCGACCAGACCCCTGGGCAGTAGGCAAAACCCCATCTCATAGCCCGACCAGACCCCTGGGCAGTAGGCAAAACCCCATCTCATAGCCCGACCAGACCCCTGGGCGGTAGGCAAGACCCCATCCCAGAACCTGACCAGGCCCTCGGGAGGTAGGCAAAACCCTTTCCCAGAGCCCAGGTGAGATCACCAAGGGGGTAAAGAGGCCCATCTCAGAGCCTCAGCATTGAACCATCTAGAGCAGGGGTGAGCAACGTTAGTCCTCAAGGGCCACAACCAAGTCAGGTTTCAGGATTTCGCCAATGAATATGCATGAGATTTGTATACAATGCCTCCCCTGTATACAAACAGATCTCATTCATTTTCATTGTAGAAATCCTGAAAACCTGACTGGGTTGCTGACCTCAAGGACTGTGGTTGCCCACCCTTGATCTAGAGAGTACACTCTTACCACCTCCACATCCTCTGCAGGAAGATGAAACATTTTAGGTACCTTGATGGCTCCAAGACAGAAGCCATAAAGCAGGGCAGAGGCAAAAAGACTGCGCATGAGGCTGTACACTGCTGCCACAGGGCTTGTGGTTGCTGGGGAGAGAGAATAATTTGCTGTAATTAAAAGACTTCCTGACTATCACCGATGCTCACATCCCAGAAATACACAGTTTTTATCTCACCAGCAGACGAAAACCTTTAAAACAAGTAGCCAGGGTGTCTTGAGGGAAACTGCTCTATTTAATTAAAATATTTTAAAAATACAATGAGATCTGGGGGGTATAACTTGTCTGGAATGTTTTTACGTTTGGGAAGCGTGCCAGGTGCCCTTGACCTGGATTGGCCACTGTCGGTGACAGGATGCTGGGCTAGATGGACCTTTGGTCTTTCCCAGTATGGCACTACTTATGTACTTATATATGTATGTCCCCTTACCAGAAGAAACTTGGGATTCATATCATGCTGCCCTTATCCAGATCTAGTGCTCTCCTATTAGGCTCAGAAGTGTGTTTTATTTTTAAGCTTCTCTGGGCATGCCTGGCAAGTCTAGCACCTGTACCAGTCCTCTTCTTGCCTTAGTTTCTGTTCAATCCTAGGACCAGTTGGATGCATATTATCAAGCTCTCCTCACTTTAAAACATGCAGCGAGGTTTTCATAACATGTTGAGGGGGAGGGAGATTAAAAAAGTGAAAATTTAGTATCTTTTGTCACTTTGGAAGTTATCAATGTTTTCTTTTTGATTAATAATTGTTGTATGTTATCTTGCATTTTTCTTGAATAAAATACAATTAAAAATAAAACCTACAGCAAAACATTTCTAAAAACGTTGGCTGAGCTGCTAACCCCGATAAGACAGTTTTCAGGCACCAGAGACATTTTCCATTAAAAGCAGCGATTGACTTAATGAACTCCTCAGGAACAGCCAGAGCAGCTAAAACTGGAGGCAAGGTGGGCTCTAAATTTGCTGTAATTAAAAGACTTCCTGACTATCACCGATGCTCACATCCCAGAAATACACAGTTTTTATCTCACCAGCAGACGAAAACCTTTAAAACAAGTAGCCAGGGTGTCTTGAGGGAAACTGCTCTATTTAATTAAAATATTTTAAAAATACAATGAGATCTGGGGGGTATAACTTGTCTGGAATGTTTTTACGTTTGGGAAGCGTGCCAGGTGCCCTTGACCTGGATTGGCCACTGTCGGTGACAGGATGCTGGGCTAGATGGACCTTTGGTCTTTCCCAGTATGGCACTACTTATGTACTTATATATGTATGTCCCCTTACCAGAAGAAACTTGGGATTCATATCATGCTGCCCTTATCCAGATCTAGTGCTCTCCTATTAGGCTCAGAAGTGTGTTTTATTTTTAAGCTTCTCTGGGCATGCCTGGCAAGTCTAGCACCTGTACCAGTCCTCTTCTTGCCTTAGTTTCTGTTCAATCCTAGGACCAGTTGGATGCATATTATCAAGCTCTCCTCACTTTAAAACATGCAGCGAGGTTTTCATAACATGTTGAGGGGGAGGGAGATTAAAAAAGTGAAAATTTAGTATCTTTTGTCACTTTGGAAGTTATCAATGTTTTCTTTTTGATTAATAATTGTTGTATGTTATCTTGCATTTTTCTTGAATAAAATACAATTAAAAATAAAACCTACAGCAAAACATTTCTAAAAACGTTGGCTGAGCTGCTAACCCCGATAAGACAGTTTTCAGGCACCAGAGACATTTTCCATTAAAAGCAGCGATTGACTTAATGAACTCCTCAGGAACAGCCAGAGCAGCTAAAACTGGAGGCAAGGTGGGCTCTAAAAAGTACCATGGTTCTACAGAAAAAAAAAACAGCAGAGCAACTTAAATAGAGAGGTAGAAGTACCAGCTGCACTTAAAATCTGTCAACACATCCAAGGTGACAATCTGACTACCTCAGTTCCTGCCAAGTCAGCCCTTAAAGGGGCAGAACCAGAAAAAAAAAAAAAAAAAGAGTACAAGAATAAAAATCACCAACAAAATAGAGTTACTTACCTGTAAAGGGACTTCTCCGTAGACAGCAGGGGAATGCAGCCACACTGGATGGTAACATCTCTTGAAGGATCCATCATGCCAGAGCTCAGGAAGCCTTTCTGGCTTCTTCTGAACATGTGCATGCATTTCAGCACTTGGCCAGGTCCCTCCTTTCACCAATCCACATCTTAGCTGTTACTGAACTGTTGCTGTGATGTCTCCTACTGTCTACAGAGAGCTCCCATTCTCCATGGACAAGCAGGATAAACCACAGCCACACACGTGGGCGACCTCACAGCTGACGGTGTTGATCATCCCTTATCTTATAGCCCAGAAACCTCTGAAAGGTTTCTGAGCATGCTCAGTAGTTCCCCCCTAGTCGAACCACTCGACAGCATCAGTTATTTTCTAATCGCCACAGCGGTCAGCAGTGAAATTCTCTCATCTAACTTCCCGTTTTTCAAAATTGAATTAGACTTCAAAGCTCTATTTTTTGATATGGCAAAAAAAAAGCCAGTGTTCAAAAGATGCTCATTATGCAACAGCAAAATGTCTATAACAGACTTACACTAGTGGAAGTGGTGTAGAACGAGTAGAAATGAATACTTGTTCCAAAAGTACAAAGACTATCTTCAAAAATATATATATTTTTATGTTAAAGAATGTTAGTGCTCGGAGAAGTGCATTACACCAACTTTTGGACCTCGGGCCCTCTCACTATGTAACACACTCCTTATGCCATCATTGCACTGAGTCCAGCTTCCCTGTTGTTGTATATATAATTTACCAGATCGTTGTGCTTTGAAACCACGAATAAGCAATATAGTCCTTAAAGTAAAAGTACTTAACCGAAGGCTGTGTCCTCAGTGTCTTCTTTTATTTCAAACTGTAGCATGGCAGGAGGGTCCCATACATCCAAACAACCCTGTGCTCATAAATCAAAAAGTTGTCAAAACATTCCCAAATGACTTTTGCAGACATTTAAGAGGACATTGGGGAACATTTTGACAACACTTTTTGATTTATGAGCACAGGGTTGTTTGGATGTATGGGACCCTCCTGCCATGCTACAGTTTGAAATAAAAGAAGACGCTGAGGACACAAGCCTGCAGTTAAGTACTGGCCGTCTCCAGGCTTCCCCTGCTGGATGATGTTCGTGCCTTAGTACCGCCTTCATTCTGACGTCATTTCCTTTTTTTGCGAAGGCGGGACTAAGGCACGAACATCATCTGAAGCAAGCAGGGAAAGCCTGGAGACGGCCAGCACGCAGCAGGGCTTTAAATAGTGCGCGCTTCGACGGAGGTAATCAAAAAAAGACGGATGGGAGCGGGAGGGGAGGGTGGGGGTGAAGGACATGGTTGTACATGCTTCGGAGCGGCAGGGGAGGTAAGCATGGCCTGTGATGGCGCCCTCCTGCCATGCTTACCTCCCGCAATGGAGCCGGCTCGCCCCCAACAACAACCGGCTCGCAAGAGTTGTCAAAATTTAACAAGCGGCTCTTGCGAGCCAGTGCGAGCCGGCTCCAGCACACCACTGACTGAAGGACAACAGTACCAGGGCAGGCTCTGTGCCGGTCTAGGACTAAACGAAAGCAAATTTGCAGGTAAGACCTAATTTCTCCTTCCATAGCGTACCTCTAGACCACCCACAGATGGGAAGTACCAAAGCAGTGACTATTATGGGTGAGACCCTTGAAGCCCTGCCTCCAATACACTCACCCCAAAGGCCGCATCCTGACTAGCAGGCGCAGCCAGCCAATAATGACAAGCAAATGAATTAAGCAAACTACGCAGCCGCGTAGGGACCTCCAGGGGAGAAATCAAGGAATGCTCTGCCCAGGAAGCTGCCAATGCCCAAGTAGAATGAGCCTTCAAGAACAATGTAACAGGCGTCCCTTTAAGCAAATAGGCAGATGTCACCACCTCCTTAATCCAACACGCAACAGTAGCCTTGGATGCAGCTTCGCCTTTCCAAGAACCGCCTATCAGCACAAACAGACGATCAGTGCACCAAAACTCCTGCTTAACATGGCGATAGTGATGAAGAATCCGTCAGACATCCAAGCAATGCAAACACTTCTGCTCCTCCGACCTAGAACTGTCGCCCAAAACCAGCAGAGATACCGACAGGTTCACATGAAAAGCCAAACGCCACCTTGGGAAAGAAGGAAGGGACAGTGCGGAACTCTACCTTATCCTTAAAAAACTGAAAGTTCTCTGCATCAAAGGGCTTGAAACTCTGAAATGCGACTCCCAGAAGACAATGACACCAGAATCACCGCCTTCAATGTCAGATCCTTGAGCGTACAACTGGACAATGGCTCGAAAGGCGCCAACACCAGGACCGACAATACCAGATTTAGGTCCCAAGACAGAACGGGCCTATGGACTGGCAGCCAGATACCATGCACGCCCCGAAAACACACACCATCTTGCTACGGAGTAGATCCTGAAAGAAAGTAATGCCAACCGTATCGCCCTCATCTCCAACACGTTGATTGATGAACACACTTCTTCAACCATTCACCTGCCCTGGGCCACATGGCCCAAGCAATGGGCTCCCCAGCCGGACAAACTGGCATCCACAATCTACATAGAAGAGTCCAGACTCATGCCTCTCTTGAGACCCGCCACCAGTGCATGCTGCGTCTCACCAGCCCCTGCAACTGGAGCCTGGCATCCAAGTTGTGCAACTGAGGCAACTACCTGGAGAGAAGAGCAGCTGTAAGGGCCTCATGTGAGCCCATGCCCACTGTACCACCTCCAACGAGGCCGCCATGGAGCCGAATACATGCAGAAAGTCTCTGGACTGCAGATTTTTGGTTCAAAAAGAGACCTGACCCAAGACTTAGGTTCTGAATCCTCCCAGTCTAATGACTGAAGAACCTGCACCACTCTGGCAACAGGCTGCACGCACTCCTGAAACAGACTTCACCCGAATGAGTCAGTCGTCCAGATAGGGGTGAACCAAGATGTCCTCTGTGTGAAGGGCCGCTGCTACTACCACCATCACCTTGGAGAACATACAGGGCACTGTGGCCAAAGCAGAGTGTACAAAAATTGATAATGCCTCCCCAAAACCGCAAAACATAGGAACCGCTAATGAGCCAGATGAATGGGAATATGAAGGGAGGCCTCCCTCAGATCCAATGACAACAGAAACTCACCAAGCTGCACCACCAGGTTGACTGAGCACAAAGTCTACATGTGAAACAATGCCACCCGAAGAGCTCGATTTATCCCCTTCAAATCCAGTATAGGACAAAAGGAGCCCTCCTTCTTGAGCGCCACAAAGTAAATGGAGTACCAACCTAAATCCCTTTCTGCACTCCGCACTGAAACCACAGCCTTAAAGGCCACCAGCCTGCGAAGTCTCCTGGACTGCCCGCACCTTCCAATGGGCCCGAAAGGAAGACTCCAAAACAGCGACCAACAGGGGACAGGTGAACTCCAGGGCATATTCGTCACAAACCACCTGAAGCACCTACTGGTCCTAAGTAATCTGGGTCCATCCCTGATAGAAATCCTGTAGCCTCGCGTCCACAGGAACTGGGGGGCTGGACCCCACCTTTATTGGGCAGCCCATCCAGAGGCAGCCACCATCCTGGCCTCCCCAATGGACCCCACAAAAGGGCAGCACCCGCTGAAAGAAATGGCTGCGCTGAGGACCACCTCCTCTGCCCGGCTTATATCTGCGAGCGTCACAAAACCTACTCTTACACAAAGCTCCTCTGCCCCCTGCTCGAGGCCTGTCCTCTGACAGACAGGGGACCTTAGACTCCCCCCAGGCTCTTAACCAGCTTTTCACCAAACAAAAAGGTACTGTGAAAAGGAAATTTGCCAAACAGACTTGGACGCTGCATCCACCAACCACCCTCGAAGCCATGACTGCCTCACTGCCACTCCAAGCGCCATAGACTTAGAAGCACGGAGAAGATCGTAGAGAGTATCCAACAAGAGAGGACCTATCTCCAGCTTGGCCGTCTCTCAATCAACCAAACTCCAATCATCTGTCCAGAACACACTCCGTCCAATTAAAACAGACCCGGGCCATTAAGCCCCCACAAATAGCTGCCTGCATAGCTACAGCAGCTATATCAAAACTCTGTTTCAGCAGCACCTCCATCCGACAATCCTGGGGGTTCCTTCAAGGTACTCTTCTTGGCGACAGCGGAGGCCAGCATATGCACCATGGGCGGCCACAAAAACACTTCATCCTGCTCTGGAACGGGGTAAAGATGGATCATGGAATTCACAACCAGGGAATGAGCATCCGGCACCTGTCACTGCACTTGAATCGCATCTCTTCTGTCCCGATATATGGAAAAAAAAACTGAGAGGACTTCTGAATGCCCTTTAGCAGCAGGTCCAACGTCCAGGGCACCTCCTTAGGCATCTCCTCAAATTTCAGCACCGCAGAGATTTACAACATATGCTCCTGTAATTCCTCATGATGAAAAAGATTCGTACCACAGAGGAGTCCTTCCCGGGGGCAACTCCTCATGCCAGAACTCTTCCTTCAAAGACATGATCCATATCATCCTCATCCTCTGAGCAGCCCAGGTGAATTGCATTCCAGAAGGTTCTCCTTATCCCAGTTGCCCCACCGTCTCTTCGCAGGAAGCAAAGAAGAGGACCCACCATGCACCGCAGGCCCCTGCTGCGGCTCCACTGAAACCCCTGCCTTCTTCAAGTAAAAGTCCTCATACATAGCCAAAACACATCCGGGAGGGGAAATCTATCCCCGAAGGCCCCGGCAAGAGGCCCATGGGACGAAATCAGATCCAAATGCAGTAGCAGAATAGTCTCTGCCACGCCAGACAAGATGGCGGTGGTTCCCACCAAAATCAGAGCCACTGCCATACTCAGCGTACCTAACAGACCCCAGACCCAGCCCTGGTAGCGGGAATTGGCACCACCACTGCCCCTGTCTGTCTGCACAGGACCCGACAACTCCCAAGCAGCTCAAAAGGAGCAGTGCCCTGCCATGTCAAGGGTCTAATGCTGGCAAACCTCACATCTCTTCAAATGCTACAAGGCCGTAACACATGGGAACCCCATGGGACAGCAGACAAGAACTTGCAAACCAAATACACACCGAACCGGGGAATGAACCGTCAGAGCTGCGAGGGGCAGGTTGTACAAGACTAAGATTTGTCCTGTTGGATTTTTTTTTTAATTAAAGGTGACCAAAGCCAGACCCTTCAGGCTCTCTAGGCTGCCTGTCTGCCACAGACAGATTAAGACAACTGAGGCTCACAATACTAGGGGCACCCCTAAAAAGGTCTCAGGATGGGGAAGGGAGGAGGAACCCAGTCACCCGGGTGCGACACCCCCAGGGTAAGAGAGACCCTAGTGGGCTTCAACCACAGTTCAGCACTCAGAATACCACAGAGAGGGGAAATTTTCTCTTTTCTGTCAGGAAATTAATATGAATAGAATATACGTATAAATGTTCCTTTCAAAACCAGCAACCAGCCCCAAGGGAATGAAAACTAAACTAATGCCCCCAGGGCCCACAGCTATCAGGACTGCACAGGCTTACCACTGCTAACATCTGCTGAGAATGATAACAGACTGGCTTCTAGAGGACTATACAGCCCACCTATAGGTTTATTTGAAGCTCAGTTGTCCTCAGTCTCCATCTTCTGGTAGGAGTGTGTAACCCATCTGTGCTGGTCTAGATGGACACTATCCAATCATTGTTCTCTATCTCCATCTGCTGGTTGACAGACATAACCCACTGCTGAGAACAGGAGAGGCAGCAAGCAACAAAAATATGTTAAGAAACAAGAGGGAGAATGACTTTAAAGAACATCTTTCCAAAACAAAGTCACAATGCTAGGCCCTAAACATCTTTCACAGGAGACTGGTTAAGTTCTTGAAAGGAAAAAAGGGACTATGGGTAGGATACCATAATTAAGTTTGATGACAGTATGTGTTGATCACACTGTCTGGGATGTGGACAGGTATGTTTATGCTGGATTGAAGAGCTGGCTAGGAGCATGGTAGGATAAGCTGGGAGGGGGATGTTCATAAGCATCTCCTCTCCCTTCTTCCCTCCCAGCATCACCACCACCAATACAGACACACAATAAGAACAATTCTTTAGTACTCACAGTCTAAACAAATGCCAGAAGTGGACTGGGTTTAATCAGACCCCTGGCTTCCTTAACTATGAAATACAAGGCGACAGTACTGGATCCCTTACCTGTGCCACCAAAAATATGCATGTCCATCTGTTCCAGCAGATACATCACACAAGTGTTGACTTGAGGTAGGAGACCAAAGAGGAAAATCACAGGGAAACACAAAGTGAAAACTGCAAGAGAAGAACACACACTATTGTGTCTGGTGATGGGACAAGCAAGTTATCTCAGCCTAGCACAGACTCCGACTTTTCCCTTCACACTCGGACCACCAGTACAACCATGGATAGGAAGAAGCCTAGGGTCAAGCCACTGGGAAAATCAGCAATCACACTCACCCACAGCCACATCCCGGGCACAGAAGAAAAAGTCAGCAGAGAAGAATGTCACACTGTAGAGGGTGAAATGTGGAAAGGGAACTGAATGGCCACAGAAGTCAAAGAACCAGATGAGCAGGCAAGAGACACAAAAATACACAGGCCGGCTGTAGGCAATGATCCAGTTATGACCCTGCAAGAAAAAAAAACAAAAAACAAAAGAAGGTGGGGAAGTTACACCAATATGTGGCACCCTGCTTGCATATTTCTCCTGTCTACTGAAGGTACGGGCTGAAACAGAAGTGCAGTGCTAAATTTCTGAGAGTCTGTACGTGGGAACCCTGCATACACCTTACAGTGTGGTTTAGGACTTTTATGACATCCTTCTCATCTCAAGAGTAATGTTACATCAGAAAAGGACACAACATTTTGCCTGCATTACTCAAAAAATACTTACATGCATAGGGGAAGCAGCATCAGGCTGGACACTCTATGGGGAAAATAAATAAATAAATAAATAAAACCAAGAAGAGTTAAAGCAAAGAAGTAGCAAGCCCATGATCTTCCTTCACCATTGTTATCTTTGAAGATGACAGCAGAAGGTCCCAGATCTATCATTTCATTGCCAAACATGTCAGACTCAAGTTACAAAGAGACCAAGTACTTTATTGTTAATGTAATCCCTCTTCTTTCCCACTCCCCAGACATGAAGAGTGGGAAATGTTGCAGGGCAGAAAATCTATTGGCAGAGCTATGTATACAGACCTCACTATCAGAGAGCCAGGATTGGGATGCACTCGCAAAGCTGTGTGAAACATCTTTCATAGACCTCCCTAAGCGTTTCTGCTGGGTGTCCTCATACCTTGAGAAGGGAGTACTGGCAGCTGGCTATCACCACGCAGAACTGAAACACCCAAATGTCCCTGAAGAAACCTTGCAGGAGGAGTAGATAGCCAAGGAACGCCACCAAGGAGGCCAAAACAGCAACAAAGATGTTCTCCTTCAACCCACGATTCCTGCAAAACCCCATAAACAGGTTGAAGAAAAGAATGTCAATGATTCCAGGTAAGAGATGTTGTTCAAATGGTTAAAGAAAATATGAGACTTTCCCTCCTTTCTAAACATGCTAAGAGAAGAGCTCCACAATAGAATATACTCACCTGTCTAGAAGTGCAAGCAGTGCCAGCCGGTCATAGCGGACTCGCATCCAGCGGCCTGGGAAGAACCAGTACTTATAGTAGCGTTTGGGTTTGGTTTTGTCCTCAATCATCAGTGTGTTCTCCTGGGACTCATGCAGCGACTCCTGGTCCAGAAGGTCAAACTGCTGAGGAAGGGTGGAAGAAAGCCAGTGAAAAACTGGGTCCAGTTAAACATAGCCCGTGTAATGCCTAGGTCCTGAATCCCAATGCCTTGCACTCCAAATCTATTAAGATTACAGAAATTCTCCTCCCATCCCATAAGATGGCAGTGCTTCTCACTTCAAAAATGCCACTGGAACAATCAGCAAGTGAACTATCAAATGACTAAGCCTCACCTGCAGGCCCTGTAGAGCAATGGGCCGCGACTGAAGTAAGGAGGTTGTGCCCTCAGCCGCTTCAGCAGAATTGAAGCTGGAGGAGTGAGAGTGACGATCCCTGGGTACGGAGAAAGAAAGAAAAATGAATGTATCAGTGCAGCATGGAGGGGGTCCAGCAGACATGTGTCAGATATCACAGGTCCTGCTGCCATAGACTCACCAGGCAGCGTTGATACCATGGTCAATGCTTGTCTGCTGTCCCATGGGGTTTTCATATCCACCCCCGGCAACACCAAAGGTGTATGAACGACGTACACCTAGCAACACAAAAGGGAATCAAAGATACAGATGCACAGGGAGATAATGTGACTCATGCCAGCCTGACAAAATGAGAATCAGTGAGAGAGCTGGGGATTAGGAAAGGCACTGGAAGAGACTGCAGCTCACTCTATGCTCACACAGAGGTACAAGAAGATAACATGCCTTTCCCCCATTCAGAGTTAATCTATGATGTCACTTGCTATGTTACACTGACCTCTCTGCAAGAGCAGCCTGGCAGGTTCAAAGACTCCTTCCTCTGGCAAAACTTACCACTCTCATCATAGAAGTAGTGAACTGCCCCTTCTGAGGTGTCTTCAAAATTAGAAGCTTCGTGGATAGCACCGCCCCGTGGCAGCAGCAGTGAACTGGCAAATTGCAGAGCGGATGGGAGAGTCAGGACCCGAGAGTGAGAAGCAGCCCTGCTGCGCTGGATGTCCTGCAGACTACAGGGGGAAGAGAAGGATCACATTATCCACAAAAAAATCCGATAAAAAAAGAAAGGGATGCTGCAGGGAAGGAATAGGTACACTGGCAGAGCTGTACTACTTGGGCAGGTGGATGGCAAAGTGGTAAGAAGAGATATGTGTATGGGAGATACCTGGGAGGGGATCCCATGACAGACGATGGGGGTGTGGGGTTGCTGCCGGCATTATGCCGCCGTCGGATAGCCTGGGTTCTCTTTACACTACTTGTTCGGTCCCTCTTGACACCTTCCTCAATCATGACTGCTGTGGAAAACACATGCTAGATTTCACAATTATGTATGTGGGCTGCGACTCCCTGCACCCATCCCCCAAACCCTCCAGTCCTAGAGATGACAGGCTCTGCATCGCTGCACCCATTCCCTGAACTCTCCAGTCCTCAAGGTGATAGGATCTGTTTCCCTGTTCCCATGCCCCGAGTCCTACAGTCCTAGAGGCAACAGGCTCCCAAAACACTAAAATGATTTCAATTGTACATTATGACATCCTTAACAGACAGAAAGCAATAAAAGACAACAAAAAAAAAACACACCACAAACTCACCACCTCCCACTGCTCCTTCTTCCAGATCTCCTCTCCAACCTGGCTGATTGGCTGACTGACTCCATGTGCATTCTATAGACTCCAACTGGTGGGAGAGGCAATCCTGAGCACCCAACTCCCCGCTTCTTGCCTCTAAGTCTGACTTGGAAATGGTCAGCACTTGCCTGCTGTCTGTGCCCACTTTGGCTCCCTCGCCTGTGCCAGAGCCTGCCCCACTGTCCATGCTCAGGACCCGGGCATGTGTCTTTGCGCTGGCAGCACTGGCTGTGCGATGGGCATATGACCTCTTAGGCGGTCCACCCTCAGGTTGACCAGGGTCTGTGTCAGCTCTGGGTGCACGCCTCTTGCGCTGCTGCACGCTTTGCCGCTCCACCTCAGGGGAGTAGCAAGACGTGCTGGAAGAGGTGTCACTGCTGTAATGGTGCTGGGAATGCAGGCTGGATGCCCGGCTCATATCGCTCCCGTCACTCGAGTCCTCATCTTCGAAAAAGCATTCGCTGTAGGCCTTGGTTTCCAAGATCGTCCGGATAGGCACATAATCCCGGTGGTAGCCACCATCAAAGCTGCTGCTCCCATGCTTTCGGCAGGTTCGCCGCCTGCCTGATTTGTGCACTGATCCCTGCCTCAACAAGTTTAAGTCCTTGGGTCTCACCACCTGCTCCATGTCAGGTAAGTGAGCCAGAGCAGCCAGAAGGGGCTCAGAGATGCCAAACCCACCAGCTTCTTTGGGTGAAATCTGAACCAACGTCCGCAGCCCTTCCTGGAAATCCCCACTTGAGTTTAGGGATGTTACTTCCATTTTTACAGCGGCATCGGCTGTGCCCACTAAACAAGGCTCTGGCTGAACCTTCCCAGGTTCAGTGGCTGCTGTCGGCTCCACCTGGACCACGGTATCAAAGGAATTGAGAGTATTCTGGGTATCTTCACTCTGGCTGCCAAAGCTCAGCTCAGCCAAACCATGGGGCAAAGGCAGCAGTGGGCTGTCAGCCCTTCTGCGCTCTGGGGACTGGAGGAGTTCACTGTCTGAAAGTGCATCTGTATCACTCTCTTCAACAGAAAGGCCTCCCTTTGCCACTGTGAGTGCCCCCAAGTCCATTGCAGCAGGCTGCCCACATGCTTGGCTGAAAGATGGACTATCCAGATGGGTTGAGTTAGTTTTTTCACTCTTGTAACTGCTCAATGTGCTGGGAGTCTCCTTGTCTGTTCCACTGAAGCAGCTGTCTGAGGATCCTGTCTTCTCTGGGACAGGGTTCTCAATGCCTTCAGAAAATCCTCTGTGATCCAAAGGCTTACAATCTACCAATTTTCTTTTCTCCTTCCGGCTGCTGGTCCTTAAAATGTTCTTGTCTGGCTTGGAAAGGTTCAGGAAACTTTCACTCAGCTCCTGACTGAGACTGCTTTTGATCAGGGGGCTGAGAGGAGTGCCCGCAACACTCTCTGATTCACTGGCATCTGGGGCATGGCCATCCCCTGGACCCACCCCTGGAGGAGAGAGATCAGAGGAGTCGGTGCTCTGAGGTGACTGTGGTTTCTGTGGCGTGAGCGAGCTCAGCCGTTTCCCAAGGGCCGCACCATGTACTTCCATCTCAGGAGGCGACAGCAGCTCCCCGTTTACAGCTGCTCCACCAGGACCGTGTTGCTGCAATTCACTGACTGTGGAGGGAAAAAGCACACAGGTGAGTGTATTTAGGGAACCAAGAACTATTTCCCAGGACCACAATATTTATGCTCGAATCAGTTATGCACCCCCACATTAAAAGTCTTATGGGACATTCTGCATTTGGGATCCCAACAGAAAAAAAGAATGAACCAGTGGGGACTCTGAGGGATAGATAGAAAGATAGAGACAGTCACGGGATCTTCCTGGAGACTACAGAGGACAGAAGGTAGTCACAGGATCCTGCAAAGGGGGTAGGGGGAAGGAACATGGGGGGAGAGACTGTTTTTGCAGGTATTCTGAGACACAAGAGTGGGAGCTTGGTTCTCACAGGGGGTTCTGGGGGCCAGAAAGAGGAAAGCCAGTATAATCTATTAGAGAATCTTGGACAAGAGGAGGGGTAAGAGATCCTACAGAACTCCCAGCCAGTTGGAGTTTTCAGAATATCCACAAGGAGCATGTATATGATAAACCTGCATGCAACAGAGGCAGTACACACAAGCCTCTCTCATAAATATTAATTATTATACATATACTGAAACACCCAATTGACTGGTGGTCCACTACAACAGGTTTGGGAACCACTGGGGCAGATGGGACTTGGATGGAATCCAGAATAAAACACTGAGGAACAGGGTGAGGAGTGATTTTTCAGTCAATACACAATTAAGCTAAGGAATTAGTTGCCTGTGGTCAAGGTATGTAATAAAGCAGAGTTAAAAAAAAAAAAAAAAAAAAAAAAGAGGTTTAGACAACTTTCTGAAGAACAGGCCCATAAATAATTACTAGCCAGACAGACTTTGGTGTCTCTACCACTTACTTCTGGAAGGGAACAATATGGAATGGACTTTCATAAGTACATAAGCACCGCCATACCGGGAAAAGACCAAGGGTCCATCAAGCCCAGCATCCTGTCTCCGACAGTGGCCAATCCAGGCTTCAAGAACCCGGCAACCCCCCCCCCCCCCCCCCCCCAAAAAAAAAAAAAAAAAAAAAACTTAATTCTTAATAATGTTCAATGGACTTTTCCCTCAGGAATCTGTCCAAACCCCTTTTAAATTCCGTAAGGCCAGTTGCTGTCACTACATTTTCCGGCAACGAGTTCCAGAGTCTGACTACATGCTGAGTAAAGAAAAACTTTCTCCTATATATTCTAGCTTCATCTTGTGTCCCCTGGTTTTGTTGTTGTTTGAAAGTGTAAACAAACGCTTCACATCTGTCTGCTCTATTCCGCTCATTATCTTGTACACTTCTATCATATCAACCCTCAGCCGCCTTTTCGCCAAGCTAAAGAGCCCTAACCTTCTCAGCCTTTCCTCATAGGGAAGTCGTTCCATTCCCTTTATCATTTTCGTCGCCCTTCTTTGCACCTTCTCTAATTCCTTTATATTTTTTTTGAGATGCGGCGGCCAGAATTGGACACAATATTCTAGGTGCGGTCGCACCATGGAGCGATACAACTGCATTATAACGTCCTCGTGTTTGTTTTCCTTCCCTTTCCTAATAACACTCAACATTCTGTGCGCTTTCTTAGCCGCCACAGCACACTGAGCAGAAGTTTTTAACATCTTATCAACGATGACTCCCAGATCCCTTTCTAGGTCTGTGACTCCTAACGCGGAACTTTCCTACTGGGATCTGCTCTGGCTGCCTCCAAGTGTCCAAACCTTGCCACTACAGAAACAGAATGCTGGGCTCAGTGGACCACTGATTTTATTAAGGGCAGAATTGCTTGTTTTTACCTTGCAGGGGCAGATGAAATGGAATGGGATCCTGCCTGGGACAGGAGGAGGGGGAACACAGGTTCCTGCAGAGACCGAGGATAAGAGGAGGAGGACTGGATCCTGCAGGGCTACGAGAAGACAGGACATGGGATTCTGCAGAAACTCTGTAGGAAAGGGAGGGACAGGATCCTGAACAGACTTCAGGGGACAGGACTAATTAAGGGGGTGATTCTGCAGCGAGTGGAAACGCACCTATATTACCCTGCGAGTTCTGGTTCAGCATCTCGCGGACTGCGGATGTAACAATCACATTGGCGTTTCCCCGTTCCCAAACCAGCTCCCTGATATCTGCAGGAGGAGAGGGAAAGGAAGCTCAGAGAACAAAGAGCAATAGGCCAGCTCATTCCTCAGGGAAACCCACACGACAAGCTTTATGGGTCTTTTTATTACATTTTTACTATTATTAATTTGCAAGGCTTTGATGGGGTGTTGGATAGCTTGTAATGACTGGCATGTGGGACTCTGGATCAATATTGACTCAGGGGAGAACTGCCCCCCAGGATCATCGCTTCTTATAAATGTCTTGTTTTCCTTTAAATGTCTTCCTCCAAGTATTAATCGCACATAGCCTTGCTTATGTCACAGCACGATACTGGGGCTGGTATAGCTGTGGCTTTTACAGAGATTTCCAGATATAAATACCTAAGTCTTGCTTCCTGTCCAAAGATGATGCCCTGGGTACCAAGAGAGGTCTAATGGGGACCTCACACACAAAGCAGTGAAACAGAGTGAGACGCCTACCAGTAGTTCCTACCTCTCAACACGCTTCCACCACCTTCCAATTGAGGCAGCAACTCCTGACACAAAGACAAAGACGACAAGAGGAAAAGGGGAAACAAGAAAGATAGATGAGTTTTCAGATGGTAAAAATTCACCATATTCCCAAACCTGCTGCACCTGCTTCCTCTCAACCCCACACCATGAAAGAAATGATCCACCACTAAATGACTCCCCAGCTCTTGGTATCCACTTTCAATTGATTTTCACATTATTCATGAAGTGCTCCCCCATGTCCTACACAATCTGTGATATGGTTAAAAAGTTGGCAGCACTGTTTTTTTCAGACCTGTACCACAGATGTGGAATGAGCCACCTCTTAAGATCTGAAGGCAGACTGTTTTCCAGAAAAGCTTAAAGTGCTGTCTTCCTGAAAGTGTCAGTCAGCTGTGTCACTTGCGCCTTCTAATTGTGTTGTATGCCACCATGGGATTTTTTTTTCAAGCTGCAATTGCTGAACTCTATATATATTTTAATTTTTGTTATACTGTATTTTATTCTTCTTATTTGTATATTGCATTGAGTGATTCCACAGGAATGTAGTATATAAGAGTTTTAAAACAAATACATACAAAAATACCTGAGGCCCTCCACTCCACCCACTCAAAGCTTGCCCTGCCAAGATTCTACACCTAGAGGTGCCAGTCACGCCGGGCTCTCTCTAGTGTACATGCCTGAGGCACCCTCCTGGCTCCACCTACACAGGATTCCATTATACTATATCCGAAATGCAACCCTCCAGCCCGACGTCCCTATCCAACTATGCAGGGCTCCCCTCTAGTGTTACAGAGGGTGTCTCAAATATTTGAAGAAAAAAAAAAAGTCTAAAATGTATTCCTGTGGCAAAGTGGCACTTCTTTGTTCTCTCCCAGGCACATTAACATTGGTTTTTTTTTTTAGGTATTTTATTTTTTGGGGGGGCGGCACTGGGTTTCCACAGAATACTTACTGTCACCTGGTTAAAGCCAAACACGGAATGCTGTGAGCTGCAACGCACTGGGGGCGTGGAACTAACCTTCCGAAACACTGTCATTTCAACCCCCCCACCAGGATTCCTGTTATAAAAAGAGAAAATACGGTCAAATGCAGAAACAGAAGCTTTGGCAGCAGACGTAATAACAAATTTTTTAAAAGTGCAAATAGGAAATAGATTAAGATATGTAATAAGACTACCCTTGGATCCTGGAGTGTTTCTCTTTAATAGGGTCATTCCTGGCTATTGTAAGAGTCAGGTCCTTCTGATCAGATATTTATTGCATGCTGCTAAATTGACATTGGTGGCGGCCTGGAAGGATACTGGAATTCCTTCCTTGCTCAAATGGCATATGAAATTATATTATGTATATAGAATGGAGAAGCTGGATGCCATTCGGAATAATGCAGTGGGTAGATGGAGGGTGATTTGAGGATTTGCCTGTAATTTTAATTTTTCTGGGTGATGCTGGTCTTTCTTTAAGATAATGAATGTAGATATCTTGGGAAATTTTATTCTGTCTGGGGTGCATCCTTGCTATTCCCTCCTTTTTTTGTTTCAGTTTTGGGAGTTGTGTTAGGTTGGGGTGGAGGGGGGAGAAAAACTAAAAATGGCAGTTCTACAAGGTTTGAGCTTTATAGTAGCTTGTTGTGTGTTCCTGCTATACAGTGTTGTATTTCTGTGTTTTATTGTTGTAAAAGTTTTTTTGCTGTTACAATAAACATCTCCTTTGAAAATACAAAAAAGTGCAAATAGAATTTTTTTTTTTTGCAAAACTGTATCATGTCAAACCCTGTATGCTCACACAGATGTAGACTGCATCTGACACTCCAAGCAAGAGTCGCTCAATGTCACAGAGCCTCCAAAGCTCACCTGCCCAGATTGTTATCCTCTGCCATAGCACCATCCTCTGTCTTTCCATCCCCCAGTGAAGAGCTCCTCTCCACCATTTCACCCTGGTCAAACATAGCATGCAGGCGGTAATTCACTGTCTTGATGGTGGCAAAGAAACATGCCACCACTGCACAGTAAATGATTGCAATCAGCATCCGTGGCGTCAGCACCTGAGGAGACAGGAAACAGATCACAAAATTAAGGTGGTTTTCACCAGTGGGCATACAAACTTCAAGTTTTGTGATCAAACATGCAGACAAAGCTTAAAGCCAAACTTCAATCTAACTTGAAATGGAGCTGTCACAGCACAATGTCAAAAAGGACCATGAAAGCAGCCAGCTCCGAGGCAATGGTTGTATCTAACAGAAGTAGACTGCTATATCACTGTAATTTAATTCTAGAGCAGGATTTAAAGACCTAATAGAAAAGAACTCTAGATGCCCCATCTTAACTGATTTATCTAGATATCAAACAAGAAAAAATTGGTCTTATCTTCTAATGTTCTTTCCTTGAATCCTACCAGACCAGTTCAAACCTAGTGAGCTAGGCCCATCAACTAGCAGATGGAGAGATAGAACACCACCTTGTGAGCCCTGCCCTATAACGGGCAGTGACATGATAATGAACCTACCGCCCCCCCCCCCATCCTCATTCATTCTGTGCCCACCTCCATGCAGTTTTTCCCTGTCCCCACTCCATCCCCACTAATTTAAACATAAGAAATAAGTCACAAATAGCTTGAAAAAAATCTATTTAACCATCAAGCAAAATACTGATTATATAGTTCACCATTTCTTAAAGTCCATATAAAAATGAGTCCATCAACCATATCAGGCTCCAGTTGTGTTCTTTGATTGCTCATGGTAAGTCCAGTGAGTGAGACTGTCCTTTCAGTTGAAATTCTGGTTGCTAGAATAGCTAACGAACTGAACATCATGGACTCTTGGGCAAATTCATTCCAACAAACTGAAAAAAACACACTGCCTCATCCTCTCATCTCAAAATAACAAGTACAAACCCACAACCATAAACTCCCCAGGACACAACCCTCCCCACCTCAGACAGCCTAAAAATACTCGGCGTCACAATCAATTGCAACCTGACTCTGGAAAGCCAAGTAAACTCAGTAACAAAGAAAATGTTCTATTCAATGTGGAAACTTAAACGATTAAAACCTTTCTTTCCGAGGGAAATTTTTCGAAACCTAATACAATCAATGGTCCTAAGCCATGCAGATTACTGCAACGGAATCTATGTGGAATGTAAAGAACTCACAAAAAAACTCCAGACCGCCCAAAACACAGCAGCTAGGCTGATATTTGGTAAAACACGATTCAAAAGTGCTAAACCCCTCCGAGAAAAGCTGCACTGGCTCCCAATCAAAGAACGGATCGTCTTCAAAATCTGCACTTTGGTCCACAAAATTATCTACGGCGTAGTCCCAGGATACATGACAGACCTGATAGATCTACCAACTAGAAACAGAATCGGATCATCCCGATCATACCTAAACCTACACTACCCAAATTGAAAAAGGACTTAAACACAAAACAACTTATGCATCCAGCTTCTCCAACATAAGTGCACAACTATGGAATGGACTCTCAAAAGCTGTGGAAACAATCCATGACCACCTAAATTTCAGGAAATCACTAAAAACCAACCTCTTCAAAAAGACTTATCCCACCGATCCAACATAAATCCCCACACCCAGCAGCACAACATAATCAATGATCGTACTGGACAATCTACAATCTTCTTTCCCTTTGACTCTCATGGAGCCTAATACACACCAACCTCATTCGACCACAATATAATCTTGTATTTGTTATCAACCGACTTGCGAACGCCTTTACGGTACTATGTAAGCTACATTGAGCCTGCAAATAGGTGGGAAAATGTGGGGTACAAATGTAACAATTAAATAATTAAATAAAAGATACTTCACAAGCTAACTTGGTCTAGGCCATTTTCTTACTCTACCAAAATGACAAAACATTCTTACAAGTTTCTGAGTTTGTTAAGTGCTATTCTTCCAAATCAGCATGCTGATGTTTTGGAGGTATTACTGCTTTAACTCTCCCCATCCCCACAGTTACACTGTAATCATTATTGCTGTTACTGAGGTAATACCATGCAGATTCTATCTGTGGGAATTACCATGATTACCACAGTATTACTGCTTTCCCCGTTGCTGTGTCACACTCTTACGGCACCGTGCAGCAGCTGCTCACCAGTATTTCTGTAATAAACATAGTAAATAATACCCCCCCCAACCCTCCAGAACAGGTGAATCCAGGACATCCAACCATAACACAATTACCAACTTAACAAACCACAGATTTCCTGGAAAATACCTTTGTCTCACAGGAAAACACAAAAGGAAGGCAGATCTAATAATAATCAAGGAAAAAAATTAACAGTTACAGTAAGCTCTAAGCAAATAATAAGAGGAACTAGATTATACATCGATATTCACCAGTAAATACATTTACTTTATTTCATGACAAATTTCCTGAAAATATACGTTTTGAGCATCTTCTTAAAGCAATCAAAACTAGACAAAGTTTTAATACCATTCAGAAGCTGTAACCAAAAGGGAGGAAAAATTTGGTCTTATATGTTATATAGCCCATTAGACCAATCCATAACAAATGGGATGTAACAAAGCATCTTTTAAACTGAGTGGGCCCTGGAACCCCTGCTCTTAAGCACTATTGCACCAAATACTGTGTGCTCTAAACTTAAAATGCTTGAGAAAGTATGCAAGGTAAACCAGGTTGTACAACGATGTGAAAAACATTTTGCCCCCTTCCTGATGTCACAAAGAATGGCTTCTCCTCTTTAAATAAAATGTAGTATAAGACCAGGTATGTCAAACTCATGACTAATGATGGGCTGCTATGGCAGCCACACATTAATCAACAAGCTGCACTAAAATATTGGTCCTCCCTATTTCTCCACCCCCCCCCCCCCCAATTACAATTAATTAGGAGCCAAATTTACATTATTTAACCAGAAGTTAAATTTAGAATGTGCATTAGATATTACGACACAGGCTACACAGAACTTCCCTGTGGACTGCATGCTTGACATGCCTGTATTAGACAACTGGAACCTGAGTAACAAATAAATTTGTTTTGTTTTTTTAATTATGTCACTTAAGGAACAAAGTTATTTAGCACTTATAACACCCATGTGAAAAATTAACTGCCCCCTTACCTACTCCATCAACCAATTGACCAAATTTAAAATGTAATAAATAGATTCAGCTGATTGAACACAGCCAGGCTTGATTGCAACCAGCCCTGTTAAATCTAAACCTCACTATATATACTGAGCCTTACCATAAGAGTGAAATAGTTACCACAAAGCTTCTACAAGAACCCGATGTCCCACAATCAAAGGAAATTCCAGAAGAGATTGGGGGGGGGGGGGGGGGGGGGGAGAGCTTATAAAATATCAGTCTGGAAAGGGTTACAAAGCCATTCTAAAATCTCTGGGACTCCACAGAACTACAGTAAGAGCCATTATCTCCAAAGGGAGAAGACTTGGAACAGTGGTGAAATCTTCTCAGGACTGTCTGCCAAAAGTACTCCAAGGGTGCAGCAACAACTCATCTGGGAAAACATCCCAGAACATCCAAAGAATTGCAGGCCTCTCTAGCCTCAGCTAAAGGCAGTCTTCATGACTCCACAATAAGAAAGAAACTGGACAAAAATGGGGAAAGTAGTAAAGTGGAAACCATTACTATCCAAAAGTAACATCAAAGCTGGTCTCACATTTGGAAAAACACACCTGGATGTTCTAAGCCTTTTGAGATCATGTCCTCTTAACAGATAAGTGAAAAATAGATCACTCTGGACAAGGGTTCCAGAGGTGACCAAGGAAATTATAGACCGGCAAGCCCATTGTTGTGCCGGGCAAAATGGCAGACTATTATAAAGAACAAAATTACTCAGCTGCTCGTTAATTGCAGCTCAGGGAGTGCCAGCATCAGTGGATGGAGGCACATCACTGACTTCCTTGATGCTGAAGCAGCACAAGGAGGAAGGGGGTGGCTCGGGCAGCAATTTCTTCAGATGGTAGAGCTTCAGCATCCCCGCCAGCAAAGCATAAGGGAAATGCGTCCCCCCCACCACCACCACCACGGACTGTTGGCTATGCCCTACAATTTTAACTGAAATGCAGCCCTAGAACATATACATAGGCATGGATTAATGGGACAAATTCAACATGGATTTAGCCAAGGGAAATCTTGCCTCACCAATCTACTAAGTTTCTTTGAAGGGGTGAATAAATGTGGAAAAAGTGAGCTAGACAATATTGTTTAACTGCATTTTCAGAAGGCATTCGACAGAGTACCTCAGGAACAACTCCAGAGAAAATTCAGAAGTCAAGGGATGGGAGACAGTGTCCTATAGTGAATTAAGAACGACTTAAAAGAAAACAGAATAGGGTTAAATGGCCAATATTCTTCATGGAGAAGGGTAAATAATGGGGTTTCCTAGGGATCTGTACGAGGAACACTGCTTTTTAACATATTTAGAAATGATCTGGAAACAGGAACAATAAGTGAGGTGATCAAATTTATTTATTAAAGTATTTGTACCCCACATTATCCCCACAGACATGCAGGCTCAATGTGGCTTACATAAACCGGAGAGAGAGAACTCCAGAGATATCAGATACAAATGAGTAGAAGGGCAAGAAAGAAAGGAAACATTACATATAACAGTAAAAAAGATTAGGACTAAACAGGATCCACATATGCCAGGTGGTAGAAGCAATGGCCTACATTGTTCCCAGAGAAAATGCTTTGGTAAACAGATGTGTTTTTAGTGCCTTGTGAAAGGTCAGGTAGTCCCTCAGACTGGTGATGTCTCTAGGAAGTGCATTCCATAGCTGCGCACTGATGAAGGGAAAGCTTGATGCCTGAATAGATCCGTGCTTACAGCCTTTCCAGCTGGGGTAGTGCAAGGTGAGATATAATCTGGAAGACGGGTATGCATTTCTGGCCGGCAAGTCAATCATATTCAGCATACAACTTGGGACTTCCCCGTTGATGATTTTGTGGACCATGGTGAACCTTCAATTCAATACGCTCCTTAATCGGAAGCCAGTGAATATTAGCAAAAAGAGGCATCGCGCTATCGAACCGAGCTCTATTAAAGAGAAGCCTCGCCACCGTATTTTGGACAGTCTGTAGCTTTCTCAAGACAAAGCCCTTACACCCTGCTAATGTATCATTGCAGTAGCCCGTGTGACAGAGCACCAATGATTGTACCATATTTCTAAAGAGTGGTCTCGGGAAGAGGTGGCGTACTCGCTTGAGCTTCCACAGCGTGATGAACATCTTCTTGGCTTGCGCCTTTGCTTGACTATTGATGAAACAAAATCATTCAGACATGTTAAATCAATGGAATAAGCTACCAGCTGCTCTCAGAATGCAGAGGAATTTGACAGCATTTTAAAAAATCTTGAAATAGCATTTGTTGATGCAAGCAGACTTCTGAATTATGTGGTTATAAGACTGATGGTGAATTCAGTTGTATTGTGTCTTCATAGTTTTGTACTGTGTGTCATATGTTTTTATTATACATATATTTTTTGTAATCCACTATGGATAATAACAAAATAGAAATTATAATAAAAATGAAAATGAACAAGAATTGTGAAAAATTGCAAGAGGACATTACAAGACTGGGAATCCAAATGGCAGATGACATTTAATGTGAGCAAGTGCAACGTGATGCATGTGGGAAAGAGGAACCCAAACTAGCTACATGATGCAAGGACCCATATTAGAAGTCACCGCTCAACAAAAAGGATTTAGGTGTCATCATTGATAGGTTGAAATTCTCTGGTCAGTGTGCAGCACTGCTAAGAAACAAAGTAAATGTTAGAAGCTATTAGGAAAGGGATAAGATAACAAAACTCAGATTATTATAAAGCCTTTGTATTGCTCCATGGTGCAATTACACCTCGAACATTTGTGCAATTCTGGTCACTGCATCTGTAAAAGAGATATAGCGGAAATAGAGGAGGTACAGAAAAAGGTGACAAAAACGATGACTTCCTTATGAGAAAAAGACTAAAGAGGCTGGGGCTCTTCAGCTTGGAGAAGAGAAAGCTAAGGAGAGATATGAGAGGGGTCTATAAAATCATGAGTTAAGGGGAAAAGGTGGACTTGAATCATTTGTTTACTCTTTCCAAAACCACAAGGACTAGGGGGCACGCAACGAAGCTACTACTTAGCAAACATAAAACAAATCGGAGAAAATACTTCTTCACTCAATATGTAATTAAGCTACTGCCAGAGAATGTGGTAAAAGCAGTTAGCTTAGCAGGATTTAAAAAAGGTTTGGACAAGCTCCTAAAAGAAAATTCCATAAACCATTATTAAAAGATAGACTTGGGAAAATCCACTGCTTATCCCCAGGATAAGTAGCATAAAATCTGTTTTACTCTTTTGGAATCTTGCCACCTTGTGACCTGGACTGGCCACTGTTGGAAACAAGATACTGGGCTTGATGGACTGTCAGTCTGTCCCAGTACGACAATGCTTATGTAACACAGGTCGCATAAAACTAATACAGCATTCCACAGAAAACACATCATGCTAACAGTCAAACATGGTGTGGGGACGCTTTGCTGCCTCAGGACCAGGAAAACTTGCCATTATTAAAGGAACTATGAATTCTGGCTATACCAGAAAAATTAAGAAGAATGTTTTCATGGCCATGCACTGAAACAACTGGGTTATACAGCAAGACGATGATCCAAAACACAAAAGCAAGTCTACATCTGAATGGCTGAGGAGAAGCAAAATTAAAGTCTTGGATTGGCCTAATCAAAGACCCAACTTGAACCTGCTGCGGCAGGACTTAAGACTAGTAGCTCATGCACGAAAACCTACAGATGTGTCTGAATTAAAGCCGTTCAGCAAAGAAGATTAGGCTATGATTTATCAACAGATATGAAAGACTGATATCAAATTGTAGGAAGCACTTACCTAGTAACATAGTAGATGACATTGAAACAAGACAGCAGATAAGGGCCAAATGGCCCATCCAGTCTGCCTATCCTCAGCAACCACTATCTCCTCCTTTCCCTAAGAGATCCCACCTGCCTATTCCATGCCTTCTTAAGTTAAGACAAAGTCCTTATTTTCACCACCACCACTGGGAGGCTATTCCACACGTCCACCACCCTTTCCGTTAAAATGTTTTTTCTTGGATTACTCCTGAGCCTATAACTTCTTAACTTCATCCTATGCCCTCTCATTCCAGAGTTTTCCTTCATTTGAAAAAAGGCTCACCTCCTGTACATTAATGCCATGGAAGTATTTAAATGTCTCTATACCCCCTTCTCTCCCCACCTTTCTTCCAGAGTACATATATGGATGTCTATAAGTCTGTCCCCCATACACTTCATTTCAGAGACCACTGACCAATTTTGTAATTGTCCTCTGGACTGACTCCATCCTGTTTATATCTTTTTGTAGTTACAGTCTTCAGACTTGTACACAGTGCTCTTAATAGGGCCTCACCACAGACTTATACAAGAACACTATCACCTCTTTTTTTCCTGCTGGCCATTCCTCTCTATATGCACCCCAGCATCATTCTGGCTTTGTCTGTTGCCTTCTTTGACCACCTTAAGATCATCAGATGCGATCACGCCCAAGTCCTGATCTTCTTTAGTACACAGAAGTACTTCACCCCTTATATTATAGTTTCCTTGGAGTTTTGTAACCCAAGTGCATGACCCTGCATTTTTAGCGTAAAATCTTAGTTGCCAATTTCTGGACCATTCTTCAAGCATTGCTAGATCTTTCCTCATTCTATCCACATCCTCTGGAGTGTCCACTCTATTACAGAGAGACAAATCCGACCAAACAGTGCTTCCACAATCTCACTCACAAAGATGTTAAAAACAGCCAGCCCAAGGACCAATCCCTGCGGTACATCACTGATAACATCCTTTTCCTCAGAGCAAACTCCATTTACCACTACTCTGTCTCCTTCCATTTAACCAGTTTTTAACCCAGTCAGTTACTTTAGGGCCCATACTGAGGGCATTCAGTTTATCAGTCACCTGTGCGGAACTGTGTCAAAGGCTTTGCTAAAATCCAAGTACACCACATTTAGCGCCCCTTCCAAGTCTAACTGTTTGGTCACCCAGTCAAAGAAATTAAATCAGACTTGTATAACAAGACCTGCTTCTAATGAAACCATGCTGCCTCGGGTCTTGCAGTCCATTTGATTCTAGAAATCTCACAATCCTCTGCTTTAGAAGCGTTTCCATTAGTTTACTCACCACTGAGGTCAGACTAACAGGTCTGTAATTCCCAACCTCCTCCTTACTTCTGCTCTTGTGCACAGGGACCACACCCACCCTTCTCCAGTTCTCCGGGACCACCCCAGACTCTAAGGAAGCATTGAACGTGTCAGACAACAGAGCCACAAGAATTTCTCCAAGTTCCTTGAGTATCCTTGGATGCATCCCATCAAGTCCCATCGCTTTGTCTATTTTTAGTTCAGCTAGCTCCTCATGAACACAGTCTTCTGAGAATCGGAATACATCCATTAGCATTTGTTTCTGCAGTCCTATCCCTAGCTTTTCATCCGTGAACAGAGAACAGAAAAAATTGTTAAACAGTTCTGCTTTATCCTTATTAGCTTCTACATATTCCTCCCCGTTACCCTTGAGCCTCATAATGCCATTTTGGCACTTCCTCCTATCACTTACTGTGACAAAACAGTGGGTATTTAAGCCTGTAAAACTGCCTTAATTAATTTTTGAAGTGTAGTTCTCCTATTGGCCAGCAGGTGGTGTTTCCTTACTTTAAAGCTGTTACAGAGTAATGACTTTTTTTCTTTAGTCTAGCACTGACAGGAAGTAAAGTGCAGTATACTTTTGAAAACTTGTTGTGCTGGGCTCTGATTGGCCCAGGAGCTCAACTTCATCTAGGATATACTGGCTTCTGCCCCAGACTTAGCCAGGAAGAAGAGAGAGAAAGATCTCTGTGCTGAGACCCTGTGAACAGTTATATTTGATAGCCTATGAGCAGCTATATGTTCCTGATCTTCGCAGGCACTATTTAGGTAGTGACTAAATGTTTAGAAGATCATGTTTAGTTATCTGTTACTGTTTGCTGAATTGCACCTTTTCTGTTCATTGTTCTAATTTTTCATGACAATAAACATGCCTCTGCTTGTCTGAACTAAGAATCCTGGTGGTTTGTGTGTTGGGTCTGTGGGTGCTTTCTAGAAACTGTGGGACCACTGGGAGTGTGGCCCCAGTAACCCAGGAATCACTGGGTAATAATCTGAGAGCAGGAGACTCACCCAGAGGCAGTTGGGACCCAGTCGGTGGGAGGAGGGTGCTAGTGTAGAGCACATGTGAGCTAGACCCTTTAAGTGGCTGTGGGGTAGCCCCAGGTGGGTGGCTAGGCGTTCCATGACACTTACATATCTAAGAAATGTTTTGTCCCCCAATTTTACCATATTGGCTATTTTTTTCTTCCATTTGCATCTTTGATTTCCTGACAGTTTTTCCAGCTACTTCTAGCTTTTTCAGGTATTTCTTCCTCTTTCTGTCATCTTGTAATTTATGAAGGCTAACCTTTTTTCCCTTACCTTTCAGCTACTATATTTGAGAACCAAAGCAGTCTTCTTTTCCTCTTACTTTTATATACTTTTCTAACAAAGGTTTGTTGCCTTTAAAATAGCTTCTTTCAGTTTTGTCCACTGATGTTCTACTTCTTCAGCTGTTCCCATCCAACTAACTCTTTCTTGACATATTCACCCATCTTGGCAAACTTAGTTCTTCTGAAGTCTAGAATCTTCAACCTTGAATAAGCTCTCTCCTCCTGTGTCATAATATTGAATTACACCATTTAGTGATCACTAGATACCAAATAATCACCCACTGTAACATCAGAAACTCTCCCTGTTTGTAAGCACCAGGTCCAGAATAGCTCCAAACCGAATGGGTTCCATTCTTCCTGTAAAGAATCCAACCCCTTGTTTCTAGATGACCCCGCAGCAGGGATATTCCAACATCCAGCATATTAAAGTCACTTATCAGTAGTACTTCCCCTCTCCTAGCTATCTTGTGAATGTCTTCAATCTCTGCCCATTTCTTCTGACTGTGAAAGAGGCCTGTATATCGCACCAATGTAAACATTTTCCATTCCCTCTTCCCAGATTAATTCACACTGCTTCTTCCTTACCCAAAAGATTCTGCCATTTTGTCACTTTAATATTATTCTTAACATATGCCGCTCCTCCACCCTTTTTTCCTACCCTGTCCTTCTTCAATAGATTATAGCCAGGTATAACTATATTCCAGTCATGGTTCTTCGTGAACCACGTCTCTGTGACTGTCACTAAATCCAAGTCGGATTCCACCATTACAGCCTCTAGATCTAGAAATTTGTTTCCCATACTACAGGCATTAGTATACAAAGCTCTCCAGATATTCCTCTTTTTACCCATTCTATAAAAGTATTTGATACCTTACATCGCTGAGGGTTATTAATTAACTGGAGGCCTTTCTCACCCATCCCCAGTGAATTTAGTTTAAAGCCCTCTTTAGTACATTAGCCAGTCTGTTACAGAAGACAGTCCGTCCCTTCTTTGATAGAAGGGACACCATCTCTGCTCAGTAGCTCTTGGAAAATCCTCTCATGGTCTAGGAATCCAAAGTGCTCACGTTGACACCATCCACACAGCCACATATTCAGCTCCAGGATCCAAGCTTCCCTCATTTGGACTTTACCCCCAACAGGAAGGATCGATAACACCACCTGTGCACTTAACTGCTTCACCCTCTGTCCCAGAGCCATGGGGTCACATTTGATATGTTCAGTAGGATATCTAGCAGTATCATTTGTGCCAACATGGATGAGCAGCATAGGACAGTAGTCAGTAGGCTTGATGAGTCTCAACAAACTTTCTGCTACATCTTGAATCTGGGCACCAGGCAGATAGCACATCTCCCTGGACATCATGTCTGGTCGACAGATGGGCGCCTCTATACCATTCAGAAGAGAATTACCAACCACCACTGCCTTGCGCTTCTTATTGGTCACTGATGTAGCAGCTTTGAGGTTTTTGAGCTTTGTTTCCTCTTCTTGAGATTTTCAGCTCATCTACCTCCAGGGCTGCAAAACAGTTCTTCAGTTCAACCAAACATGGAATTGGGGGTTGATTTTGCAGGATATGGTGATCTGTGCCCATCTGTCCTCCTTTTGCAAAGGAGGAATATAAACAGAGGCAAAAGAATCCCCTCTCAGTGACAGATCCAAAAATGTTGATCGCACCTCTAACAAGACCACCCCCACCCCCAAGGCAATCCTTCTGACATCAAGGATGGAGAAGAGGAGGCCTGCAAATTAAGGGATTAAAATGACTGCTGCTCCTGTGTTTTCTATACTCTCACACTTACTGCCAGTGCTAGCTGACTCTCCCCCAAGGTGCAGCTCAAATGAGTCCAACATGCTGTCCCCATGCCCCACTGCCCTATCATGGCAGGAACTGTATAGAATTGACTTGGCGGTCCCTACAGTGGAAGCAGCATTTGGCACATTCTGATGGAGCCTCCACTGCACCCATGGCCTGGCCAATTCCTAGCTTCGCTACCGTCTGTGCTGCAAGGCTCCCCTTAATGCAGACCTCTCTCATTAATATTTATTGTGGATATCCTGAAAACCTGAGTTGCTGGGGGTCCCCCAGAATGAACTAGTTTAGAGAACCAATGCCTTACAGGTACCATTTTTGGTCTACTAAAACAAACACTGCTATCAAAATGCAGCTCAATTCATTGCATAACACATGGCATGACCCCATGAGCTCAAAGCAGCCACAAAAGCTCCATCCTGGAACCCTACCCTGCGAACCAGTCATTGCCACTTAGAGGCATATTTTCAAAACACTTAGCCTTCCAAAGTTCCATAGGTTTCTATGGAACTTTGGAAGGCTAAGTGCTTTGAAAATATGCCTCTTACTGTCACTGCCTCTCAGTTCCCAGAAACTCTGCTCTCCGCAATAGACGTGAGGTGGTAAAGAGAACCTGCCAAACAGTGAAAACAAAGGTGAAAGGGGAGCAGGGGCAATCTGGACTCCTCCAAGTATCCCTGGAGCTGCCATTCCACCACGGCCAGACCCTGGTTTCTTCACTTAGATAGCCTAATTCAACTGGGAAATCAGTTCTCCAGCTCGGACTAGGAGCATTCTCACCATATCAATTCAGAGCCAGCTGCACAAAAAGTCTGTCACCATCTACTGGAGAAAGAGAATACTGATGAGCACCTGCTGCATGGTGCTCTTTATAAGGCAGAACTCAAGGCATTGTTCTCTGACTTAATCTTCTGGCTGATGGACATAGCCTACTAGTTCTGGACTGGTCTAGTAACGATAATGAATTTATGTTACATGTGGCACTTTGGATTTTAGGTTTTTGGCCAATAAAACACCCGAATGCAATAAAAACTAAATAGGCATTTATTGGATAAGGCAAGCCCTCTCCCTCATTTTTTCTATTATTACTCTGTTACACTGTCTGTCCCAATACTGACAGGCTATTTCATTCATCTACCATCTTTCTCAGTAAAGTAGTATTACCTCATCTTTCCTCAATCTTTCAAGGTGCACCATCAGAGCATGATGCTTGCTCCTGGCTTTCCTTTTTTATGGAAATTACTAATCTCCATTTTATTGAAAACCTGTCAAAAAGTTGAATGTTTCTATTATATCCCTCTTTTCCCTTCTTTCCTCCTGTTAGCGTATTTTCTATAACTTAAGCCTTTCTTGGTAGGATGTGTTGCAGGTTTTAGTAGCCTTTGTCTGAACCCCTTTCACAGTCTCCAGAACAGAATACAGTACTCATGTGATTTTTTTTTACATGCTATCCAACTGCAGACTACAATTAGTAGAAGTAAAACTAAATAACTACTTGGAATCAGTAGCAGTGTAGCTGGAATTAAATCTACAGTCTCAATCCACAGAAAACTGGTCTTTTGTAGTACAGTGAAGTTAGGAAAGAACAATTGATCACACCAACTATTAGAGGTTGCCAACTGAAGCATAAAAAGATTGTGTTACTCTGGATTCAATTTTCCTCTAGAAGTTTCAGATCTCAGGAATGGGGAAGTAGCACTGAAGTTTCTGAGGAGGATACAGACTTTTGTTTCTATGCAATACCTAATCATCTTGGCAGATGCCTTTATTACCAACAGACTTGACTATTACAATACATTATGTAAAGGATTACTTCAAAGGCAGGTCCACTAGCTGCAGAACACTGTGACAGTTAATTCTAAACAAAAATGTATGATCACATTACTCTGCTGCTTGAGAGTCTTCATCAGCTGCCAGTGACATTTTAGATTGACTTCAAGATTTATGTATCACCTACAAGGCCCTATACAAGAGATATCCTCAGTATTTGAGACAGATGTCTCTACGTTCCAATTCAGTCACTCTGATAAGCTGACCATGGATTCCTTACCTTGCCATTAGGGACACAATTACAGTGTACTTGGGGATGGGTATTTGCTTTTGCAGGACCTTATTTGTAGAATTAAGTCCCACTGGAAGTGCAATGTGTGCGAGTAAGAGTTATCTGCAGTTTCATAAGCTAAAAGCTTGGCTATTTACAAGGATTTGCTTGATCCTAATGGAGAGTGGGGAGTTAGGTAGAGTGGAGAAAGGGGGGTTATTGTTTTGTGTTAATTATTCACTTCAAACATTTTTAATGAAACAAATAAAATAAATGGGTAAGGGAATAGTGGTCTATTAAAAATAAATAAATAAATAAATAACTGCCTTTTTTCCCTTTTGCTAATACTCTTATATTCCAAAGAATACTGTTAAAAAGAAGTATCAACAGGAAAAAGAAGGCAACATTTAATTCCTATCTAAATAAGTATTCCTTAATAACCAAACATGACAATTGAACAGACCCTGGGTAGGACAGTGTTGAGACTTAAATCTCATGCCAGCATGTAAAACACCTACAGCAAACCACAGAAACTCATCAGTGTAAAAGACCTTTCTGTTGTGGGGGAACATCTGAGAACACCTAAAGCAGTTGCCAGAGACCTTGAATCCCACAATAGAGGGATCTTTGTCACAATCATATCAGAAGACCTGCAAATCCCATCCTTGTTCTGCACAGGGTAGTTCCAGGATGCACCATGACACTTACCATGTAGAGCAGGAAGGGGAAGATGACCAAGAAGATCCAAGTGTAGAGGTGGAAGCAGTTGGAGAAAGTGCTCTGGTGGGGATCAAAGTACCAACCCCCAGTCAGCGATGCCCAGACCCCCTGTCTGAGGATCTGTAGCACTTGAGAGCCCATGGCAGCCACTTCCGTTCTCCAGAATACAGCAGCCACACTCTCTTGGCTTCAGGAGGCCTGTAAGCCCTACTATGAATGGTCACAACCCATGATCAATGGTAACTACTGCACCTCACCCCCAAAATTAAAAAAAAAAAAAAAAAAACCTAGGAAGACAAGAAATAACTCAACTAGATAATACAATCATAGTGGGCGCCCTCATTCTTTCACTAACAGGCCAAAGTAGTCCTAGGAACCACAGGGGTGGATTCACCCCCAGGGCCATGCCTCTTGCTCCAGTCCTAAATCTTCCCTTCCCACCCATTCACAACATTGTGTCTCTGATTTGGATTCTCCCTGAAAACGGGAAACCAATTAACTCAGACGTCAGAGAACATGCGAGAAGACAAGGGTTAGATCCCAAGGAGGAATATGACAAGGTGGTGGGTGCAGCCAGCGGGAGTAAAACTGGAGGAGGAGAAAGATGACAGAGAGTGTGTGCAGGAGGAAATCACAAATCTACAGGATAATCACGACAACATGCAGACATAGATCAAACGAGGCCACAGAGTGTAATTAAATACACATGTTCAAAATACACATGGAGGATAAGGCTACGCACACACAAAGCAATTATATGTACTTATATAAGACGGATGACATATAAACAGGGAAAGAGAAACACACTCCGCAACTGATTTTTAAAAACTGTTTATACACTCCTCCCCTCCACATCCCCTATCACTACAATAAATACATAAATAATAGGCTTCCCATTGTCACCACCTACCCACTTACATTTAAAAAAATAATAAAACAATTCTACACCTGAAAGTGTTGTTGGGTGACATAGGTGAGGGAATGGAAACGATTAAGAAAACACAAAACCGGAACCCCCACCCCAAGTCACTCACTCAGACACACACACACACAGTACAGAGCAGCAACATCCGCCTTCCGCTCCACGCCGGAAGCTTACGCACAATCCGCCCAGTCATTGGTCCGAAGCCGCAATCTATCACAAGCAGCAGGCCCGCCTCCTCTGCGTCTAAAGGTGGCGGGCGGAGCCTTTTCCAATAGCCCTTTGGCCCCTTCAACGCTTAGTCCTTGAAACTCTTTGGATTCCTGTTCCTTTCGCTGCATATCCCCCCTCCCACCCAAGCACTCCAGGTCGCGTGACCTGCGGCGGTTTTGACCGTTGGCTGCGGTCTTTAGTCCCCGGCCCCTCACGCTTCCATTGGGCGGTAGGACCATGCCAGCCCTCCCCGGAGAAGCAGCCTATTAGTTCGGCTGACACCACCACATCCCCGTCTCAGTGAATTTTGGGACTTGTAGTCTTAACATGCCTTTAAACCCAACACCTCCCCCTGACCCCTACTAACCCAAATAAACGTATAGAAAATAAATAACTCACTACGTCTTCCTCCTTAGGAGTTTTGCAGCTCCCGGTGCTCACCTCGTCTGACCTATCCATTGCTTTAAAGCGTGATTCTTAAACGCATCCTGGAGTATCCCCTAGCCAGATTTTTAGAGTAAGAGTAATCAAAATAAATATGCATGAGATAGATTTGCATGGAAATCTGTTTCATGCATATTTATTATGGAAATCCTTAAAACAGACTGTTTTGGGGAATACTCCAAGAATGGCTTGCAAAAACACTGTTTCATACCTGCTTTGTACTGGCTGCACATCTTGCAGTTTTGTCTCCCCCACTAGTATACTGTCTCCCTAGAAGCTCCATTACCTGGGAAACCAAACAAGCCTCTATGGGAGTCGGAGACCATCTGGAGGAATTTCCCAATCTCAAACTTCTCTTGGGACTCTCACAGCCTGTCAATTCAGATTTCCACAATGCATTCACAGGATATATAATATATGCACATTTATCTCCTTTATATTCATTGTGGAGATCTTGAAAACCCAGGTGATACAATATATGTACATTTATCTCCTTCATGTTACTTGTAGAAATCTTTAAAACCCAGATCTATCCACTTCTATTATATATAGAGATCTTTTTATTAAAGTATGAACAATATGCTGTGCAATTGTTGTTTATGAATCATAAATGGAAAACAATAATAACAATAAGTGACTATAATAACCTCCCATCACCACCCTCTACCCTTCCAACCCCAACAATAGCTGACTTCTACTCCTCCAAGGAACTCTAATCCACCCTGTTAACATGTCCACAGGGGGTCAAAATACAACCCATTCTGTATGCCCTAGTGGGGAAGAACTATGCCCTATGAAGAACTGTTACGATTTTTTAATCTGTGGATGAATAATAAATCATGAACAATCTCAGGATTCAGTCTAGCTCTCCCATCTTCCATAGTCCTTTCTGCAATAGAAAATGTCTTCTCAGAAGATGTGCTGGTAGCAGGAATGCACAGTATCCTCTGTGCAAATTTTGCCAGTTGCAGACAGCACTTTTGCTTGTTTTTCCAAAAAATTAAAACATCGTTGTTTGCATCACTGGAACATAAATAACTATCCAATTCATTAACAGTCTTCAATGACACAGTGACAAAGTTTGTCCTCGTCCCCTTCCTCACCCAATCCCCGCCGACTCTGTCTCTGCCCCGCCCCCACAGTTACCGCAGCTCCCCACCACGGGGCATTCTCTGTGTATGATATTATTTACTTTTTATATGCAACTGTATAATAAGCCTGTGTTTGCTTTTTTTTTTTCAACCTTGCATAGTGTTCAATGGCTGATAATGAGATTGCATCATATTTTTTATTGTTATTTATTTTAATTGTTATACCTTGCTCAGAAATGTAGATACATCAATTCTTTAAAATAATAACATTGTATTATTCACTGACTGTTGCTCAATGGCCACAAACAAGTTGGGTTTCAGGATACCTCTAATGAATATGTATACATACCGTAGATGAGATATAATATGCATATAAATTATTTTAACCTCCCAGAGATACCAAACACTTTAGGGGAGTCTTTCAATTACCATCAAAACAAATCTCCCACATGTAATAGCTATACCATAACCTCAGCGGTGTCCCTCACTTATATATATCTTCATTCTGAGAAAATTACATACCCACCTCTTCATGGGCATATAGTAGCAAAAAAAGTGTTTCTTATTTTATTATTTTTTTAATTATATCAAAATTCTTATCTTGTAATAAACTGCTAGGATTCAGCACTCATCTTAAAGATGTATTACTGCCAGGGGCGTTTTTGTCCTCCTCAAAATGTTTTTAAAGTAAAATTGTTACCATATACCCATGAAGAGCTGGGTGTATAATTGTCACTGAATGAAGATATACATCAGTGAATTACACTGCTGAGGTTATGGCAGTGGTGTAGCTACAGGTGGCCTGGGTGGGCCGGAGCCCACCCATCTTGGACTCAGGCCCACCCAAAATTGTGGCAGTTACTGTGGCTGAATGGGATCCCTAAACCTTGCCAACTTAAGATTTCCTCCTCCTTGGGCAGTCAGATCTCTTCCAAAGAGCAGCTGGCAGGCAGCACTTGCCTCGAGCTGATGCTGACATTGGCCTAGCTGGTGGGATTTGGAGATCCTTACCATCTCAAGTATTTAATATTTTGGGTTGGCAGGCGGGTGGGTGGGAAAGGGTGGAGAGTGGAGCCGGGGGGGGGGGGGGGAGACAAATTCCATGCCCATCCACCTTGGGCTCAAGCCCACCCAAAATTAGCCATCTGGCTACGCCCCCGGGTTATGGTATAGCTATTCTATGTGGGAGATTTGTTTTGATATAAATTATTTTATGCATATTAATTAGGGACATCTTGAAAACCCTATTTGCAGCCTTCAAGGACTGGATGTGGATACCAATGATCTAAGAAAAGCAAGGCTAGGACAGTTCTTCTCACCTTCTTCTCAGTTTTCAGAATACCAGAATTGCATGAGATAGATTTGCATACAATGGCAGCAGCGCATGCAAATTTTATAATGCATATTCAATTGAGATGATCCTAAAAATCACTAGCCAAATGTTCCCCGGGAGAGGGCTGAAAGGTGCTGCAGTAGGATCATTCTTCACATGGCATTCCCAGTATTCAGTACAGCTTGATTTTCTGGAGTTCTCTGCTTCACTGAATGTCTGCCCAGTCAGCTTTGTTCTCCCCCTATCCCTCAGAGTTTGGGTTATTTTTGAACATATAATTATTCCTGCATGCTGTTTTTATTTTTTTCTGACATAGGCAGGTGGTTGTTTGTCTATTTTCAGTTAGACTAAGTAGTTTCTCAGTTATCAAGAAAGATCTAATGCAGAGCTTCCAATTTACCTATTTCCAAGGGAGAGATTTTGGGCCAGTTCTGAATCTGACAACCTCATCCTCATGCATTATGGGATGTGCAGTACCGATTTTAAATCCCACACTGCTTTGGGATGTAAGTTCAAAACCATGACAGGACAAAAAGTCTCCTTCTTGTAACAGGGTAACTTGGCGACTTTCCTAGTGTTGATATAAATATTACTTCCTGGCTTATCATTCTAAAATAAATCAATGATTCACAACCCAGGTCTTGGAACACACCCATCCAGTTAGGTGTTCAGGATAACCTAATAAATATGCATAAGATAGATTTGTATGCAGTGACAGCAGTGCATGCACAAGTAATGAATGCATATTCATTGTGGATATCTTGAAAATCAGGATGTCTGGGTGTGTCCTGAGGACTGGATTGAGAACCCCCTGCTTTAGTTCAAATAATATGTATTGAATTTTCAAATAAAGAGAACGGTGTCTGAATTAGCCAATACAATCAGAACAATAACAATCATTACCATCATGGAAATAACAATTAATCATATCAATTCAATAATGATATATGTGGTCAGCGATGAGCATGAGTAATGACATGATTACAAAAAATACAAATACGAAAGGGAAAAAAAATAAAATTATGAAGCTTAAAATTATGACAATAACAAAAGGGAAATGGGACTTGATATACCACCTTTCTGAGGTTTTTGCAACTACATTCAAGGTGGTTTACATCAATTCAGGTACTTATTTTGTACCAGGAGAAATGGAGGGTTAAGTGATTTGCCCAGAGTCACAAGGAGCTGCAGTGGGAATCAAACTCAGTTCCCCAGGATCAAAGTCCACTGCACTAACCACTAGGCTACTCTGAAAAAAAAGCCCAATGATGGAATATTCATACTCTGATTTCTAAATATTGTTCCAGAGATTTCCATATAAATGTTATCTTACAGACTTCCTTATTTTTTTCTGATGCTTTAAGGGGGTCTTTCACTAAAGCTTAGCTCAAGTTATCTGCAGCTGGACCCATTTTATTCCTATGGGCCTTGTTGCAGATAACTCGAGGTAAGCTTTAGTAAAAAAAATCCCTTAGTTTGTGACACCAAAATGTTTCATTTAAAGTGGTCGCGCTTTTCCATGATCCTTAAAATAATTTGAAGAGCAATTGAAAGAAGTAGGTTTAGTAAAGTATTGTGATCATCTTCTAAGTTAAGATCAGGATGCAGTGATCAAAGAATTATTACAGAAAATTAGATTGGTACATCAATATTCAGAATCTTTTGTATATTTTTTCAAATAAAGCACTAAAAGCCATGGATGATGAGACATTCATAGAACATATGTTATAAAGTCTCAACTGATTAGTTACAATGCCATCAAAGATTATTAACATGTATTGTAGATAGAATGTATTTGGATACAGGCAGCAGATGATGTTTTGTATATTCCTGAGAATCTAGCATGTGATGTTTTTGTTCTTTCCTGAGAAAGTAGCAGAATAGCAGGTGATGTTTGTACATTCCTGAGCAGGTTCACGAGCTGTTCATGTAGAGTTGTTCTTGTAAGCAATGCATGATCATGGTTGTGTAAGCAAAATGTAACCAATAGTAATGATAATACATGTAATATCCATGAATATTCATAGAGTATATAAGAAGGGGATTGACTCCCAAATAAAGAGTTTTTTGCCCAGACACACGAGAGGAGAGTTATTTTGCAACATCTGGTGATCCCCGACGTGATCGGTGAAAACGTGACGTACTTACTACGACTGGAACAGTCAGCGCGCCATTCCTTCTACGGAACACTGTAAGTATGGGGGGAAATTTAACATCATCATATAAACAACATGCACAGGAGCTATATACTATAACGCAAAGATATGGTTCCTCCCGAAATCCAATAACTCTTAAAGATATAGAGCGTTTAATTGAGGAAATAGTTTGTCAATGTCCCTGGTATCCAGAGAAGGGATCATTCGATCCTCAAACATGGGAAAAGATAGGGCAGCAGTTTCGTTTAGAGCCTAGAGTTTCGACTCCTATATTATTGACTTGGAGAGAGATATATTCTACTATAGTAATTCTCTCTTCTGGATTGACAGGCATTACTAACGAAATATATCCAACAAATTGCCAGGCAAGACCTGGTCTCTTTTACCTCCCGCGACTCTTGGACCTACACCTTCTCCTCCTTCTTGTCGGCTGGCCACCGATATGGGAAGGGAAGAGCAAAACAAAACTCCTCCGAAATTGATAGAATGGGTCTATTTACAGAATACTCTCCATTCTACTATTACACAATGGCCCCAGCAACTAGCCTTGCTGATTACTAAAGCTCGAGAGCGAGCAACATTCATGACTGGTTTCGACATTCTTAAACTCATCATTCCTCATTCTTTGTGGCAGTGGGAAAAAATGATTCAGTTCTCCGACGACTTGCAATTTATTTTAGCCACTTATGTTGGTATTATAGATTGCCACTATCCTAAAGACCCTCGCATACAGGGCACATCCATTTTGCCAATCACTCTTCATGATCCCATTTCTTTACGTCCACTCCCTACTGCTCTCACCGTCTTTACAGATGGTAGTCCCACTCGTGGGGTGGTTACTTGGTACAATCTGAACAAATGGCACGTCAAATTTACCTCTCCACAAACCTCTGCTCAACGTTCAGAGCTTGCTGCCATCATCCTGGCTCTTTCTTTATTTTCAGATCAACCACTGAATCTTATTGTTGACAGTCAATATGTGCTAATCTTGTCCGTCGCATGCCCGACAGTTATGTATCATTCAAAATGGATGCCTCTTTTTATGCTTTACTGTTAACCCTCCAAGGTTACTTGGAGAATCGCCTTTCTTCTCTCTTTATAGGTCATATCCGCAGTCATCAACCTTTTCCTGGTGGTCTGTCTGAAGGGAATGCTCGAGCGGATCGCCATCTTCATTTTTTCTCCACAGCACACTGCAGTCATGAACTTCATCATCAAAATGCACCTAGCCTAGCTCGCCAGTTTCAAATTTCTTTAGAAGAAGCTAGAGCTATTATCAAAAATTGTCCACAATGTTCCTTTTCAGCTCCTACTACCTTTTTTCCTGGAGTTAATCCTCGTGGTCTGGAAGTTAATAGCCTCTGGCAAATGGACGTTACTCACTTTCCCCCTTTTGGTCAATGGTCTAAGCTTCATGTGGTTGTTGATACTCATTCTGGATTTTTGTGGGTCACTGCACAAAAAGGGGAAACTACATCTCATGTCCGCTCTCATCTTCTCCAAGCTTTTGCGGTCATGGGTGTTCCTAAAACTCTCAAGACAGACAATGCCCCTGCTTATACTTCCACCTCCTTACAGGAGTTCCTGACCCTCTGGCATATTGAGCACCTTTTTGGTATCCCCTATAACTCCACTGGTCAAGCTATTGTTGAACGTGCTAATCGCACACTGAAAACTGCTTTAAGTAATCTGACTACAAAAAAGACGGTATTCTCCGTCATAGAGTAAGCATTGATGAATGCTTAGCACAAATCCTTTACACACTGAATCATCTCAATCTCATCAATAATCCTGCTACAAAAACTTTTTCTTCCAGATTTGAACAACATTTTCGTACTCCTGCCCCACCTTTATCTCGTCCTTTGGTCATATACCGACAACTACCTTCTGATCAGTGGAGTTCCCCTGTGCCTCTCCTTACCTGGGGTCGTGGTTACGCTGCTGTTCAAACAGATTCTGGCCCGGTGTGGATTCCAGCAAAGTGGGTGAAACCTCATGTCGTGGCATCAAGGTCTTCACAACCCAATTCCCAATTTCACACTCACCCTTCAAGGACCGCAGATGCAAACACGCAAACGGTCAGTGACTCGTCAACCTAATGCTCCTGTTACTTGGGGACAAATTAAAGCCTTGAGTCAACAAGCTACAGAGACTTTAGAAAAAGCTCATATTGAAAAGACTGATGATAACTTCGTAGTGGCTATTATTGCAGCGCTTAATGCTAATTCCATTACATTGCTTCTACTGTGTTGTTGTTTGTACATACCTTGTGGACAGTCACAATTACTTCCCACAAAAAATATTTGGGAAGCGTTTGCAATTTCACTGAACCAAACTGATTTCTGTCTTTCTCATCAAAAGGCAGTTGGAGAAGTTTTGGCAACTTGCCTGATTCCAGTATGTCATGATCCTAAAGATATGCAAAATGATACTTGGTTTTATTCACAGCTTCCTGTTAATTCATCCTATCGAAATGCTTCTTATGAATACCATAATTGGGGAACACAAACCCTGTTGCCGCCTACTTTGGCAATGCATGTGAGAACCAATCAAATAGCTAGTATCAATATGACATGTGCTCGTATGGTTAATTGTACCCGATCAAATTGTGTTAATTTTGGACCAACTTTGTTAAATTGTAGCTCCTACGAAAATGTTTCATATATTTATAAATTTACTCATTTACCCCCTGGCTGGTTTTGGTCATGTGGAATGTATACCTTTAATTATATTCCAGCTAATATATCTGATGGTACTACATGCTGTCTAAGTCGACTCACTATGGTACTTCCCAGTAAACATATTTTATTTTCTAACTCCTCACATATGCGATCCAAGCGTATGACCCTTGCTGCCAATTGCAATGATAATGTTAAATTTCTGAGTCAAACTGAATATCTGGCACTTGCATTTTCATTAATAGGTGTCCCTGCATTGGCAGCGGCAAATGCAAAAAATATTCGTGAATTAGCCTGTTGGGCAATTAAATCAATCAATGCAACCTCCACTGCTATTAGTTTACTTAATGCTGAGCAACAGCAATTACGTCATGGAGTTTTACAAAATCGAGCAGCCATTGATTATCTTTTATTACTTAACCATCATGGTTGCGAAGAGTTTCAGGACATGTGCTGTTTTAATTTATCTGACAATTCAAAGGCCATTGACAAACAATTAGCTTTCCTACGGAATTTAACTACTCATATTACTATTCATAATAACCTACTCTCTGATGTATGGGATCAATTGTGGCAATGGATCCCTTGGACCTGGCTCCGCCCTATTATCCAGTATTTAGTCATTGGTATTTTTGTTTTCACTATTTTTTGCTGTTGTATACAATGCATTCCTAACCTTTTTTCTTTATGTTTTCCTCGTCCATTCGCTCCAACACGTCACTCTGCTCAATATGTTTATAAGCTATTACAAACATCTCCACCTCCATCTCCAGCTGGCACACCACGGAGATTTCATTAAAAAAAAAAAAAAAAAAAAGGTGGAGATGTAGATAGAATGTATTTGGATACAGGCAGCAGATGATGTTTTGTATATTCCTGAGAATCTAGCATGTGATGTTTTTGTTCTTTCCTGAGAAAGTAGCAGAATAGCAGGTGATGTTTGTACATTCCTGAGCAGGTTCACGAGCTGTTCATGTAGAGTTGTTCTTGTAAGCAATGCATGATCATGGTTGTGTAAGCAAAATGTAACCAATAGTAATGATAATACATGTAATATCCATGAATATTCATAGAGTATATAAGAAGGGGATTGACTCCCAAATAAAGAGTTTTTTGCCCAGACACACGAGAGGAGAGTTATTTTGCAACAATGTATAATTTTGCTTTATATTTCCATTCTGGAGTCCATAAAGCTCTATAAGCTAAAAAGTACATAGATTGGAGCAAGATGGCTGATTATGTTGGTCTGCAAATTCTAATTCTGTTCCCAAAGTGTTCTCATGGTATTGAGTATGTTGTTAAATTCAGTTCTGTAGTCTAATGGGAAAGCAATCTATTGTCTACATTGAATATAGAATGATTTATCAGTTTCTAGACAGATGAGATAAATTTTCCTTCAGTCACAGCTTTGTATTAAGGACATGTATAGAAGATGTATCACATCATGTATTCATTTCTATTAAGCTTCTTTTGATCATCTAAGCCAAAATAAGTTGAAATATTGTGAAGAAGGCAACTTGTACTTTAGAAACAGTTCATCAAAGTTATGAAATTGTTGTTTATGCATAAGATGATCCAGGGGCTCATTTTACTAAGCAGCGTAAGCGTCTACATGCACCCAACACACACCAAAATGGAGTTACTGTACGGCTACCGTGTGGTTCTAGTGGTAATTCCATTTTTGCCATGCATAAAAGTAATTTTGATTTTCTGCCGTGTGTATTGGACGTGCGTCAAGTGACATTTGGCACAGGAAGGTCATTACCACCCAGTTACCGCATGAGACTTTACCACTAGGTCAATGGTTGGTGGTAAGGTCTCAGACCCAAAATGGAAGCGCGGCAATTTTGATTTTGCTGCACGTCCATTTTTGGCAAAAATTTTAAACAGGCCTTATTTACAGGTGTGCTGAAAATTGATTCTGCGTGCGCCCAAAACCCACGCCTACACTACCGCAGGCCATTTTTCAGCGCACCTTAGTAAAAGGACATCCCAGTGAGTTGATTCCAAAAGAGTTCCACAGAGACCAGTAAATATTATTTACTGATCAATGAGAAATTTATAGTGACATATTGGATGACTGCCATCTATTTAAATCCACATAATTGTCAATAAACAACAAGACAGAATGAGTATCTAAATATAATATAAAGTCAGTAATATGTGATGGCATAACACAAGAAGTAATAAGCTGTATAGGGATAGGGAACATTATGTCTCGTTCCAGTTGTAACCAAATTGCATCATAATCTACACTAGTGTCGGATAACCAACAGCGTCTATAATGTGTCAGTGAGACTCGATGGTATGTATAACAGTCAGGAAAGTTATCACCACCCTTTTCTTTGAAGGCTTTAAGGGTCCTTTTACTAAGCTGCAGTGAAAAGGGCCCTGTGCTAGCGGTGGGGACTGTTTTACTGCACGCTGAGACACTTTTTACTGCAGCAGCTAAAAAGGCTGCAAAAATACATGGCCATGTGGTAAGATTCTCTTACTGTGTGGCCATGTGGTAAGATTCCTTTCACTACATGGCCATGTGGGGGAGCACTTACCACCACTAATTGAGGTGGTGATAAGGGCTCCCTAGCTAACACGGCGTTAACCGGGTAGCGCACGGCACTGCCTGATTACCACCGGGTAACTGCCGTACAAAAAAAATTGAGCCCTATTTTCCCTAGTGCAGGAAATGGCACGTGCTGGGTCTGAAACTACCACTGGCGCCTGTGCTGGGCCAGCAGTAGCTCCATGTTGCCACAAGGTAAACCTGCGTTGGGCTTACTGCCACTAAGTAAAAGGGCCTTAAGAGTTTTACGAGCGATCCTGGGTACTTAATTTTTCCACAAAAAGTTTACTAATTTAGGGGCCCTTTAACAAAGGTGCAATAGGGCTACCACGCAGGTAGTGCATGCCAAACTGGCGCTAACGCCAGGGTAGAGCAGGAGCTTGGTGGTAATGCTGAAGTTGGCATGTGCACTTTAATCATTTTCTATTTTCTACTGTGGAGGGTGTTCCTGGCAGTAATCGGCAGCACAGTCACATTGCCTGATTACTGCAAGGTTAGGGAAATGGGACTTGATATACCGCTTTTCTGAGGTTTTTGCAACTACATTCAAAGTGGTTTACATATATTCAGGTACTTATTTTGTACCAGGGGCAATGGAGGGTTAAGTGACTTGCCCAGAGTCACAAGGAGCTGCAGTGGGAATCGAACTCAGTTCTCCAGGATCAAAGTCCACTGCACTAACCACTAGGCTACTCCTCCATGAGCCCTTACCCTAAAGTAAATGGCGGTAAGGGTTCACACGGTAAATGGCCAAATGCTTATTTTGGACTTAGCACCTGGCCATTATTGCCATAAATAGAAATTTGACTTTTTGGCAGACATGCTAAGAGGTGGCCTGAATGTATGGGAAAATCACCCGCTAAAAGTAGCACAGGCCACTTTTTAGTGCCTTGGTAAAGGATCCCTTAGTGTCTATTGCCTTATAAAATTCTTTAGAACCTGGTAGCATCATCAAAACATAATTGATTTGAGGAGTCAGTACCATTTTAATACTATCTAATCTACCCCACCAAGAAAGAAACAAATGGGACCACTTAGTTATTGTTTCATCTATTAAAGTAAGATTTTTTTTTAGTGTTGATTAAGATAGTCTGCTCTGGATCTTTATAAAGCCATATACCTACATATTTTAGTTGTAATGGGAACCATTTTAAATTATGTTGTCCAATATTAGATTGGGTTGTATATGAATTGAGGGGCATTGTGACTGATTTTTCCAAATTAATTTTATATCCTGAAAAGGAAGAACATCTTTCAACAGTATTTATTAGCTGTGGAACCGATACCTGTGGTTGAGCTAAAAATAAGAGTAAGTCATCAGCATATGCTGCAACTTTCATTTGGGTATTTGATGTAACAATGTCAAAAATATTTGGATTTTGACACATTGCTATTAATAACATTTCAAGGGCAAGGTTGAAAAGGAGAGGAGATGGTGGATAACCCTGACTTGTGGCTCTATGTAACTGAATAGATTTAGGGCCCTGTTTACTAAGCCGTGCTAAGGGCACCCTAGCTTTTTTAGCACATGCTAATGATTAGTATGCACTAAATGCTAAGTGACCCATAGAAACATATGGTAAACTCTAGCATTTAGCATGTGCTAATTTTAACACACGCCAAAAATGCTAGTGCACCTTAGTAATCAGAGCCCTCAGTTAAATGATTGTTTATTAGTATCTGAGAAGATGGCTTATTATGTAATATTTTAAGCCAACTAGAGAAATGGGGGCTTAAATTAAACCATTCTACAAAATGGGAGGGGGGGGGGACCCAGGAACACATGGTTCAGTGTGGAGTATCCTTGAAAGATACTATTGAAACAGGATCTTTAGGGAATCCCAATAGAGAGGTTTCAATAATGGTGAAAGGAAGCCAGGAGTGTTTAATGGGAGAACAGAGTAAAGGATGTAAATTATCCCCACCAACTTCAAAGCAGCCTGTAGATACAAGGAAAAAGGACAATTTAAAGTGTCTATATACCAATGCTAGAAGCCTTAAAAATAAGATAGGAGAATTGGAGTATATAGCACTAAATGAGAAGGTAGTTATAATAGATATCTCAGAGACCCGGTGGAAGGAGGACAATCAATGGGACACTGTGTTAGTAAGGTACAAATTATATCATAATGATAGAGTGGATCAAATTGGAGGGGGGAGGGAGGGTTGCACTATATGTTAAAGAGGGAATTGAGTCAAACAAAAGTAACATTCAATATGAAACAGGTAGCAGTGTGGAATCTTTATGGATAGAAATTCCAGGTATGAAGGGAAGGAATATACTGGTGGGACTGTACTATCATCTGCCGAGACAGAATAGACAGATGAAAATATGTTTACAGAACTTAGGAAGGCTGTCAAATTGGGCAACATTATAATAATGGGTGATTTAAATTATCCTAATATTGACTGGATAAATGTTACATCAGGGAGTATGAAATTCTAACACACCTAAACCTTAATCTACAGCTAAAAATGTCATAACCTAACGTTCTCTAGCTATTGTTCTATAATCCTATCAATATCCGTTGTTCTTTCATTGTTCCATTGCTCTGTTCCATTGTTCTATTACCCTTGCAATACGTAGACTTTGTCTTAACTTAACTCCTCACAATGTAACCATAACCGAGTTGTAACAAGTTGTACTTCCATTAACACAATGTATTGTAAGCCACACTGAGCCCGCAAATAGGTGGGAAAATGTGGGATACAAATGCAATAAATAAAATAAAAAATAATAATAATAGGGATGTAAAATTTCTAGATGTAATAAATGACCCAGTATGGCTATTCTTATGTTCTTAAGGCCTAATAGTAACTGGCCTATTTCAGGGATATAAGACTGCGTAATAATAGGATAATCTTTAAATTCAGTTTTTTGGTGGAATACGATATGCTTGGCTTATAAATATTAAAGCATCTGACTGTAACGAAACTATTGAAATCTGTGGAGGACTATCTTACTAAGGTTCTAGGTCAGTTCCCACCCACCTATTCCCATCTGGACAATTCCCATCCATAACCCCCAAAATATAAAACACACAAGGCAACTAATCTCCCTCCCTTTTCTCTTCCAGATCGTTTGGGGGGGGGGGGGCAGTACCCCCTCACCCTCCCACAACATTATCTTTTACACATCCCTTTCCCCTTCCAGACATGCAGTTCATGTGTGTGTGTGGGGGGGGGGGCAATGCCCCCCACACCCCCCAAACTAGGTTTCAACCTAATTCATGTTTAACCTGGGCTCTAAATGTCATAAATAAGTACATACATAAATAGATAAATACAAACTGCAGTTCCTGTGTGTGTGTGTGGGGGGGGATTGCCCCCCCCCTCACAAACTAGGTTTGAACCTAATTAATTTCCTCAAAATGGCACACTGATTACGACTTATAACAAATGACTACTCTACCTATGAAAATTAATTTTGTTATTATACGTCCTCTGTGTACATCCGTATGCTGCTCTAACCTCCTTGTTCCAGATGCCATTAAAAAAAAAAAGGCACTGCCAGGACAGGATACAAGAAAGAAGCTACAGTTAGTAAAAAGAAAAAAAAGGCTAGGGAGGTTGGGAAATGCCCAGGGGTGGGGGAGTCTTTAGTAGGAATTGTCCCCCTTAAGTGAGAATTGTCCTAGGTGGGGGGAATTGGTGGTGGGAACTGTCTGGGTGGGAATTTGCCTGATATCCTTATTACTAACTCTAACTTTAATCCTTGATGTTCTGTTTATATATGATATTTTCTTTTTGTTGGACTGACTTAGACTCCATTCATTTCCTGTATTTTCTTAATAAGTACAGTTTTTGTTCTCTTATCTTTGTTATATCTTTGTTTCATTGTGAATAGCACGTCCAGAGCTTGATGAGCAGTTGCGGGAGCACGAGTGATAGTCACGCTCCCACTATCATTATTGATAAATACCGCCTATGGTGCGTAATAATTTGAGTATAGCACCCTTAATGGGATTGGGCTCCAGAAGCAGGCCAGGTGGCCGAAATACAGGCCCATTTTGAGTCGTGCCTTGTTTGGATTGAAGTCTTATAGTCAATAGTGACTGTTCGTGTTTTCATTGTTATCTTCGCTGTGTTTGATTGCTATCCATGTATACTGATTCATAATGTGCAATCTAGATGGGGTTTTTTTTCTTGTTCCCTTTGTTTGTTAATTATTGAAAATAAATATAATGTTTGAACTAAAAAGGATAAAGTTAGCCAAAGGCCATCCAGAACAGCTAGGTTTGGACTGATTTACAGAACACTATGAGAGTCTTTTACTAAAGATTTGCATGTGTTATCTGCCGCAGGGCTCAAGCTTCCTTCCACATATTATTGAAGACCCATCTTTTTGAAAAAATTTACGGAAAGAGCCAAAACACATAAAATCCACACTTACTGTTCATTAATACACTATACATCCACTTCTGAACTCTCATCCCCCGTAATCCCACATCACTCATACCTTTACTCACAGAAATAGGTATACCATATGTCTTTATGCCTTAGTATTGCCCTTTAAGCTCCCATTGTCTCCTTCCAATGTTCAATGTTTGTGTTCCATTGTTGCACTCCTTAGTGACACTTCGATTGTCTTGCATAATTCTGCACAATGTAATCCATAACCAATTTGTAACAAATTGTACTTCCATCATTCATTTCTTATTGTAAGCCACACTGAACCCGCAAAAAGGTGGGAAAATGTGGGATACAAATGCAATAAATAAATAAATAAAATAAGAATAAAAAAGGTCCTGTATTACGTAAACAGCCCTTAAGTAATCCTGTAGTGACTGGAGTCCTAGCAGGGTTGACAGGGCACTGTCTTTAAGGAAGCTCACATAAGTACTGCTTGAACCACAGCTGGCACTGATGGACTGGGCCGGTTTAATCCTTAGGTGGTCACCCAAGGTGGCAGCTTTTGGCGGGGGGGGGGGGGGGGAGGCAAGGAACAGCTGCATTCAAGGCCAGACAAATGCAAGAACCATAAGATGTACTTTTACCCTTAGGAAGAATGGGAAATTTCAAATAACCTCTTGGATTTAGAAATTGTTCTCATTGATTGTCTTTGTTGAGTTTATCAAAATCTTGGGGGGGGGGGAGGAAGAATTAGGGACTTGAAAGGGGGAGGGGAACGTACAATGTTGAAGGTTTGCAGTGAGGCATGCAGGGCACCGCTGCAAGAGAAGATTATTCCCCAGCAATGGTGACAACAACCATAGGCAGTGGGGTAGCCACAGGTGGGCCAGGGCCCACCCTCTTAGGGCTCAGGCCCACCAAACAGTAGCACACATTTAGCGGTAGCTGGTGGGGATCCCAAGCTCCACCAGCTGAAGAATTTCCCCTGATGGTAACGAAAATGCTACTCTCTACGATACTAGCACCTGCACATGCTCACTTTTCAGTGCATGCCTGCTGCAGACTGCCAAGGTGGAAAGAAGCGTTTTCCCACTATCTGAGATATTTTTTTGGTGGTCGTGGTGGGGGAAAACACTTGGTGCCCACCCACTTCTTGCCTAGGCCCACCCAAAATCTGTTGTCTGGCTACGCCCAATAGGTAATTTGTTCTAAACAGTGGGGAAAGTGCTGGGAATTTAAGTCATTGATGGACTTATAGATAAATAAATGCTTTCCCCCTTCTGAAAGTCCAGACAACCCTCTCCGGTGAAAGCAAGGAAGTGTGAAAAAGTGAAATCGGACCCCCCCCCCCCCCCCCCCCCCCCATCAGCAGATGTGCCCTCTCCCGCCAGACGCACAGAAAGCCCAAATTGAACGGATTCCCCCCCCCCCCCCCCCAGACGCACAGAAAGCCCAAATTGAACGGACAAACCCCACCCATCGAGACGCCTCCGGGGCAAAAGTGCAAAGGAGGAGAGGGGGTGCAGGGAAGCCGAGACCTGTCATCGTGGTCACAGTGCCAGAGGAAGTGGCTGCTGGATCTCGCTCTCCCTCTCTCTATTTTTGCCTTTGGCATTGGTTTACCCGGACTTTGCTTGTGAGTGTGTGTGTGTGTGCGCACCGAGCACACTTCCTTTACGCAGACTCTCACTCTCCTTCTCTGCTCCCCCTTCCCTAAAGAAACAGGAAAAACAGCAAGTGAAAAAACCCACCAACAATAATAATAAGTTAACCAATCTCTCAAGTACATTTTGGCTCTGGATAAAGGGGAAAAGCGTCCGATCGCTGCCGGTCCAGGAGGATTTCGCTTCCAGCACATGGACCCGGGCACTGGAACTCGCAGTCCGGAAGAGGATTTGCCTTTGCTGGCTGTGGATTTTAACACTGGTTTTAAGTCTTCAAACTTCCCCTTCTGAGATCGTGCGGGTTATTAGGGCAGTTTTGTTTCGATTTTGATGGTGATCCTCCCTCTCCCCTACTCGGCTTGGGTGAGAAATCTGTCTACCGTTTAAAAGATTTTTTAAATATATAAATTTGTTTGACTTTTTTTTTTTTCACTCCCTCGCGTCGTTAAAAGAGATCAAAGGACGGAGACGAGCTTAAGAGGAAGCTAGAAAACAGATAAGGGACAGTAGGACAACTCGCAGACTAGTCTTCTGGGAAGCGTTGGAGTTGTATTTTATTTTTGTAACTATTTAACAGGAAATCAGAGGAACTTAGAGGCCAGAGCCGTTTTACTGAGAGGAACTGGATCCATTTTGCAGGATGCTCTGGAGGAGTTAACAAGGAGCTCTGTACTCTTCAGCTGTTGAATGCAAGGAGTGGGCACCAGGCCCTGATGGCTTTCTTCCATTCAAGCACGCAATGAGGAATTGTGCGCACAGTCTGGCATGATGATCCGGCCAGGCTAGTAGGGGCTGCAATGGACCCGGTACGGAACCTGCTGCTGAAGGCCACCATCTCACCCCGGACCCCTCAGCCAGCACCCCAACTCTGGACAGCTGTCTTTGACTATGAGTCAGGTGGGCAGGATGAGCTGACCCTGCGCAAGGGGGACTGGGTGGAGGTGTTGTCCCGAGACTCAGCTGTGTCCGGCGATGAGGGCTGGTGGGCGGGCAAGGTCAATGAGCAGCTGGGTATCTTCCCTTGTAACTATGTGTGCCCTGGGGCGGGGAAACCAGGGCACCTGCCCGAGGTGGACTTTGATGAGCTGCGGCTGGAGGAGGTGATCGGTGCCGGTGGCTTCGGCAAGGTATACCGAGGCAACTGGCGGGGTGAGCCAGTGGCAGTGAAGGCAGCACGCCAGGAGCCAGATGAAGACATTGGCGCTACTGCGGAGAAGGTGAAGCAGGAGGCACGGCTCTTTGCCATGCTCCGGCACCCCAACATCATCGCGCTGCGCTCTGTCTGCCTGCAGCCGCCCAACCTGTGCCTTGTAATGGAGTATGCACGTGGAGGGCCCTTGAGCCGGGCGCTTGCTGGCCGTCGCATCCCCCCACATGTACTCGTACACTGGGCCGTTCAGATTGCCCGCGGCATGAACTACCTGCATAATGAAGCCATAGTGCCAGTCATCCATCGGGACCTAAAATCAGACAACAGTGAGTACTATGACCCCTCCTCCAATTGCCCTCCCCAATGTGCACAGTACCACATCCCCTTTTCCCCCAGGGCTGGATTCGTAGGAGCCAACTTTTCAAAACGATTGGGGGTGCTAAACGCAGCACAGAATGCCTGAAGGAGCTTGCTCAATATTGGGGGTGGTCAGCACTCACTACACCCACAGAGCTGGCTCCTATGTGTATTCTGACCCCCCCCCCCCCAATTAAGTAGGAGGTACATTTTTATTAATGTTGTTATTGTGTGCATTAGTAATATTAAATAATTATGATTATTTACAAATACATTTACATTTTTTCAGTGAAGCATTAAGGCCTCTTGTAATGTGAGACCCTCATAGCAAGGTCATACTCTTCATTATCCATTTGGACCTTAAATTGGACCACATTAAATACCCCCTTCAGTTTCTCCAACACCCTTTATACAGCACCCCATCCCCCCAGCTACACCAAAGACCTACACTCTTTTCCCATTTATATTACATACAGACAGACACCCTTCAACATTAATTACTCCATTCCGTCCCACATGCCATTTTAGTACCCCTGTCCCTACTCCCTCTTCATCCACACTAGATTGCTCCCATCCCCCCTATACTGCCCCTCAAAATTTAATTTCACATCAAATGTCCCCTACCTCTTTCCCAGCACATTCAGTATCCCTACTGTCTTTCCACAATCCACTCTCCTTCATATCCCTGCACCCTCCTCCCCCATATCTGCAAAATACCCGTTTCTCCCCTGTTCTTTCCCCCATCCTTTTTTTTTCTGAAAATGTCTCCCAGCAAGCTTCAGGTCAGTGGCAGAGCCAGGGATTAGAACTCAGGAGATGATTTAATATCCAGCTGTGGGGGTGCTGTGTTAGAAAACCCCAGATTAGATCAGGTGGTTTACTAGTCTCCCTCCTTCACCCCCCAAAGTAGATGGGGTCTTGAGGGAGGGGGGCAGGTGCAGTAGTTGTAGAAATCAACATTACCAATTATTTAATCAGAATCGTGAATCAGTTCGCTATCAACTTCTGTGCCCAGTCCAAAAGTCACGTGTTCTGAAGAATGCCCATCTTGTTCCTAATTCTTCTTTGCTTTATTCTTGTCCTGTTATAATGTGTTTCTTACAGAGATTTTTTTTTCAGTCAGAGGTGCAAAGATCTTTAATGTGGTTACTCCTCTGCTCTCTGTGCTGTTTTTCCTGCTTTACATGTATCAGTGTGACACCTGTATAGGGCTGTGGTGCTGATGCCCTGGTTTGCTCTCCATACTGTACATTGTGCTGACAGAGCCTTCTGATAATTAATGCTTTAGTGCACCTAAGGTAGGTGTGAGATGCAGTGGAAGGGAAAGGGAAATGGGACTTGATATACCGCCTTTCTGAGGTTTTTGCAACTACATTCAAAGCGGTTTACATCAATTCAGGTACTTATTTTGTACCAGGGGCAATGGAGGGTTAAGTGACTTGCCCAGAGTCACAAGGAGCTGCAGTGGGAATCGAACTCGGTTCCCCAGGATCAAAGTCCACTGTACTAACCACTAGGCTACATATATACAGAAAGAGAGAAGGGTAGGGGTTAAGTGCCAGAATGGTGGAATTCAGGTCATGGGAACAGGCTAGTGAGCCTTGTTGTGTTGCCTCCCGGGGCCGGTGCTGGACATGATGGGGCCCAGGTAAGACGCTAGGGAGGGGGCCCCAAAGCTTGCTTGCAGGTTGTCTCTCTTCACACTTCAGGAAATTTTGGGGCCCGGGGCAGTTGCCCTGTTTGCCTTTCCCTAACACCGGCCTTGCTGCCTCCAGCATCAGAGCATCATTATTTGTTTGTTTGGATTTGACTCACCCTGTTTGCAATTGTACCCCTCCAAGGCGGGTACAGTAGGTATTGTGAGTGTGTGAGAGAGTCCATGACTCACCTAGAATCCATTCAGAGATGGGGGGGGGGGGAGGGGGAGGGTGTAGGCTTAATAGAGTAAGCTAGGCCAAAACAGTCTAGGTCTGACTAGACTGAGGAGGGGGTTTCCGGTGTGAACTGGAACAATTGGGCCACCCTCCCCCACCCTGTTCCATTTCCTGAAGGCTATCACCAGCTCTTTGAGCAGTTTCCTGCTCCCGGATCTTCATCTTTATGGACAATGGAGACACTGGTGCGCTGGGATTGTTTGGAAAGAGAGGGGGGGTGGTGAGAGAGCCTGCTGGCAATTTGCTTACTGTAGGGATCTGACCTGCAGCCTTGTGCTGCTTCCCTCTCATCTTAAATATGCAGGGGATATGTGGGGGTCTCTGCTTTTATCTTGCTATCAGCACCAGAAGTAGCAGAATGCACAGGTGGTGGGGAAGATCAGATTTTCAGAAAGGCTGGGCAGAAATGTGGTCTTCTAGGAGCCCTCTTTTAAGGGGGGAGCCAATAGAGGGTCAGAGCACTATTTTACAGCTACTATGGATGGGGGTGCCCTGGGAATGGGGGGTGGAGACAATGGGCCACTTATGGAGACCATTGGACAGATACAGGAATGTGTCCAAGGGCCTACAGGTCATCAGTGCTGCTGTATACTGTGAGAGGAGGAGGAAGCTCATCATCGCTGCTGTGTAATATGAGAGAGGAGGAAGGGGGATTATTGTGAAGAGGATGAGACTCATTGATGCTGTGTGCTTCTCAGTGTTGCCATATAATTTGAGAGGAAGAGAAGGGGTTATTGTGGATGGGATCATCAATGCTGTGTGCTGCTCGGTGCTGCTGTTTAGTATAAGGAGGCATAATTATTATGGAGAAGGTGAAGTTTTTAAATGTGATTTCTTCAGTGATGGATGATAGGAGCTAGAGATGGGAATTATTGATGCTGTGTGCAGCTTGCTGTTTACTGTGAGAGGCAGAGGAGGGATTATGATGAAGAGAATGGGGATCATCAATAGTGTGCGTCTCACTGCCATTATGCAATATGATGGAGCTGCATTGAGTCTGGAACCCGTCTCTCTTGCTCCACAGAAACTCAGGATGTACAGAGAAATGTGTATTTCCTGATTTTTCTGAACTGCGTTGTCAGGCCTCTGCCCAGAGGAAGGAATGTGGAAACTGCATTCTGCAGTGACGCAGAAGGCCCTCATTAGCCCTGCGGGCCCGGAAGCCCCATACCATCTTAGCATCTCTCCCCTTCCCCCATGAGCTCGGGCACCAACTCGGGGGGGGGGGGGGGGGAGGAAGTGAAAGGGTGAGGAGACTGTGGTGCTGTGTCAAAACAAAATGATGTGACTCCAGCTTCTTCCCCTGAACAAGCAAAAAAAGAATCTCCCCAAACTAATCCCTGTGCCTCTGCCTCAGTTCTAATCCTCATCTCTCACTGACTCGGGCTGTGACCTCTGGGCTCTTGTTCTAAGCCTCAGCTCTGCCACTGACACTTTTTGTGACCCTGAGGAGAGTCCCTCTATCCTTCTGTGTCTCAGTTCTAATCACTGGCTCTGTCACAAAGGCAGTAACTGACACAAAACTGCAGAAGGGAAAGAGAGGGAGGAGGTGGGAAAGCAGGGGCAATAATCAGAGACAGAGGAGGCAGGGGAAAGTAGGAGTAACAAACAGATCTGGGAACTCAGGGGCAGTAAGTGGATACAGGAACTGCTGAGGGGAGATGGGCAGGTGGGACTGAAGGGGTAAAGCAGGTGGCTAGAGCAGTGGGCTGAGGGAGGCCAAGGTTTAAATCCTATTTCTCCCTCTGACATGCCATGTGACCTTGGCAAGTCACATAATTCTCTGCTACCTCAGGTACAAACTTATTCTGCAAATCTTTGGGACAGGGAAAAACTTGCTGTACCAGAAATGTAACTTGGATTGGGTTTGGAAAGGCAAGTGATCAAATCCAAATCCTAAGGGGGAAGGGAATAGGGGCAGTAAATAGGTACCCTAACACCGAGAGGGGAGATTGTTAAAGCTGATGAGATGCCAGGTGAAGGCTGTAAGGTCCACATGAATTCCTGTATCCTTGGTGGCTGTATGGGCTCCAGTGCTGAAAGGCAAGGCTAATGCAAACTTTCTGTGTGGCGGTAACATTATCGAGGAACCCAGGGTGTATGTTCTGTCATTTTTTGCATGGCTAGCAATGGTCTTTCAGGTGAAAGGGCAGAGAGATGTGGTAGCCATGTTAGTCCACTTTTAAAGGTAATCAATAGAAATAGAATAAAATAAAACATAGAAAAGAAAATAAGATGATACCTTTTTCATTGGACTAACTTAATACATTTTTTTGATTAGCTTTGGAAGGTAGTCCTTCGTCAGATCAGAAATAAGCAAATGTTGATAAATAACAGTATATATAAGTGAAGCATCAAAGTATTTCAGTGACAGTTTAACAGGATGAGAGTGGGGTGGGTTAGGTGAGAGACAGGGAGGAACAGGTGGATGAGGGACAGGGAGATATGCATGGTGATAAGAGGGTGACCAAGCAGTAGAATTTTATGGTTTATAATGGGCTAGAAAACCTAGATCTTTGTTAAGTCCTATCTGGTGGGTGTCAAAAATATTTAATCATCATTCTGACTTCAAAGGTCTTATGTTCCTGTATTGTTTTAAAGTTACCTTTTAGTATTCTCACCATAAAATCATTGGTACAGTGTTCTGATTTTGTAAAGTGCTGCCCCACAGAGGTGACGTCCTGGTTGGTACTGGCGTTTTTCATATGATGTCTATGTAGATTAAATCTCTTCTTTAGTATCTGTTTTGTTTCTCCAATATAGCACCCTTCGTCACATTTTTTACACTGAATGATATCATTGGAAGATGAGTACGTGAAGGATTCTATTATGTTGAATTTTGTTCTTTTGTGAATGTGGGATCCTGTGAAATGTTTTGGTGAAAGGGCAGGTATTTGCATGTGGGAGTTTCTGTATGCACCTAATACAACTCCAGCCTGAACTGGTAGCTACTGCCCTGGACTCTCCCCATGTCTGTAGAATCAGTCATACTGGTTAAATCAGCCAACTGTTAAAACAAACAAACGCAAGTGCATAGGACTGTATTCTGACAATGTCTGAATACTGCAGAACCAACCTGGCTGAGGAACAGTGAGCTGGAAGGTGGTAAACGTATGTGTATGTGGGCAGGGAAGAAGGGAAAGAGGACTTGGTTATTTTTCCTACACCCAGGATGATTTATGAGTTGGGATGTCCAACCCCTTCCCCCTATTCTGAAAACATGAGGCACTCCCATTAGCCTGCTGACCTGTGACCCCTCTTTTACTGCAGTCCTGCTGTTTGAGAGGATCGAGAATGAAGACATGGAGAACAAGACCCTGAAGATTACAGACTTCGGGCTCGCCCGGGAGTGGCATAAGACCACCAAGATGAGCACAGCCGGCACCTATGCCTGGATGGCGCCCGAGGTCATCAAGTCCTCTACGTTCTCCAAGGGCAGTGACGTCTGGAGGTAGGGACCTGCCCAGCTCCTGCACTGAGAGTCTGAGAGTGTTGGGTCTCCTCCCCAAGAATCAAACATATAAATGGAAAGTGACCGACTCACCTGCAAATGCGCAGTAGAGACTTCCCTCTCTGTCCCGCCCTCGTGTCAAGATGTGATGATGTCAGAGGGCGGAACAGAGAGGGAAGCGGAGTTGGACTGTCGGCCGCTGCCGCTGGAGCCTGGAAACGAACATTGCGCGCACCAACCTCCCCCCTCCCCCCCCATCTCCACCGCCGCTCCCGCCCCCCTCCGTATCGGGCCCCCTGCACTGACCTGACAGCGCCTCTCACCTCCTTGTGGAAGCGCTGCAGTAAGCAGCAGAGCGATCTGCTGCTGCCTGCAGCGCTTTCACACGGAGGTGAGAGGCGCTGTCAGGTCAGTGCAGGGGGGAGGGAGCGGCGGCGAGGAGGGTAGCTGGAAATCTCGCCCGTTTTAACGGGCTTAACTGCTAGTGGTGGATATAAAGAGAGTGAAAGCAGTCCAGAGAGAGGCCACCAAAATGGTGAGGGATCTGCTTTAAAAGCCAATGAGACCTAAATCTATACATCCTATAAGAGGGGAGGGAGGTGGAGATAGAAACACTCTAGTACCTCAAAGGTGTAATTAAAGAAGGGACACTCAAAAGGGGAAGGGTAGACACAGGAGCAACATTGGAAAACATTTTTTTAATGGAAAAGGCATGGTAGGATCTCCCAGGGGAAGAATGGTAACAGAATTCAAAAAGATCTGGAATAAGCACAGAGGATCCTCAGTGGAGGGGGAGTGAAAGGTAAAGCTCAGGGTAAGCACAGAGGATTCTCAACAGTGGGGGGAGGTAAAGTGTAAAACTCAATAAGCATAAAGAATGCTCAGTGGTGGGGGGGGGGGGGGGGGGGGGGTATAGCTCAGGGTAAGCACAGAGGATCCTCACTGGTGGAGGAATGAGGGAATAAGCACCGGGGATTCTCAGTGATGGGGGGAGTAAGGGCTAAAGTCTGGGATAAGCACAGGGAATCCCTAGTAGAGAAAAGGTAAAGGAACAGTCGGAGGTAACTGAGGTGTATGCCTTCAAAATGTTTTATGTCTTAAAATTGTACACATCTTTTGGGAAGAGGGAATAAACAGCATGCACTTCCATATCATCAAGCTGATCAATCCATAGACTGGTGAGTTGTGTCCATCTACCAGCAGGTGGAGATAGAGAGCAAACTTTTGCCTCCCTATATGTGGTCATGTGCTGCCGGAAACTCCCCAGTATGTTCTCTATCTCAGCAGGTGGTGGTCACACACAGCAGCAGCTCTGGCTAGGCCTCCAAGCCTAATTTTTAGGTTTTGTTGAGTGCCTGGGGTTGAGGGCTCTTTTGAGCAAGTGCAAACCTGGTGGTGCCAGGTCCCTCCTTTTCTCCCCCCTCCCGCTGGCTCCGTTAAAAAAAAAAAAAAAAAAAAAAATTTTGAACGTCTTTAAAGGCGTTTATCTCGACGTTTATTTAAGCGTCTATTGCAGCTACTCACTGGGACACCAGGTCGTTACAACTCGGAGCGGACAGCAGGTAATTTTTACCTTTTTATAGCGGGCAGGGGGTTCCCCGATTCTTCTCCTCGTGGCATATGGCGTCGGAGGGCGAGGGCGCAAAGGGTCGCTCCCCGGGTCGCTTGAGCGCTTCTAGAGGGGATGCGGGGGTCTTAAAGCCTGATTCGCCCTTGTGGGGTGACAGTTTCGTGACCGATGCATGTCCCGGTCCTTCCTCCGGCGTGGCGGTTTTTCCCGCCATAAACGCCCATCCCCCGCTCCTCGCCTCCGCCATCTTGGCCGGCCACGCGGCTCGGACGGCTTCTTCTTGGGCCGCCCTTGAGGTTGGAGACATTAATGCCATGAACGCCCTTAATTTGGGCGACGGCACAGAAGCGGCTAAAGTTAAGAGCCGTTGTTCCCGCGCGGCTCCTTCGCGGAGTTTCGCGCCGGACGCCATTTTGGATGCGCAGCATGTCTCTCCCCCGCTATTGAGAGCGCCGGTTGAGGGTGCGTCTAGGGCTGTTGCCCAGGCTGCGGAAGTGCACAGTCTGGGGGGTTTCTCCCCCGAGTTTGTTTTGCTGCTGCATCAGGCCTTCCTCATGCACAACGCTGCCCCTGCTCCCTCGTCTGGTAAAGAGGTTGAGTTCCCAGAGGTAAACGCCCTCGGGTTGATTCCCAGGCCTTGGAGGAATTTGTCTCCTCCGATGTAGATGAGGGCAGCGTGTCTGAGGTCTCCCAACGGTCCTTTGCGGATTCCTTGGAGGAGACGGATCCCCGCTCGAATGGAGCGGATGACCCCTCTGCAGCGCGGCTTTTTAGCCCAGAGGATTTGCCCAACCTGTTGTTACAGGCCATGGACACTTTGAAGATTTCCTCTCCGGAGGACGTCTCTCCCTCAGCCCCTGTTGGCTCTGCCATTATGCTGGGGACGAAGCGCCCGCCTAGAACCTTCCACGTGCATGATGCCATGCACACCTTAATTTCGGCTCAATGGGATGTCCCAGAAGCGAGCCTTAAAGTGGCTAGGGCTATGTCCCGCCTCTATCCTTTGGCTGTGAGTGAACGTGAGGCCTATCTGTGGCCTACCGTGGATTCTTTGATCACTGCGGTGACTAAGAAAACGGCGTTGCCGGTGGAAGGTGGCACAGCCCTAAAGGACGCCCAAGACAGAAGATTGGAGGCGGCCTTAAGGTCGTCCTTTGAGGCGGCTGCTTTAAATTTGCAGGCCTCAGTTTGCGGCTCCTATGTGGCCAGGGCGTGCCTGACTATGGTACAGCGGGCTTCCCCCTCGGATCATTCCTTGAGGGCTGATTGGCCGGCCCTGGAATCGGGCTTAGCCTATTTGGCAGACTTGCTGTATGATGTCTTGAGAGCCTCAGCTAAAGGCATGGCTCAGACAGTCTCTGCGCGGCGGTGGCTTTGGCTGAAACATTGGTCTGCTGACCACGCCTCTAAATCCCGCCTGGCTAGATTGCCTTTTAAAGGCAAGCTGCTCTTTGGGGTCGAGCTGGACAAAATCGTGACCGATCTCGGCACGTCTAAGGGCAAGAAGTTGCCAGACGTCAGGGCTCGGGCTAGTGCTCGTCCCGGTACCTCCAGAGGACGGTTTCTGGAAGCCCGTCGGTACCGCCCGGGCAGGTCGGGTTTTTCTGCCCCCTCTTCCTTTAAGAGGAATTTCTCCCCCAAGCAGCATTCCTTTCGCAGAGACCGCCGTCCCGGAGGTGCTCCCTCCGGTCCTCCCCCAGGGTCTCATACCCAATGACGGGGTCTTGGTCCACGCCCCAGTGCAGATTGGAGGACGGCTGTCCTCGTTTCTGGGCGAGTGGACCACAATAACTTCAGACGCGTGGGTGCTGGAAGTCATCAGAGACGGCTACAAACTAGAGTTCTGCCGACCCTTAAAAGACGGGTTTGTACTCTCTCCCTGCAAGTCTCCGGTCAAAGCTGTGGCAGTGCAGCAGACCTTGGACAATCTGATCCGCCTGGGCGCTGTCGTTCCGGTGCCAGAAAGTCAGCTTGGCAAGGGACGTTACTCCATTTACTTTGTGGTACCAAAGAAAGGAGGTTCTGTCCGGCCTATCCTCGACCTCAAAGGGGTCAATCGGGCCTTGAAAGTGCGGCACTTTCGCATGGAGACTCTCCGCTCTGTTATAGCGGCAGTGAAGGCAGGAGAGTTCCTGGCATCCTTGGACATCAAGGAAGCGTACCTACATATTCCCATCTGGCCTCCTCATCAACGCTTTCTGCGTTTTGCAGTCCTGGGACGACACTTCCAGTTCAGAGCCCTCCCTTTCGGGTTGGCTACTGCTCCGCGGACCTTTTCCAAAGTAATGGTGGTCATCGCGGCCTTCCTACGAAAGGAAGGGGTACAAGTCCATCCTTATCTGGACGACTGGTTGATCCGAGCCCCCTCTTATGCAGAGTGCGGCAGAGCTGTGGACCGGGTAGTTGCTCTTTTGAGCTCCCTGGGATGGATCATCAACTGGGAGAAGAGCCAGCTGCGCCCGACTCAGTCCCTGGAGTACCTGGGAGTTCGATTCGACACCCAAGTGGGCAGAGTGTTCCTGCCAGACAATCGGATTGTCAAACTTCAGGCTCAGGTGGACCAGTTCCTAGTAGCCTCTCCCCTTCGGGCTTGGGACTATGTGCAGCTGTTGGGCTCTATGACGGCCACGATGGAAGTTGTGCCCTGGGCCAGGGCTCATATGAGACCACTTCAACACTCTTTGCTGCAGCGCTGGACTCCGATGTCGGAGGATTATGCTGTGCGCCTTCCCTTGGACCCAGCAGTGCGCAAGGCGCTGAGCTGGTGGATGCAGACAGACAAGTTGTCTGCGGGAATGCCTCTGGTGACCCCAGAGTGGATTGTCGTCACGACGGACGCCTCGTTGTCGGGCTGGGGAGCCCACTGCTTGGGAAGGACAGCGCAGGGGCTATGGTCTCCTGCAGAGGCAAAGTGGTCTATCAACCTCCTGGAACTCAGAGCCATTCGGTTGGCGCTTTTGGAGTTCATCCCGGTACTGGTGTTGAAGCCTGTACGGGTCCTGTCGGACAATGCCACGGCTGTGGCCTATGTCAACCGCCAGGGAGGTACCAAGAGCGCCCCTCTAGCCAAGGAGGCTATGAATATTTGCCAGTGGGCGGAAGCGAACCTGGAGCAGCTTTCAGCGGCCCACATTGCCGGAGTCATGAATGTCAAGGCGGACTTTCTCAGTCGCCATACCTTGGAGCCCGGAGAGTGGCAGCTATCTGCTCAGGCGTTCTTGGACATCACGAAGCGCTGGGGCCAGCCGAGCCTAGATCTGATGGCGTCATCGGCCAATTGCCAAGTGCCGCGCTTTTTCAGCAGAGGACAGGACCCTCGATCCCTGGGAGTAGATGCTCTTCTCCAACAGTGGCCGACACAAGAGCTTCTCTATGTGTTCCCGCCCTGGCCCATGTTGGGCAGGGTGCTAGACCGGGTGGCAAAGCATCCCGGCAGGGTAATCCTGGTGGGTCCGGATTGGCCCAGGCGTCCCTGGTATGCGGACTTGATCAGGCTCTCAGTCGACGATCCTCTGCGGCTGCCAGTGGAGCAGGGCCTGTTACATCAGGGTCCCGTGGTGATGGAGGATCCCTCCCCCTTTGGTCTTACGGCCTGGCTATTGAGCGGCAGCGTCTGAGGAAGAAGGGCTTCTCAGACAAGGTCATCGCCACTATGCTGAGAGCGAGGAAGCGCTCTACTTCTACTGCTTACGCCAGGGTTTGGCGTATCTTTGCAGCGTGGTGTGAAGCAGGCTCACTTTCTCCCTTCACTGCTCCAATTTCTTCAGTGTTGGCGTTCCTGCAAGAAGGTCTGGAGAAAGGCCTGTCGCTCAGTTCCCTTAAAGTCCAGGTAGCGGCTCTGGCTTGCTTCAGGGGCCGCCTGAAGGGTGCTTCCCTGGCTTCGCAGCCAGATGTGGTGCGCTTTCTCAAGGGAGTTAATCACCTGCGCCCTCCTCTGCACTCAGTGGTGCCTGCGTGGAATCTCAACCTGGTACTAAGAGCATTGCAGAAGCCGCCTTTTGAACCCTTGTCGAGGGCATCTCTGAAAGACCTGACGTTGAAAGCAGTCTTTTTGGTGGCTATCACTTCGGCCAGAAGAGTTTCCGAGCTCCAGGCGCTCTCATGTCGAGAGCCTTTTCTGCAGTTCACTGAGGCAGGAGTGACTATTCGCACAGTGCCTTCCTTCCTGCCCAAGATTGTTTCTCGCTTCCATGTGAATCAGCAGCTCTGTCTCCCTTCCTTTCGTAGGGAGGACTACCCAGAGGAGTACTCTGCTCTTAAATATCTGGATGTGAGACGAGTCATCATCAGATACTTGGAAGTGACCAATGATTTCCGGAAATCGGATCATCTGTTTGTCCTGTTTGCAGGTCCTCGTAAGGGTCTGCAGGCTGCTAAGCCTACAGTGGCAAGATGGGTCAAGGAAGCCATTGCAGCGGCTTATGTGGCCGCGGGGAAGGTGCCGCCTATCCAGCTGAAGGCTCACTCCACGAGAGCTCAGGCGGCCTCGATGGCAGAGGCCGGATCCGTCTCCTTGGAAGAGATATGCAAGGCGGCAACTTGGGCTTCGGCTCATACATTCTCCAAGCATTACCGTTTGACTGTGGCTGCACGGGCGGAGGCCCGGTTTGGAGCTTCGGTGTTGAGGTCAGGGATTTCATTGTCCCGCCCTGGGTGAGTACTGCTTCGGTACATCCCACCAGTCTATGGATTGATCAGCTTGATGATATGGAAGGTAAAATTATGTATAATCATACCTGATAATTTTCTTTCCATTAATCATAGCTGATCAATCCATAGCCCCTCCCAGATATCTGTACTGTTTTTATTCTGGTTGCATTTCAGGTTCAAGTTTAGTCTTCAGTTACTTCAGAAAGACTTCGTGTTCAAGTTTTTTCACTTGGATTCTTCAAGAGTTAAGGCGAGTTTGTGTTACAGTGAGCTGCTGCATTCCTCTCCCCTCCGTTTTACGGGGCTGGATTGAGACTTAAAATTCTGCCGGCACTCCCTCCCGCTTCGTGCGGCTGTAGGGCAGCTTTGTACCCTCCCGCTTCGGCGGTGTTAGGGTCAGTCAGCTCCTCCCGCGGTTGCGGTTGCAGGATAAGCCAGATCCCCCCGCATCGGCGGGTGTGGTGTCCCTCCCCCGCTCCGCGGGGATGAGCTGGACGGATTCCCCTCCCCCACTTGTGTGGGGATGAGCTGGGTTAATTCCCCTCCCCCGTTTCGGCGGTGGTGAGCTGGGCAGAGTGTCCCTTCGTGGGTGTAATTCTCTAAGTGCTGAGTCCTGCGGATGGAGCTTTGATATCGACATACTGAGGAGTTTCCGGCAGCACATGACCACATATAGGGAGGCAAAAGTTTGCTCTCTATCTCCACCTGCTGGTAGATGGACACAACCCACCAGTCTATGGATTGATCAGCTATGATTAATGGAAAGAAAATTATCAGGTATGATTATACATAATTTTACCTTACTATTCCAGTCAAGCCTTTCATGGTTCTGTTCTTTAGCTGTGGGTGCTGATCTGCAGTGAGCTTGGTGCTGGTTCTACTATTACCTTGTGTATGGGGAGGGGGGAGGGCTTGGAGACAGCCACAAACTCTCCCAGGAGTTCTCAGCCTATGTGCTAGAAATAGAAGAAAGGAACAGAAGTGTCCTGCAGCTCTGAGGCTGTCTGAGCGTTACGCTGACTGGGGTGGGGAAGCCCACATATCCAGATTTTGCTGCCACCGATCCTGTCAGTACTCATTATCTCACCTTTCCTTAACCTCCCTGCCTGTCTCTCTCTCTAGTTATGGGGTGCTGCTGTGGGAGCTGTTGACTGGGGAGGTCCCATACCGAGGCATCGATGGGCTGGCAGTGGCTTATGGGGTGGCTGTGAATAAGCTTACCCTCCCAATCCCTTCAACCTGCCCGGAGCCCTTTGCTCAGCTCATGTCAGGTAAGGCAGCTGTGCTGTGGTATGGATGGGTGGTGAGCAGGAATCTGTAATGGCACGATGGCAGAACAGCTCGTGTTGACTGGCACATGTGGAAAACCTTATTTTTTTCCACTGCCTCCTGTGCCTCTCTACCATGAATGGAGAGGCTGAGCTGGTTCTGGTTTGTGCTTCCTGAATTACAGGGATCCCCCAACTCGTCCTGGTGATCCCATAGGCTCTCATGTTTTCAGGATACCCTCAATGATAAACTTCCATATCCTGGGTCAGCATTGTATATTCACATTGAGTATTCTCCTGAAAATCTGACTGACTGGGGGATCAGCAGCCCAGGGTTGAGGAGTCCTGCTCAGTTTCATTTCACTTTTATTATTATTTATTGCATTTGTATCCCACATTTTCCCACCTTTTTGCAGGCTCAATGTGGCTTACAATACATCATAAATGGTGACGATATAATAGAAAAAAAGACATTTAGTTTACAGAAGAATCATGGTAACATGATAATGATATAACAGGATAGTAGTATAACAAGCAGATATTATAAGGCAGTTCTGAATATCTGTGAAGGAGTAGTGTATGTTTACATTTGTTGATCTTTGTGGTATGCTTTATTAAAGAGATGGGTCTTCAGTGGTTTGTTGGGTTCAAGCCTTTGTGTAGATTAAAAAAAAAACATAATCAAATTACAGTTCCTTACATTCAGAGAGAGGTACAAACTGGATTGGCTATTTCTAGGACAAAACAAAAACAAAACAAGATTAAACTGTAGAGAGGTGAGAAGGGAAGAAAAAAAAAAAACGAGAATGTTTCTAATGTGTATGGGTAAAGATAAATCTGAATAGTCTCATGAACATGGTCTGGTCTTGGATTTACCTTCAATGAATGCAGAATCCTAATTCCTGCCTTCAATTTGGAAATAATAATCATATGTGCTAGGCTAAAACCAGGAACAGATTAGGGGTGGAACTGGAGTCTGCTGGTATCCCTGGTTGGTTGGTTGGTTGGTTGGTTGGGGGAGGGGGGAGGGAATTGTTTGAGCCTGCTGGTATCCATGGTTTTATGGGTGGGGGTTGGAACCTAGTGGCATCCCTGGTTGATGGGGGTGGGGGTAGGAGTCTCCTGTTATCCCTGATTGATGAGGTTAGGATAAGCCTGCTGGTATCTCTGGTTGGGGGAAGGGAGAAGAGAGGTATTATAGCATTGGCTGAAGTTGTCTTTACACTATTGCCAATCTGGAATTCAAAACATTGTCAAGCCAAGGCAAATGTGCTATCTTAATCCAATTCAACCTCTCGTGCTTTTGATCTGGTTGATCACAAAATCATGTTGTTTACACTGAGCAAATTTGAAATTTCTGAATCTGTATTAAAGTGGCTTCAAGGCTTTCTTACCAGCAGGTCTTACTCAGTAAAATGGAACAAGGGATTTTCAGACTGTTGGGAGTTCTGCAAGGCTCTCCCTTATCACCCACTTTATTTAATGTTTTATTACAATCATTGGATGTTTTTTTGGTGGAGGCTAATTTAACTTTTTTCAAAAGGCATATCCTACCGATCCAACATAAATGCCTGATCTCTGCAACACAACAAAACTAAAGAACGTAATGGACATAACACAACTCTTCCGTTGTACGATTCCCTAGTGTGGCTGTGCCACATGAACTTTATCTTACCACAGCATCACTTTGTATTTGTTTACACCGGCGTCTGTAACGCCTCTCCGGTACTATGTAAGCCACATTGAGCCTACAAATAGGTGGGAAAATGTGGAATATAAATGTAACAAATAAATATGCCGATGACATTTCGATATTGTACCCTCATAGGCTTAAATTGAACAAGGAAAAGACTAAGGGGGTCTTTTACTAAGCCACAGTAGCATTTTTAGCTTGTGGTGGAAATCAGCTGTCTGTAAACACTGAGATGCCCATTATAATCCTGTGGATGTCTCAGCGTTTACTGCCAGCTGATTTGTACCACAAGCTAAAAACGCTACCACAGCTTAGTAAAAGACCCCCTAAATGTCTCTCTAGTTGGGGGTCTGTGGATCGTCTTTTTAGCTGTCTACAATTTAATATTGGGACAGACTGTTTTAATTTTGATAAGTCAACAAGGGCACTAGCGGTTTAGCGCGCACCTAAACCCATGGGTGTCTCTAGCATTTAGCGCATGCCCTTTAGCACTGCTTAGTAAACAGGGCCCTCGGTATAGAGCTAGATTATATGCTCAATATGCGATCTCATATTAACTTAGCTGTTAAGAAGTCTTTTGTGGTACATATTTCACTGCCTCTACCTTTAGATTAGTGGTTCAATTCTCTTTAGGATTGATTATTGTAACAGTGGGTTTATTTTCAGTTTGCACCAAAGCTATTGTATAGTCCTGCAGATAATACAGAACACAGTGGCCAGGCTGGTTTATTCTCTGAATTGATTTGATTCAGTTACACCATATACGTTTGATATGCACTGGCTGCCGGTGGAGCTGAGGGTGCAGTTTAAATTTGGGATTCTTGCTTTTAGGATATTGCATGGTGAGGTCCCTTACTAGCTTGTAAAAATGGTTATTATTTCCACTGGTTATAAGTCTGATCATTTAAGAGGACAATGTCTGCTGTATTTCCCATCGGCACGTAATGTTAGATTTAAGGGATTATTGTCTGCTTCTGTTTATTATAAGGCAGTATCATTTTGGAACTCCTTATCATTAGAACTTAAGATTGATAGGGAATTACTTATATTTTTGGAAGTCACTTAAGCCTTTTTTTTTTATTTCGGAAGTATTTCAATGTATAGAAATTTGTCCCTAGTTGATGTTCTTTCATTTTTACTGTACATGATATGTAACATTTGAACATGTGGTTCACTCTTGTTTAACATGTAACCTACTTGGAACTATTCATGGTACTAGCAGGATATAAGTCTAGTATAATGTAATAATGTAATGTTGATCTCTGTGGCCCTTCCCATGCAGAGTGCTGGGCACAGGACCCCCACCGCAGACCCAGCTTTGCCTTGATCTTGGAGCAGCTGACAGCGCTAGAGGCCCAGGTGCTAGAGGAGATGCCTCAGGACTCTTTCCATTCCATGCAGGACGACTGGAAGTTGGAGATCCAGGGCATGTTTGACGAGCTGCGAGCCAAGGAGAAGGTATGGTGTAGAGGGATGGAGTTGCTGAGACCAGACCTCCAGTAAGGTCCCCACCTGACCTATGTCCCCCTCAACTAGCCGATCCAAATCTGGTTTAGTTCTTATTGCATGCATGGACTTCCACTTCAAACAGAATTGCCATGTGACTCTCAGGCTCATTTTCAAAAGAGATAGACGTCCAAGAAGTGACATAAGTCAGCATTTGGACGTTTATCTCACAGAAACGTCCAAATCAGTATTATCAAAACCTCTTTTTGGACGTCTTTCTCTGAAGTCCGTCAGAAGGACGTCCAAATCTCAAAGGGGTATGCCAGGGGCGTGTTCATGGCGGGACTTGGGCGTTCCTAAGACATGGACGTCTTTCAGCAATAATGGAACAAAACAAAGGCGTCCAAGACTAAAACTTAGATGTTTTGAGCTAGACCTGTTTTTGTAGTGAATAGCTGCAGTGGGAATTGAACCCACGTCCCCAGGATCAAAGTCTGCTGCACTAACCAGTAGGCTACTCCCCAAATGACCAGATGACCACTGGAGGGACTCAGGGATCACCTCCCCTTACTCTCCCAGTGGTTACTATCCCCCTCTCACCCCCCAAAAATGTGATTAAAAATATTACTTGCCAGCCTCAGATGTTATACTCAGGTCCATTAGAATAGCATGCAGGCCCCTTGAGTAGTCTAGTAGTGATGCAATGCACTGCAGACAGGTGGACCCAGGCTTCTACCTTCCCCTACTTGTTACACTTGTGGAGGAAACTGTGAGCCCTCCAAAATCCACCAGAAACCCACTGTACCGACATATTGGTGCTCCCTTCACCTGTAAGGGCTTTGGTAGTGGTGTACAGTTGGGGGTAGTGGGTTTTGGGGAGCTCAGCAGACAAGGTAAGGGAACAATGGTGAGATGTGTACCTGGGAGCATTTTATAAAGTCCACTGCAGTGCCCCCAAGGAGGCCCTATTGCTTTCCTGGGATGTCACTTTTCCACTTTTCTACCTGATGCCAAGCTTTCTATTTTTTTTTTTATAACCTCTGAGCCTTGTGTCTATTGTTTATCATTAGAGTTGGGCTTTCAATTCAGATCTATAGATGAAAAGGAGGTCTCATTACATATATCTAAATACCAGAGTGCTATTTTTCCATGCTTCATAGCAAGAGTGTACATTCCCTAATGTAATAAAAGTGAATTTTAAAGATTGTTTTTCAACTCTGTCTTGACCGACCAGTGCACTCGGGGTCTCTATCGTTGATTAGAAGTAATTCTGTTTAAAAATGATTGTTTAACTTTGATTGTGTGAAAATAAGTTGGAATGCAGAAGATAAGACACAACTCTAATTAATTAATTTGGTATGTGAAGAGGAGGATGGTGCTTGTTTTCGGAGTTCAGCCTGGCCACCTGGACTTGGAAAACATGTGACCACGTTCCCACAGTATGGCTTGTTTACCTAAACAGAGACGCATTCTGTAATTTTCCTTAGCTCTGAACATGAGTTCTAAGCCTTATAAAGAGGGGGCTTGTTGCAGCAGAGTTTTGAGGCTCATCTGTGGGTAGACGTATTGCGCAGAGGACTTGTTCCTGGTCATAAGGAGACTTCGGGCTTTTGCTGCAACGGGCCTCTCAGCTGATGAGATAAGGGCCTGAAATTCCTGACCAGTGATGTTTTATGTATAGTGTATTATTGCTTTTTTTGTCCTGGTCTAAGAACTCTTAGCATTGCTTAGATGTAGAGACCAGTGATATATTGATTGTTTATATAGCTAATCATTGTATATATCTTAATCATTGTAGATTTTAGCACCTCTAATAAAGGTCTCATTTACCTAATACGAATCCAAAAGAATCCACAGTAATTATTGAGTAGTCTGTGTCAGTGAGACAGGCTGTAAATCCATAGCAGTACATTTTTGGCGACGAGGGTGGGATTCATACAAAGAATGACAGCTTTTTAAGAGGAATGCAGGGGAGAGTTGAATTCCAAGGCTGGAATGAGGTACTATATGTTGTTATAGCCACTGAGTGGAATAGGATTCTGGTTTAAAGGAATCATTGCCTTTTGCTTTAAGTTTGCTGCAGGCAAAATGTTAAAACAAAAAGGGAGAAGGAACGGTCTCACCTACTATCTTGTTGGGTAGATTGGATGGACCATACACGTCTTTATCTGCCGTCATTTACTATGTTACTATGTAACAGTATTGCTTATCTGAAAACCCGTTAGAGCCGGGATAAACAGCATAGGAAAAGTACAGAATTGGAATGATAAGTGTGTGATTTACAGTTAAAATGAGATGCTTGCCAGAATACTTTACTAAATGATAACTGAGCGTCCTGCTGTAAGAGTGGCGCAGTTGGAATGATTTGTGATTTATGCAGTTAAAATGATAGCTGTAAGAATGACGCACTATAAATATATGAAATGAAGAAAGGAAAATTAACAAAAAGAAAGTACATTTAAAATTATGTTTAGACTCATTTGGAGTCGTTAATTGCACATATAATGGAAAGGGTTGGGAGATAAATCTTATAAGATATAAGGACCGTCTCAGGCATGGAAACTTGTACGCACTGGAATTTGTTAATTACTCAGCTTTTGCAAGCAGTACATCTAATTACCTGTCCCAATGCAACTGAAGCTTTTACCTCCTCGGTGCATAAGTACATAAGTACATAAGTACATAAGTAGTGCCATACTGGGAAAGACCAAAGGTCCATCTAGCCCAGCATCCTGTCACCGACAGTGGCCAATCCAGGTCAAGGGCACCTGGCACGCTCCCCAAACGTAAAAACATTCCAGACAAGTTATACCTAAAAATGCGGAATTTTTCCAAGTCCATTTAATAGCGGTCTATGGACTTGTCCTTTAGGAATCTATCTAACCCCTTTTTAAACTCCGTCAAGCTAACCGCCCGTACCACGTTCTCCGGCAATGAATTCCAGAGTCTAATTACACGTTGGGTGAAGAAAAATTTTCTCCGATTCGTTTTAAATTTACCACACTGTAGCTTCAACTCATGCCCTCTAGTCCTAGTATTTTTGGATAGCGTGAACAGTCGCTTCACATCCACCCGATCCATTCCACTCATTATTTTATACACTTCTATCATATCTCCCCTCAGTCGTCTCTTCTCCAAGCTGAAAAGCCCTAGCCTTCTCAGCCTCTCTTCATAGGAAAGTCGTCCCATCCCCACTATCATTTTCGTCGCCCTTCGCTGTACCTTTTCCAATTCTACTATATCTTTTTTGAGATACGGAGACCAGTACTGAACACAATACTCCAGGTGCGGTCGCACCATGGAGCGATACAACGGCATTATAACATCCGCACACCTGGACTCCATACCCTTCTTAATAACACCCAACATTCTATTCGCTTTCCTAGCCGCAGCAGCACACTGAGCAGAAGGTTTCAGCGTATCATCGACGACGACACCCAGATCCCTTTCTTGATCCGTAACTCCTAACGCGGAACCTTGCAAGACGTAGCTATAATTCGGGTTCCTCTTACCCACATGCATCACTTTGCACTTGTCAACATTGAACTTCATCTGCCACTTGCACGCCCATTCTCCCAGTCTCGCAAGGTCCTCCTGTAATCGTTCACATTCCTCCTGCGACTTGACGACCCTGAATAATTTTGTGTCATCGGCGAATTTAATTACCTCACTAGTTATTCCCATCTCTAGGTCATTTATAAATACATTAAAAAGCAACGGACCCAGCACAGACCCCTGCGGGACCCCACTAACTACCCTCCTCCACTGAGAATACTGGCCACGCAATCCTACTCTCTGCTTCCTATCTTTCAACCAGTTCTTAATCCATAATAATACCCTACCTCCGATTCCATGACTCTGCAATTTCTTCAGGAGTCTTTCGTGCGGCACTTTGTCAAACGCCTTCTGAAAATCCAGATATACAATATCAACCGGCTCCCCATTGTCCACATGTTTGCTTACCCCCTCAAAAAAATGCATTAGATTGGTGAGGCAAGACTTCCCTTCACTAAATCCGTGCTGACTTTGTCTCATCAGTCCATGTTTTTGTATATGCTCTGCAATTTTATTCTTAATAATAGCCTCCACCATCTTGCCCGGCACCGACGTCAGACTCACCGGTCTATAATTTCCCGGATCTCCTCTGGAACCTTTCTTAAAAATCGGAGTAACATTGGCTACCCTCCAGTCTTCCGGTATTACACTCGATTTTAGGGACAGATTGCATATTTCTAACAGTAGCTCCGCAAGTTCATTTTTTAGTTCTATTAATACTCTGGGATGAATACCATCAGGTCCCGGTGATTTACTACTCTTCAGCTTGCTGAACTGACCCATTACATCCTCCAAGGTTACAGAGAATTTGTTTAGTTTCTCCGACTCCCCCGCTTCAAATATTCTTTCCGGCACCGGTGTGTCCCCCAAATCCTCCTCGGTGAAGACCGAAGCAAAGAATTCATTTAATTTCTCCGCTACGGCTTTGTCCTCCTTGATCGCCCCTTTAACACCATTTTCGTCCAGCGGCCCAACCGACTCTTTGGCCGGTTTCCTGCTTTTAATGTATCTAAAAAAGTTTTTACTATGTATTTTTGCTTCCAACGCTAATTTCTTCTCAAAGTCCTTTTTTGCCCTCCTTATCTCCGCTTTGCATTTGGCTTGGCATTCCTTATGATCTATCCTGTTACTTTCAGTTGGTTCTCTTCTCCACTTTCTGAAGGATTGTTTTTTGGCTCTAATGATTTCCTTTATCTTACTGTTTAGCCACGCCGGCTGACGTTTAGTCTTTTTTCCCTTTTTTCTAATACGTGGAATATATTTGTCCTGAACCTCCAGGATGGTGTTTTTAAACAGCATCCACGCCTGATGCAAGTTTTTTACTCTGCGAGCTGCTCCTTTCAGTCTTTTTTTCACCATTTTTCTCATTTTGTCGTAATCACCTTTTCTATAGTTAAACGCTAGCGTACTTGATTTCCTAGTTTCACTTCCTTCAATGCCAATATCAAAACCGATCATATTATGATCACTGTTATCAAGCGGCCCTCGTATCGTTACCCCCTGCACTAGATCATGAGCACCACTAAGGACTAAGTCTAGTATTTTTCCTTCTCTTGTCGGCTCCTGAACTAGCTGTTCCATGAAGCTGTCCTTGATTTCATCAAGAAATCTTATGTCCCTTGCGTGTACAGATGTTACATTACCCCAGTCTATATGCGGGTAATTGAAATCCCCCATTATTATTGTGTTGCCCAGTTTGTTTGCGTCCCTGATTTCCTTTAACATTTCCGCATCCGTCTGTTCGTCCTGGCCAGGCGGACGGTAGTACACTCCTATCACTATCCTTTTCCCCTTTGCACATGGAATTTCAATCCACAGTGATTCCAAGGAGTGTTTTGCTTCCTGCAGAATTTTCAATCTATTTGATTCAAGGCTCTCGTTAATATACAATGCTACCCCTCCACCAATCCGATTCACCCTATCACTACGATATAATTTGTACCCCGGTATGACAGTGTCCCACTGGTTATCCTCCTTCCACCAGGTCTCAGAGATGCCTATTATATCTAATTTTTCATTTAGTGCAATATATTCTAACTCCCATTCTAAATGGTTTCATCCCTGTGTGGATCCTCTGATGCCATGTGAGGCTTTCTTTCCAACCAAAGCTTTTACCAGACTCAGGACATGTAAATGGTTTCACTCCTGTGTGTATTCTCTAGTGCATTGTGAGGTTTACCTTCTGACCAAAGCTTTTACCAGACTGTATACATGCAAATGTTTTCTCTCCCGTGTGGACTTTCTGATGCACTTTGAGATTTACATTACAACCAAAGCTTTTACCACACTTAGAACATGTGAATGGTTTCACTTTATTGTGGATTTTCTTCTGTATTTTGTACGTTTTGCATTTGGATGTATTTGTTTGAAAATGGACCAAAAAATAAAACATCCAAATCACAAAATATTTTTCCAAACAGCATTTTCAAAAGGAAAAGATAGACTTTTTTTTGTAGAAAATGACCTTTCCTGTTCTGATTTTGGACATTGTACAAAAAACGTCCAAATTCAGACTTAGATGTCGTATCCAAAAAATGCCCCTTGTGCATTTGACTTGCCCAAAGTGACAAGGAGCAACAGTGGGAATTGAACCCATGTTGCCAAGGATCAAAGCCCACTGCACTAACCATTAAGCCACTCCTCCTCTGTTTTGGATGTCTTGCATTTGGACGTCTTTTGTTCGAAAATGGACCAAATAAAAGGACGTCCAAATCACAGGACGTCCATAGTATTTTCGAACACAGAGAATAGACGTCCATCTTTTTTCAAAATGACCTTCTTTCCTGTTCGGAATTTGGACGTCTTTATAAAACATCCAAATTCTAATTTAGACATTTCTTTAGAAAATGCCCCAATGAGTTTTCCAAGAAAATCAAAACTACAAATCAATGCATGCAACAGAGCAAAACCAGGATTGGATTCACCTGTTCCTTATGACATAGAGTCAGATGGCAATCCTAAGTTCAAGTTTCACTTGGAAAGACAGGAAAATACAGGTACATGGATTCAGAAGGGGTAAAACTAGGCCTGAATCAGCCTGTTCCTAACTGGGTAGAACTCATGTGCTAACCTTTAGGTACATTTTGGGTTTTAATCTCGAGCTTTAGCAATGGATGTAATCTAATTGTGTCCCCACTGGGGTCTAGTGGCAGTGTGCTCACCCTCCAGCCCCCCTCCCCTCCTACTGTATGGTGCAGGTTGTTAGTCCCAGCTCATGGCTTAGACCCTGTATTTGAAACATAGCTACAAAGGAGCAAAGAAACATTTGCATTTTTAACATTTTTGTAAGCGATATTGTTAAAAGGCTGTCTGGTAAGGTTGGCCTCTTTGCAAATGATACCAAAATCTGGTGTGGATAATGTGAGGAAGGACTTTATTTAGTTATTTATGCATTGGCTACCTTTATGAAGAGATTCACCCAAAGCAGTGTACAGCAGGTACAGTATAACATAAAACTTACAATTTTGTTAACAGTATAACAATAGTAAAATGACCAAGTACAAACATAAATACAGTGAGATAAACTTGAACACAACAAATGGAAACCTAATAACAGGACTACCATAAAACAGTATCAAAAATATACACATTTAACAGCACTGAAATTCAGCAAAACACTAATGAAAAATCAAATAAGCACACAATTAGAACATTCAAATAACATTGCTACGATACTAATGATTTTATACAGTACAGCTTAGCAAAGTGTCACGGTTGTGTCCAGGTTCCTGGCTTGCAGTCACCTCAGGCCCCGGGAGTTAGACCCGGGGAATGCTGCGAATTGATGGTTTACTGTTTCCCATGTTCCAGAAAATATGCTGGTCTGGCCCGGTCCGGATCTTCCAGCCCTCCAGATTGTTTTGGGAGTTTTTTGGAACTAAGCAGTATCCGTACCTGGTGAACTCCCTTGTGGGCTGCCTTTATTAACCACCTGGAAAGGTTCCTAGTTGCCTTGCAACAGAGGTCCTCAGAGGAGTTTCCTTTGGTGGAAGTCATTTGCAGTGCTGCTGAGTTTTTCCTGTTTTAGGTTTTGACCCTGCTTGTTTGCTAACTTATTCTACTGACTGCTGCCTGTCCAGACCCGGCTTGTCTCCTGGCTTGCTGTGCTACCGGCGGCCTGCCCTGCTCCAGCTGGGTTCCTGGAGCCTTTATCCTGCTGGTCCCTACAGTTCTGCTTTCCTGCCCTACCCGGTAAGTCCTGCCGACCGCCCGTCCGCACTCTGGGACTCAACCCCAGAGGAAAGGTGGTTAAGTGCAGGTGAAGTTTGGGCTATTTCCGGTCCAGTTGGTGCCTGCCTGCGCTGCCTTGGCGGCAGCCTTTGCCGGAGAGTTCCAACCCGGGGTGCCTGGAGGTCTGTTTTGTCTGTCCTGTGTTCGGGTGATTCTCCTGCCACTGCCGCTCCTCGGCAGTGGCCCAAGGGCTCACTAAACCTAGAAGTACCGCTAGAAGCGTGACACAAAGCCAGAGGAATGGTCAGGAATTTGCAGCTTAGATTTAATGCTAAAAAATGCAGGGTCATGCATTTGGGCTGCAGAAACCTGAGGGAACGGTACAGTTTAGGGGGTGAAGAACTTTTGTGCACAAAAGAGGAGCAGAACTTGGGTGTGATCGTATGTAGTGATCTTAAGGTGGCCAAACAGGTAGAAAAGGTGACGGTGACAGTAAAAGAATTAGTTGAACCGCTAGATGACCAAGGGGTAAAAGGGGCACTCGGGGCCATAGTGGAAAGATTAAGGGGGTCTTTTACTAAGCCGTGGTAGCATTTTTAGTTTACGGTAGAAATCAGCTGGTGGTAAACGCCAAGACGCCCATTATATTCCTATGGTATCTTGGCGTTTACCGACAGCTGATTACTGCGAGCTAAAAAACCTACTGCGGCTTAGTAAAAGACCCCCTAAATGGATTCTTTGCTTCGGTTTTCACTGAGGAAGATGTGGGGGGAGATACCAGTGCCAGAAATGGTATTCAGTGCTGATAAAATAGAGAAACTGAAACAAATCTCTATAAATCTGAAAGATGTAAAGCAATTTCACAAACTGGAGAGTAGCAAATTGCTTGGACCAGATGGTATACATCCCAGAGTACTGATAGAATTAAAAAACGAACTTGTAGAGCTATTGTTAGTAATATGTAATTTGTTTGGATTAATGAGACAAAACCAACATAGATTTAGTCAAGGGAAATCTTGCCTTACAAAACTACTATATTTCTTTGAAGGGATGAATAAACATGTAGATAAAGGTGAGCCAGTCAATATTGTGTATCTGGGTTTTTAAAAAGCATTTGACAAAGTACCTTATGAAAGTAGAGGAGTGGCTTAGTGGTTAGGGTGGTGGACTTTGGTCCTGGGGAACTGAGGAACTGAGTTCGATTCCCACTTCAGGCACAGGCAGCTCCTTGTGACTCTGGGCAAGTCACTTAACCCTCCATTGCCCCATGTAAGCCGCATTGAGCCTGCCATGAGTGGGAAAGCGCGGGGTACAAATGTAACAAAAAAAAATAAAAATAAAGACTCTTGAGGAAATTTAGAAAGTCATGGGATAGGAAGTAATTTCCTATTGTGGATTAAAAACTGGTTAAAATATAGAAAACAGAGAATAGGGTTAAATGGTCAGTCTTCTCAATGGAGAAGATCATAGAAACATGACGGCAGATAAAGGCCATATGAGTCATCCAGTCTGCCCATCCTTTGTAACCCCTAACTCTTTCTTTTCCTAAGCGATCTCACATGCTTATCCCATGCCTTTTTAAATTCTGGAACAATCCTTCACTCCACAACCTCCACCGGCAGGCCATTCCATGCCTCTACCACCCTTTCTGTGAAATAGTACTTTCTTAGATTACTCCTAAGCCTATTCCCGCTTAACTTCATCATATGCCCCCTCATTCCAGAGCTCTCCTTCAGTTGAAAAAGGCTCTCTTCCTGTACATAAATTCCCTTGAGATATTTAAACGTCTCTATCATATCTCCTCTCTCCCTCCTCTCTTCCAGCGTATACATGTTGAGGTTCATAAGCCTATAATTTTTAATTTTGTAGCTGCCTTCTGGACCGACTTCATCCTATTTATATCATGCTACCCCCTTGTTTGGTTAGGCTTCACTGGCTTCCTATTGATGCATATGTCTCTCTTAAATTGGCCTGTTGGGATTATAAAATGTTTGATGGTTCTTGTCCTGAGTATTTTATATCACACTTTTCTCTTTTCCTTTGGTCCCCACTCTCTTTAGAGCAGACACTCATTGTTTTTTATATTTTCCATCATTTCCTAGTGTTAAATACAAAAAATCATTACAATCATCTTTTCCATATCAGGCCTTTCAAATCTGGAACTTTGCTCATTTCAGGGAGGATATCTCCTAGGACGATGATGGCGAACCTATGGCACGCGTGCCAGAGAGGGCACGCGGAGCCCTCTCTGTTGGCACGTGCGCCGTCGGTCGCCTCACCCGAGACTTTCAGCCCTCCCACCTTCCCACCCGGCGTCAAGCATTCCTCCATCCCTCCCTTCGAACCCGAAGAAATTTAAAAGTCTTCCCTTGTTCGAGTAGGCGGCATCAGCAGTAGCAGCGAAAAGCATGCTGCTGGTTCGGCGCGTCTTCAGCCTTCCGTTTCTCAAGCTGTCTGGTCCCGCCCTCATTTCCTGTTAGGGCGGGACCAGAGAGCTTGAGAGACGGAAGGCTGAAAACGCGCCGAACCAGCAGCACGTTTTTCGCTGCTACTGCTGATGCTGTCTATTCGGAAAGGGAAGACTTTTAAATTTCTTCTGGTTCGGAGGGAGGGAGGGATGGCGGGCTGGTGCCGGGTGGGAGGGAGGGAGGAATGCTTGACGCCGGGTGGGAGGGAGGGAGGGTGCCCTGGTGCACGCCGGGAGGGAGGGAGCGAGGCCTGGTGCTTGGGTGGGTTTCCTGGTGCTTGGGTGGGAGTGCTGGGTGGGTGGATGGCCTGGTGCTGGGTGGGAGGGAGGCTTGGGTGCTTGGGTGGCCTGGTGCTTGGGTGGGAGGCCTGGTGCTTGGGTGGGAGGGAGGCAGGCCTGGTGCTGGGTGGGTGGCCTGGTGCTGGGTGGGAGGGAGGGAGGCTTGGGTGCTTGGGTGGGAGGCCTGGTGCTTGGGTGGGAGTGCTGGGTGGGTGCATGGCTTGGTGCTTGGGTGGGAGGGAGAGAGGCCTGGTGCTGGGTGGCAGGCCTGATGCTGGGAGGGAGGGAGGGAGGCTTGGTGCTGGGTGGCCTGGTGCTGGGTGGGAGGGAGGCCTGCCGCTGGGAGGGCAGGGTGGAGAGGAGGGTGGCTGGAGGGGAGGGGAGAGAGGAGGGTGGCTGGACATGGGCGGCTGGAGGGGAGAAGAGGGTGGCTGGACATGGGCGGCTGGAGGGGAGAGGAGGGTGGCTGGACATTTGTGGCTGGAGGGGAGAGGAGGGTTGCTGGACATGGATGGAGGGCAAGAAATGAAGAAGAAAGGAGGAAAGTAAAGAAATAAATGGGAAGGAAGCCCTGGAAACGGAGTTAAGAGAACAAATAGAGAGCAGCAGAATCAGCGACTAGGACCAATATGGATAGAAAAACAAAATCACCAGACAACAAAGGTAGAAAAAATCATTTTATTTTCATTTTAGTGTTTGGAATATGTCCAATTTGAGAATTTACATCTCCTGTCTTATTTTGCACTGGGTATACTGGAGCTGTAATAACTTACAGAAATGATATATAATGAAAGAAAATCATGTTATTTTTTTCTCCTATACTAGTATAATATTTTCAATGATGTCTGTTTATATGCGCCATGGCTGGTGTAAGGGGGTGTGGCTATCATAGGGGTGGAGTCATGTGGTGACCCCGCCCATAATGAGTACCGGCACTTCACGATGAGTAATTAGATTTTGGGTTGCTGTTTGGGCACTCGGTCTCTGAAAGGTTCGCCATCACTGTCCTACGATATCTTTCCTTTTGAAAGAATTTGAAGACTATTTTGTTTCAGAAATCGTAAGTATTTAATTACATGTTGAGTGAAGAAATATTTTCTCAGATTTGTTCTAAATTTACTGCTTTGTAGCTTCATTGCATGCCCCCTAGTCCTAGCACTTTTGGAAAGAGTAAACAAGCAATTCACATCTACCCGTTCCACTCCACTCATTATTTTATAGAGCTCTATCATATCTCCCCTCAGTTGTCTTTTCTCCAAGTTGAAGAGCCCTAGTCACTTTAGCCTTCCCTCATAGGGAAGCCGTCCCATTCCCTTTATCATTTTCGTTGCCCTTCTCTGTACCTTTTCTAATTCCATTATATATTTTTTCAGATGTGGTGACCAGAATTGCATACACTATTCAAGGTGCGGTCGTACCATGGAGTGCTATAAAGGCATTATAACGTCTTCATTTTCTCTATTTTTACATTTATGTTTGGAACCTGCTTTGAACCATATTTTGAGAGTTGGCAGAATACAAGTTTTATATCGTCACAAAACGCCTAGTCACCTGCTTGGCATTACCCCAATGCCACTTAGAGGGCCTATCCCCAGCACAGCTCAGGTCCACCTACACCTGCCGTTTTGTACACTAGCACCCTTCTTCCTCCGACTGGGTCACAGCCGCCTTTGGGTAAGTCTCCCGTTCTCAAATTAGCCCCAATGATTTCTAGGTTACTGGAGCCACACTCCCAGTGGTCCCACAGTTCCCAGAAAGCACTCACAGACCCAACACACAAATAACCAGGATTCTTTATCAGTCCAGACAGGCAGAGTCAACAAACTAAACAGGTTTACTGTCACACTGGAACAATGAACAAAAAAAATGTGCAATCAGCAAACAATAACAGGTAACTGAATTATGGATCAATTATAACGCTAACTAAACATCTATATACTGACTAAACAATACCTGGGAAGGTCAGGATATATAACTGTTCACAGAGCCTCAGCAAAGAGATCTGTCTCTCTTTTCTACTGGGCTAAGACTGAAGCAGCAGCCATCACTACTAGGTAATTTTTCAAACTCCAGGCCAATCAGGGCCCAGTCAACATGTTTTAAAAGTATACTGCTGCTTGCTTGCTTCCTTCTTGTGTTAAAGAAAAAGAACATTTAGTTCCCTATAACAGCTTTACAGCAAAGAAACACCACCTGCTGGCCAAATAGGAGAAATATACTTCAGGAAAATATCTAATAACATTTTACAGGCTTATAACACATTGTTTCTTCACACATATCATATCATATCATTTGCTGGGACTGTTGCTTCGACTCCCACCCGCATCCCGGACGAACGGTCTCGCCGGGAACTGCAGGGAGGATGGCCCGAGCCCGGGAAAGCCTCATGAAAGCACTGCGGACATCCTCACCGGATGGGTCGGTGCTGAGAACGGCTCCCTCCCAGCCTCAGGGCCGCAGCGTCATTCCGAACCGGACGTCGAAGCCCACCCACAGCCGAGACGTCACCGGCTTGGCAACAGCGCCCCTGCATGCGCTATGCAGCGTGAAGAGCACCGGGCGGCTGGCTGCCCGCGGCTGCAGGGTGAGGTGGTGGAGAGGAGTGCTGCACGCGAGGCAGTGGAGTCGGGAGGACAGGGGAGAGTGCAGCCCCAACGGTGGCCCCAAGGCACGACGCGACGACCTGGGCGGCACGCGGTGCGACACCAAAGCCCCACGCTGATCGTGACGGCCACGGTGGAAGCTGCCCGCATCCACATTGAGAGCAGCCGGAGTCCTTGTGCCCTGGGGCGCACCTCAAGGTGACAGACCGTGAGTAGAAGAGTGGGAGAGACTTTATGTGGGAAAGGTAATACCTGGGACTGCTAGGCACTTTTGCTGGGGAGCTGGCTGGGACAGATCAGGGGAGCCTGGAGAGGATTGAAACAGTGCCTGGAAGCCACATGCCGAGGAGCAATTGAGCCAGGTGCCTTCCTATTGTAATTCAAGCATCTTTCCCTGACTAAGAGCAAGGCCACTGGACTGAAGCTGAGCTGAATCTAACTTAAAGTGTATGCTGCAAAGTTGATCAGAAGTCTTGGCAGGATCTGGGTGAGAAGGAAACTCCCAACCTGAATTCTTTTTGAGGCATGTATAACACTACCCTGTTAATTCTGTGAAGGTGCACGGAAGTTGGAATCTTTCAACCCAAGTCCTATGGGCTGCACTTGCAACACCCTCCTGCTAATCACCTGAAGGAGCTCTGAAGTCCCCCCTCCCTCCCCCCCCCCCCCCCCCCCACCTCTGACCAAAGCCAGTAACTAGAGCCATAAAGCCTTCTTGGGCAAGGAGGGAGGGAAACACAAAGCTGCTAAGAGACAAAGGAAAAGAGACCACTGACCCTGTATGTCTCTTCTCCCTCACCCCCCTGCTCACCATCAAACTGCTTTCACCTATTAATTGTTGTAAAACTGATGCACAGGACCATGGGGATCCGTGCAGCTGTGATTGTCATGAAGGCATCCAATTGTTGCTGCCTGCCTGCCTGACTGTTCATTAACCCATCATGAAACCTAATTCAATACTGACCTCCACAGCTAGAATGGCAAGCTGAAATAATACACAAGATCAAAACACCAGACTCACACCAAAGAACAAAACTATTCCCACACACCCAGTCATCTGGAACAGCCCCATTTGTAGCCCACAGAGACAGAAACCAAAATGAATACCCTCAAACTATTCCTAATAATCTACTCCCTATCACTGATCCACTTTACACTGACCATCCTACTACTACTACTTAACATTTCTAGAGCACTACTAGGATTACGCAGCGCTGTACAGTTTAACAAAGAAGGACAGTCCCTGCTCGAAGGAGCTTACAATCTAAAGGACGAAATGTCAAGTTGGAGTAGTCAAGGTTTCCTGAGTAGAGGTATAGTGGTTAGATGCCGAAGGCGACATTGAAGAGGTGGGCTTTGAGCAATACTGCATAATCATCAGAGACTGATTAGACACACCACACCTCATCAATCAGACAACAACCTAAACAAAGAAAGAACACCAACGTGTAGACAATTAACTCAGAATGCAAAGAAGGGCCCAAATAAACTTGCCCCATCTAAGAAACGACAACTAATAAAAGTACACACAACACCAAAAGCAGAAGACCCATACCAAACAATCCAAGTGGGCTACATCAATGCTAGATCCTCAGTAAACAAAACAGCAACCCTAACAGATTGGATCATGGCAGAAGACCTTGTTTCATCAGTGAAACCTGAATCCACGACCAAAAAGACCCCATAATCCTAGACCTGTGCCCTCCAGGATACAAAATCACACACTGGACCAGAAAGAAAAAAAGAGGTGTAGGCATAGTACTAATCTATCGATCTCACTTTACCACCGAAACCATTGCCGAGTCCATGGCACCTCAACTTGAAATCGCTTCAATCAGAATCCATAACAATATCCTACGCGACTATTTAAATTGTGTCTTGTTTTACAGACCTCCAGGCAACTGGAACGAAGGCCAGATCAACTTCATGGACTTCATTTCAAATATATGTGTGACCAACTCCAGTGTACTAGTACTAGGAGACATCAACCTTAATTTAGAAGACCCAAATGCAATCAACGCATGAGAATGTAAGGAATTCCTTCACCTATGGGATCTAAAATGGCCACAAATGCAAGCAACCCACGTCAAAGGGCACACACTTGATCTCATCTCACACAAACTTTCAACAGACCAGAACCTAAGAATAGCAGACATTAAAAGGACAGAAACACCCTGGACTGATCATTACAAACTAAACCTATCCCTACACTGGCGAAAGAAGGGAGCACACCAAATCCAAGAACACACATCAAGAGGGCATGTAGACGTGAAAACATTCTGGCAACTGATATACAACAATGAATGGACAGCACAAACAGAATCCACAAACTACCTCCTGGAATGGGATAAAAAATGCAAATGCATACTAGATGAAATAGCACCCCTACGAACAAGAACATCACGCAAGCACAGCTCGATACCATGGTTCAACGATGAACTGAAAAAGTTAAAAACACAATCTAGGCAACTTGAATGAGCATGGAAAAAAACAAAAGATGAACACTCTCACAACACATGGAAACAATCACAAAGAAAATACAAATACGCAATAAGACAGACCAAAAGATTATACTACAAAACTAAAATAAGAACAGATAACAAAGACACAAAGAAACTATATCAACTCATGAACAAACTCTTAGATACTAATCAAGTCACTGCATCAAACACAGACACCCCATCTGTAGACAAACTTGCTAAATATTTCAACGAAAAAATTGTAAACCTACGCAACACGCTCTACCCCAAGGCAACACTGACATCAAAAACTTCCTAAACAAGCTGGACCCAACCATTGGAAAACACCTGGCTGACCGCACCTGGCTAAACGTCTCCGTCCTTACCATTGATACTGTAGCATGGGCACTCAGGAGGTTCGCCAACACTCACTGTACACTAGACACCTGCCCCAACTACTTACTGAAATCTGCCCCTGACCGCTTCATAGCAGATCTCACATCCCACCTAAACTACATGCTTCAGCAAGGTCTCGTCCCGAAGGAAAAGGGCAATATCCTACTCACCCCGATACCAAAAGACACCACGAAAAAAACAAATGAAATCACCAACTACCGACCAGTAGCATCCATCCCGCTGTCAGTCAACTTGATGGAAAGCATGGTAACCAAACAACTAACAGACTATATAAACAAATTCTCAATACTACATGAATCACAGTCTGGTTTTCGCCCGTTACGCAGCACAGAAACAGTACTACTAGCCAAATTCAAGCAGGAAATAGCAATAGGCAACAACATCCTCCTCCTCCAATTCGACATGTCTAGTGCATTCGACATGGTAAACCATAACATATTAATAAGATTACTCGATAAATTCGGGATTGCTTGTAACATACTCAACTGGATCAAGGGCTTCGTAACCACAAGAACATATCAAGTAAAGTAAAAACCAAACATATCATCACCGTGGAACACAGACTGCGGAGTACCACAAGGATCATCGCTATCGCCGATCCTCTTCAACCTAATGATGACCCCATTAGCCAAGACCTTATCCAACCAAGGCCTTAACCCTTTCATCTATGCAGACGATGTCACTATATACATTCCTTACAGATCTACATTGACAGAAATCGCTAACGAAATCAAGATCAGCTTGAATACTATGGACTCCTGGGCAAATGCATTTCAACTAAAACTCAATAAAGAAAAACCCATTGTCTCATCCTTTCATCCCAACACACCACAGACAATCCCACAACTATCATCACCCCAGACCACACCCTCCCTGTCTCTGACAGCCTGAAAATCCTTGGCGTTACACTGGACTGCAACATAACATTAGAGAGCCAAGCAAAATTCACAACAAAGAAAATGTTCCACTTAATGTGGAAACTCAAATGTGCGAGACAATTCTTCCCGAGGAAAACATTCCGTAACCTGATACAATCAATGGTACTAAGCCATGCAGACTATTGAATGGAATTTATGCGGGATGCAAAGATCAAATCTTAAAGAAACTTCAGACCGCTCAAAACACAGCAGCAAGACTCATCTTCGGAAAAACAAGATTTGAAAGCGAAAAACCCCTCTGCAAAAAACTACACTGGCTCCCAATCAAAGAACGCATCACCTTCAAAATTTGCGCTATGGTTCACAAAATTATCTACAGTGAAGCACCGGGATACATGACAGACTTGATCGACCTACCAACAAGAAACACATCCGAATCAACCCGAATGTAACTAAATCTGCACTACCCAAGCTGCAAAGGACTCAAATACAAATCAACTTACGCATCTAGTTTTCCTTACATCAGCACACAACTATAGAACGCACTACCAAAAGACTTGAAAACCATATACGACCACTTACACTTCAGAAAATCACTTAAGACCCACCTGTTTAAAAAGGCATACCCTACCGACCCAACATAAGCACCTGATCTCAGTGACACAATAAAGTTCGTAATGGCCAACACACACCTCTTCCATTGTAAGATATCTTTATGTGGTCCTACAACATGAACCTTATCCTTCCACAACATCACCTTATATTTGCTTACGCCGGAGTCTGCAAACAGCTGTCCGGCACTATGTAAGCCACATTGAGCCTGCAAATAGGTGGGAAAATGTGGGATACAAATGTAATAAATAAAATGATCTAGAGATAGGAGTAACTAGTGAGGTAAATAAATTTGTTGATAACGCAAAGAGGGGCATTTTCGATGTGATGTCTAAGTCCAACTTTTGACGTTTTCCACAAAACGTCCAAAATCTGAATAGAAAAGAAGGTTATTTGAACAACGTTTTGTGCTTTGGACGTTTTTTTTTTTTTGGTCCATTTTTCAGAAAAAAAACCCCGAATAAGTGCAAAACATAGAAAATCAAGCCATTGGGATATAGGAGGAGCCAGCATTTTATTTATTTATGCATTCTTCTATCCCACTGTTATCCAAAAACAAGTTTTATTTCAAAGTGGTTTACAATTCTGGTTTGAAGTTACAGTATTTGTTTACATTTGCAGGTTTTGTTATGGTTTCACGTGATAGTTTACAATTGCAGTTTATTTTAAGGTTTAGTTATGTATATAATGGTAGTGATTATTATTCAGACTGGACATTGATTGCTAAGTTAATTTGTTGTAGAATTTTTTAAACAGGTATGTTTTCAGTTCTTTTCTGAATTGAAGATAGTTTGTGATGCTTCTTATAACCTTTGGTATTGAGTTCCACCATTTGGAACCCAGGTAGTTAAGTCCGGCCATGTAAATAGATTTGTAGGTTATGTTTCTACAGGTTGGTAGATGGAGAAGTAGGTAGTTTCCGGTTTCTGGGTTTGCATTTCTTGGTGATAGTTCTATCAGGTCTAGCATGTACTCTGGTGACTGTCCAAATAATGTCTTGTAGATGATTGTGCTCGCTTTGAAGAATAGTCTTACCTTGATTGGCAGCCAGTGTAGTGATATGAGTAATGGGGAGGCTCTTTCATATTTCGATTTCTTGAAGATTAGCCTTACTGCCATGTTTTGGATGGTTTGTAGTGATTTCAGTGCACTTTCCTTGCAGCTAACGTATACTGCATTGCAGTAGTCAAGTGTGATAGTATCGTCGATTGTACTATTAATCTGTATGGTTGTTTTGGAAAATACTCTGATCCTTGTCAGTTTCCATAGTGTTCTGAATCATCTTGTTGCTACTGCTGATATTTGACTGTCTACTGTTAGGTGTTTGTCCAGAATAATTCCAAGTATTTTTAACTGTGTTTCAATGTTGTGTGTTTGGTGGTTGATGTGAAATTTTGATAGGCTGTTGGATTATATGGGCTTGACAGAACCAGGAATTTGGTTGTGTCTCTGTTTAATTTGAGCTTGATGGTTTCTGCCCAGTTTTCCATGAGGTCCAATCCTGTTTTGACTTTGTCCCTTACTCCTGTGATATTACTATCTACATACCTTTCAGTAAGAATATCATATGCATAGACGAATGTACTGAAGCCCATTTTCTCCAGCTTTTTCTGAGTGGAGCCATCAGTACGTTGAACATTGCTGGTGATATTGGAGAACCCTGTGGTACTCTGCACTCAGAGATCCAGGATGTTGATAGCTGGTTGGACATCTTTACAACGTAGGATCTGTTCTTTAGAAAACCGTTGAACCATGCGGCCACATTACCACTGACGCCTATGTGATCGAGCAGTGTCATCAGCTTTGCATGGTCTACTAGGTTGAATGCGCTAGACATGTCGAATTGCATTTGTAGTATGTTCTGTCCTTGGTTTATTAAGCTTCTGAATTTCGTTATTAGGGTGGCTAGGACCGTTTCAGTGCTGTGCTGTGGCCTGAACCCTGGTTGGGATTTATGTAAGATTGAGAATTTTGATAGGCATTCCATTAGTTGTTGTGTTACCAGTTCCTCCATTGTTTTGGTCAATAGTGGTATTGAGGCCACTGGCCTGTAGTTTGTGATGTTGGTTGAGTTCTTGGGGATAGAGGTGAGTATGATTTCATCTTTATCTTTTGGGAATAGCCCATCTGTTAGCATGCAAGTGATGTAATTGGTGGTGCATTTGATTAACCATTCTGGTGGATTTTTCATCATATAGTTTGGGCACTTTTCTAGTGTACAATTCGCATGTTCGTATTTTGTCAGTAGTGCCTTTATTGTGCATGGTTTGGGTGGATCAAACACGGTCCAGATTCAGTCTGCAATGGGTGTGGGTGTTGTTGGTTTCACAGTCTTGTAAGAAGTCATTTATGTTCGTTTGCAGTGTTGCGAGGTTGCATCTTATTTTTGTTATGTTTTGTTCGAAATATTTAGCTAGTTTGTTCGCAGAAGGTGGTGTTTCAGTTGATGCCAATGTGTCCTGCATTTGTTGTTCATGAGTTTGAATTTATTTATTTATTTATTTTTGCGTTAATCTGTTCTGGGTTTATGTAGGTATAATGTTCCGTCTTTGCTTTCTTTATATTGTGTTTGTATGTTCTAATAGCTTTCCACCATATGTCTTTGTTTCTGTTTTTTTCTAGCCCATGTTCTTTCTAGTCTCCTACATAGTTTTTTCATTTGTAGTAGTAGCTCATCGTTGAGCCAGGGTTTCTGTTGTTTATTGTTTATTGTTTTTGTCTTTAGTAGTTCTTTCTAGTCTCCTACATAGTTTTTTCATTTGTAGTAGTAGCTCATCGTTGAGCCAGGGTTTCTGTTGTTTATTGTTTCTTGTTTTTGTCTTTAGTGGTTCTATTTAGTCCATTGTGTTTGTGCATGTTTCATCCTAGTTCCTCATGAAATGGATGTCATTCAGCTTTAGGTTTTTATGGTCATTTTCCACTGTTTCCCAAAAGGTGTGGTTGTCCACCTTTCCACTGGTCACGATTGTGTGTGTTGATCTTGGTTTTCTCTTCTTCCCATTTGCTTTCCATTTCAGTGTGAAAGTTAGCTCGCTGTGGTCTGACTATGGTACCTCTTTCCATTTGTGGTTTTCTATTTTGTGATAGTTGTTCGTCGGTAACCTGTGGGCTTGTATGTCCAGTTGGTGGCCTTTTGTGTGGGATGAGGTTCCTTTTTCTATAGTGAAGTTCCATTGATTTAGGAAGTTTATTAGGGTTTTGGTGTTATTGTCATTCTGCTTGTCTAGGTGCAGATTGCTGTCGCCAATTTAGTAAGATATTCTGTTGGTTTGTGCATGTGTTTGATATGAAGTTCCTGAAATCATCTTGTGCTTTTGTCTAGCTGCCTGGGAGGTCGGTAGAACAGTGTGATGCATAGTTGGCCTACGAGTGTTATGTCTGTGATTTGGCATGTTAGTACAGTGCAATCCGCTTAAGTGCAAGGGTCTGGGACCAAAGAAATGCAAGCAGTTAACCAGAGTGTGCACTTACCGTTGTGACCCAAAGAAGCTTGACATCTGATAAACATATGTACAGTACTGTTTATTATTATACGTACAGTATATAGTCTCAGTTAACTGACATTAGGCTTGCTTGAAGTAATCAGTTATAGTCAATGCTTTTTTTGTGCCGGTACGCAACGGTACGGCGTACCGGCACCTTTTTCTCCTCCTCCCCTCCCCTCCCATTATTTCCAGCGATTCTCCGCCTCTCTCCTGCCCTCCCATCGACGTGCAGCGATTTTTCCGTCCCTCCCCTGTCCTCACCTCTCCCATATCCAGCGATTCTTCGTCCCTCAGCGTTCTGCTTCACTGCCTGCCAGCCAGCGTCGGACTCAGAAGCGAACGGTGCAGGCAGCGATTGGCTGGCAGCGTCGTAGCTTCCCTCTGCAAGTCCCGCCTACAACTTCCTGTTTACGCATAGGCGGGACTTGCAGAGGGAAGCTACGACGCTGCCAGCCAATCGCTGCCTGCACCGTTCGCCTCTGAGTCCGACGCTGGCTGGCAGGCAGTGAAGGAGGACGCTGGGGGACGAAGAATCGCTGGATATGGGAGAGGTGAGGGCAGGGGAGGGACGGAAAAATTGCTGCACGTCGATGGGAGGGCAGGGGAGAGGCGGAGAATCGCTGGATATAATGGGAGGGAAGGGCAGGGGAGAGAGAATTGCTGGACATGGGATGGGAGGGAAGGGCAGGGGAGAGAGAATTGCTGGACATGGAATGGGAGGGAAGGGCAGGGGAGAGAGAATTGCTGGACATTGATCGGAGGGCAGGGATGAGATAATTGCTGCACATGGAGGGGAGGGCAGGGAAGAGAGAATTGCTGGACATGGAGGGGAGAGAGGAGAATCGCTGGACGGGGAGGGGAGGACAGGGAAGAGAGAATTGCTGGACATGGAGAGGAGAGAGGAGAATCGCTGGACAGGGAGGGGAGGACAGGGAAGAGAGAATTGCTGGACATGGATGAGAGGGGAGAAAGGAGAAATGCTAGAAATGGATGGAGAGGAGAGCAGGAGATAGAGGAGAATTGCTGGACATGGATGGATGGAGGAGTTGGCTAGGAGAGAGGAGAAATGCTGACTTGGATGGAGGAGAGGGGAGAGAGAATTATTGCTTTATATGGATACAGAGGAGGTAAGAGAGATGAGAAATGCTGGACATGGATGGAGGAGAGGAGAGAGGAGAAGCGCTGGACATGAATGGAGGGGAGGAAAGAAAAAAGAAGATGCACAAGGATGGAGATGAGGGAAAGGGAAGAGGAGAAAAACTGCACATGGATGGAGAAAATAGGCAAAAGCTGGATCCATGTTATACTGCCTCCAGTCAATTCCATGGAGGAGGACCCAGCTTTTACTTATGGATGCAGGGCAACAAAAGAAGAAGAAAGGAGGAAAGTAAAGAAATAAATGGAAAGGAAGCCCTGGAAACGGAGTTAAGAGAACAGATAGAGAGCAGCAGAATCAGAGACTGGGACCAATATGGATAGAAAAACAAAGTAACCAGACAACAAAGGTAGAAAAAAATCATTTTATTTTCATTTTAGTGTTTGGAATTTGTCTTATTTTGCACTGGGTATACTGGAGCTGTAACAGCTTACAGAAATTATTTATAATGAAAAAAAAATCACATTATTTTTTCTCCTATACTAGTATAATATTTTCAGTGATGTCTGTTTACATGCGCCATGGCTGGTATAAGGGGTGTGGCTAATGTGGGTGTGGCTATAATAGGGGCGGTGCCATGTGTGGTGACCCCACCCACAATGAGTACCAGCACCTTTTTTTCTACAAAAAAAGCACTGGTTATAGTCCTCTGTACACTCTTGGGTCTGTGAGTTCCATAGACTACGTCTGCCAGATGGTAAAAACTGTCATAGCACTGACATCTAGTGGTCTCCAGATAGGCCCGCACGGTGTTGAGACTCTCCAGCACTCTTGCAAAAGTGACAGGAGGAGGTTGTTGAATTTCATCAGCATGTGCCTCGCTGCTCATTTCTTCATCTGTTCCATCATCAGCCGTTGTTGCCTGCGTGTAGGCACATATCTCGACATCAGTGCTGTCTTCAGCTGTTTGTAGATCGTAATCAACAGCTACGTAGCGATGGAACTCCTCTTCAGTAACACCGGCTGGGATGTCAATAACCTCTTCATTTGACGCGTTTGCAACAGCTGCATCTGTTTCGTCCCTCTCCACATCCTTAACAAAGCTTGCCCGCTTGTAGCAGTTCACAATGGCTGCCTGTGTAACATGATTCCAGGCTTTTTTCTGCATATGTAGGGAATCCAACAGTGATAGATTACGAGCCAGTTCAACAGCACGTTTATCCTTTGCAGTCTGGTCATCCATAACGCTCATCAGATGACATAGCACGAGCCCGATAATGTTGTTTGAAATTGGCTATTATGCCCTGATCCATAGGTTGGATCAAAGAGGTAGTGTTTGGTGGCAGGAAGACAGCCTGACATCATCTCTGTGTGCAGTACAATTATCACAAAGCAGCAAAATCTGACGCTTTTGTGCCCGCATTCTAGTGTCTAACTTCTTTAGCCACTACTTCCAAATTTCCCCAATCATCCATGAATTTGCGTTAGCCTCGTATGACACAGAAAGTCGCTTAACTTTCTTGAAGCAACGGGGCTGTTTGCTCTTTCCAATGACAAGGGGTTCCAACTTCTCACTCCCATCCATATTGCAGCAAAGGAGGATTGTCAGTCGGTCCTTCGGTGTTTTACCTCCAGTAGTTTCAGCATGTTTGAATGCAAGTGTTCCATCAGGAATCACTCGCCAGTAGAGACCATTTTGTCAGCATTGAAAATGTCACGAGGTGCAAACTTGTTCAAGATGGTAGGAAGAACTGAAACAACCCAATTTTCAGCACCAAAGTCATCAGCGTCTTGTTTCTCACCATGCTGTTTCTTGAATTTTATGCTCTTCCTCTCCTTCCTCTCCTTCCATCTTTCCAACCATCCAACAGTGGCTTTGAATTCAGTTAGTCCAATACTTTCTGCTAGCTGGTTAGCTTTCTCCATAAGCAGTGGACCACTGACAGGAAACTGTCTGCTCCTGACTCGAGAAAACCACCGAAGAAGAGCACCTTCTACTTCCTCAGCTTTTCCCGCCCTTTTTCATTTCCGTTGTGGATTTGTATTGTTTTGCCATTCTTCCAGAAACTGGGCTTTCTGCTTCAAGACAAGTGAAATTTGACTGGGATTGACACCATATTCTTTTGCTTGACTTTGTTTGTTTTCTAATTTTTTAAGAAATTCTATTCGTTCAGCCAGTGTTAAAGTCTTACAGTTCTGCCGTGACGACGACCCCGGTGTACACCCTAACAACATTCTTTCGCTTATTCTGCCTGTGGCAGTTAAAGAGGCAGTGAATTTGAAATCTCGTTGGTTGTCACGCGCCAATCAGCTTCCATATTCCATGTGCGCGCTTATGCGTAGTGTTGCCTGCAGAGGAGCAGTCTTGAACCATGCATATAAGCGAATCTTGCACTTATCAGTGGTGCGCTAAACCGAAGTTTGTCCCCATAGAAATGGATGGTGCCAAAAACGGGACCAAAGTACGGCATGCAGTTAAACAGAGCATGCGCTTATCCGACGTGCACTTAAATGGAGTGCACTGTATTTCCATCATTGGGGATATGTGTTTAGCGACATACTCAGTGGTGAAAGGGGATTTGTGTGTGATTGCAACTCCCCCTCCTTTCTTTTTATTTCTATTTAGGTGTATTGTTTTCTATCCTGGTGGGCATAGGTCCAGCAATACTGGGTCTTGTTCTAGGTGTAGCCATGTTTCTGTTATGAGTAGAACTCCTATGTTTTCCCTTTCAATCAAGTCTCTCAGTATGGCTGTTTTGTTGACTGCCGATCGTGCATTTATGCATCCCATGGATATCTTTTTGTATGCATCGTCTGTAGTTATCTATGCTGTCCGACTGTTTTAGTGTTGTGGTCTTGTTGTGGCTTGTCTTTTTGTTATATTGTTGTGGGTTGTTCTGGTTTGTCTTTTTGTTGTTGGTTGTTGGTTTAGTCTCTGGTTTATTGTGAGGGTTATATGTTGGTACTGCCTCTGGTTGTTGGGTTCTGTCTGTCAGTAATGCATATGGGGATTTTATTTCATTTGTTTGGTGATGCTGCTAGTATCCCTGATGCCAGCTGTGTGGCATCTTGGGCCCTTCTCCATAGGTCCAACCACAGTGCTTGCATGGCACCTCGCCAAACTTTGGCTTCCGTACAGTGGCTGATTGTGAGCGATCTCTGTTCGCCGCCACAGCTAGCCGGAAGAGGGGAGGTGTGTCGGTGTGACAGGCCAGGTGGAGGATTCTTCTCTCTCTGCTTTGCTCACCTTCTGCCAGTGTGTTCCTACAGTCCAAAGCCCTCCCTGCTTGGCCCTACGAGGCAGCTCACCAGCCTGGTGGTGGCAAATGTGCCTAGAGATGCGGCAGTTTGGGGGAGAGAGTCCAGATCTGGGTCCTGAGCAGTGGTGGCAGCAGCAGTGGGCTCTCCCTGCACTGCCCCCCTTCCTCTGGTGACCACGTGTGCTAGCAACTATGTGTTCACCTGGTTTGGTTCGGTGGAGTCAACCTTCCGTTTAGCATGACCGGTCTCCTGCATTTGCACCACCTTCCGGTGCCTGCTGCCATCTTCCCTCTGCTAAGGCACCCGTTCACGGTCTGGGATGACCTGGTTGCTTGGGAATACAGGAGCTCTGTTTCAGAGCTGCCTGCCTACAGCCACGCACTCATGTGGTCCAGTTCGGGGGGTGATCTGTTCACTAGGCGTGACCGGTCCTCTCCAGGCTCACCATCCTCTGGCGCTGATCCCCCTTGGCTGGGGTGCCCGTTCGTGGCCTGGGACGACCTGGCTGCTCGGGACCTCAGGAACTCCGCTTCAGAGCTCTCTGCTGTTTGGCCATCTTAGTCAGTTTAGCAGATTGGTTCCCCATACATCTCAGGAGAGCAATGGGGCACAAAGATGCTCCCAGGTACACATCTCACCTTTGCTCCCTTATCTTGTCCCCTGAGTCCTCCAAAACCCACCCAAAACCTACTGCCCCCCCACTATACATCACTATAATAGCCCTTATGGGTGAAGGGGACACCTTTATGTGGGTACAGTAGGGTTTTGGTGACTTTGGGAGGGGTCACAGTTTCCAGCACAAGTGTGACAGGTAGAGAGGGATAGTTACCCAAGTACCCCACTCCATAGTGCACTTCACCGACCACTGCACTACTCCAGGGATCTGCATGCTGCTTTAATAGATCTGACTTTAACATCTGAGGCTGTCATACAGGCTGGTAAGTCATATTTTTATTCACATTTTGGGTGGTTGGGAGGGGGTCAGTGACCACTGGGGGAAGTATTGGGAGGTCATCCCTGATTCCCTCCAGTGGTCATCTAGTCACTTAGGGCACATTTTTGTGCCTTAATCGTTATAAAAACAGGTCTAGTTCAAAACGTCTTAGTTTTAGTTTAGTTTTGTTCCATTGTGGCTGAAAAACATCTAAGTCTTAGGAACACCCAAATCCTACCCTTAACACGCCCCCAACACGCCCCCTTGAGGGTTGGATGCACTGCAGAAGAGCAGCATAGAAAAATGTCTGAAAAATAGGTTTAGAAAATACTGATTTGGACATTTTTGTAAGAAGAATGTCCAAATGCTGCTCTATGCCACTTTAGACATTTTTCTCTTTTGAACATGAGCCCCAAAGTTATTCAATGTTGTTAAATCGCAAGAGGATTGTGAAAAATTGCAAGAAGACCTTGCAAGACTGGGAAACTGGGCATCCAGATGGCAGATGACGTTTAATGTGAGCAAGTGGAAAGTGATGCATGTGGGGAAAAAGGAACCCAAACTATAGCTACATAGCATAAGGTTCCGTATTAGAAGGCAAATAGAAAGTGAGGAATTATTAGTAAAGGAATGGAAAACAAAAATGAGAATGTTATAATGCCATTGTATTGCTCCATGGTGCGACCACACCTGGAGTACTGTATGCAATTCTGGTCACTGCATGTCAAAAAAGATATAGCGGAATTAGAAAAGGTACAGAGAAGTGTGACAGAAATGATAAAGGGGATGGGATGACTTCCCTGTAAGGAAAGACTAAGTGGCTAAGGCTTGGAGAAGAGAAGGCTGATGGGGAGGGCACCCAGTCATAATAGCCCTGACAAAATAGCCCCGACAAAAAAGCCCTGACAAAACAGCCTTGTAACCAGCGGCATACCAGCATTCAATTGCATAAAGCATATATAAATGAAATTCTATAGCTACAAACTGGTATTCATGATCTGTTCTGCTATTTGAGGAAACTATTCTTCCATCACCATGCTAATTAAAAAAAACCAAAACAATATTGTCATCATTTTCATAGTCTTACCAACCTTATCCTGTTTGGCAAGGTAAGGTTATTAGGAAAAAAATGCAGTCCCATATTCTGGGCAGCCTGATTGGGCCCTTTTGTCAGGGGGCTAACTTGTCGAGGGTTATATTGTGGGCAGGCCATTTTGACAGTGGCTGTTATGTAAGGGACTATTATGTATTTATAAGCGTTTTTTGTTTGGAGCTTTTTTGTCGGAGCTATTTTGACCAGGTACTGAGGGAGAGGTATGACAGAGATCTATAAAATACTGAGTGGAATGGAACAGGTAGAGGTGAATTTCTTGGATTAGGGGGCACACAATGAAGCTACTAAGTAGTAAATTTAAAATAATCCAGAGAAAATATTTCTTCACTCAATGTGTAATTAAACTCTAGAATTCGTTGCTAGAGAATGTGGTAAAAGCAGCCAGCTTAGCAGAGTTTAAAAATAAACTGGATAATTTTGGATAATAGACTTGGGGAAAATCCACTGCTTATTTCTAGGATAAGCAGCATAAAATCTGTTTTACTGTTCTGGGATCTTGCCAGGTACTTGTGACTTGGATTGGCCACTGTTGGAAACAGGATACTGGGCTTGATGGACCTTTGGTCTGTCCCAGTATGGCAACGCTTGTGCTCTTATGAAAGCTAGAAGGATGCTTGGTGCATAGGGAGAGGAATGGCCAGTAGGAAAAGGAGGTGATGATGCCCCTGTATAAGACTCTGGTGAGATCTAATTTTTAATATTGTGCAAAATTCTGAAGACAGCACCTTCAAAAAGATATAAACAGGATGGAGTCGGTCCAGAGAGCAGCTACTAAAATGGTCAGTGGTCTTCATAATAAAGCGTATGAGAATAGACAAAGATTTCAATATGTATTCTTTGGAGGAAAGGTGGGAGAGGAGAGATATGATAGAGACATTTAAGTACCTATGTGGCATAAATGCACAGGAGCCGAGTCTCTTTCAATTGAAAGAAACTCTGGAATGAGGGGGTATAGGATGAAGGTGAAAGGAGATGACTCAGAAGTAACCTGAGGAAATACTTCTTCCCAGACAGGGTGGTGAATTTGTGAAATGGCCTCTTGGTGGAAACGGTGGAGATGAAAACTGTATCTGAATTCAGGAGAGCTTGGGACAAATACATATGATCTCTAAGGGAGTGATAGGGAGAATAGATGGCTGCGATACCCCGAGTGAGGGTTGAGGGTGGGCCTGCGAAATAACACAGCCGGACGAAGGTATATAAACAAAAAGAAGTGTTTTATTAACTGAATCCTGAGGCCTTTTATGTCACAGGACCAGGAACACAATGTGAAGCACATCTGTTGTTCAGTAAATACAATCTTAAGGAAGCCTCTGGCTGTCAGGCCCAAAACACAGTCTGTGGCTGATGGGGCTGCCATGCCTAAACACAGCCTATTAGTTCTTGTCTAAGTTCCAGGCCTCAGAGCAAGGCTTGCTATCTCAAATCAGGAAACAAAAGTGGCTTACCTCAGCCAAGTCACGATCATTAGACATAAGCTGCCTAATGATGCTGTACTTCCGTTCTTCCTTCTCCCTGGACATGTGATGGAATCAACCTGGACCAGTGCCAAAGCTGTGAAGCTTCTAGAAAAAGTTTTTACACATGCCTTACTGTATGTACTATATGTACAGTTACACCGCTCCTTCCTTCAGTTTTTCGTTTTTCTCGATAGCAGTCACACCTAGGCGACCAGTGTCTCCTATTAGGGAATATTTTCATCATTTCAGAATAAAAAAACTAATAGAATTTGATTTTAGCTTTCTTATTGTTTTTCAACATGTTATTTAAGAAGCAAGGGTTCAAATGTTGTATGGATTGTAACAATAAAACATCTAAAACCGATTTTCACCAAACTTGTTATTGGTGTCTCGGTAAAGACCACCTGGGCTCTAGTTGTTCCGATTGTGCTAAGTTGTTAACCAGAACTCTTAAAATATGAGATCTGAAAGTGAAAGAGTATTTTCGTGCGTCCACCCAGCCTCAAACTCTGAATGTGACTAAAGGTAAAAAATCATCTATAAAGAAGCATACTGACTCACTGGAACATGAAAGAGCAGCGGCTTCTTTTCCTATGCCTTCACTTGTGGACATGCAGGTTGATCAACCACAGCAGACCCCTTTAACCTCTCATCCAGCGCTTTCAGTGCTTCCGGTTCATACTGTCCTCATCACCGACAAGTGTCCATCTCATGACGTGTCTACGCACCAACGCACAACGTCGGATCCAACGAAAAATGACTTCTCTAAACAAGCAATCTAGACGCAGTGGGTCCCATGCGTCACAGCATCAGAGTCGATCACTGTCTGGGCCGACACATGGACATGCCCATTCATCAGAGCAGTCCTAACATAGGCACAAGACACATGGGTACAGAACCGCTCATACTGGGCACCATGCTCACAGATCTTCCCATTACCACAGGCACCGATCAAGTTCTGCATCCAGTGTCTCCACATCTACTGGAAAACCAGTGTCTGTACCCCCACCACAACTCATTCAACAAGTTGGTCCAGTTCAGCACCAGAAAACCCCTTAGGAAACTGCTAATTTACTGCAGCTCCTGCAGCAGTTTATTACACAGCAGCAGTAGTAGAGCCAAGATCAGCTTCCAGCTCAACAGCAGCAGTATCTATCCTGCTTTCTGGCCCATTCCCTCGCCCTCCTTCAGAGCAGCGTCAGCGGATTAGGTCTATCTCCACGTTGGAGTTAATGGAAGCAGAACTACATTTTGAATATGAGTCTACATCTCCACATTCAGGACTGGAGTCTACGACTCTGTCACCGCACTGACATGCGCAAACACTAAAGCTCTAGAGATCATTCCAGTTTTCCACCTACTAAGGATATGAAAGCAATGGATCTCATGGGCAATAGAAGTTTTCAAAACATCATGTTGAACACCCAGATATGTTTGCATCTTTTTCACTACGCATACTATCAATTTACTATACTACATAATATGAATAAAGCGGTTGAGGCTTTACCTGCCACTTCCCAAGCTCCACTCTATACTTTCATGCAAGCTTTGGAGGAGTGCGCCAAGAATATAATTAGGATGGTGCACAAGTCTTATGATACATCAGTTTGTGGAGCGGCGGTAGGAATTTCCACTAGAGGCCTCTCCTGGTTAAAAGCATCTGCACTCGGAGAGGATGCACCCTGTACAGGGAAAACTCTGTTCGGAGACCGAGTCAAGGAAATTATCGACACCATTAAAGAGGATTGTACAACACTAGACACCATTGAAGATGATATTATAGAACAGCCACAAGGGTCTTATAAAAAAAAAACTTCTTATTACTCTTCAAGGAAGAAATATCAACCTCGGAGACAATATCAACAAATACAGAAACAACAACGACCACAACAACAACAAAGTTGGGCCTTATTGAGACAAAAGACCGTCAAAGTCAGCATTTGCTCAGCAAGCAAAAGCTACACCCAATTTTTGACCCCTAAAAGCACCATCAATTACCAGTAGGAGGTCATTTAAATTCTTTTGCACATGCTTGGAATCATATCACATCAGATTCATGGGTGCTTTCCATTGTTCACCAGGGCTATCGCCTACATTTCAACCGTCAACCACCAGCTACACATCTCATCAAGTCAGTGATTCTACCAGATCCTGCAGGTCAGTTACAAGAAGACATCAACTGTTTATTGGCTATCAATGCTATAGAGTCGGTCCCACTGATACATCAAAATACCGGCTTTTATTCCAAACTAGTAAAAAAGCCCCGTTTCTGATGCAAATGAAACAGGGGCTAGCAAGGTTTTCTTCTGTGTGCATGTGGGAGTGTGTGTGTCTCTGCCCTCTCTCCCTTCCCCTGTGCTGTCTGTCTTCTCTGTCCCCTCCCCCCTCGGAGTCGAGTCCTTCAGTGTTAAGTTTCCTGCTGTGCTGTGTTTCTGTTACAGAGATAGTGAGGGCTTCTGCCCTCTCTCCCCTCCCCCCTCTGTGTCCTTCACTGTTACAGAGAGAGCGATTTGATTTCATGCTTTGCTGTGTTTTCCTTCACTGTTTGTGTTACAGAGAGAGCGAGGGCGGGGCAGACACTCATGGGGAAACCGGATATCTCTCTCCCTTCACACTTCCGGCTGGAGGCTTCATTTAGAACGTTGGTGGTGCCTTTTATATATAGAGATATTTTCTTATACCAAAAAAGAATGATGGGCTTCATCCGATCCTCAATCTCCAACCTCTGAACAGATACATCAAGAAAGAAAAGTTCAGAATGACAGTTCTGTCCATGATTCTACCTCTCCTGGGCAAGGATGCTTGGCTAGTCTCATTCGACTTAAGAGATGCTTATTTTTATACATTCTAATCCACCTGAGACAACTGGGGATGACGGTGCTCCTGTACCTGGACGACTGGTTAATTGCATCACCAACAAAGGACAGCACCCTCCAAATGTTGCAAAACACTGTCAGACTACTTACCAATTTGGGGTTCTTGGTCAACCAAGAAAAAACCCAGATAGTTCCAGTTCAGTATTTGCAGTTCATAGGGGTGTATATTCAAACACCTTGAATGCTGGCTCAATTACCACTGGCCAGAGCTCAAACAATTCAATACTTAATACTGTCCATGAACTTGGCCACCTTTACTACAGCCAGGATGCTTCTAGTCTTGTTGGGACATATGGCTGCTGTGGTTGCTGTGGTGCCCTTGGCACATCGTCATATGTGCACTCTTCAGTAGCACCTCAGAGATCGCTGGATACAGGCTACTCAGCTGCTGCCAACAAAAGTGGGTCTCACACAACATCTCAAAAAATTCTCTTGAGTGGTGGACACACCTCTCCAATCTTCTACACGGAATCTCATTTCGCACCAGTCCATCAACTATCACTGTGACAACAGATGCATCGAACAGGGCTGGGGAGCGCATCTCAGTCAGTACAAGACTCGGGGCTCCTGACATCAGAAGATCAGCGCCTCAGTATTAATTACTTAGAGTTACGAGCAATCAGATTGGCACTCAATGCATTTCAAAAACACCTAGCACATCACAGAATCCATGTGCAAACTGACAATCAAGTGGCCATGTACTACATTAACAATCAGGGGGAACAGGGTCATATACACTGTATTGGGAAGCTCTGAAGACTTGGCATTTTGCCCTGGAGATGCAATCCACCCTTCTGGCCTCATATCTCCCTGGGAAGCTCAATGTAGTGGCCAATTCACTCAGCAGGAAACTAGAGCCTCACAAATGGTCTCTAAAGACCACTGTTATGCACTCCCTGTTCAGGAGGTGGAGACAGCCAATTATCAATCTGTTTGTATCCCCACTGAACTCCAAATGTCCCAAATATTTGTTTAAAGTATCCCAGTCAGAACAGATTAGCAGAAGACGTCTTCCTCATAGATTGGTCACAGGGACTCCTGAACGCTTATCCTCCAATTCCGCTTTTGTCACTGACATTTCAGAAAGCGAAAACCGATGGAGCAACGCTCCTTCTAAAAGCTCCATACTGGCCCAGACAAGTGTGGTTCCCGATCCTTCTAGGCATGTCATCAGAACCATCACTTACGTTACCCATAGAACCAGACCTTATTACTCGGCAACAGGGCAGGCTTGGTTGATCAGTCCACTAATCCTGAACCATTGGATTTTTCGCCGGAGGTTTTACGTTTGCTACTTGCATCAAGAAAAGACTCTACAAAGAAATCATATGAAGCAAAATGGAGCCATTTCACCCACTGGTGTATACCCCGACATGTACATCCAGCACATCTCAAATGGCCTGGGTCCTGGACTACCATCTCCATCTTTCAGCAATGGATTTGTTGTACAACTCTCTTTTCACCTTGCAGCGCTATTTTTCATGACCCCCCCCCCCCCCCTTGATAACCTGACGCTTATTCAACATTCCTTGACTAAATAATTTTATCAAGGGAATGTTACATTTACATCCTCTGCTGTGGGACCTTAATCTAGTCCTAAATGCATTCACATTTCCTCCATTCGAGCCACTAGATGTCACAGACAGGAAATTCCTAACTTGGAAAACTCTATTCCTAATCACCTTGACTTCTGCTCATTAGGCAAGATACAGGCATTAGTTCACTATCCACTGTATACACAAATTCTGCATGATAAAGTTTTACTGCGGACACATCCAAAGTTCTTGCTAAAAGTAGTTTCTCCTTTTCATGTCAATCAAATCATCACACTTCCTGTTTTCTCTTCAGTGCCTTACTTGGATGAGTGAGGCAGTGGAGAGAATGCACATGTTAGATTGTGTCAGAGCATTAACGACTTATCTTCAGCAGACTGCTTCAGAGGATAGGCCGTCCCAACTGTTCCTCTCCATTTGTTCAGATGTGAAACCTTGTCCTGTAGCAAAGGGAACACTTTCCAGCTGGATTGCAGCATGCATTACTTATTGTTACCATCATGCAAGTGCGGACACCCTGTCCTCCATTCCAGGTGTCGTGGCTCACTGTCTGAGGGCCATGGCAATGACCAGGGCTCATCTTCAATGCACATCGCCTCAAGAGATCTGCAGAGCAGCTACATGGTCAACAGCACATATGTTCACTAAACATTACTGCTACAGATTCCTTTTTGGACAAGCAGTTCTGGCTTCAGCGATTTGAAGCATTAACTCTGCTCCTCCTCCTCCTCCTCCTCCTCCTCCACTACCAGACATTTCATTTTTACATTCTTTATTGTAGTGAACCTATAGGTATTTAATGGAACTGCATTTCACTTACCATGTCTGTTACCTGTTGAGCATGGGAATCTTCAGTTTGTGGGGCTGCAAGACACCTTTGTCCAAGGAGAAATGAAAGTTGCTTACCTATAACCAGTGCATTTTTTCTAGCAAAAAGCGTGCCAGTACTCAAATGCTAGGCCACTCTTCAGGGGTGGGATGACACTGAGGGGCTCATCCCATAATAGCCAGGCCCTCTGCAACTAGTCACAGAATCTATGACAAGGCAGAATTGATGTGTAGAGCCTGAGCTCTTTCATTAAAACTTGAGGTCCATGGGTCAATTTTAGCAGACAATGGAAAAGGTGCTGGTACTCAGTACCTCCAAGAACCCCTTCAAAAAAAAGCCCTGCCTATAACAGTAGTTCTCCTTGGACAGATGGTCTTGCAGCCACACAAACCCACCCTGCCCTCCCGAAGTTGCTGCTAGCTTTTGGATATAACTGAGGGAAGGGGTGGGGTAACTGTACATACAGTAAAGTGGGAAATCCTGTACATGTGCAAAAGATTTTTTCTAGAAGCTTCACAGCTTTGGCACTGATCCGGCTTCATACTGTCACGTGGATGTAATTCAGTTTGTGTGGCTGCAAGACCATTTGTCCAAGGAGAACTACTGTTACAGGTAAGCAACTTGCATTTCCCTGGGCCTCTTTAACCTCAGTCTAGCTCTGCTTTTTATACTTCCTGGTTCTGAGTCCACCCCACCCAGCTCACTTCCTCCTGGGGCGGGACTAGCAACCTTAAAATGGCTCAGGCTATCATAGGGATCCTTCTTAAGGGTGAGGGGCAGTATTCCATATACATCCTCACAATGGCATGGGTGGGAATACTGGATAGGACATATGGTCTTTATCTGCCTACATTTTTCTATGATTCTATGCTTGTTCAGGTGAGCACAGTTGGTCACTTAGGATAGGAAGATGAGATGCAGAGGAACAGATAGGATTTGTCTCTCTGAATTTGCCCTCACAAAAAAAATGTCCATTTCTCTGATGTGCTCTCTTTCTTCTGTCTCTTTTATTCTGAGCTGGCTACAGCCAAAACAGAAAGAAGATGAAAAAAATAAAATAAAAAGCAATGATAAACAGTGGAAAGTATCTCGTTGTGTCAGCCCTGCTGATCAAAAATCTAAGAAACCACTTCCTGTTGGTTGGAAGAGTAGCCCTGGAAAAAGCTGGCTGACGTAGGAGTTAATGGCAGATGTGAAATGAGAGGCTAGCTTATATAATGAGAGGTGGTGGCAGAAGTGGGGTGGAAGGTTGGGTCATATGGTGAAAGATGGCTAGCTTGACATGGTGGGAGCAATGAGGTGAGGAGCTGAGTGTTGAAAAATAGTAGAAGCTGTAAGGAATGTAAAGCTGGCTGATCTGATGGGAGATGATGGCAGAATTGGGGTGGGAAGCTGGGCTACATAGTGGGAGCAGTGGGATATGAAACTGGATCCCCACGTTCAGACCTGGGTGGTCCTTCTGACTAAATGTTTCCTTATTATTAAGTAAGCAGTCCGAGCTGACACCTGACACCTTGTCCCACCTCTCCATTAGGCGCTGCTGAGTCGGGAGGAGGAACTGAAGAAGGCAGCCCTGGAGCAGAAGTCTTATGAAGAGATCCTGCGGCAGCGGGAGCACGAGTTGGCACAGTGGGAGCTGGAGGTGTTTGAGCGAGAGTTCACATTGCTTATCCACCAGATGAACAAGAAGCCCGATGTGAGGAAGAGGAAGGGCACCTTCAAGAAGAACAAGCTGAAATCCCGGGACAGTGAGATTAGCATGCCATTGGGTAGGAAGCATCCCTTAACCACTTCTTCTCCTCCCACACCCTCTCTTCCACTGCATCTGGAGAGGGAGCTTCCTTCAACCCCTTCCACTTTTACCTCATCCTCTCGGCCGCTCACTCCTCTGTCCCATTACTCCCTTCATCTATTTCCTAATTCATCTCTCCCACCACCACAAGGTAAGGAACTTCCCTCAACCCCATCTTCCTCTGCCCCTCCCCCAATTCGTCACTCCTTTCTGCACCCTCCTGATTTATCTCTTCCACCACTACTGGGTAAGGAGCTTCCCTTAATCCTGTCTTCTCCTGCTCCTCCTGCCAGCTACTCATTTCTCTCCCACCACTGCTGTGTAAGACTGTAAGCCCACTAGGGCTAGAAAAAGTACCAGCATGTAATATATAAACAGCTTTGGTTGTATTACAGAAAGGCAGTATATCAAGAATCTAGTCTAGGGGGTCTTTCCCACCACCATTGTGTAAGGTAATTCCCTCAACTCTGTCTTTCCCTGCCCCTCCCCAGCTCCTCACTCCTTTTTTCTACCACTGTTGTGTGGGGAGGGTCTTCACCCCCACCTCTGCTTCCCTTCCCTTTTAGAATTTTACTGTTATTCCAAGATCTTATGCTAAGTTTATGTGGAGTTGTGTTCCCACTACAAATTGTCATTCCCAAGGTAAATCAACATGGTAAAAGTCCCCCAAAATCCCCACAAACCTTGCCACATTTATGATTTTCTCACTTCAGTAAATATATCCGTTTTTTTAGTTCTAGCCACCTCAAATATCTGTTGGTGTTTGTGAGCTATGTGGGCACACTTTCAAAAGATCACAATGGAAAACCATCAGCCAGAAGCATTTGTGAGGCTGCATACCTTGGGAATGTCATTCTCCCTCCCACTGGTCTATTTTCTCTTTATAACTTGAGCCACTTCTTACAAGAAACATGTCCAAAACATCTGGATCTTGGGACATGTCTTGGAGATGTTATGGTACAGATGTAATGTTGACAAATGCAAAGTGAGGCATGTTGGGAGAAAATAGTCCAAATCATAGTTACCTGTATGGTCAGTGAGTGTTCATATAAAGTCTTCTATACTTCTGTAATTGTTATAAATGGCAATTCAGTGTCTATAATTAGGTGCCTGGTAGGAGCCATTCTATAAAGGAACATAAGTGCCTCCTTTCCTTTATACAATACTAATCTAACCTGGTATTGCCTAAAATGTAAGTGTAGGCCCTAGACCTGGTGCAATTGTGTGCATCTAAATGCCAAAGATATATGCATATTTTATAGTATTCCATAAGGAATATGCATATGAGTCCTACCCATGTATATGCCCCCTTGCAAATATGCAATATTTACAGAGTAGTGCTTGGGCAGAATGTTGGCATAAACACGCATGTAAATTAATATTTCAAACATTTATGTCCGTAATGCATACATAAATGTTAGCAGCTGTATTACAGAATCGCCCCCTATGTGGGTGGTAGTGAGTACCAGCGATGGCCTCTGGTTCCACACCCTCCTTTTCCTCGGCTTCACTTTTATTTGACTCTTTCTACCGCTGGTTCTTTTTAGCTTACTGACTTGATTAGAACCTCTGTTAACTGCTGTTGGATGTTATTAACTTCTCGGTGTCAGGAAAATATATCATAAAAGTGAAGTCGACAGGGGCACAGTAAAGACGCTGCTGCTCTCAGACCTGCATAACACAACCCTCATCTCAAATGAGCTCAGGTGCAGAGACCCAGTAAAACGTGGTTGCCTTTCTCTGGACTTCTTCTAGCCTGCCTAATCTGTTTGAGATGCATCTTCCAGAATTGAACACAATATTTTAAGTGGGGCCTCACCAATGACTTGTACAAAGGCAGGATCACCTCCTTTTCTGCTGGATGTACTTCTCGCTTTATATCCCAACTTGGTGTGTTGTGGGGGAGGGGAGAGGGGTCCGTCCTTCCTCCCATAATGGTGTACTGCTTTCTCTGTGTGTTGATATATGTTGGATGTTGGAGGAACCCTTTCTGCTGTTTTATGGGGATGGAGGCACAGGCAGTTTCCTGATAGATAAACACTGGCTCTTATCCCAGGATCCTGCAGCGTTTCTCACTTCCTTCCTGCTCAAGGCCTCCCTTGTTTTTGGCAGAGCTCCAGGATGTGTTGCAGACCTCAAGCTTTTGCTGACTTGGCCCTGTAAATGTCAGCTTCTCACACTCTGCAACTGTAATTCTGTGTTCCGAGGTCAGTGCGCCCCCTTTAGGCTCCCTTGGCCAATGAGAGGGCCTCAGCCGATCCTAGCTGATGGTTTTTTTTGTATCTGTGACCAGGGAGGTGGGGGCGGGGGCTTCATTGTGCGTGATGTTAAAAGATCTGTACGATACATGCAAAGATTTTGCTCCTTATCACTACAAACAAAAGTATTGCCCTACGGGGTCAAACCTAAGGTCCATCTAGTCCAGTATCCTGTTTTCCATCAGTGGCTAGTCCAAGTCACAAGTTCCTGGCAGGTTCCCAAAAAGTAGATCCATATCCAGAGATAAACAATGGCTAGTAGTAAAAATAAGTTTTCAAAGCAATTCTGAATTTGTGGAGCGAGGATTCCATTGGGGTGGAGGAGTGGCCTAGTGGTTAGGGTGGTGAACTTTGGTCCTGGGGAACTGAGGAACTGAGTTCAATTCCCACTTCAGGCACAGGCAGCGCCTTGTGACTCTGGGCAAGTCACTTAACCCTCCATTGCCCATGTAAGCCGCATTGAGCCTGCCATGAGTGGGAAAGCGCGGGGTACAAATGTAACAAAAATAAATATGAAAGGGAAATGGGACTTGATATACCGCCTTTCTGAGGTTTTTGCAACTACATTCAAAGCGGTTTACATATATTCAGGTACTTATTTTGTACCAGGGGCAATGGAGGGTTAAGTGACTTGCCCAGAGTCACAAGGAGCTGCCCAAATGAATGTATTTGGGCAGCAAATTCCATACAAGGGATACAGGGATATTAAAATCTGAATCTCTGGTGGATTTCCAAGCTAAAGAGCTCTAATCTCCATAACATGTCCTCATAGGCAGGTCATTCCATCCATTGCATCATTTTTATTGCCCTTCTCTTAACCTTTTCTAATTCCACTACATCCTTTATGAAATGAGATGACCAGAACTGAACACAGTTCTCAAAGTGCGGTCGTACCATGAAGTAATAGAGGCAACACGATATTCTGTTTTGTTTTCTATTCCTTTCCTAATATTACCTAACATTCTATTTACGGCAACACACTGAGCCAATAAGTTAAATGAACTCTCTAGAGCAACACAAACACAAGAATATAAGCGTTGCCATACTGAGACAGACCAAAGGTCCATCAAAGCCAGCATCCTGTTTCCAACAGTGGCCAATCCAGGTCACAAGTGCCTGGCAAGGTCCCAGAACACTAAAACAGATTTTATGCTGCTTATCTTAGAACTAAACAGTGGGTTTTCTCAAGTCCATCTTAATAATGGCTTATGGACTTTTCTTTTAGGAAAGTATCCAAACCTTTTTTAAAACCCTGCTAAGCTGACTGCTTTTACCACATTCTCTAGCAACGGATTCCAGAGTTTAATTACATGCTGAGTGAAGAAATATTTTCTCCAGTTTGTTTTAAATTTACTACTTAGTTGCTTCATTGCGTGCCACCTAGTCCTAGTATTTTTGGAAAGAGTAAACAAGCAATTCACCTCTATCCGTTCCACTCCGCTTTAGGCTTTCCTCTTAGTAAAGCTGTCCCATCTCCTTTATCATTTTCGTTGTCCATCTCTGTACCTTGTCTAATTTTGCTGTATCTTTTTTGAGATGCAGTGACCAAAATTGCACACAGTATTCGAGGTGCGATTTCAACAACTTTGAATAACTTTGTGTCATCAGCAAATGTAATTACCTCACTAGTTATTCCCATCTTTAGATCATTTATAAATATGTTAAAAAGCAGCTGTTCCAGCACAGATCCCTAGGGAACCCCACTGTCTACTCTTCTCCATGGAAAATACTGACCATTTAACCCTACTCTCTGTTTTCTATCTTTTAACCAGTTTTTAATCTACAATTGGACATTACTACTACTACTACTTGACATTTCTAAAGCGCTACATTACCTCCTATCCCGTGAGTTTCTAATTTCTTCAGGAGTCTTTCATGAGGTAGTTTGTCAAATGCCTTTTGAAAATCCAGGTACACAATATTGACCAGCTCACCTTTATGTTATGTTATAAAGGACTTGTCTCTCACCAACTCTCTCATTTCAGATTCAAGGCGTGTTACATAAAATAGAACTAAATGCTGATACAAAACATCATAAATTACAAAAAAAAAATAGGAAAATAAAATTATCAAATTTTCAAATCTTATAAGTTGGTATACAAGTGAGTTTTCAAAGCTTTGTGAAACGAATAGTAATTTCTCATTAAGCAGCTGAACATTATTCCGCAAACGGATGTCTAAGAAGAAAAAAGAAGTGAGAAAACAAAGCTTTAAATTTAACTTTTTTAGTTGCGGGAAAAGTCAGAAGAAAGTAGTTACAGCCCCTAGATGTTGTTTTAACGTTTAACATTGTTATCAATCTGTGGCCACCTTCTGAACAAGCAGTGGCTTACCAAGGGTGGGGCGGTGGAGGCAGTTTGCCCCGGAGTGCATGTTGCAAGGGGGTGCAGGGAGCAGCCATGCGGCTGTCTGCTCTGCTGGTTCCCTGCTCCCTCTGATGTTACTTCCTGTTTCGGGGCAGGGAACCGGTGGAGCCGACAGTCACACGACTGCTGCCTTCACACCCAGGAGGTGATACGCTGCGGGGGGGGGGGGGGGGGGTGATGCACAGGGGGCTGTACAGCGGCAATCCGCCCCGGGTGGCAGCCGACATAGGAACACCACTGTGAACAAGTACCATCTAAAAACTTAAAAACCAAAAAGAGCACCTTAAAATCAATCCAAGCATGACTGGCAACCAGTGTATCTCTTTCAATAAAGGAGTAACATGATCCATACCAGAGATTTTAGAGTTTCCATAATCTAGCAATGTTAACATTACTAACTGCACAATTATTCTAATATTATCTTAAAAAAATAAGAGCGCAGCAAACGCAATTGTTTAATTTAAAAATAGGCTTTCAGTCAAAGAGGAATTTGGGAGCATCCACATGTTTATTCACTTCTTCAAAGAAATGTAGTTGATTGGTGAGGCAAGATTTCCCTTAACTAAATCCATGTTGGCTTTGTCTCATTAATCCATGGTTATGTATATGCTTTGTACTTTTGTTCTTTATAATAGACTCTACCATTTTGCCCAGCACCGACGTCAGGCTTACCGGTCTATAATTTCCCGGATCACCTCTGGAACACTTTTTAAAAATCGGTGTTATATTGGCCACCCTCCAATCTTCCAATTCCATGCTTGATTTTAAAGATCAATTACATATTACAAGCAACAACTCTGCAAGTTCATTTTTCAATTCTATCAGTACTCTGGGATGTATACCATCCGGTCCAGGTGATTTACTACTCTTCAATTTGTCAAACTGCTCCATTACATCTTCCAGGTTTACAGAGATTTGTTTCAGTTTCTCTGACTTATCAGCACTGAATACCATTTCTGGCACTGGTATTTCTCCCACATCTTCCTCAGTGAAAACTGAAGCAAAGAATACCTTTAATCTCTCCACTAAGGCCTTGTCTTCCCTGAGTACCCCCTTTACCCCTCGGTCATCAAGTGGTCCAACTGATTATTTTACTCGCTTCATGCCTCTAATATACATCAAAAAGTTTTTGCTGTGTGTTTTTGCCTCCAATGCAATCCTATTTTCAAAAGGCAGGTGTGTTCATTAAACCCGCTGGGATCCCAGCTAACTGGATTGGGTAACTGGTTGATTTTATCTGTGATTTCCTTCTCCTACCCAGAAACACAAATGAGAGGGTACATTTCATAACAGGACACTTATGTGAAATATCTAAAAATACCCATTTCATAAATGCAATGTTGGCTCCTTGTATCTTTTATAAAATATATCAGTTAAGTTCACTCTTAAACACCAATGTTTCAGTGAGAAATCAGACTAAAAGAAAATAAATATCATAGAACATACAGATTCTCAAATAGATACCACCACCTAGCACCTTGTCATCACACTTTATAAATTTCTGGGTTTTAAATTCAAGTAGTTCACAAATTGAATACAAATTCAGTGTCTATGCAGTCTGCATGTTCAAAACTTTGTATCTCTTAAGCTTCAGTAAAAAGTACAAATTACTTGAGACTTATCTGTATTCAGGCACACTAGTGAGATGAAATAAGCATCCAACCTCGATAGCGTGCAAATCTCATGCACAAATTTCCACCTGCTCTGTAAAATATATGCATATGTTGCAACTCCCCCTCCTTCCAGACAATGGTTCTGGGAATGTGTATATGCAAATCTCATAAGAGTGCTTATGTTTTTGTCAGCTGCGTGCATACCCCTTCACAATTATTTAATAGCCTTTTACCAGTTTTCCCACTTGTAAGCATGCTTCACATGCAGAACATTAAACGTAAAATAATCTCAATAAAATCTTTGCATTCTTTTGCCCAAATCAAAGATGGCTGCCAAGGGGCTTTCCTTGTTCCTCTCAGCTGGATCCTGGGCCTCAAATGTTCTTTTTCAACACACCCGACTAGTTAACACTACAGAACTGGATGATTTGTTATAGTTGTACTTTTACTGCCCAGTGACACAAATGGGTGTGTTCTTGTTTTATCAGGGAGGGGGGGATAAGGATTGAGAGTTGTACTTGGAGCTCAAAATACCTTTTTATGGTTTTGCTACTGTGGTTAAGATTGAACAAGGGCATGTTCCCATCTTCTGTCTAAACGTAGTATAGATACTCTGATTTCTCCTCCACCCCTGGTAGAGCCATGCTTCTTAAAGTGGTTGACATGATCTGTTGTTTTCTGTGTGATCATTAATACTCTGTGTTAGGTACAATTCATAGTAACACAGTAAAGGACAGTAGAAATAAACCCATGTGACCCATCCAGTTTCACCAGTTAGCATCTGCTGCACTATTAAGGCTCATTCCAGGTGTGACCACCTTCCCTGTGCTCCACCATCTTGGGAGAGGAATATATAGACTCCTCCCAGCACCCACCTGTCCATAATGAACTACAGGGCTCTGTATGAATCTAAGTAGCCTGCAATTCCAGTGTAACCATTGCCTAAACATCCAGGCTCCCAGATCGCCTACACACCTGCCAGACAGGTGTGGCCTTGTGAGCATCTGTTTCCACTAGAACTTCTAGTTAATTACACTACATGCAGCTTGCCAGTTGCTGAGTTTGATTTTATTTTCATCAATGTATGATCTAAATAGCTACTATTACTAGCAAGCCTTCCTGTTACCTTTCATAGTCTGACAATCAAACCCTGTGATGTGAGAAGCCATTAGTTATCACAGAACAAGCAGCCTGACAAATAGACCTAGCTGCTGGTCGATTCCAGCACTGCAGCCTGGAAAACAACCTGGCCACATGGATGCCTGTGTTAATACTTGGGCTTTTATTATTTCAAACTAACCTCTTTGACAAACAACACCTTGTGGAATCGGACAAATACGGGGCTAGGAATGCTTAAAAACATGAGACCAGGTTCTGCTTTCTGCCCCCCCCCCCCCCCTCTCCATTTTAATAACTAAGGATCTTCTGATTATCCTGTATTTTAGGCATTGGAAACTTGTGGTTGCTTTGTGCTGCTTCATAAGTCATCCCCGTGTGACTCGGTTCTAACCTACAGTTAGAACATAAGAATAGCCATACTGGATCAGACTGATGGTCCATCTAGCTCAGTGTTCTGCTTCCTCCAGGAACTTGTCCAAACCTTTTTTAAACTCAGATATGCTAACTCTAACTGCTGTAACCACTTATGGCCGTGTGAGTCTCTTTATGACCCTGTGTTTCTTTGAGTAACTGTGCTTGTCTCTTCTCATACCTTTTAGACTTTAAACACCGGATCACCGTGCAGGCGTCACCAAGCATGGACAAACGCAAGAATATGTTTGAAATCGGACCAGGCGGTTCTCCCACATTTCCCCGTTTCAGAACCATTCAATGTAAGCAACTCCTGGGCCACAGCTGCTCTGATGTGTGGGCCCACAGCCCAGGCACCAAGTTGTATGTTATGTTCTGTGAGTTGCGGGGTGGCTGTGAACACTCTTTTCTCCCCTGTCAACAGTAGATCCCAGCGAGACCAGCCAGACATGGGGGAAGCAGTCAGCACGGCGGACTGAGACCCCTCGTAATGGAGAGAGGAAATCCGGCTGGACATGGGGTCCGAGCTCACCCAAACCTTGGGATTCTGGACCTCAGGATGAGAGGTAAGCAGACAGAGACCTCTATGCATGTATCAAATAACCATGTTAAAAGAATCTTGGAGTGAAAGGGAAAGGGGGTCATGGATTTAATATACCACCTTTCTGTGACTGCAACTAAAGCGATTTACATATATTATATGCAGGTACTTTATCCCTTGTGGGCTATCAATCTAACTTTTTGTACCTGGAGCAGTGGAGGGTTAGGTGACTTACCCAGGGTCAGGTCCTCCACTTTCCATGTCCCACATTCAGGTCCCTCAAAGTGGAATAATTTGCCACTGAGGTTAAGAAAGATCCTGGATGTAAAACAGTTCAAGATGGATTTGAAAACATATTTGTTTTTTCAGGCATATGGGGAGAAGAGGAAAATGAGTTAAGTGAACAGAGAGACATTTTCTGGAGTACCAAATGTAGTGAAATGAGAAGTATTAATACGGAAATTACTTTTGAGGTTAATGTATGTGTTACGAAGTATGCTTTTTATATGTGGCTCTTTGATTTTATGAATGTTAATATTGTTCTCCACCAAGAACATTTGGATTGAGCAGAATATAAGTTTTGAAATAAAGAAATAAACAAGGAGCTGTAGTGGGACTTGAACCCAGTTCCCTAGGTTCTCAACCCACTGCTACTCCTGGTGAGTTGCCAGTATTTGGTCCGGACTCTCTTATCCCTGTTCTGATTCTTCTTGGTGTGCTGTGTACGGGACTGGGTACACAGTTGGCACTGGATAAAAACAATGGGCCTGATATGCAGCTGGTGGCAATCAGCGTTTTGCTGTCAGCCACCAGCATTATTCCCGAAGATTCAATGTTGGGCCATGTCCAGTCTCTGGCATTGAATTTCTTGGTATATGGGGCCGGTGAAAACATAGGTGGTTAAGAGCGATATTCAGCTCTTAACCAGCTATGGTGAACCACATAAAGGTAGGACTGACTTTTATGCGATTACTTTAGCCAGTAAAGTGCTGAATCGGCCCCTGGAATGCCTCCTAAATAGCTGGTTTCATGTCGGGTACTAACCAGACATTTTCAGCAGCACTGTCTGGTTAAGTACCCAGTTAGCCCTGGACAGGCGATTTAAAGGGCCAGGAGCTGTTTAAATCATTTTAAATATTGGGCCCGAAATGAAGTGTAATTGCTTTCCCATCTCCCAGCACATGGAGGAGATGAGATCCTAACCCCTCACCTGGTTTTTTTTGCCTCTCCCAGGAGGAGGTCTCGGCTGGAAGAGACTACCTGGTATATAGACGTGGAGGAGTACACACCCGTAGTGCCGTCATCAGCACCAGTAACGCTAAATGGTGAGCCCTCCTTCCTACTCTTCCATTGTCCTATTTCTTAGGGTCGGTCTAACCATAAGGTGAGGGAAGACAAGCCAGTCACTTAGGATGGCTGCTTCTATGGGGACAGCAGAAGCAGCTGGAGCTGGAGCAAAACAAATAGTTTGAAAACCACACAAACGCAGAAAAACATCAACGCATACTTTTTAACCTGCAAAAAAAGTATTTAAAAGTATGATGGCCAATTATGTGTGTTTATAGAATTGTAGGATGGTCAGGATTGTAGACTTTAATTATCAGAATCTTGGACAGGGGGAGCCAATGAGTTAGACATTGGGGGGGGGGGGGGGGCTTGGGAATGTAAGGCTGAAGGTTCCCCTAGGTGTCCAATATTTTTGCACAAGTTCTGGCTGTTCTTCCAGATGAAGCGGTCAACCAGGATCTCATCCCACTGTATGCAACTCAGGAAAGACTTAGGGGCAACCTGATAATAGAGAGATAGGGATCGATTGTCCTTTATTTGGGAAGATGGTGCGATCACTCTCATTGGGGGAATTAAGAACAGGTTAGACACGCATCTATCTGGAATGGAAAGAGTTGGGGTATAACATCCTAAGGTTTCTTCCAGTTTTGAATTTGCAGTATGGGTCATCAGTCTCCAGCAATGCGTGCCCCCATTATGACATGCAAAGCCCTTCCTCCTAATATGCTGCTCCCTTTTGAACGTTGACATTGTGATTCTTTTTCAAAACTTGTGAGTCTTATCTCACAATGCACGAGATAAGCACAGGCATCCCATGAGCTTGCAGTGCCGGAATTCAAGAAGGAACAGCACGCTTTGCAAATGGTCAAGTGTGCAGCAGGGTTCTGTCAAGAGATATCTCCCCACGGCTGCCAGAGGAGACCTGATTTTAACAGAGTACAGGTCCACACAACCCCATCTCCATAACAGAGATAGCAGGAGGAATTTGACAAGGATCTCTTATACAGTCTTCAGATATGTTCTGAAGACCTCTTTGTTCTAGAGATTTCTGAAGAGATAGTGAATTTCATTAGGTTTGGCTATTGGCATCAATTGTTGGTTAGGTTTTGTTGTGATGTTTTTACTTACTGATTTTATTATTTTGTTTTGCTATATTTGGTTATTTATGTACTATTTATTCATAGTGGGGGTAATTTTTATAAAGTCATTTTTGTGTAGATGCGACTGGACACACACGTAAATGTCCTGTTTAAAATCTTGGCCAGCTTAAAGCTATGTGTGCTGACTCAAGGGTGTGTTTAGCAGTTGAATATAGGCACAGCATGTACAGGGTTCTCACATAGATTATCAAAAAGGTTAATTTATTCACATACTTAAATAATCTAGGCATGGACAGTTACACCTGTATTGAACTGCTGTAACTATCTGTGCCTGTGGTAAGGTGTGATTTTTTGCTGCTTGTGCTACTGTGTTCTAAACAGTGGCGTACCTAGGGTAGTTGACACCCGGGGCCAGTCATTTTTTAACCCCCCCCCCCCCCCCCCCAAATCCAGTACTAGGCATACCAAGAATACAAAACATTCAGGACCTATAGAGCGATTCTACCATACCATAAGCAGTAATTTGTACGAGTCACACAAGGAAAAGGAAAGCATCTTAAACACTACAGTGAGCACTAGAACATCAATTCACCTATTGTAAAACGAAAACAGATTAGTACAGATCGTCGATCCTGCAGTCAATGCCAACTGAAAGCAATGTCATTTTCACAAACACAGATACCCCCTAATCCACTATAGAATAAGTAATCTATTTAGACAAAAATTAAACTGAACCCCTGATGCCAGACTCTGCATACAATGCAACATCACAGAAACAATCCCCTAGAACTGTGCAAAATATAAAGACAGCAGATGTAAATTTGAAAAAACTAACACCAATCACCACTTTACAAATTAACAAATAGAAATAAACCAAATACAGAAAATAAAATAATACCATTTTATTGGACTAATACATTTAGCTTCCAGAGGCCAAAATCTCCTTCCTCAGGTCAATACAGTATAGTGCTGTTATATTATCCTATCCTGACCTGAGGAAGGGGGTTTTGTTCTCTGAAAGTTAAGTCAAAATGTATTAAAATTAGTCCAATAAAAAGATTACCTTATTTACATGTTCTATTTATAAACATTTATTAACACAGCTACAATACTATATCCTAAAGCAAAATAATTAAAATATATATTTACAGTTTGTTGTCTCTGGTTTCTGCTTTCCTCGTCTTCTTTTCACTGTCTTCCTCCATCCAGCATCTGTCTTCGCTCTCTCTCTGCCATCCAGTGTCTGCCCTCTCTAATGTCCCTTCCATCCAGTGTCTGCCCTCTCTCTCTGTCCCTTCCATCCACTGTCTGCCCTCTCTCTCTTCCTTCCATCCACATCTGCCCTCTATTTCTGCCCCTTCCATGCACCATCTGCCCCAGTCTGCCATCTCTCTCTCCCCCTTCCATCCACATCTGCCCTCTCTCACTCCCTTCCATCCACATCTGCCCTCTATCTCTGCCCCTTCCATCCACCATTTGCCCCAGTCTGCCCTCTTTCTCTCTCCCCCTTCAATCCGTCTGCCCTCCCTCTCCCATCCATTCAAGGTCTGCCCTCCCTCACGCTCCTCACTTCCATCCAGGGTCTGTCTCCTCTCTCTCTGCCCCCTCTTTTCAGCCCCCTTATTCCACCTGCCCCTAGTTCCAGCCCACATCTCCCACATGCCCCCCTTTTCAGCCCCACTATCCCACCAGTCCCCAGCCCTTTTCTCCCATCAGTCCCGAGCTTCAGCCCCAGCCAGTTCTCCCTGTCCCCTTTAAAGCCCCCAGTTTCAGCCCCTGCCCCGTTTCAGCCCCCAGTTCCAGTACTAGCCCCCTTATCCCAAATACCCTCCTTTTCAGCCCCCAGTTCCAGCCCCCTTCATCCACCACATGCCTTGCATGGACCCATTTTCCCTCCTGCCCCCTTGTCAGACCCCAGTTCCAGCTTCAGACCCCTTCTCCCATCTGAGCACTCCCCTCCCCAATCCCCTTCTCCCCTATGACCACCCTCACCAATCCCCTTCTCCCCTCTGAGCACCCTCACCCTCCCCAATCCCCTTCTCCCCTCTGAGCACCCTCACCAATCCCCTTCTCCCCTCTGAGCCCCCCCTCTCCCATCTGAGCCCCCCCCCCCCCTGTCGAGAGCCCTGAGCCCTCTTCACCCTAAAGCCACCACCCTGCATTTAAAAAAAAAAAAAATCCGTGCAGCGATGCAGGCAGCGCCTCGCGTCTGCCCTGCATGAACTGAAAAGAGAAAATCGCTTCGCTGGCGTCGGGCCTTCCCTCGCTTGTTGTCCCGCCCTCGAGGAAATAGGAAGTTACCTCAAAAGAGGGCGGGACAACAAGCGAGGGACGGCCCGACGCCAGCGAAGCGATTTTCTCTTTTCAGTTCATGCAGGGCAGACGCGAGGCGCTGCCTGCATCGGCGATTGCTGCATGGATTTTTAAAAAAAGCTGTCGGCTCTTGCGGAGCACCCCCCCACCCGCTGACACTCGGGGCGGACCGCCCCCACCACCCCCCCCTTGGTACGCCACTGGTTCTAAAGACACACAGGATATCTGTGTCTCTTTAGAGAATAGCATCTAAGTGGGCAACTATTTGATTTCTTATGTGAAATCTTTTTTATTGAAAGAATAATAACATACAGCGCAGAATACTGTTTCGGTATGTTTTGTTGTTTAACATAATAAACTAATGTACTAAACATTGAAGTAAAAACATCCCCTCCCATTCCCCCCCCCCCCCCTCAACACTCCACCAAGGAACAATCCAATACTATAAACTTCTGTAAGCAGTCGCACGATGGTGAGAGGTCTGGACTCTTGTGACCTCAAACCATCTCATAATAACATTCTAGTCCCAAACCACCAGATTTCAAAAACCCCACCCCCACCACCTCAGAGCCCAAAAAGTGCTAATCTATCCTTCCAGCTGTATCCTGAAAACTATTCAAAACTTAACTGTGTGCTTTTGGGAGTATCGATGGGAGATATAGTTCCCAAACCAATTTAAACATCTTCTGCCTCTTTGGTTGGGGACATGCTCCATAAGATTCCCATAATTTTAAGGTGTGAAACTCGTTCCTCCAAAATCAAAATGTTGGAGGCTGGTTTTGCAGCTAGTGATTGAGTATACATTTTTTCCCCACAACCCATTTGCTTTCTTAAAGTAGGGGCACCCTTTTAAAACTACCTTCATGAGGGGCAATTCTACAGCTGAGCACCCATAGTTATGCGTCACGTTCACGCATAAGTGTATAAAGTACTGTCACTTTCGTGGGTAAGTCTACGCTTTCATGCATATGTGGCAATAAAGTGATTAAACGCTATTTTATAAGGCAGCGTGCATAAATACACATGGCAATCACATGGGCAGAGCATGGTAGGGGACAAAGGCGGGGTTTCCCCTTACACATAAATACAAGGGAGCATTCACTTGGAACATGGGCAGGGTTTCCTCTTACATATAAATACAAGGGAGCATTCACTTGGGTGGAACAGTGGAGGGGCTTCCCCTTACACATAAATACAAGGGAGCATTCACTTGGAACATGGGCAGGGATTCCTTTTACAAATAAATACAAGGGAGCATTCACGTGGGCGGAACATAGGCGGGATTTTCTCTTACACAGAGCCAGTAGTGGGATGCGGGGATAGTGCTAGGCAGACTTATACGGTCTGTGCCGGGGCTGGTGGTTGGGAGACGGGGATAGTGCTGGGCAGACTTATACGGTCTGTGCCAGAGCTGGTGGTGGGAGGCGGGGCTGGTGGTTGGGGGGCGGGGATAGTGCTGGGCAGACTTATATGGTCTGTGCCCTGAAAAAGACAGGTACAAATCAAGGTAAGGTATACACAAAAAGTGGCACATATGAGTTTATCTTGTTGGGCAGACTGTATGGACCATGCAGGTCTTTTTCTGCCGTCATCTACTATGTTACTATGTAAATACGAGGGAGTATTCACTTGGGTAGAATGGGGAGGGGCTTCCACTTAAACATAAATACAAGGGGGCATTCACTTGGAACATGGGCGGTGTTTCCTCTTACACATAAATACAAGGGAGCATTCACATGGGTGGAACATGGGCGGGGCTTCCCCTTACACAGAAATACAAGGGAGCATTCACATGGGCGGAACATGGGCGGGGCTTCCCCTTGCACATAAATACATGGGAGCATTCACGTGGGCAGATATGGGTAGGACTCCCCCTTACACTAATACAAAGGGGCATTCACTTGGGTGGAACATGGGAGGGGCTTCCCCTTACACATAAATACAGGGGGGCATTCACTTGGGCGGGATATGGGCGGTGCTTCCCCTTATACACCTTCCTTACAGAATACTGTAGGTTATATCATCCCTGTAGCATTTACGTGGTTGCAGTTATACTGTGTCTATGGCTGGTATAACTGGGCATGCAGAAGTTGGGCAGGTTATGCTAGTGTTCTATAATGGAATCTTAGCAGCAGATGCCATTATAGAGAGGTGCTTCACAAATCTCCTTGGGGCACCCTGCACCTTAATAGAGGAATGCAGTTATAGAACTTATTTTTTTTTTTGTTACATTTGTACCCCGCGCTTTCCCACTCATGGCAGGCTCAATGCGGCTTACATATTATATACAGGTACTTATTTGTACCTGGGGCAATGGAGGGTTAAGTGACTTGCCCAGAGTCACAAGGAACTGCCTGTGCCTGAAGTGGGAATCGAACTCAGTTCCCCAGGACCAGAGTCCACCACTCTAACCACTAGGCCACTCCTTTTATTACCTGTGTAATCTGCTTTGAACGCAGTTGGTTAAGCAGACTATATGCATTCAAATCAAATTAAATTGATCTCCTTTCCATCCCTTGGAAGGGAGGAAGGTTCTTTCACAAAATTTATTACAGGAATGAAAAAAAATTCCTGACCTGGTTTTGTTTCTTCCTCTCCTCCCAGGAGATGTCACACAGCTCTCCTCAAGCCCTGTAGGAGGTGCCGTACGCCAGCAGTCTGCAGAGGAGTTGAGAAGAAACAGTTCTCCTGGCCAGTCCACCCCGGTGGCTTCACATTCCGCCCCAGCACCAGACAAGACAACACCTCCCAAAATCTTCCAGAAGGCGCTGCTCCGGGGGGCCGCCCTGCTGGCCTCCCTTGGTCTAGGAAGGGATCTCCAGCCAGCACCACGATCAGGAGGGAAAGACGAAGGGACGTCGGACAGCCAAGACCAGGAGTGGCAGGAAGCATCTCCTGTGCCCCGAGCCATGCAACCTCCTGAAATATTGATAGAGTTGAGTGAGCCACCCGAGGCAGAAAAGACAGAGCCTAGTATGGCAGCCACCAATTCCCACCCCAACGAAGGCCTGCTGATAGACTTGAGTGACCAGTCGATAGCTGAGGGCAACGGGAAGGATCTTCCTGGACGGCAGAAGTCACCAAAGAGTCCCAGGCTAGAAGAACAGAGCCCTAGCATGGGCAGAGCACTACTTGGTAAGGATGGAACCAAGCTATAGATGTAGTCTCTGAGCCTGCTTACAGCTGACACAGAGAGTATCTGTGAGTGTCAGCAAGGTGCTATAATGTGTAAAATGTATTCATCAGAGCAGGAAAATAGACAGTGATGGGAATGGAGTTGGGAGGTTGAAGTTAGTGCTGTACCAAATATTCATATTTGATTCAATTCAGCCTCAAATAGTGCCCCAAATACATTATTTATATTCAGCCGAATAGTGATTTAAATTTGGGGCTCTACTGTGCTAAATCCTACTGAAATAAAAACTTGCAGCCCAATATTTAAAACCATTTAACCGACCAGGAACGGCTCCTTCCTGGTTAAATGGAACTTAACTAGCTATCAGGCAATATTCAGCAGGAGATCGTCAGTTATCTCCCACTAAATATTGCCAGTTAGCACTTAGCAGATAACCGTTTATTGCATGATATAACCGACTATCCGCTAATATTCAGCAAGTCGCTGATAAAGCTTGGCAGCCAGATTCGGCTACCGAACTAGCAGGCCTATTTTTGGCCAGTTTCAACTTAACCGGCCAGCACTGAATATCGGCTTGGCCGGTTACATTGAAACAGGCCAAAAAACACTGACATATTGAATGCCGGTCACAGGAAATTACCTAGCATTAAATTTCCAGGTTCAGCACTGACCGCAGGAGTCCGCCTAGCTAACTCCCACAGTCTGGGTCTTTGATCTCTGATTTCACGTTGCTTCTTTTATTATTTGTTATGGTCAAGCTCAATGCCTATTATTCATATCTGTATTTGGCCGCATAGTAAAATATGCTATTCGGTACAGCTCTAGTTGCAAAATAACCCATTTGACAGCAGAGGCAGGGGGATGGGCGATAAGGAGCAGGTAAGGAAGCAGAGCTTGTAAAACTACAGGCCTCAGGACAGCTCCTTTCCTGTCAGCAGACTGCAGCTGCCCAGAATCCAAGCAGGCTGATAGTGACTGGGTCCACCCCTAGCAGCTCTGTTCTGAGGATGTTTAGCTTCTAAGAGTACACTGAGGAGGCAATGCTCAAAGCTGGGTGTCAAAGCCCACAATGCAACAACAGCATGAAACGATGCTCATAAGAAATCATATGCAAATGTTATGCGCACTTAATTTGCACCAACAAACGAAAAGTAAGGGGAGGGCCATGCCTGGCACATGTGCACAAGGGGTTTGCGATAAGCGCATCTCTTGTGTGCATGTACAGACAAACCTGGAAGTGCAAGTGCACTTCGGCGCTATTCTTGAGCCATTCAAAAATTGTTTGCACTTAAAAAGTTTTAAAAGGCTCATATTTAAGCACAGAAAAACAGGCACCGATGTATGCTTCCACTTTCAATATTGCTCAGACTTGCACACAGGCTTGTTTCTCATTAGCAGCGCTTAAAGTTACACAGGCCTCCTGCTTGCAAAAGAAGGTAAAACTTACAGTTTAATGTGAGAAATTGACAAGAAATCTTCTTCTGAAAAGTACCTACTCTGCCCTTGACCTGGCATTACATTTTTGGCGTTAGAGCCATCATTTCCTTATGTGCATTGCAGTACTTTGATTTGTACATTGGGAAGGAATACTTGCTGACCTCATTAACATCCATTTACATACAAGTTGCAGCCATCTTTAGTGTGCATGTTAACACCGACGCTCAAACCCTCTGAGCATTTGGTGCTGTATAACATGCACGCCAACCTGGCATTAACTGCATGTTAACCGCCAGCGATAGTTTTGAACATTGCTCCCTGAGGTACTCTGCATGCTAAGTGAGGGTTCTAAAGCTACATGGCAGTATAGAACAGTATGAAACTTCCAAGTGCCTGGGGGGGGGGGGGGGGGGGGGCATCATCAAACCCAAATCTCAGCCTGGAGAGGTCAACCTATTAACCTTTATGGCTCTGGGGATTGTATAAAACTTGGTAGGAAGACACAAAAGAGGGCCTAGGCTTTGTTTTAAATATTGTCTTTGTAAGAAGCAAAGTTGAAGACTAGGCCTGAAATGGCTGATTAGGAGAGGGGGTAGAGGCCCTCAATATGGCAGATTTTGGACATGTTTGGAGGTCATGTGGTAGGATAAAAGTTGAGATGTGGGTAGAAGACATGGGGGATGGAGGATGTGGTGTAGGCCGACCTATAAAAATTTGTATATGTATTTACCCAAAGTAGATCCTCAACTAAGCAGATTGGATAGGCTAGTTTGATCTTTTACTTGAAGATGTTTTGTTTTTGTTTTTTTTAATTAAAGTTAACCAAGTGTACCAAGCAAATATTAAATGATACCATAGCAAATTTGAACAATATTACAAACTGCCCACTCCCAGATCAGCACTTCTTCCCCTTCTCCTCTCCTCTTTCACAAAGAAACTGCTCTCCCCACTCTCTGCCCCCCCCCAACCCGGTCCCATCCCCATCCACCAACAGCTTGGATCGTTATCTGCTATCATTTACTGTGTTTCTAATGTCCAGCAAGGCCAGGGAGACCTAGGGGTGGCGTCATGAGGGGAGGGTGGGAAGTCAGGGATGCAGGGTCAGCTGGGTGTTTTAAGTTTGGGATCATGTATTTTCATCTACCCAAAGCACTAGTGGCCCCATGTCAGTACAGTGCTGCAGTTGTATTAATTTAATGCCAGTGTCAATGTTTAAAACAATATATATGCTGAGTGCATTTAAACATATAAGCAGTGGTGCCCTTTCATATGCACATACTGTTGGGTTGTTGAGTCATATCTGTGGCCCGATGCTATCCCATATAAGATTTAGAAATCTACAGATGCACTAAACACTCACCAACTACCAGTGAAAATGCAATTTCTGAATATCAGGCTTAGAGAAGCAGAGAAAAATAATAAAGACTGATGTGGATAAGGCGTGATATCTTGCAAGTGCTCAGGCTTCTGTGACTGGCAACTGGGGCCAGAATAACTGGGTAAACTGGCTGGACTGGTTGGTCCTTTTCTGCTACTTAGCTCTGGCATTGCTATGTAAAAATGCTTGGGGTTTTATTTTGCGTTTTTAAATTTTAAGTCACCTTAAAACCTTAACTTGTTACCTTCATGTGTAGCTTGACTGACATGTAAAGGGCAATTCTGTACTCGAGGTGCCCACGTTTACATGTCCCTTGCACATGTTAAATGTAGAGAATACTAGTGTTTACGAGCAGGGGCGTAGCCAGACTTTGGCGGGAGGGGGGTCTAGAGACCGAGGTGAGGGGGCACATTTTAGCCCACCCCCCACTGGTGCTGCCGACACCCCCCACCACCACCATTGCCAACCCTGCTGCCGCCGCCACCACCAACAACAACTTTGACCCCCCCCCACCCGCCGACAACCCTCTAGATCCCCCGCCGCCACCGTCGCCTACCTTTGCTCGCAGGATACCCCCGCCAACCGAGGTCCTCTTCTTCCTTCGTTCTATTTCTGAGTCTGTATGTGCAGGACGTCAGACTCAGAAACAGAACGAAGGAAGAAGAGAAGAGGACCTCGGCTGGCGGGGGTGGGGGTCCCCCGCCAGCAAAGGTAGGCGATGGCGGGTTGTCGGCGGGAGGGGGGGGGGGTCGAGAGGGTCGTCAGCAGGGAGGTCCAGGGCCAAATCTACGGGGGCTGGCCCCACATAGCTACGTCACTGTTTAGGAGTGAATGTACACTTAGCCGTGAAAGTGCTAGTAGGGTGTCTAAGCACTATACTGTAAGGATATGCAGAAGTAGCATACACCTGGATGCTATATATAGTGCTCAAAATTGCATTGCAAATTAGAGTAATGAGACAATTAGCTCCAATAATTGAGCACTCGCAATCAATTATTGGCATTAATTGGCAACAATTTGGATTTACATGCACCTCTTGTTAAGCACTAGTCTATAAAGATGCATGTATAAATCTTTTAGCACACAACTGAAAAAGGGGTGTGGCCGTGGGAGGATCCCAGGCAGGTCAGGGTGTTCATTAAAGATGCAACACACTATCATAGAATTTGGGGGGTCTGTGTGAGGATTTACACCAGGTTTCAGCTGACTAACCAGGCATTTTTAGTGGCACTATTTTGTGGGTAGTCCAGGGTGGAGTCAGTACTTATATGGTATAGTTCTGATATTCTGCATTTAACTGCATAAAGTAAATGCATAAATAGGATTGCTTTAAACATAGTCCAATCTTTATTATATTGCACTTAATCACATATGTGTTAGCCACTTGTGACCGGATATTCAATGCCGGTGCCCAGACATGGCCTGGTATTGAATATCTGGGGATAAACCTGGAAGCGGACAAAAATACCTCTGACCACCGCTGCCTGCATATCTACCCCCAACTCTGTTCTCAATTCCATCACTGTTTCTTTTCCAGTAGTGCATTCCAGGCATCCACCACCTTCGCCATTAACTAAATTTTCTGATGTCCTTCCTCTGTCTCTCTTGTAGTTTTATATCATGTCCCTGTCAGAATTACCTTATGCTGTGCATAACCCTTAGTCTAACTGAGGCTTCAGTGCCTACTCTGTGTCAGCCTAAGGCCTCTGGGAAGTCTGACATTCTGTTCCCCCCCCCCCCCCCCCCCCCCCAATCTGATCCCTGGGAATGTCAATACAGGGTGTTTTGCTTCTGAGCAATAAAAGAACACCAGAATCTGCACAGGAAAACAATAGAAATAAAACTAGTGTCTCCATAAACTATGGTAGTTCACAGGAATTCACAATTCCTTGGTGAATCAGGAGCCATAGGATCAAAGAAAACCAAATTATATCATAGGCCACTCTGTGGGAAAGTAATTCAGTATTTAAACTCCCAGAGAGGGACAAAGAAACACACAGACATCTATCTTATAGTCCCTTAGTTCTATGACTTCCCCTCCTTTGGATAGAGTTTTGTTTTGGGAGAGCTAGCTATGGAGTTTGTAGGCAGATAAGGAAACTGGTCTGGTTTATGCCCTTCTGCATGCTGGGACTTGTACTTTCTCTCTTGTAGAAACTACAAGGCTGTAGGCACATTTGGGCATAGAACCAGGAATGACTCAGCTTGTTTCAAATAACCTAGGTCAAGTGGCTGCCCTCACCTGGGAGATGAATTGCCAGATATTTTGTGCTATCAGGGACTGAGCGAGGCGGTGCAGTTTTACTGCCCCTCTCTCCCCTGAGTGTCTATGGGACTTGTAGTTCCAGTATCTCTGAGAGGCAGAAAGGACAAATCCCAGTGTTCATGTAGTAGGACAAAGCTTGGCCCAGCTGTTCTATCTAGTAGCATAGTCTGGACTCATTTCATCAGCTATCCTTTTGTAAGCAATAGGTACAACCTGTGCTTTCTCCTTGGAATAGATTGCGTGGGCCAGTGGATGGGATTAAATTAATTTCATCTTGTCTTTTCATCAGGTGCCACTTCTCTACCTCCATCATTCCTGAACCCAGATGGATTGGAGCCCCCTCGCCCAGGTGAAGCCAGTCCAAAGTTTCCACATTCCAGCATCAAGATCATTCCCAGGCCTCGTCCATCTCCCGTGCGTAATCGCATAGACCCCTGGAGTTTTGTTTCGGCAGGCTCCAGGGTACCTTCAGTGCCTGACCCAGGACCACGGACAGCCAAAGAAAAAAACACGTTTTCCAAAAATCCCTTTTCGAACTCCGATCCCTTTTCCTCAAGGACTTCCAGCCCCTGCTTCCCCTTAGACTCTGCTTGGGTCCCTGGCTTTACTGTGAGAGAAAACCAGCCCCAGCACTCACCTTTCACCTCCAGTGATTTGGACCCCTTCATTGTCCCCACTAGGACTGAGTTTCCCAAAGCCCATCTCTCACCTGCTTCAAAACCCCAGGCAGGACAGCGCAGTCCCTCCGTCTCTCCCAGAGTGCCTCCTCGGTCTTTTCCAACCACTACTGCATACTTACTGAATGATGAACTGGAGACCCCGAACCCATGGAAGGGGATCAGCGGTGGTCCTTGAAGAAATTAGAAATAATCATAGCTCCATCCTTACGACGATGTTTCCCTTGAAGCCCCTTTAGGGAAGGCCCTAGCAAGGGGCTGAGAGTGTGAAAAGGGTTTGGGGACATCTAGAGGGATAGCTATGTCAGGGCATTTACTACTGAGCACAGAACCTGGAGGGCCCAAAGCAAAAAGGCCCAAGCAGCTATGTATGAGAAGACAGATGGAAGGCCTCAGGCCTGACTCTAGATGCCTTATGTGTTATACCCACTACCTCTTATCATGCCAGTACATCCAGCCCACCTCAATGGTGACCCACCATCATTATCACCCAAAACCTGTGAGGTGAGCAGGAAGACAGTCATGTTCCCACTAAAGAGATGTCCGTATCACTAAAGACCGCCATCATGACTAGGACTCCAATTTCTTATCTTCCTTCTAAACCTTCCCACCTGTCTTTCTTCCTTCTAATACTCTCCTGTGTTGCATCTTCCACCACCCTGCTCACCCACATCCAATTCCTAATCCTTCCACCTTTCCCTTCCTCTCATTTCCTTCCCTCCAGGCCCTTCTGTTCTGACACTTTTGAATTGCAATGGAGAAGAGTGGATTAACATAATTTTTTTTTACTGTGTTCTGTCTCGGTCCCAATTTATCTTCTCAAGGTATCGGAGCCCTTTATCTTGTACACAACTGAAGAAAAACAAAATCCAGAATAAAATGTGATCGTGAGCTTGCGGAACATGGTCTGTACTGTACTAGACTGGTCTTGCTATACTTCTGTGAACAAGGCAACCTGTGCCTATACTGTTGCCTGTGGACTGAAACCCAAAAAGAGAAAAGACAGAGCTAATAAATATAGAGTGTTTTCAACAAGTTTTTGTGTGTTCTTTTGGTTTTCAGTGTACTTCTACAGCTCTTGTCTTCAAACGTCTGTTCATTTTCACATTCTGCTTTCTTAAAATATAGCTCAAAATATGTTAAAAGTTGGAGCTTGGTTCACAGATGTACACAACATACTTTACATTTTCAACATCATGAAAGAGCAATTATAGAAATGCTCAAAAAAATAATATGTTTGATATACCACATTAACTGGCTAGCAGGTCAAGGGGTTTAACATAATCAAATTATAAAAACAAGACAGGAATGCCAGTTTTGCAAAAAAAAAAAAAAAAAAAAAGGTCAATTAATCCTACCAACTTGAAGAATAAGAAATTAAAATGTCTTCACATCCTTTGTCGTGGCAAACTAAATTAGCTCCATTTCTAAAAATTGCCTTAATAAAATCCATAATACATTAAATAGAACCTATGTGTCAGGCCCCAGTAGTTGAGATGATTTGCATTTGCCTAAATGAAAAATCAGGCTGTTTTTGTGGTATGAAGTGAATTTGAAGCAAAGGTCTAAACATGTCAGTTACAGAGCTGCCAAAAGAACTCTGGGACAGAGTTATTCAAAGGGACTGATTGGGGGGAAGCTAAAAAAAAACTCCAGCATATTTGACTAAGACTTGGGTCACCATCAGGTCCATCATTATAAAATGGAAGCAGTATGACATCACCAAAAAACTGTCTTGATCAGGCTGTCCCTCCAAAGTCAGAAGCTGTGGACTGAGAAAGGTCACTGTGAGGCCTAACATTAATTTAAAAGAATCACGGAGGTGTCTGGTTGAGACTGGGGAAAATACTGACTATCCAGTAATTTCAAGATTACAAACATGGCCTGCTTGGGAGGATAGTAAGTAGGAAGGATGTGCTGAAGGAAAGGCAGATGATGTGCTATGTAATATAAGCAAAGAAACACATATGAAATACTACACACCAGGTGGAAGGTTTTGTGGTGTGATGGACTAAAGTGGTCTCAACCTAAGCAATATGTGAAGCATAAAGCAACACAACGTATGACCCTACTAAGACTATCCTTACAGTGAAGCACAGGATTGGCATCGTAGATGAATGGTTCAAAGTCCAAACAGATTCTAAAGGAAATCCTGTTCCTGTCTGCCAGGTACTTGTGACCTGGCTTGGCCACTGTTTGGAAAACAGGATACTGGGCTAGACGGACCATTGGTCTGACCCAGTATGGCTACTCTTATGTAGACCTGGGAGAAGATTCATATTTCAGCAGGATGTTGAACTAAGGGCAAACTAAAACAATGGAGCAGTTCAGCCAGGGGAATGTGAAAGCCCTCCAGTGACCTGAATTTAAAAGAAAATCTGTGCCAAGCTTGGGCCTGCAGTCCACAGATGATTTGTTAACTTGCAAGAGCTAAGCTGCCAAGAAGAATGGGCAAAAACTGTACCATCCCACTATGTAGCTTTCATACACACTTCCCTGAAAGACTCATGGTGGTTATTACTGCAGAAGAGGCTTCCGCCAAATACCGAGTCACAATGGACTGTGATGCCCTGAGCTTTGGTTTGCCCCCCCCCCTCTCCCTCTCCCATCGGCACTCTCTCTCTCTCGCCACCCCCCTCCCCTGATGTACTTTGAAAGGCAACCCCACTCCCCAAGCCATCCTCCCCCATCTACCTTTAAAGGTGGTTTTCCCTTCCCAAGCACAGGCAGTGTTTCACTATCACTACCCCCACCAACTCTGGCATTTCGGCCGCACCCCTGCAGAAAAAGGAAGTTATGTCAAAGTGGGCAGGGTGTGGCAGAGGGAAAATGTGGGGGTTGGTATGGGTAGTGTAAGGGACAACCACATTTAAAGATAGACAGGTGGAGGGTGGCCTGAGAGAGAGGGGGGGGCTGCTTGACCCAGGGATGGAGAGAAAAAAAGCTGGCGGTGTGGGACACACTACTAGCGAGAGGAGCATTTTTTTGCCACTGCAGGGGAGCAAGTAAGGCAAACTTTTGGCGCCCTTGAGGCTTGGAATCCTGAGCCAATGCCTCACTGGTCCATGCCTTGAGCCTGCCCTACTGAGTCAAATGGTGAGAAGACTTATGCAATCAAGATTTTTGGTTTCTTATTTTAAATTACTTTATGGAGACTTCAATAATTGGGTATATTGTGTACATCAGTGAAACTAACTCCAATTTTAAAGCATTTTGAAATTATATTTTTTAGAGAGCAGAATGTGAAAAATGTACCAAGGTGTGAAGACTTTTTACGTGGTGCTGTATATTCATCTTGATTGGTAGCTCCTTTTTGAAGTTACCAATAGTGCTGTGAGAGCAGCCCAGGCCCCAGTGAACTTTTCTTTGTGCACATACACATATAGGACTAGATTCTATATAAATGATAAATGGCGCTGACAAATGTAAGTGCTGAGCGCTATTCTGTAAAGGATCCACATCCTCTATAGAATAGCACTAAGCGAATAAACACCTAACTTTAGGTGCTGGCAATTGGCATAAATGCTGGTGCCTAAGTGGTCCTTTTACTGAGCAGTGGTAAAAAAATGGCCTGCAGTAGTTTGGATTCATGAAGTTGACACGCGCTGGGCCATTTTTTTACTGCAGTTGGAAAAGGGTCTTTTTTTAAAAATGGGGGCAGTAAATGGCCATGCACTACAATTAAAAGTAGTGCACGGCTATTTACTACCTGAGCATTTACTGGAAGTTGCATCAGAGAGGGCCAGACGAAGCAGACTGGGAAGGCCCCAGAGTGCCTGTGTGAATCGCGGACGGGCCAAAAATGTAAGCTGCAAGCACTACAGCAGTGACGATCCTGGACCTGCAGGAAGGAAGGTAGCAAGCAATGCTGGATTGGGAGAAGGCAGAGGTGTGCTGGATGTATGGGAGGAGAGGGGCGGCTGCACTGGACTTTCTGGAAAAAGGGGGCTACAGGGAATGGAGAGGTGTGTTGAACATTCAGGGAGGAGAGTTGTGCTGGTGTGAGAGGAGGCAGCTGGAGGGAAAGGGAGACCTATGTGGTGGTGGTGGGGGGGGGGGGGGGGGTGTGGAGACCTATGTGGCCATGGAGGGTGCAGAGACTGATGTGGCCGGGGTGATAATGCAGAGACCAATGTGGCCGGAGGGGGTGTGTGTGTGAAAAATTGCTCTGACACTAAGGGTGCCGTGAACTGGAAAACTTTGGCAACCACTGGCTTAGCACATAACAGCTTGGGCATCCTACTACGCCCTCATCCACACCACTCTCACAGTTACGCACTATAGAATTTAGGTGCTAACATTATACAGTTGTTCCAAAGTGCAGTTATATGTATAAGTGCAAATTAGAGCCAAATAACTCCAATTATAGTAACATAGTAAATGACGACAGATAAAGACCTATACGGTCCATCCAGTCTGCCAACAAGATAAACTCATTTTACATGGTATGTGATACTTGATAAGTATACCCGAGTTTGATTTGTCCTTGCCTTTCTCAGGGCACAGACCGTAGAAGTCTGTCCAGTACTGTTCTTGTATTAAGTTCTGAAGCTAACGTTGAAGCCCCTTAAAATTTACACTCAAGCCCATCCATATCTATTCAGTCACGATCAGGGCGTAGACCGTAGAAGTCTGCCCAATTGTTTCCCAATTACCGGCGTCGCCACCCAATCTCCGCTAAGATTATCACTGATCAGTGGTTGTTAGGACCATTAACTTAGGAACATAACTTCTACTATTCGATAACCTATGCTCGCAAATTAGTGGCGTTAACTAGACACTCAATTTCGGGTGTGTATGAGACCCCTGCCCCCCACCTAGTATCTCTTCCCCCATATACCTTTTAAACAGTTCAGTTCTTCACCAGCAGCAACTAATACACAGCTCTGCCGGTCCCAGTGCCTTCCCTCTGACAGGGCTGCCAACCTCCCTACTCAGGACACAGACATTGCTGCCCCCCCTACTCAGCATGCAGCTGCTGCCACTGCCACCAACCCTCACTTGGTCAGACCACCCCGCCCCTACCTTCCTTTGTCAGTGCGTCTACTCCTCCCTGGCTTCCAAGGGGGCGGGCCCGTCACCAGGGTCTGTCTCTCTCCTGCTCCTGTGTTCTGGGACCGGGTTATCATGTTAACATACTCACCTGGGTCCCAATAAGAGCAAGACAGAGACAGTCCCCAGTGCTGGGCCCCCTTGGAGACCGGGCCTGGGGAATTTTGCCCCCTCTGCTCTCTCGTCTTGGTGGTCCTGCCCTCTGATGTAACATCCTGTTTCCACATAGGCAGGACCACGTGAGAGGAAAGACTCTGGGGTGGGGTTGAGAGATGCCGGATCACCTGCGGGGGAGGGGAGGGAGAGATGCCAGGAGTCTTCAGCTGGCGGTGCTTGGGGATCCCCACCAGCCACATCACAGGTGTGCTCACCCAAGCCCACCTGTGGCTATGCCACTGTTCCAAATGTGTGCCCAAGGCTATGTAAATAGATACAGGCCGTGCACACTAAAGTATACCTGCATATTGAGTGGGCCCATAGGCGTAGTTTGACTGTTTCATTTGGGGGGGGGGGGGCAAAGGAAGGGGCAGGGCATATTAGCATATTCATTTGCGTATATGTATATGCAAATTATGCTAATATGGAGAAAGAAAGGAAGGGAGCAAAAGCTGGCATTTTTTTTGGGAATAACCATAACGAATATGTATGAGATATCTCATACATATACATTATGGTTATTCCCAAAAAAGCCAACTCTTTCTTCCTTCCTTCCTTCCTTCCTTCCTTCCTTCTTTCCTCCTTACCCAGCACTCCCTCTTCCTCTCCAATAGTATTTTCCCACCCCCTTTCCCATACCACAGATGCACATTTCCAAAACCTGACATATTCCAATTAATAAATTCTGAATAAAATACTTTTTTCTACCTTTGTTGTCTGATCATTTCGTTTTTCTATTCGCTTTGGTCCCAGTGTCTTCTGTTTTATGCAGTGTCTTCTTTCCAGTAGGCTTCCCTCTGCTCCCCACCCTCTCAGTCCCATCCATCTCCTGCTCCTTCCCTCTTCTCACCCACCCTCCCAGTCCCATCCATCTTCTGCTCCTTCCCTCTGCTCCCCACCCCTCCCAGTCCCATCCATCTCTTGCTCCTTCCCTCTGCTGCCCCCCCCCCTGCGAGGTCCAGGATTGTGAGTCCGTTTACCCCATCTCCTCCTCCCTCCCTCCGGCGCAGGCAGCAGTCCTCTTCAGTCCTTCTGTGCTCCTGGCAGCGGTAGCAACGTATACACGCTGCCTTCGGTCTGCCCCGGAAGCCTTCTCTTCAAGTTCCTGTTCCCACCTATGCGGGAACAGGAACTTGAAGAGAAGACTTCGGGGCAGCGCCGAAGGCAGCGTGTATATGTTGCTACCGCTGCCAGGAGCACAGAAGGGCTGAAGAGGACTGCTGCCTGCGCCGGAGGGAGGGAGGAAGAGAGGAGGTAGACAGACACGCTCGTCTTTGTCCGCTTCGCTTCCCTGCCCTCTCTGTCTGCGTCCCGCCTTCCGCTGATGTCATTTCCTTTGGGTGGGATGCTGAGAGGGCAGGGAAGCAAGCGGACGGAGAGACGACTCGAAGCGTGCATGCTTGTTTGTTTGTTTTTTTTTTACTAGCGCCGCCAGTCGTCATTTGGGGGGACATTGCCCCCCCTCGCCCCCCCCCCCAGTCTACGCCCATGAGTGGGCCATTTCTGCATGTAAAGAACCGCTTTAGCCTCAGAAATACATTTATTCTTTAGGTTTAGCTAACACCTTTTCATTGGTTACTCCCGGGGGAATTCTGCACAGTGCAGAATTAGCACAGAACATACAGAATTCAAAGTGCCGGCATCGGGTCTATCCTCACTCTCTCTTCCCCACCTCTGCAGCAATCTCATGGCAGGAGGAGAAAGTGAACCGCCACACATTGGGTAACTTCTCTGCTGGCTTAGAACAGACTGCTCATGTGACTTGCCTGCCTGGTGCTAAGGTGACGGACCTCACGCATCACCTAGATAGGATTTTAGATAGTGCTGGGGAGGAGCCGGCTGGCTTGGTACATGTGGGTACCAATGGCATAGGAAAATGTGGGAGAGAGGTTCTGGAAGCCAAATTTAGGCTCTTAGGAAGAAAGTTCAAATCCAGAACCTTTAGGGTAGCATTTTCTGAAATGCTACCCGTTTCACGCACAGGGCCCAAGAGACAGGCAGAGCGCCGGAGTCTCAATGTGTGGATGAGACGATGGTGCAGGGAGGAGGGTTTTAGATTTGTTAGGAACTGGGCAACATTCTGGGGAAGGGGGAGCCTATTCCGACAGGGTGTCCTATTCTCTTCCCTTCCTTTACCTTAGTGTGGTGCCCTGGTGGTCTAGTGACTTCTTCGGGGCAGGAAAGAGCCCCCTCTTTCCTGCCCGGCACGTTTGCAGACTGCCATGCTCCCGGTGCCTCTTCAAAATGGCTGCAGAGAGTTCAAGCGGTGGCCTTGCAAGACTTCGGCAGCCCTTTTGAATCGGTGCCGGGAGCAAGAGAGGTCTACAGCCGCGCCGGGCAGAAAAGAGGGGGCTCTTAGGGGGCTCTTTCCTGCCCTGAAGAGGCCACTAGACCACTATGGCACTACAGTAAGGTACGGGAGGGGTAGTGAATGGAGTCATGTGAGTGGAGTGAGGCTGAAAAATTGGGGAGAGGATATACATGAGGGGAGAGAGAGGGAATCTGGCTCTATTTGAGGGGGTGCAGGGTGGGGTGTGATGGGGGGATGAGGGGCGGGGCAGGGCAGGGACTGACCAGGGCGGGGCAGGGAGTGACAAGGGTGGGGTGGGGTGCACCAGGGAGTGGGGCATGAGCCCTCTTTTTCCTTAGGGCAAATATGGTAACCCTACAGGCATTATGAAACTGAAAGCAAGGGGGGGGGGGGGGGAATGTGCCTGGTGCATGCAGACAAGAGTTTCACGGTTGGCGCATGCAGACCAGAAAGCTTCTCAAAAAATGTTTTCACTTGAGAGACTCATATGTAAGTGTAGAAAAACAGGTGCCAATCTGTGCTTTCACTTTTGCTCAGAATTGCACTATCATATGGCTGAGTTTAAAGTGAGAAACTGAAGAAACCCTCTCTTCAAAACCTTCAACGCCACCCCTGAGCTGGCAGTAAGTTTCCAGCGTTGAGGGCAGCATTTGTTCCTGCACTGTTCTCTGAGCATTGGAGGGAATACCAAATGAGCTTATTAACATCTGTTTGAGTATGTTTAAATAGGATTTACAGCCATCTTTGGCACGCACGTTGTTTCTTGCGCTAGAGCCCTCTGAACATTCTGCACATATTAACATGCATGCTAGCCTGGCACTAATTGCCTTTAATCTCGGCATTAGGTTTTGAGCATCAGGGCCCTGGGAAGCTAAGCCTAGGCTTTGAACCCAATAGAGGCACTTTAGAGGGTTTAAAGGAAAATGTTACCCATTCCAGACGGGAGATTTTAAGCCGCTCCCATTTGGTGTATTATGGGATCTGCAGTGCTGATTTCAACTGGTAAAATCAGGGACTACAAATCCCACTCCTCTTTGGGATGTGAGTTCAAAACCAGGACTGGCCATAAAGTCTCCCTTCTGGCACTGGGTAACTTAGCAGTTAAGAGCTCTGATTAAATGTAGGGACTTGTAGTACTGATTTTGCAGTTTTGTGCTTTAAAAAAAGCAAAACTACAAGTCCCAGCATGCAGTGGTCTAAAGCCAGGCGTGGATCAACCCTGTCAGGCAAATGTGGAGGCTAGGGAACTCTGTGCCACCAATGTAGCTCCAGCTCCACTACTATAATTAACTGTGAGTCTGGCAGTAGCCTGTCAGTCTTTGGAGGCCCTGCTGCAGCTAATTCATCCCAGGGCCTGCACCCACCTAAATTCAGCCCTAGAACTCAGGTAGGGCACTGTAACTGATCTGCCAGGTGAGCCATTAATACTTCTTTGAGCAAGCCAAGTAGTAAATTACATTTCCCCACTCTCACTCCCTATTCACACAAGCAGTGACCCAGAAAAACAAAGGGAGCTTAAAATAACATCCAGTGGCTGGTTGCCACAGCAACAGACTCCTACTGTCCCAAAGTAATGACCACCCCTCCCTGAAATACTTTGGCTGAGAAGACTGTTAAAAGGCTTGGGCCGGGCCTCTAAGCAACTAGAAAGGGATCAGGTTGTTCAGCCTAGTTGCAGAGATGCCAATTTACCCAGCTCCAGGCTGCAGACAAGTTTTGCAGAGCTACCAAGGGGGCCCAATCTTTGAGGGGGAGATTTTAGTACAAGCCCTAGCCCAGCCCCATTCTGACCTGCCCCTGCCCATCCAACCTCTAGGCTCCACTCCCTTTCACACACCTCAATCCCACATTTTTCAGAGTGGAGTGGAGGAGCAGCCTAGTGGTTAATGCAATAGACTTTGATACTGGGGAACTGGGTTCAATTTCCAATGCAGCTCCCTGTGACTCTAGGCAACTCACCCAATCTTCCATTGCCCCAGGTACAAATAAGTACCTGTATATACTATGTAAACTGCTTTGAATGTTGCTGCAAAAAAAACACAGAAAGGTGGTATATCAAGTCCCATTTGGAATACACCAGTAACAGCTCTGATTTCTACTTTCCTCTGCCCATCTTTTCTTAACTCTATTTCTAGGATCTCTTCTCCAGAGTTTGGATAAAATATGGATTCTCTAGCTCTCCTGGATCCAGTCCATACCACCTTAAATCTGGAGGATCTGGCTTTTACCCAGCTGGCTGCAACCCCAGATCCTCTGCCTGCAGCAGCAGCAGTCTGAGCTGAATCCTCTGGTGGCCTTAGTATCTTCAGATCCTCTGCCAGCTGGCTGCAGTTGAAGCCAAATCTCACTGCCATGTTCCTGGATCCTTTGCTGCCTCAGCCAGGCCCAGGATATAGTTATTTTTTTTTGGGGGGGGGGGGGGGGGGCAGCAAAGAATATGGGGATGTAGTCTCAGACTGGTGGGAAGTGTAAGTCCGCTCTGTGTTGAATTGCATGAGTTCAGAAGGTTGTCACATGCATGTGCCGGTACATCAGGTGACCTCTTACATTACTGTCACATGCCTGTGCCTGTGTGGGCCTGCCTCTTGCTGCATCACCGTGCAAAATTTAAGCTCAGCGGGACAGTTTCCATCTCTGGCGAGACAGCAGGAGACTTGGCAGTTCTGTTTTATGGCCAAGCCTGGTTTTGAACGTACATTCCAAAGTAGTGTGGGATTTGTAGTGCCTAATCCTGCCCATCGAAATCAGTGCTGCAACTCCCATAATGCACCAGGATGGGATGGTCTGAAATCCAGGACTGCCAAAAATCTCCAGCCTGGAACTGGGTAGTTTGGCATTTCCATGTGGTTGTTTTCCACAAGTGTGGCTGGAGGAAGAGTTTGTTGCTTTGGTTTTCACTCCCAGTCCTCAAGGGCCATCAACTGATCAGTTTTTTAGGATGTCCCTAATGACTATGCATGAGAGAGGTCTGCATACAATGGAGGTAGCAGGCATTGAAATCTCTTTAATGCATATTCATTAGACTGGAAATAGCACACCACACTGTTTTGGCATGTAAGTGCAAAAGTAGAACTGGCCAAAATGCCTCCCTCCTGGAACTGGGTAACTAGGCCGCTCTGATGTCCCAGCTCTCCGGGTGACTCACTTTATGCCCTGCCATAAGGGAACATTGCCCCTTCCGTCCTCACGCCTTCACTCCAGAGGTACATGTGCTGCTATGGTACGTCATGTGTACAAACTTGTGATTAGTTTTGGATCTATGCATACACCAACACTTCTATTTGCTTTCTAGCTGCTTCGTGGGAGGGATGAGGGGAGAGAAGGATCAGCAAATTCACATGATTCTGTGGAGTGATTTGAATTCCGGTTCTAGTTTCTGATTTTGCATCTGAATGCATTCTGGGAATTGTGGTCCCTGCTCCTATTTCAAATGAGTACTGGAGCCGGAAATGGGAAAGGATGTTGAACTTGGCTCATGCTTTTTTCAGTACAGGTACCATGCATTGGAGAGTTTGCTTTCTAACAATAAAGCTAGGAGGTAAACGTCATTTCCAGAAAGTGATTCAGGGTCATTCAAGAGCTCTGTTTTCAGACAGGGCTTCCACCTTCCCCTCCTCTTCCTGCAGTGCTCAGGTGACGCCTCTCTTACTCACCGGGCATGGTCTACTGTAGATGAGGTTGTTAAACAAGTTTGTTCCTGCATGTTTGAGATTATGATACAGGGCAGAGCAAGCCTTGGGGTTCGCATCTGCGCTCTTTGGGACATGGGACACTGCCAGCAGCTGCATACCTTGGCCCTCTGAGTTCTGTAAAAGCAGCCAAAAGCCTAATTTCACTATCCAGCTCCCTCCCAATCCCAGCCACTGAAGAGGATGAAGATGGTGAGAACCCTGGATGTCCCCAAGCTTCCCCATTCCTGGAATTATGTCATCCTGCTTTGCGGCTACTTTCTCTTTCTAGTATTTGGGGCCATGGTGTTTGGGGCCCTGGAACAGCAACATGAAATGGGGCTCCGGCGACAGGTCGCTGAGGCCCGGAGCAGTTTCATACTGGGCCACGCCTGCATCTCTGACAATGGACTGCAGTCGCTGCTAGAGCAAGTGCTGGCTGCAGACAACTATGGCGTCTCTGCACTGGAGAACATCTCTACCAGCGAGAACTGGTCTTTTTCTTCCTCCTTATTCTTTGTAACCACGGTGCTGACCACAACAGGTAGGCAGTAAACTCCCTCCCCTCCAATCCAGTGTTTGGGATATACAAGCGCCTTTGCTGTGCTTCTCGGTACTGCAGCCCTGTGAGGGACCCACAATCTCTGCAGTGCAGTCCTGTGTGAGGATCCCACACTGTATGTACTTCTCCTCCTCCTGTTACTTACAGCCCAATGTGAGGCATTAGTTTTCTAGACAGAATAACAGGAGAGCAAGCTAGTTTATGGAAGGGGAGCCAAAGCAACATTTGTGCATTATGTCTACCACCATGTCATCACACTCTTTCCCTACCCCCTCCTTTAAATCAGCAATATAAGTCACCCTCCCCTTCTATGCATAAAGACACCCTCCCCTTCCAGCTAATTTCAGCTACCCAGGTAAAACTGTTGTTATAATAGCATAATTCAGCAAATTATTCTGTGTGGTGTGATTTGGATTCTCTACAGGATTGGACATAGTTTCATTATAAACTCTTCACACCCAGGCCTGTATCCTCCTTATAGCTTGCCATACAAAGAATATTCAAATTGTGATTATCACCCCAGGAGCAGCACCTTTCACTGACAGACACTTTTTTAAATGTTTAAATCAGACTGGATTCTTTTTTTGTGCCAAGGACTTGCTTTTAAATAGGGCAGACACTTGCAAAATAACACAAAAACCCTGCAAAAAGATATTAAAAACCTATATAACAAACTTACCAAACTACAACAGCCTTAACCCACCATTGAAGGCAGTACACTGGGTCCTAGCACCAGTATACCTGCTGCTGGGAAACTGGAACAAGCTGGACTCTTACAGATTCCTAAACAGACACTAGATGCTAGCAGAATCCTTCACATGGATAGACCCTTACAAACTAGATTCTTCTCCTAAAGGCAGACTTCCTTCAGCCCTGTTATATATCAGTTGTCTCCATATTCCCAATGTCCGCTCATTCAGTCTCTGCTCTGTGGATCACAATCAACTCCATCTCCCTCTCCCTTCGGATCTTCAACTTACCATCTCCAGAAAAATGGCCTTTGTTTCATTGGGCCTAAATTGTGGAACTCCTTGCCTCCTCAGGTCAAAAATCAACCTTTATCCTCCTCTTCACTTAAAAACTCTCCTGTTCACTGAAATCTTTGGTCCTTTCTTCACCTGATACCTGCATGTCTCCCCTGTTCTATCCCTTTCTTATTTTACCCCTATTTGTTTTTTTTTTTTCTTATTTTAAACTGCTTGAGTCTTTTGTGGGCATGTGGCAGTATGTCAAATTTATAAATCCAATTAAACCACAAACCATGCACAGAGTGAGGGAGAGGGGATGGATTTTGGGGACATAAGGGATAGAGGAAATAAGGGGGTGTGGCTTTGGAATGTATTTATTTATTGGGATTTATTAACTGCTTTTATGAAGAGATTCACCCAAGGCGGTGTACAGCAGATACAGTTTAACATAAAACTTACAAATTTGTTAACAGTATAACAATAGTAAAATAACTAAGTATAAATATAATAAATGAGGTAAACTTGAAAACAGTAAATTGACACCTAATAATAGAACCACTGTGAAACAGTATCAAAAATATACAACTGCACCTGTAGCATAGCCAGACCTCAGTTATTGGGTGGGCCAGGGAGTGAACCGGGTGGGCATGACCTGCATTTCCTCTCTGCCTGCTACTCCCCTCGCCTGCCCCCACAGCATTAACAATACATACCTTGGCTGGTGGGGATTCCCAGACCCCGCCAGCTGAAAAATCCCAAGCAGTCTCATTCTCTTGGCTGTTAGCCCATTTGCAGCCGCTGACACCAGCTCTGCCCCACGCCAGGCTCCTGTGCATGTTCAGTTCAACAGCATGCCCCATGCACACATGCATGGGGGGGGAGTGGTGGGGTCATCAGCTGAAAATGTGCTGCTGACTGCTTCGGGGATGAGACTGACAGGGGAGGAAACTCTAGAAAGGACTCGTCAGTTGGCGGGACCCGGGGATCCCCACTAGCTACACTAATGATGTGTTCTGTCATGGGGTGGACCCGAAGCAAAACTGGGTGGGTCCCTGCCCACCCGTGGCTATGCCATTTACTGCACTGGAATTCAAATACCAGAGATATGATACAATGTTGGCATAATACTAATGATAACACCTAATTAGCATGAATTAGATTCGAAAGCGCCAAACCCCTAGAGAAAAACTGCACTGGCTCCCAATCAAAGAGTGTATTGCTTTCAAAATCTGCACCCTGGTTCATAAAATTATCTATGGCGAAGCCCCAGGATACATGACAGACCTCATAGACCTACCAACCAGAAGCACAACAGGATCAACGTGAACATGCCTAAATCTCCACTACCCAAGCTGCAAAGGACTCAAATACAAATCAACCTATGCATCCAGCTTTTCCTACATAAGTACACAACTATGGAACGCATTACCAAAAGCCGTGAAAATAACTTATGATCACCTAAACTTCCAGAAATCATTAAAAACTAACCTGTTCAAAAAGGCATACCCTACCGACCCAACTTAAATGCTTGTACCCTGCAACACCACGAAACCAAAGCTCGTAATGGACATATAATAACTCTTCTTCTGTACGATTCCCTAATGTGTCTGTACACACGAACCTTATTCTACCACAACATTACTGTATTCATACCGGAATTGGCGAACGCCTTTACGGTACTATGTAAGCCACATTGAACCTGCAAATAGGTGGGAAAATGTGGGATACAAATGTAACAAATAAAATAAATTAAACTAATATAGATATGGTGCTAATGATTTTCTATAATACGGCTTACTATATAGCTGAAGGACCAAATGCTTTTGTAAGGTTGCTTCCGGCTGGGATTGCTCTAAAGGATCAACATAAGTGGTTCCAGTAGGGAGGACCAGGGTATTAAAGGGGGGGGGGGGGGGGGAGTACATTTTTATAATACCACAGCAGAGAAATAAGTGGGTCCAGACATCTGGTACTTTGTTATATTTCTCTTTTTTTGTGGTCTTATACCGTTCTGGATTGGTGGTGGTGTATCTGATTGCTGTTGGTCTAATGAGAATTTATAATAAGCATACATATAAAAACTGAAATGGAACCCCCACTTCCTCCCCTCTGCCCAAGAAAGCCAGATTCAGAGCAGTACAGTACTGCTAAAGAGAAACGATGCATTTTTTCCTGTACTCTGCAAAATAAAAAAAATAGAAAAGATGTACATTTCCCAAACCAGACACACTAAAAATATTAAATATTTTTCTTTTCTATATTTTCTGGGCGTTTTTTTTTTCTTTCTTATTGGGCTCTTTTCCACTTTACTTATGTCAGTCTTTATCAGGTTTGCCTTTACATACCTTCTCTCTCCTCTTGTCTTTCCTTTCCTTCTCTACATTTTTCCTTTTTATGTTTTTCCCAATTTTCTCTGTTTATATCTGCCCATTTGATTTTACCCTCATTATTCCTTTCTCTCACCCTTAGATCCTTTAGTTCCCTTGTCATCTATCATTTACCTACCAGCTTTTCTGATCTCCCTCTATCCCTTTTGTAATTCTGTGGGATTTGTCCACACTTCCTTTGTTCCTTGGGATCCACCTTGAGCCTCCAAAATTAAGCGGAATAAAAATGACCAGATTAGATTTCTACCAATTGCCAAGTCCTCACTATCCCCTCAAAAATCCCACCATCTCTCCCATCTATAATTCTCTGCTTTGCCCCTCCAACACTTTCCTGCTCAATCATTGTGTCCTAGACATCTGCTCTGTTCTTCTCCTCCACCCTTAGTCATTTTCTGCTGTTCCCCTTGTTCACCTATCCCTGAGTGTCATCCGTTTTCTGTTCATTTGCCATTTTTTTCTCTCCTTGTCTGCTATCATTTCCTCTGCATCTCTATCTTTCCTGAATAGCATCTTCCCTCCGTGTCGCCTTCTTATGTTTAGCATTTGTGTCTCCATCCCTTCCCCTGTGTCTGGCATCACCCCTGTTGTCCCCATCTCTCTCCATGTACAGCTTCTTCCCCTCTTTTCTTTCTCCTGCAGCCTCCACATGGTACTGCAGATCTCCCTCCCTCTGGGGATCCAGCATCTCTCCCCTTCTATTCCCCACCCCCTCATCTAAGCTCTCTTTTTCTTCCAAACTCTCTAGTCCAGCATCTTTCTTTCCCACCACCCTCCCGTGTTCTGTCATCTGTGTCCTTCAGCCCCATTCCATGAATTCTGGCATCTGTCTCCCTTCCTCCCCTTCTCATGGTCTGGCAATGCAGCTGTTTTACCCTTCCCCCTCCCCCCATGTGGTTTGGCGTTTCTTCTTTTTACACCTACCCCAGGCAATCCAGTATCTCTCTTGCCCTTCCCCCTTCCGCTCAGTAGTGGTTCAGCTTCCTGTGGGCCACTGGCAGTGTCGGTAAAGATATCAAGCTTCTTCACCCAGTCCTGGAAGTGTTCCTTCTGCTGTATCCATCCTACACAGACATTGGAAGTTGTGTCAGATGAGCCAAGACACAGCAGAGAGAAGCTTCCAGGGGCAGTCGAAGCAACTTGGTTTTCTTGTTGATACTGCCAGCGGCCCAAAGAAATGTTGGAGGACAGCCAAGGGAGAGGGGGAAAGGGGGAAAGAGATAAGAATGCAAGGGGCAGGGGGGAAGAGGGAGAAAGCCAGACCATGTGATGCTGGAGAGTGAGTATTCCTGGGGTAACAAGCAAATTTTTGAGGGTGGCATGTGCCACTGTATGTCATCCCGTAGTGAAGCTTAACGATGTGCAGTCCCCACATTCTCTAGGAGTGCTCCCTATTATGATAGTCCTAGGCGGTGGTCCCAGGAGCTACGGTTCTGTGTGAGGGACCCCCACACCAATGCCCTTTAGTACTACAGCCCTATATGAGAGTCCCACAGTCTATGCAATGCTTCTCAGTACTACAGTCCTAAGTGACGTCCCATGCTTCCTGCAGTGTTCCCCAGTGTCAAAAGCTTATGTGAGGGTTCCACAATTTCTTCAGTGCTCCCCAGTACTACAGCCCTATGTGAGGGTCCCACACTCCCTGCAGTGCTCCCTAGTTTTACAGCCCTATGTGATGTTCCCACAGCCCTGCAGTGCTTTCTAGTCCTGCAGTCCTGGCCCCTATATGAGGGTCCCACACTCCCTGCAGTGGTCCCGTGTAAAACCAAAGCACAGAAGGACACCATAACTCCACTATACCACACAGGAGAACAAAGGGCAGAGACAGGCAACAGGAAAGACGGATGTCACAGGGGCTACAGTATTCAAACCAGCATATTATTATGACCCCAACTTGGCAATGTTTTTCAGCATGTGCCTGTATCAGGGGTCCTTAATTCACTATGTTCAGAGCTCTGTATTCTGTATAATCTATCAGTACATTGTTGATTGTTGGGAAAGATGTGTAGGTCCCAAGAATAGCTAAAACATCTATTCCACCTACCATGATGGAATAATAACATTTACTTATAACAAAGAATCACACAGCTGGTACTAACCTGTAAAGCTTTCTGAAGCTCTTACCAAACATTGCATACAAATGTCTCATGCATATTCGTTGTAGGTATCCTGAAAACCAGACTGGCTGGGTGTGTCCCAAGGACTGAATTTGGAACCACTGTTTCCTGTCTGGTCCTGGAGTACCCCTTGCCAGTCAGGTTTTCAGGATACCCACAATGAATATGCATGAACTTGATTTGCATATACTGCCTTTTATTATATGCAAATATATTTCATGCATATTCATTGTGGCTGTCCTGAAAACCTAACTGGCAAGAGGTACTCCAGGACCGGATTTGGGAAACACTGCTGTAGGCCATTGGTATTTATTTCCAAGCCTGAAGGGCCACTGATTGGCCAGATTTTCTGGATATCCCTAATGAATATGCATTAAACACACAAATGGGTTCAAACAATGTCAATATAGTTGTTAATCAAAAATCATTTACATCAGTAACTATTCAAATGCAAAATAATCACATACTTTTTATTATAAAAATTATACAATAGAACAACCCTCACTACACATACTAAAAACTATTCCTATAATAGACACAGCCCGAGCCTAAACAATCCCTCCCATATACAATATTCACAGAAGTCCAAACACCAAAAACCTCGGTCTGTGTCTTTTATAGAGATAGTTTTTAGTATGTGTAGTGAGGGTTGTTCTATTGTATAATTTTTATAATAAAAAGTATGTGATTGTTTTGCATTTGAATAGTTATTTAATGTGAATGATTAATGAATATGCATGAGAGAGATTTGCATGGCCACCTTTTCCATTATATGTTGGTGTATCTCATGCATCTTTTGGGGATTCTTCAGGACTGGAATTGAAGACTGATATGTTAATTCCTCCTCCGAGATTCAGCCTGCAGCAGTCAGTGTTTTGTTTTATGCTGGCTGCTATGGTTAAAAAAAAGGATATTCAACACTGCTATCCAGACGTCAACAGCAGTGAATTTGAACTGACTGACTGGTCCTAACTAGTTAGTGTCAATATTCAGACCGCAAGCCAGATAACCTCCAGCTCAGCCTGAGCTCTGACCACGGATACTGCTAGGGTGGTCAGAGGAAATATTTGGTGGCACTATCCCTGTCAGTGCAGTTGAATATCGCTCTTACTGGTACTTATCTGGTTAGCAGCAGCTGCTAAGTGGACAAGTACCTTTGAATTTCGCCCCCCCCCCTTTTTTTTTCTATCCCTTTCTGGTAATCGCTGGAATTGGTGAAAGGGGCATGACTTTTAATATATGTGTGGGTTATTTTTGCCAGTGCTGTGTATGTTGGTGGTACTGTCTGAATGAACCTTGTTGTATCTATCCTTTTGCTCCTCTGCAGGTTATGGACATACAGTGCCGCTTTCAGATGGAGGGAAAATCTTCTGTATCCTCTACACCATCCTGGGCATCCCTGTTACTCTCTTCTTCCTTGCCTTCATCATCCGGCAGCTCACTACCTTGTTCACTGTCCGGCCATTGCATTATGCCCATGTGCGCTGGGGCTTCCCGCAAAGGCCCCTTGCTGTGGTCCATGTGGTTCTCCTGGTCCTCACAGTGACTGGCTTTTTCATCCTCCTTCCTGCAACCATCTTCTGGGCTGTTGAAGATGACTGGAACTACCTTGAGTCCATCTACTTCTGCTTCATCTCCCTGAGCACCATTGGGCTCGGGGACTATATCCCAGGAAAAGCCTCGAACCCCTTGCTCAAGGAGTTCTACAAGTTCAGTATCACATGTAAGTACCTTTTGGAAATTAGAAAGAAGATCAGGCATTTCTTTCACCATGCCTAGACGGTGGTCAGACAAGGTCTTGATCACAACTCCTGTTCGCTTTAGGGTCCAGCTCAAAATAGCACTTGTAGCATCTTTGGTAAATTTCAGCATCTTCCCTTCTGTCCTTCTCCAGGAGACTTATGGAGAGTGAGCGAAGGGAGGCCCCCTGGTTTTCCCAGGGAGGGCTTGAGAATCCACCTTGATCCCATGGCTGTGCTGTGGGAAAACTGTTTTTATTTTTTTCAAATTACTGAGTCAGATGGGCTGTCTTCCCCTTTTTCTTCACTTCTCACCCTTGCTGCTGTCTGTTCCCTTGTTTGTAGGTTACCTCATCATAGGACTGGTCGCCATGCTTGTGGCGCTGGAGTCGCTTTATAGACTCCAGGAGGTCCGCCGTTTCTTCCGCCTCTTCTGCTCATTGGATAGCCAGCGTTCCAGGAAAGAGGACCTGCAGGGCATCCTGAGCCAGGATGAGCTGTCAGTGACGGAAGCTTCCGGCACTCTTCCCATTGTTGATGGTCCCTGAAGAAAATACTGCACTGACCAAGTACCTGAAGGCAAGAGCAGTGTCAAATTCCAAGATAACAGCCTAGGAAAGTCTGCAGCTCATACCAAATCAGCCAGGATCTAGAGCATCGTTCTGTGGAGCCTGAATACCAAAAGCCAGTTGCAGCTGGGCATTTCTCTTCTGGGACTTCCCTACTGAAAGGTTCCGTAGTTCAGAATCTCTCAGAATCTCCAGGTCCATTTTGGGAGACTCCTAGACTGTGTCCTTAAAATTATAAACTGGCGCTATTGAGGGAAAGTTAGGACCTGAGTGCTGGGAATGAGAGGCACGTCAAAAAGCCACAACTGGAATGTACTGGGCTAAATTTTCTTTATTTCTTAAAATGTTGAGTTTGATTGTATGTTTTGTGGGACTAAGCAGAACTAAAGTCTTTTCACACACTTTCAGAAGTGGTCCCTTCCAGTGCCAACCTGGCTAGGTTGAACAAACATTTAAATTTTGGCCATATGTGGTATATTTTTTTATTGTTATAAGAGCCCCACTGCAACTGAGAGAACATATTGTAGAGAGGAGAAAGCGAGAGTATGAAAGAGCTAAAGATGGTGTTCAAATGTACTCCACTTTGCAGTGGCCTGTGCTGTATTCATGATATGTAAAATAAAGGCCTTTTCTCCCTTACCTATCGCACTACTTCCTCTAACAAGCTGTTTGGGTCAGAGATTCCAGGCCTTCCTGAAACCCCTGTGGTGGGAGCTGTCAAAGGATGGTCACTGTCCCCTCCCCCCCCCCCCCCCCCACTTCCTTTCTTAGGTTTCTTGGGTGAGGGAATCTCACACCCATTCCTCGGCTGCAGACTCCTCCGGGGGCCCTCCTGTGTCTCCACATTGGACACTTCAGCTTTCTCTTCAGACCTAATAAACCAGAGTATTTTATTTTGAACTGCAAGATCTGAGCACTGAGCTGAGAATGCACCCTTCTGGGCCTGTTTTGCTAAGATTGAGAACCTGTACAGTGTAGGGGGTGGGGTTAATGCCCCTTTATTATGTTGTTAACTGCTAATATTTTCATTATATGTGACTGTCTCTGGGAAAAGGTGATGAAAGTAGTAGATCCAAAATGTTGAGAATGGCCGCTTTTTCATACCATGGGTCCATAAGCAGCCTGGAAAAGTTACATATCTGTAACTTTTTTAACTTTTGCACATAAAAGGATGGGGTTTGGGGGCTGTTGTATTACAATTGTTTGCTCTAACAGAATTCATAAAATCTAATTTTTTGTTTCTGGTGGCTTTAGTCACCTTTTCTCAGAGTTGGTCACATATTGGTGGTATATTTTATTTATGTATTTATTTGTTACATTTGTATCCCACATTTTCCCACCTATTTGCAGGCTCAATGTGGCTTACATAGTACCGTAAAGGCGTTCGCCATGTCTGGTAGAGAAACAAATACATGGTGATGTGGTTGATTAAGGTTCAGGCACAATGGGGATCGAAGAGAGGAGAGGTTATATAGTGTCCATTACGAGCTTTGGTTTTGCTGTGTTGCAGAGTGTAGGCATTTATGTTGGGTCGGTAGGGTATGCCTTTTTGAACAGGTTGGTTTTCAGTGATTTCCTGAAGTTTAGATGGTCATAGTGAATCTGAACCACCCAAACATTGAGGCCATCGTGATAAGGACCACTAGCAAATAAAGGTGATTACATTTTCTAAGAAAAAGAATACATATCTCTCATTAGAAGTTTACAGTTCTATAGCTCCTTATTCCACGATTTGTTTTTTGTATCCCCTCCCCACCCCCCTTCTACATGTTGCTAGCACAGTTCTGCATTAAAACACATGAATATGGTACAGTCGTATTCCTTTTACTGGGGCAGTGTGTGTGTGAGAGCAGAGGCAAAGGGCAAGACCGATAAAACCAAACTGCTTTGGCTTGATTATGATGTCAAATCCATTCCAGATACAAATTATTTATTTTATTTATTTACCGCATTTTTGAAGGAATTCATTCAAGGCGGTGTGCATAAGAATAGATCAAGAACATTATAGGTGATAGTGAAGGGTAGAGCAAAGATGTAACATATAGAGGGGTAAGAAAGTAGGAAGAGTTAGAAAGTAAGGTGATTGATTTAAAGAAAGTTGCACATGAGGTCAGAGAAATGGTTAAATGTTATCTCAGCTAGAGTAGGAGTGGATAAACATGTCCTGCTGCAGTATATGCAGCCTGAGTACTCCTTGTGTGTGTGAGAGTGAGACTAAGGAGCTAGTTACTTCTTCCAGTAAAGGCCTGGTTGAAGAGCCAAGCTTTCACCTGCTTCCTGAAGTAAAGATAGTCTTGTGTTAAGCGCAGCCTTTCAGGCAGTGCATTCCAGAGTGTGGGGGCTACTCTGGAGAAGGCTCGCTTGCGGGTATCACATTGTGTAATGTTTTTTGGAGAGGATGTGGTTAGTGAAAGTCCTTGGGAGGACCTTAGTGTCCTTGGCAGGACCTCAGTGTCCTTGGCGGTCTGTGGAGGATCATCCTATTTTTCAGGTACTCAGGGCCATTTCCTTTCAGACATAGAGTTTTAAATTTAGCCCTGTATTATTGTACTGGTAGCCAATGAAGTTTTTGCAAAAATGGTGTGATATGGTCACGTCGCTTGCAACCTTCTATGAGTCTTGTTGCTGCATTCTGAATCAATTGGAGCTGGTGCAGGCCCTTTTTTAGTCAGACCATCCAGTCTTGATGTTATGGCATGTACAACTGGGATAAAATTTACCTTCTCGATGTAAGGAGAGAGGTAGCGTAGCTGTCGCAAATAGTAGAAGCAGCTCTTGAAGGTTGCTTGGATTTGGGGAATCAGAGTAAGTGTTGAATCTAACTATTCCAAGGTTTCTGACTTGTGATTTGAGGGGGAGTTCATACTTCCCAAAAGGGATTTTAATCTCTCTCTCTCTCTTCTTGTACCCCACTGTTATCCAAAAAGAAGAAGTTTTGGTTCAAAGTGGCTTACAATTTACATTTAGGTGAAGTTAGCATCTGTTTAAGAATCACACTATGTCAAAAACATAGAAGGTATTTGATGTTTGACCGCTATCAAAATCAAATATTCTTTCTTTAAAGATTGAATGTACCTCTAAGGTTTTAGGTTTTATTTTGGATTCCACACTTTCCCTTGAACCACAAGTAAATCATATAAGGCCCTGTTTACAAAGGCACGCTAAAAATTAGCATGCGCTGTGTAGGCGCCCACAATATTCCTATGGGTGCCTACACAGTTTTAGCGCGTGCTGACGAACTCTAGCGCACCTTTGTAAACAGGGCCCATAGTCCAAATAGGGTTTTTAAGCTCTGTCAATTACAGAATGTTTGTCGTTATTTTGATAAAACACATTTTGATATTCCAGTTCAGGCTTGTGTTTTATCTCATTTAGACTATTGTCACAGCCTTTACCTGTCTCTCACTTTCAGATTACAAACCAAACTCAAGACTCTCCAGAATACTGCTGCCAAGTTAATACTTCATATGAAAAAATTTGACAGGGATACTGCTGCACTGATTTCTCTCCGTTGGCTTTTTATACAGTTCTGCATTTTTTTTTAAATTGGCCTGTTTCGTGTTTAAGATATTTGAAGGGTTCTCTGGAATATCTTTATCGACTGCTGTCTTCCCCTTCTGGCAGCAGCTTTTCAAGGACTAGAGACCAATATCATTTAATTTTTCTCTCATTTTCAGCTGCTAGATATAAGAAAACTTTATAAGATTCTTTCTGTTACCAGGCAGTCTATTTTCGGCTTTCTCTTCCTTTGGATTTTCGGGCTTTTTTATCCTATTACCTGTTCCTTAAGAATTTGAAGACTTACCTGTTCAAAAGGCTTTTAGTTTAATTGCTTGCTCTGTTGCATTTATCTTTATGTTATCTGCTTTGGACCATTGTTTTATGGGAGTTAGCGGGATTCAAGAACCATCCTATATAATAATTCTCACCTCCAACATTCTATTGGTCTTGCTGCCTGTGTTCGTGACTTCTTCAGAGTTGGTCTGCTAGGCTCCGTAGCACAGGCTGACATCAGCAAACGCATTGTGACGTCAACATCAGAACCCGGGGTAAAAAAAAAAAATGCCTCACAGCTGATCCAACCCCCCCCCCCAAAACAAAACAAAACTGCCATACAGCTTGACAGCAACCCAAACAAAAAAAAAAAGGCTCGAGCCTGCCTGACGCCACTGACGCGCTCAACAGCCGCCCTCCCGAAACACCTGGGGGGGTGCAGCATGACACCCACCCTCGGCGCATCAACCCCCCCCCCCAAGTGCATTCTTGCCTGCCGTGTGCACGCCGCTGGGAGGGTGTCGGTTCCGCTGGTTCCCTGCTCCCTCTGCCCAGGAACAGGAAGTAACCTGTTCCGGGGCAGAGGGAGCAGGGAACCAGCGGAGCCGACACCCCCACAGCGGCGTGCACCCGGGGTGGACCACCCCCACTGCCCCGCCCTTGCTACGCCACTGGTCAAGGGGAAGATGCTGGATAGAGGAGTAGAGAGGATAGGGAAGACAGGAGATACTGGATCAAGGATGGATGGAAAGAAAGGAAATATGCTTGCTCAGGGTGGAAGGGTAGATAGTAGACATGGTGGGAGTAGGGTGACAGAAGGGAGATGCTGAATTGGGATGGGGAAGAGAGAGGGATGGAGGGAGGGGGGGACCCTGAAACTCTGAGGGAGAGAGGGAGGGGACGACCCTGAAACACGGAGGGGAGGAGGGACCCTGAGATTCGGAAGGGAGGGGAGGGACCCTGAAATTCAGAGGGAGGGGATGACCCTGGAACTGGGAGCGAGGGCGGGAACAACCCTGGCACTCAAAGAGGGGGAGGGGGGAGGGGGGAGGGAGGAGGGGCCCTGGCACTCATTCTCACACACACACACTCTCTCACAGACACACTCGCACCCAGTCTCTCTATCTGTCACACACACACACACATACACACACACTCGCACATTCACACTCACACTCTCTCTCTCTCTCTCACACAGTTACTCTCACACACACTCTCTCAAACATACACACTCCGAGGAAAACCTTGCTAGTGCCCATTTCATTTGTGTCAGAAACGGGCCTTTTTTTTTACTAGTTTTACATATTACAAGATAGAAGCTCAGCACCTTTTGTGAAACTCCCATAGGCTTCAACCAGACAGGAATCTCCCCAAGTGTTTATAGCCTCTTTCATGGAAGATATGGGCCTAATACAGTGGTTCTCAAGCCTGGTCCTGGAGGCACTCCAGCCAGTCAGGTTTTCAGGATATCCAGAAGAATGTTCATGAGAGAAGTTTGCATGTGCAAATTCTCTCATGCATATTCATTGTAGATATCCTAAAAACATATATAAATTTTTCTACATTTGTGAGCCTAAGTTTTGAGCTCCTAAATTAAGATGAATGTTCAGTTGAAAACAGACTCATGTTTGGCTGAAAATAGGGCAAAAATATAGGAGCTCAGGTTTTTTTTTTTTTTTAATATTGGGCCCTATATTCCAAGCATTTTATGAGATCAGTGCTAAGTACCATTGCTGTGGCTCAGGGTCAGTGCACCCCAGAGGTGGCTCTACAGCTGATTTCTGCCATGATGCAACTGGTTGGGATCCTGTATAAATAAAGGACTTGTAGAGAGGGGCTGTGGTGGTGGTGGTGGTGGTGGTGGTGGGGGTTGTCCTTAACATCTGTGAAGGACTGGCTGTCAACTAGGCTGCTGGAGCCTGGGTAGGGAACAGGAGAGAAGGGGTAATCTCGGCTGTCGGGGCCTCCCAGACAACTAATTCCACTTTCCTGAATCTGGAGCTTCTCTTCCTTCATATATATTTACATTTTTCCTGGAAATTAATCTTCCATTATTCCCTATGCCAATGCCCTTTTATTGCTAGAGATTAATTTTTAACTAGAGCACTCCTCCTCCTCTGCAGTGGGTTGGAGAGTTGGACCCTGTGACATAATTATTAGGTTAATTTTCAGAAAAGTGGGGGCAAAAACCCCAGGCATTCATATCTTGGAAGTAGTACCTACCTGCTGTTTCTGTGGATTTTTTTTTTTTTTTTAATCATTCACAACAACCTGCATGGTTTTGAAAGTACAGAACTATTAGTGTTGCTGCCACCCCTGGCCAAACCTCACTCTGGGAAACACCTCCACAAAAATGCAACTAAATGTGCCTGCCTTGTGGAGCAATGTTCTTGCACCCATAAATGTAGTTTGGTATGGGCATGAGGTGGGCAGTACCCCCCCCCCCCCCCCAAGAAAAAAAAGATTTTGTGGATGCTAATGTTTATTTGGTCTCTCCTCACTTCCTTAACCTCCCTCCCCCCTCCCAAAAAAAAAGCATATTACACCTATGCTTATATCCAAAATTAAGTGGACAGTTTCCAGAAAGCCCTTTTACCTGAGCACATAGCTGTCTACACAGATAAATGGATATTTGGAAATTGCCTTCTTCACTGTAATCCCCCCCTTCCATCCCCACTCTTACTCTCTGAAAACTGACCCTGCTTTTTTCCTCCTACCCTCCCTCTCAGTCCTTGGAATCCAATGAGGAGATTCTTTGACTTTAGCCCACAGAGTATAGAGAGAGGTGTGACCAGCAGAAGAAAGGAGGTGTTGATGCCCCTGTACAAGTCATTGGTGAGGCCCCACCTGGAATATTGTGTTCAGTTTTGGAAGCCATATCTTGCGAAGGATGTAAAAAGAATTGAAGTGGTGCAAAGGAAAGCTACGAGAATGGTATGGGATTTGCGTTACAAGACATATGAGGAGAGACTTGCTGACCTGAACATGTATACCCTGGAGGAAAGGAGAAACAGGGGTGATATGATACAGACGTTCAAATATTTGAAAGGTATTAATCCGCAAACAAATCTTTTCTGGAGATGCGAAGGCGGTAGAACGAGAGGACATGAAATGAGATTGAAGGGGGGCAGACTCAGGAAAAATGTCAGGAAGTACTTTTTCACGGAGAGAGTGGTGGATACTTGGAATGCCCTCCCGCGGGAGGTGGTGGAGATGAAAACGGTAACAGAATTCAAACATGCGTGGGATAAACATAAAGGAATCCTGTTCAGAAGGAATGTATCCTTGGGAGCTTAGCTGAGTTTAGGTGGCAGAGCCGGTGGTGGGAGGCGGGGCTAGTGGTTGGGAGGCGGGGATAGTGCTGGGCAGACTTATACGGTCTGTGCCAGAGCCGGTGGTGGGAGGCGGGGCTGGTGGTTGGGAGGCGGAGATAGTCCTGGCCAGACTTATACGGTCTGTGCCAGAGCTAGTGGTGGGAGGCAGGGATAGTGCTGGGCAGACTTATACGGTCTGTGCCCTGAAGAGGACAGGTACAAATAAAAAGTAGCACATATGAATTTATCTTGTTGGGCAGACTGGATGGACCATGCAGGTCTTTTTCTGCCATCATCTACTATGTTACTATGTCTTTCCAACTTAGCTCACAGGTGGGGCAGCTGTGTTAACTGGTCTTCGGACACCCCCTCCAGCAGAAAGTGGGAAGCTCACACTGTCATAGATGTAGGAAGTGCTGCAAGATAGTTGATCCTTGTGGAGGTGTGAATCTCTGGTTTCTACAGACATGACCTGAGCCCTAGTATCCCTCTACAGCAGGGGTTCTCAACCCAGTCCTTGGGACACACCTAACTAGTCAGGTTTTCAAGATACCTACAATTAATATGCATGAGATAAATTTGCATTCAATTGAAGTAGGGCATGCAAATAAATCTCATGCATATTCATTCTGGGTATCCTGAAAACCTGACTGGCTAGGTGTGTCCCAAGGACTGGGTTGAGAACCTCTGCTCTATAGGTAGGTACTGCATGCATGGTCAGGGAGGACTGGAGCCTAAGAACAGGAATTAATATCTCCCTTTAAAAACAGCATGAGAGCACAAGGCTGTGACAGCCAGGGTTGGCAATCGTCTGTAAATTTATAGGCTGCCTGTAAAAATAGCCCCAAAATAGACAAGTCTGAAGATCCATAAATATCTTCAGGCCACCCATAAGTGTACTGGTGGTTAGCAATCTGGTCTCTCTTCTGACTCCCTCTGATGGAAGTGTAAATTGGTGTGTGGGTGGAGGGGAGCAGGTGAGGGGACAATGACATCCAGGGAAGGCAGTGTGAGCAGACCTATGTAATCTGGGGAAGGGGGGGGGGGGGGGTCAAGGGTCCTGGGAGAGGCTGGCAGCACCTGTCCCACAGTAAGAGGAGTAAATGTTTGTCAGCTGATTCTCTGAGAGACTCCCTCTGCTCAGCTGGCCCAAGGCATGTTTAATGACAGCTTGTGAAATAGTTGGGTTGCCACTAAAAAAGAACCATCACTAAGACATGTTTCTTGGGAATGGGAAACTGATGCCTGGTCTGGAAACCCAACATTCGATCCCACTTCTAGCACCATCTCCCACTTTGTATCCTTGTACTGAGAACAAAGAGCTGTGCCACCTGCAGACCCTTGGCTGTGCCTCCCCTCCCACCCCTTTCCCTCCCCATGTGTGATCTTGGGGAGTCTGAGCACTGACTGGATCATCTCTGGGTCTCTCTTGCATGGGTCCAGTCAAACGTACTAGAGCCCACAGATGGCCCAGGTTTCTCTAGAACCAGTATGGCTACCTGACCTCTGTATTGCAAGCAAATTAATGTACAACATGAGATTATGTGGGTGCTGAAAGGTGACCTATGTATCCATCTCAGATTTCTGCCCTTGAACTTAAGGGGTTTAAAGGTTACTATTCCACCTAAGGGCAGGACTGTACCAAGCTATAGTTGTGCTCTGTGCAACTCGCCCTCTGGCATTCCCAGCCCCACCCACCTCACCACTGCCAAAGACAGGAACGTGTGGGCTGGGAGCAATATTTGTGCCCCTCCATATTTGTACCCTGTGCAGTCACACCGCTCGCACAGCCTTGCTATGGCGCTGAGAAACAGACTGTCAGCTAAGGAGCTACAGCCAGCATTTATAGCTGTTTCAAACAAGGCTCTATTATTTTGGTCATCAGTTCTGAATTTTATGTCACATTTTCAATGTAATTAAAACCATGTATTGTGGACTGGTGCAGGTCAGGCAAATCTTCAGCAGAGCCGGTGGTGGGAGGCGGGGCTAGTGCTGGGCAGACTTCTACGGTCTGTGCCCTGAAAATGGCAGATACAAATCAAAGTAAGGTATACACAAAAAGTAGCACATATGAGTTTATCTTGTTGGGCAGACTGGATGGACCGTGCAGGTCTTTTTCTGCTGTCATCTACTATGTTACTATGTGCCCCTCCCCAATTAACTTCTAGGCCCCTAGGCATCCCTGAGATTCTGATAAACTCAACAGTCATGGTCAGCTCAATGCCACTTCTCCCAGAACAATGCTGTAAAAATGCCTGATTGGAAATCATATGTTTAAGCGTTAAACTTTATTTAGTGTACACCTAATTGCGGGCATCTTCCAAAAGCCAAGGGTACTCCAGTTGTGAAAGGGGCCTGAGCCAAAAGTGTGTGGGGGGCAGGACCCCAAGGCCCCCCTGTCTCTACACCATTGTTTTGAATAAAGGCAAAGAGGGGAGATAAGATAGAGACATTAAAATACCTCAGTGGCACAGGAGGCAAGTCTCCTTCAATTAAATGGAAGTTCTGGAATGAGAGATCATAGGATGAAGGTGAAAGGGGACAGATTCAGGAGTAACCTGAAGAAATACTTCTTCATGGAAAGGGTGGTGAATTTGTGGAATGGCTACCTTGTGGAGGTGGTGGAGACGAAGATTGTATCTGAATTCAAGCAATCTTCGTCTCCACCGCCTCCACAAGGTAGCCATTCCACAAATTCACCACCCTTTCCATGAAGAAGTATTTCTTCAGGTTACTCCTGAATCTGTCCCCTTTCACCTTCATCCTATGATCTCTCATTCCAGAACTTCCATTTAATTGAAGGAGACTTGCCTCCTGTGCCACTGAAGTATTTTAATGTCTCTATCTTATCTCCCCTCTTTGCCTTTATTCAAAACAATGGTGTAGAGACAGGGGGGCCTTGGGGGCCTGCCCCCACACACTTTTGGCTCAGGCCCCTTTCACAACTGGAGTACCCTTGGCTTTTGGAAGATGCCCGCAATTAGGTGTACACTAAGAGGGAGGAAGGGATAGTTGACGGTATGGATGGACAGACTGGATAGGCCATACAGTCTTTATCCAGTGGTAGCCCTACCATTAGGTCAGTGGGGGCCTCAGGTGGCATCTCCACCATTCTGTTCCTTCCCCCAACCCCCTTCCATAAACTTACCTTTTTTTTTTTTGTTTCTTTAAAAGGCAGAGACAGCAGCAGCAGCAGCAATTCCCATAGGCTGCCCTGCCGCTGTTCCTGGTCCCTTCTCTGTACTACGGCCCGCCTCTGAGGAAACCAGGAAGTTACTTCAGAGAAGTGGACTGCAGTAGAGAGAAGAGGCCGGAACCGACAGCAGGGCGGCCATGGGAATCACTGCTGCTGCCGTCACCGCCATCTTTTAAAAAATGCGTTTGAGGAATCGGGTTGTTGAAGGAAGGGAGGAGATGTCAGATTGTGGGAGGCGGGCGGCATATTGTCTTGGGCAGCCCCTGTCTTTATCTGCCTTCATTTTTCTCTGTTTCTATTTTTCTATGTAAGAAAAGTGAAAGGAATGCTATTAATAACAAGAAAGCAAATAGAAACGCAGACACAGAAGAGACAAAAGTTCAGCTGAGGTGTCATAGAAAGAGTAAGAATAGAAAGGAAAACAGGCAGAGAACTCCTGCTGCTTTGGCCTCTCACTGCTTCCAATGTCTTACCAAAGACTTTCAGAAACAAATGGGCTTCAGACTTGCTCTGAATTTTGTGTGAATGGGCTCAGTATGTAAAGAGACAGGGATAGTCATCCATAGATAAGGAGCAATAAAGAAGAAAGCTGACTGGTGAATTCAAGGCCACTGTGATGAACAGACAGATCAGAGAGCCAAAACTCCTGTGCCAAATTGGAACAGAAGGTGTAATCAGGGAGGACAAATAGGATGGAGAATCAGAATTGAAAGCCTTACAAGCTAGGACTTTGAACTGAATCTTGAAGCACTAGGAAGCTAATGGTGAGGTGACGAATCAGCACAGGGGCAGTGTGATCATATTACTATCCACGCCATACCCCCAGATCAAACTCCTCCCCTTTCTGATTGATTTACTTGGGTGTGTGGTTGTCTGAGGCTGCGGCGGAAGAGTTTCCCATGCTAGCCGAGACATAGACACCTCACTGTGGGATATGGGGAACTGCTGCAACTCAGCAGCACTTTGCTCACTGCTTCAGCTGCTTCTTCCTGGCAAATGATGGCAGCCTTGCAGGTCCCAAGAGGCCACTGGTTTTCTTAAACTTATTTGGCTTGTTCAGTAATGATTATTATTTTTTTAATTAAAAGTTGTGGCCAAGTTTATACCACTATAGTTGCCCCCTTCCTTCTCAATGACGGGGAAGAGGGTGAGAAGTCTGCTTGGGTTTATATGACGTTTTGCTTGAAACAGCTGGAAATTATGCTGTATAAGCTAATTTTCTTAAGTCTCCCTTTCTTATTACTAGGTGGGAGCCTTTGAATTGTTTTAGTATTTTTCTATCTATGGGTGGAATTTATTTATCAGTTTATATATATTATTTGTTATACCAAACGGGATTACAACCAAAATATACTTATTCCATGTAAGTAAAGACACATAATAAAATAGAACAATATCATGGTAATCTAACATATAATTTTTTTTAAATTTGCCTTAAACGTAAAGCGATATCTCCCTTGGTTGAGCTGATAAGACATTGCCTTGGTCTCACATATTTTATATCTTCCCCTTCCACCCATTCCCGATTATTTCATTCTCATCTCCAGTTTCTTTTCAGATCAAATTCGGAAATAAATGACAATAAACAAAGAAATAGAAGGTGATCGCTTTTAATCTGATTTTCAGGACAGAGGCCCTGTTGCTCAAAACTCCTGCAGTAAGCCAACAGCTCAGAAAAAATACCACTGGAACAGTGTAGAAAATAGCTCACCAATGCTCAAAGCAAATGGTATGCAAATCATATGCTGTTAGAGTGAAAGCAAGGAGGGGGGACATTCTTGGCACATGTGCAGAAGAGTTATGTGGTAAGCTCAGCTCCTGTGTGCATGCGCCTGGCAAACCCGAACGTGAAGCACGCATGACATCTGTTTTCTGCACCTTTAAATATAGGCGTTTCCATTTTTTGAAAGTTTGGTACGCTTATATTTCAATGCAGGAAACGGGCACCAATGTGTGCTTTCACTTTTGAGTCTGCTCTGAGTCGCGCACATTTGTTTCTCACAACCAGCGCTTAGGGGCTTGCACGGGTTTCCTACCCCTTCCAAAACCAATCAAAACCCAGCAGATTTTAATGGATGAATCAAGAGAAATCCTCTCTTCAAACACCCTAACGCCTGCTCTAAACTGGCGTTATTTTTTGCAGCAGTAAGGCAGCTTTGTTTTGTGGGCTGTTCTCTGAGCATTGGGAGGGAACAGGAAATTACCTCATTTGCCTCCATTCAACTACATGGAGTGGAGGAGTGGCCTAGTGGTTAGAGCACTGGTCTTGCAATCCAGAGGTGGCCAGTTCAAATCCCACTGCTGCTTCTTGCGATCTTGGGCAAGTCATTTAACCCTCCATTGCCTCAGGCACAAACTTAGATTGTGAGCCCTCCTGGGACAGAGAAATATCCAGTGTACCTGAATGTAACTCACATTGAGCTACTACTGAAAAAGGTGTGAGCAAAATATAAATAAATACATTAGCATGCTATTTGTGCTAATCCTTGGTGCTCCCATTTCCCACACTAGAGCCTTCTGCACTGGTTAATGTGGGTGCTAACGGCCTCTAGCACCCTCATTTGCTTCTGAGCATCAGTGCCAAAATGAGCAGGCCAAAGCAAAGGACAAAAGTTACCTAACGGGACAAGTGAATCACAGATTACACTGCAATAGTAGTGGTGATGTGAAGGGTGGGGGCAATGTTTTAGATCAGGGGATTTCAACCCAATCCTCGGGACACACCCAGCCAGTCAGGTTTCTAGGATACCAAAATGAATATGCATGAGATGGATTTCCGTGCATTATTTCCACTGTATGTAAATCTATTTCATACGTGTTCATTGTGGATATTCTGAAAACCTAACTGGCTGGGTGTGTTCCAAAAACTGAACTGAGAACCCCTGTGTTAGAGTGATAAGAGGAGGACAGACAGCAGAATTATATCTGCTGGGAAGTGAGGAAGTCCATATCTCTGTTAAAAGTCATTTGTTGTGTCCCTTCTGCAGTGTCTGATTATTTTAACTTCAAATGTCTTATGTTCCTGGAGTCTTCTGTATGCCGATGTCCTGATCATAAGGTCATTGCTCCATGGTCCGGTTCCAAAAAATGTTCCTCTCCCTCTTGTGTGTGCATCTTGTCTTTATCTTCTGGCCTGTCACACAAGCGTAGCACCCCTCTTCACATTTTCTGCATTGAATGATAGGTACTATTTGAGGAGGATCATGAGTAGGATTCTTTCCCTGACTTCTTGTGAAATATGTGGCATAGTTTGCATTTTGACAATTTGCAGACCTTTCCCGTCACCTCACCATTGTAATGTAATCTTACTGGTAAGAGCTGTAGCATTATGGGGGGAGGGGCAGGGTTTGTAGAATTACGGCGCTGGGTGGCTTAGGGTTACCACATGTCTGGTTTTACCCGGACATGTCCTCTTGCTGCAGAAGTTTCGTGAGGCCGCTTCAACTCTCGGAGGCCATTTTGAATCAGCGCCAGGACTGTCAGCAAGGGGAACAGTATGCAGGCGCTCCAGGCAGGAAAGAGGGGGCTCTTTCCTGACCCGAAGAGGTCACTAGACCACCAGGGCAGTAGAGTAAGGTAAGGTGAGGGGAGGATAGGACACCCTTAGGTGGGTGTGACAGTGTGCGGCGGTGTGAAAGGGGTGGGGCGATATGTGACGGGGTGGGATGTGTCCTCTTTTTGGGGGGACCAAATATGGTAACCCTAGGGTGGCTTGAAGTGCATTCCAGATCTTCAGAGGTCTTTGATGGCACTTATGTATTCCTTTGACCTTGTCCCTAAAGAGATTTTCACCTGAGCACGATGTGTTGATGAGGTGGTCATGAATGTCTTCCCTTAGGCCTGAGGCTCTGTGAGGAAGTGTCAAAGCAGTTCAGCTAATTTTCATCTATGGGTGACATCATACATAGCGCCTGGTGCGGAAATGCTGCCCAGTGTACTATTTGTTTAAAAGCTCGTGGCAGCACTCCCACCGTGCATGCACGGGTGCCTTCCACCCGACTCGCAAGCACAGGACCAGTTAGTCTTCTTGCATCCACGGTGAGGAAAATACATGTTTTGTATGGCTCCTCACAGCGTCATATTTTCAATTTGCGTCTTGGTGCCATCCCTCATAGGGTTTAGTTACAATTATTCTTTCTTCCCTCTTCGGGTTTTGTTCTCTTCCTTTCCTTTCCTTTTTATAGACATTTTTGCCGTGCTTTCAGTTTCCTTTCTTTCTTTCGGGCTCACAAGGCCCTCTTAGGCCTGAGCATCGGCCGGGTACTATCCCTTGAATTTTTTGATGATTTCCTCCCTTTTGTATCACCATAGAGTCATTTGATTTAGCCATGGCTGTTTTCCCTTCCATGTCATCAAAGGTTCCCAGTGGCTTTAAGCGCTGTGCTCTGTGCAATTGGACCATCTCTGGGGCTGACACCCATTCCTGGTGTATCCAGTGTTCGGGGCCAGACCATAATTCTACTAACTGTATTCTTTGCATATGCAAAAAAATAACACATAAATTCAGATGCTCAAAAAGAGGACATTTTTGGAGCCAGGTCCGAATCATTGACATTGGCATTGATTTTAGCGCTTGCACTGGCATCAGGGGCATTGGTCCCTATGGCTACTAGATCTCTATCGCAGACTGGGAGTGGATGGACATTGAGTAGGTTTCCACCTACCTCAACGCCGGCCACTGTGAAGGGCCCCCGGGACCGGTCAGCATTAGACCCAACACTGAGGAGATGGGAGGATTCATCGTCCTCATTTCTGCATTCTGCCAGGTCAAGGAGTATAGAACTGGAAGAGCATCAAGGATGTTTTTGGCCTTCTCCAGCAAGGCATCCTAATATATGATGAGCTGTAATTGGTGGGCAGTGATCCTTGCATTTAGAATGGAGCCATGGAAGACCTTCATGCCCATATCATTGAGAGTTTTGTGTTCCTTCCCTGGTAGTGAATTGGAGTGTGCGTGAGAGCTCTTGCAATTAATGACAAATATGAAAATGATGAATGGATTGGCATGGCAACTGTGCTTTGTTGAATGCTGGGGTGGATTGGACCTGGTATTTGACATCCAGCCTCTTTAGTGGTAGTAGGCCCACAGGAAGGGGTTTGCCAAAATTTGCCATGGTTTTCCAGTAGGATTTTATTCACAGGTATTGCCCTAACTGATTTTGGGGTGTCCAGATAATGAATACCATAAGGCCATCATTCCTGGGATCTGGCATGCTCATGGATAACCAGGAAGCTAGCTTTTGGAGGAATTTGGGATAGGTCAAATCCTCCAGGGGCGATGCCAGTTGAGGCAGGGGTGGAGACAATCAAACGGGATGCTGAAGGAATCAGTGGATCTAGGGGTAAAGGTCAGGAAGGAGCAGTTGAACTACTAGGGAAGGCTTCTGGAGGATGCTCCACTGACATGGGTTCCAGTAAGAAGTTCAGACTAGGAGAATGTAGAGATGGAGGTGAAGGTGAATTCTCTTCAATTGTAGCCCTCAAAGGTAGTGGCTGAAGAATGAGGTTCAGGGGTGCGAAGTTCAAGGAATCTCTGGACTGGAGGGCAGATTCTCCTTGTGCTGGAGGTGGTAGGTGTTGTGCCTCTTGCCATGAGCTGGGCGAGGGGGTCCAGCAGAAGGTGGGGGCTGATGTGGAGGGCACCAGTATAAGTGACGGAAGGATCCTCTTTTATTGCTGTGCTGCCTGTAGCACTTGAAGGAGAATCTGGCCTATTTCAAAAGGTGATTGGGAAGGATGTGTGACAGATAGCTTGCATTTGGTGTTTGGAGCTGGGGGTCATCTCTGTGATTGAGCCAGTTGTGGCCTCTGGACCCATGCTAGTCCTTGGAGCATTGGGATCTGGCTGATTCAGCATAGTATCTTGAAGTGAAGCTGCATTACACCTGTACCTGTGTCATAGTCTCAGGCTCTAAACAAACTGTCACGGACTCAGGAACAATGTGAGCTCTTGGGCTGCTGTCAACGAATGGCAGCAGCAGGCAAAACCCTCCAACTACAAACCAGGACTGGACTGAACAAGCAGGACTGGAGCAGACTAGAAGTGCAATGAGCTTACAGGCAGAAACAGACCAGAAGTGCACAGAACACACAGGCTGTACTAAGACACAAACCAGGACTGGACTGAACAAGCAGGACTGGAGCAGACTAGAAGTGCAATGAGCATACAGGCAGAAACAGAACAGCACAGGCTGTACTAAGACACAAACCAGGACTGGACTAGGAAGGGACCACAAGGACAGAACTAAGTAAAGCCAGAAGAGAAAACATTCAGATGGGCTGCAACGCCGACCTGGAACCGATGCACGCAGAGCCCACTCATGCGGGTTGCAAGGCCAAACGGGAACCCAAACACAACAGCAGAAGGAAGAATAGACAGAGCTCTAGGCGAGGCAGATAGGCAGAGCTCAAGACTGGGCCACATGGCCACACAAACAAACAACAGATCAAACAGGCAATAACCAAGACAGAAGTGCTAACACTAGCACACAGACAAACTGAAGAACTAAGGCAGAAGTGCTAACCCTTGCACACAGACAAACAGAAGAGCTCAGGCAGAAGTGCTAACCCTAGCACACAGGCAAACAGAAGTGCCACACAGGCACACTAACTAGGAAACAAGACAGAAGTGGTACACAAGCACACCGACAAACCTGAAGACCTTTGGCTTTGCAAAGGCCCTGAATAAGTGTGCTCACCTTCCTTATGAGGGCCTTCCCTGATGATGTCACAACTACAGGAAATAGGCTTGAAAGACACTGAACACCAAAGTGAGGCTTGGAACACGAAGTGGTAGCAGAGGCAATGCAAAGAAAAGAACAGTCTGGAGCCACCTCTGAAACTGACCACTGGAAGACAAGGTCAGACTGAAAGTGGAGTCACGACCACAGTTGTGACAGCCTGTTAGTCTTTTAAGTACTGTGCGGGTGACCTTAGTGTGCTTTCCCAACACCATGGGGTTGGGTGTTGTTGGTATGGAGAGAATTTCCCCATTGTAAAGGGACATTCCTTGTGTGACATGAAGATAAGTTCCTTGGAGCAATGGAGGTTGTGTTTTGATGGAATGGGAGGTAGGTCCTTCCCACTGTGCAGTGTAGCTGTGCCATGGTGATCAGCTGGGACTGAAGCTGACTGGAGGAGGGGCCAGGAAGTCTGGGGCCATACTGAGGAAGGTTTGTGTAAGAGTGCTGTTTGAGTGGCCTATGGGTGTGGGTGAATCATTGGGGCCAGGCTAGGGATGCAGGCTGGAGAGGGCACATCAGGCAATGAAGACCTTTGCTGAGCAGATGTGGCTGTGGGCAGCAAGGGCCTTGCCAGAAGGGCCCAGGATGGAGACTGGAGAGGCCCTACTGGAGGAGGTATGGCTGGAGTTGGTGGAGACATGCACCTGGAGAGACAATCCAGAAGGGTATGGCTCCTTGAACATCGTGCCCTAGGGTACACTCTTGCTTAGTGTGGGCATGATTTGGTGGGAGGGGCTGAGGCATCAGATGCAACAGTCATGGGAATCTGTTGTGTTCATCTTCTTGCCTCACTGAGGGCATTCCTTGAATCCAGCTTTGGTCATATTTGCCTATTGGACCTGTGGAAGCTTGCAGAAGGTAGAATGGAGGATGAAAGGCAGGGCAGATGAAAAGAAACTGAGAGTGGAAGAGGGTATGCCAATGGTTCCCAAACCTGTCCTGAGGGAACCTCAGCTAGTCATGTTTTCAGGATATCTTCAATTAATATTCACAAACCATAGGATGAATACAGAAGATCTAATTAGAAAATGAATGATATATATCAGGCTGTATTTGTTTAAATTAGTCAATAATCTTCAATATAAATGACTAATGATTATATTAACATCACAATTTTTTTTAATATACTGTAAAATTGTTTTATCCCTATTCTACAATTAATGTAAACAATGCGAATGGTGCTCAGTACATCCCCACAATCTCCCTCTGGGACATTTATGTATTTACTAGGAAAAAAGCCCCGTTTCTGATGCAAATGAAACGGGGGGGGGGGGGGGGGGGGGGGCTAGCAAGGTTTTCTTCAGAGTGTGCATGTGGGAGTGTGTGTGTCCCTGCCCTCTGCCCTCTCTCCCTCCCCCTCCCCCTCCGAGTCTAGTCCTTCAGTGTTGTTTCCTGCTGTTCTGTGTTTTTGTTACAGAGAGAGTGAGGGCATCTCTCTCCCCTCCCCCCTCTGAGTCCTTCACTGTTTCATGGGCTTTCATGCTGTGCTGTTTTCCTTCACTCATGGGGAAACCGGATATCTCTGGCGCTTCACACTTCCGGCTGGAGGCTTCAGTGGTGCCTTTTATATATATAGATTATGATTTATTTACCGCCTTTTTGAAGGAATTCACTCAAGGCGATGTACAGTAAGAATAAATCAAACATGAGCAATAGACAATTACAGCAGTAAAAATATTCAAATAACAATACAAAGTATGGCATAGTGTACTACTTACAATGTCAACAAAATACATAATATAACATTTTAATTGACAGTATAGGGTTTAAGCAAAGATAGAACATATAGATAGACAAGGGAGTAAGAGGAATTAGAAAATAAAGTGACTAATTTAAAGAAAGTTACACATAATGTCAGAGAAATGTTTAAATATTATCTCAGGTAGGAGTGGATAAGCATGTCCTGCTGCAGTATGTGCAGCCCATGTCACTCCTTGTGTGTGTGAGTGACACTAACAAGTTAGTTATTTCTTTCATTCACTACTACTACTACTACTTATCATTTCTATAGCATTACTAGACGTACACAGTGCTGTACACTGGACATGAAGAGACAGTCCCTGCTCAACAGAGCTTTCAAACTAATTAGGATAGATGCTTAAGATGGCCGCCACTAGGTAGGATGTTTAACGGTCTGCTCCGGCCTTATGAATGCACAACCGGTGCTTAACAGTGATCTGACCTGATTTTCGCTAAGCAGTCCTACTCTGTGTGGTCTCGGGATCCTAGTGGGCAGATTTCCTGTATCCATCGACGGCCAGCCAGCTCTGCATTTCCTACTGTCTCCGCGGTCTGTTTCCTGCGGCCCAACCGTCACCTGGCCACGATCTGACCTGTCATGGTTGATGACACAGCGCATGGCTGTGCGGAATGTGGCTTATCGGTGGAGACTGTTGTCGGCAGCCTTCCGGTGGCTTGTTATATCGCCTAGGCATTGGGGTGCTGGTCGCCAGGTCCGCCTTTTTTTCCCGCCTTCGTCCTGTTACTTGTGGACATTCATTTCATCGCAGCTGGTTCCTGCTGTAGCTGCCGGCTCTTCGTTCTCTCTGCTGTTCACTGCTGCATCCACCGGCTCCCACTTCTTCACTGCAGCCCTCTGCTGACATCGCCGGCTCTACTTCCTCTCATCTGATTCCTGCCAAAACTGGCGGCTTCCACTACCTTGCGGCTGATTCCCTGTTGCAGATTTTGAACCCAAGGATGGACATCGCTGCTGTCCCCTGCAACCTAGGAAGATTTGTCTGCCTTTTTCGTTGCTGTGGCTCTTCAGCGTCTGCTTCTCTAGCGGTCCAGGTTGCGTGGCCTTTGATCTCCTTGCCCGTCGGGCCTTTCCCGTGATGTCCATCTTTGTTGCCGTTCGAAGACCATGGCGGTTGTTGGGCCCGTTGGTGAAGTGGAGCATCTGTAATTACTCTCTCGGCTTACTATCCTGTCCACCTGCCTATCTGAGACTTTGCGAGTCAAGACCTGATTTAGACTTTTGCCATCTTCCTCTCCCTTTATTCTTTCCTTTCCCTGCCTGTTTATTGCTTTGTTTTTAGATTGTATTTATGTTCCTTTCCTCCCTTCCTCCTTCCGTTCCTTCTACCCTTCCATTATTCATTGTATTTGATTTAATTTAATTTTATTAGTTCATTGTAAGCCGCTTTGGGGCTGTGCCACTGTGGCAAAAGGCGGGGTATAAATGACCTAAAATGAATAAATAAATAAATAAAACAGGACAAATAAGGGATAGGGGAATTACTAAAGTGGGTATTGAACAAGTGAGTACGGGTTAGGGGTTAAAAGCAGCATCAAAAAGGTGGGCTTTTAGCCTAGATTTGAAGATAGCCAGAGATGAAGCTTGACATACTATTTCAGGAAGTCTAAATTCCAGGCATATGATGCAGTAAGATAAAGGAACAGAGTCTGAAGTTAGCAGTGGAGGAGAAGGGTGCAGATAAGAGAGATTTACCCAGTGAACGGAATTCCTAGGGAGGAGTGTAGGGAGAGATAAGAGTGGAGAGGTACTGAGGAGCTGCAGAGTGAATGCACTTGTAAGTCCATAAAAGGAGTTTGAACTGTATGCAGAAATGGATAGGGAGCCAATGAAGTGACTTGAGAAGAGGGCTAATATGAGCATAGCGACACTAACGGAATATAAGTCATGCAGCAGAATTTTGAACAGATTGAAGGGGAGAGAGATGACTTAGTGGGAGACCTGTGAGCAAATACATATATATATATAATATTAACTTATAGGTTTAAATCTTTAATTGGTTGCATTCCACTTACATTTAATATTAAAAACAACCGTTTTCTTCTTAAATCTGATGCAAACTTTATTATCTCAAAAATTATTTTTATATTTATATCTCACATAACCAATAAAACAGATCACATACACTTTCGATCTTTCTTTCATTCATCCACTTCAATCTTAATATAATTTCCTAATAAATTCTTAAAACATCCTATTATTGCACATATTAAATCATCACAAATCAACTGGACCTTCATATATAACTATCTTGACATATCCTATCGTGAATCATATATATATATATTGTAAAGAGTATGTAGGACAGGGCCCAAAGGAACCCTGGGATAGGCCAGAATACCCCCGTTATAGGCAGGCATTCCCCAGAAAAAAACTAGAAATAAAGAACTACAACTCCCAGCATGCCCCAAGGGAGCATGGGGATAAGAGAAACGATGTGCATTCCCAAGGGTGGCCAGAGGAGGGCCGCAGGGGAAGGAGTAAGGCTGATTCTCCAACCTGGTGGAAGAGGTGGTGGAACAGGTGGGTGGAGAAAGAAGAGACACCAAAGAGCTTTAATGAAAGAAAGGGTGAGCAGCTGGGAGAAGGGCGGGGCGAGGAGAATATGGATTGGGCTCCTGAGGAGAGAGAGGCAGAGAGTGAGCCTTGCCCTATGGAGTTGACTGAACCGGAGAACACCCTGGAAGAGCCGATGGACATTTCAGCTCTGGCTCAGCGAAAGCCAAGGAAGTAGCGGGGCCAAGCCAGGTCAAGCGGGAGGAGGTCAGGTAGGAGTATGACTGACCAAGAGGGTGGGACCCTAGGCTTTGAGCCCGCGCAAAGCCATTACTGTGTGTTTTGAAAGCTTGGCTGGAACTGAACTGTGTTTTTGAAAGCCTGGCTAAATTGAGCTGTGTTTTGAAAGCTTGGCTAAATTGAGCTGTGTTTTGGAAAGCTTGGCTAGAACTGAACTGTATTTTGAAAGCTTGGCTAGACCTGAACTGTGTTTTTGAAAGCCTGGCTAAATTGAGCTGTGTTTTGAAAGCTTGGCTAAATTGAGCTGTGTTTTGGAAAGCTTGGCTAGACCTGAACTGTGTTTTTGAAAGCCTGGCTAAATTGAGCTGTGTTTTGAAAGCTTGGCTAAATTGAGCTGTGTTTTGGAAAGCTTGGCTAGAACTGAACTGTATTTTGAAAGCTTGGCTAGACCTGAACTGTGTTTTTGAAAGCCTGGCTAAATTGAGCTGTGTTTTTTGAAAGCTTGGCTAAATTGAGCTGTTTTTTGGAAAGCTTGGCTAGAACTGAGCTGTGTTTTGGAAAGCTTGGCTAGAACTGAACTGTATTTGGAAAGCTTGGCTAGAACTGAGCTGTGTTTTGGAAAGCTTGGCTAGAACTGAACTGTATTTTGAAAGCTTGGCTAGACCTGAACTGTGTTTTTGAAAGCCTGGCTAAATTGAGCTGTGTTTTTTGAAAGCTTGGCTAAATTGAGCTGTGTTTTGGAAAGCCTGGCTAAACTGAACTGTGTTTTTGAAAGCTTGGCTAGAACTGAACTGTGTTTTTGAAAGCCTGGCTAAATTGAGCTGTGTTTTTTGAAAGCTTGGCTAGAACTGAACTGTGTTTTTGAAAGCCTGGCTAAATTGAGCTGTGTTTTTTGAAAGCTTGGCTAGAACTGAACTGTGTTTTTGAAAGCCTGGCTAAATTGAGCTGTGTTTTTTGAAAGCTTGGCTAGAACTGAGCTGTGTTTTTTGAAAGCTTGGCTAGAACTGAACTGTGTTTTTGAAAGCCTGGCTAAATTGAGCTGTGTTTTTTGAAAGCTTGGCTAAATTGAGCTGTGTTTTTGAAAGCCTGGCTAAATTGAGCTGTGTTTTTTGAAAGCTTGGCTAAATTGAGCTGTGTTTTTTGAAAGCTTGGCTAAATTGAGCTGTGTTTTTTGAAAGCTTGGCTAAATTGAGCTGTGTTTTTTGAAAGCTTGGCTAAATTGAGCTGTGTTTTTTGAAAGCTTGGCTAAATTGAGCAGTGGGGTAAAGCTTAGCTAAAAGTGAACTGTGTTTTGGAAAACCCCGCTACACTGAACAGGGTATTTTTTTTCTTTTTTTTTATTATTTGCTGCTACTCTTCCCCAGGAGGGAGGGAGAGGAAGCAGCTGTGGAAGCCTGGACTGGGAAACTAACCGGCTTGAGAAAGGTGAACTATAACTGTGCTTTGTTTTGTGTTTTGGTGCCACAACTGAGGGAAGGAGGGAAGCCCCTCCTAGGCAATAAAAAGCTTCATTGTTCTGAGGAAAAAAGGAGCAGTACTGGAAGGTGTTCTTCAGGTTGTGGAGAGCTGCAACCGCTGAGAAAAGAGGATCCACTTTACAATATATATGTATATATATATAAACACATAAAAATTCTCTGAAGTTATGACCAATAAAAGCAAATCAAAATATATGATTCATAACTTCAGAGAATTTTTATGTGTGTATATAAGGTTGAGTCTACTTCAGTAAATAACCTTTTTTTACATCATTTTCCTGTCTCCCTTGGTTCTTGGAAGAGTCCTGTTGCTCTTGCTACCAGGGGCATAGCCAGACTTCGGCGAGAGGGGTGTCCAGAGCCTGAGGAGTGGGGGCACATTTTAGCCCTCCCCGTGCCGTCGACCCCCCTGCCACTTTTGACCCCCCCCCCCAGTGCCGCTGCCCCTCCCCTGTCCCTTTCGACCCCCCTCCCACCGCCGCCAAGTTCCAACCCTCCCCCATCACCGCTAGGTACCTTTGCTGGCGGAGGTCCCCAACCCCTGCCAGCTGAAGTCCCCTTCAGCACCGATCTCCGAGTCCGGCATGTTCACTGATCTGGATTCTGTTTCTGTGAGTCCTGGACTCACAGAAACAGAATCCAGATCAGCAATGCGCCAGAGACCGGTGCTGAAGAGGACTTCGGCTAGCAGGGATTGGGGACCCCCACCAGCAAAGATACCTAGCGGCGGCAGTGGGGGAGGGTTGAGGGTGACGGGAGGGGGGGGGGTCAAATGTGGTGGGGGAGGGTTGGCGGCGGGGGGTGAAAGCAGGGGCGCCAGGGCTAAATCTGCAGGGGCCCATGCCCCCGTGGCCCCACCTAGCTATGCCCCTGCTTGCTGCTCCCATTTTGTTCTCCTCGTAGCAGACCTTGTTTCTACACCTTGGTGATCAAGTCTTGTTAGGTCCAACTTTGGACATTTTGCTCTAAACATCCAAAATTCAAGTGGGGTATATAGTCATTTTCAAAACAGAAAAATGTCTGTTTTTTCAAAAATTGCTATTTTCTAGATGTTTTGTAGTCTGTGCGTTTATCTTTTTGATCTATTAAAAAAAAACCAAAACACATTCAAGTGAAAAACGCACAACATCAAGCCATTGGGATGCAGGAGGAGCCAGCATTTTTAATAGACTGGCCACATAGACATCCCAGGAGAGCAATGGGGCACCCGAGGGGGGGGGGGGGGGGACTGCAGTGGACTTCAAATAAATGCTCCCAAGAACACATCTCACTGTTGCTCCCTTATCTTTATGCCACTTTTTGGACTTTTTTCTCTTTTGAAAATGAGTCTCTTATCAGTTGAATATTATTTAGTCTGCAGTGCCACCTAAAGGAAAGCATGCAAGCAAGCTCACACCTCAAATATTTTGCCATGAAGTATTAACTTTCCCAAACCTTGAAACAAAATAGCCAGTTGTTCAGTTACTTCTTGTGCTGGGACATTCTCCTCTCTCTTTCTCCACGTAAAAGGAGTTCACTGTTTTTGGTAACTTCAGTATTTTATCTCTACCAAAGCAAGGCATGCCCCAGCCCCCATGAATCCCTCCTTCCAGTCTTCAAGGCTATGCTGACTACTGGTTGTTGTAACCCCTCTTTGGTTAGCAAGCGCCTTACAGCCACCTGTACTCAGGAAAAGAAACAGAGCTTAGCCAATGCTTCCTAGAAGGGGAGACTCAAATTTCTGTACCCCTAGGTCATGCTGGAGGAGGGGCTTAGTGGTTAGAGGTAGTAGCTTCAAAATCAGAAAATCAAGGGTTCAAATCCTACGTTGCTACTTGTGACCTTGAGCAAGTCTTTTCAGATACAAGGATTGTAAGTTCCTGGGGACAGGAACACACCTACCAGATCTGATTTGTAATTAGCACTGTATTTGTTGGCCTGGGAAATGAAATTCAAATTCAGGGGTACATGTCTGCTTTTTTTTTTTAAACACAGGTAGACACTTCAGTGGCAGGGGGTAAAGGAAATATAACTCATTAGCAAATATTAGTGGGATAAATGGAAGACTGCCCATGTGTCTCTATTTTAAAAATCTTTATAGCTGCTTCATATCCCTTCTGTATTTGATGCCCTCTGGGATGCTTTTGTTTAGAATGCTGCAATTGACTACCTTGGGGGCACTGTCTCCAAATAACTTTTGTGTATGTATACCTCAGTACACATTACTTAATGAACCTCATTCCTAAGCCACAGTTTGTGAAGTATGATCTCAGTCTCTCAAATTTACTGCTAACACTCACCATAGTACTTACTTGTATTGTGTCAAAGAGAGCTTCCTCCTGGAGTTCATAAGATGTAAAACATATAGGCAACATATCCAAGTGTGCTTGAAAATTCATTTTAATCAGGCCTGTGGCACCCAAAATGATGGGTTTGGGAAATATTTCTGTATCATTCTGCCACATTTTCTTGATACTTGAGGATCTTCTCTCACTCCACCCGATTCACCCAGTAATCACTTGGCACCGACACCTCTATAATCAATGCTGTTCTGCTGTTTTTCTCTTTTACCACTTTGTCTGATTACCTTGCATACAGGTCAGGGCCAGTCTTAGCAATTACGGGGCCCTGTGCAGACCAGTTCAGTGGGCCCCCTGCCAGCACCCACCTGACCCCCCCCCCCCCCACCCACGCCTGCCCTCCTTGCCTTCACCAAACTGCGCCCGCCACCATAATTTATCAGTTTAAAAGAAGGTTTAAAGCTGTCAGAACCCCATCTCACCTCATATCTTGATACGCATCCACCACATTTCAGTAGAGAGAGCAGCAGCAGCAGCAGCAGCAATTTTCATATCCCATCATCTGCCGAGCCCAGAGCCTCCTCGCTGCTGCTGCATCCTGGCCTTGTGGAAGCAGGAAGTGAAATCAAAAGGGGGCGGGACACAGTAGCGAGGAGGCTCTGGGCTCAGCAGCTGACGGGATATGAAAATCAATGCCACTGCTTGATGCTCTCTACTGAAATATGGATTATTATTATTTGTTACATTTGTATCCCACATTTTCCCACCTATTTGCAGGCTCAATGTGGCTTACATAGTACAGTAGCGGCGTTTGCCGGTTCCGGTCTGAACAAATACATAGCGTGCACTAGGGTTACCATATGTCCGGATTTACCCGGACATGTCCTCTTTTTGAGGACCTGTCCGGGCAACCGGGCGGGTTTTGCCAATCTGACCATTTGTCCGGATTTCTGGAAAAACGGGCAGGCTGTCCTATAGGACGGGCAGATTGCTAGCCTCCCTTCCCTTTACTTACTACTGCCCTGGTGGTCTAGTGACCTCTTCCGCCTTCGGGGCAGGAAAGAGCCCCCTCTTTCCTGCCCGGAGCGCTACCCTGCATGCTTCCTTCCTGTTGATCTCAGTGCAGATTCAAAATGGCTGCCAAGAGTTGAAGTGACCTCGCGAGACTTCAACTCTCGGCGGCCATTTTGAATCGGTGCCGAGATCAGCAACAGGAAGGATGCATGCAGAGCAGCGCTCTGGGCAGGAAAGAGGGGGCTCTTTCCTGCTCCGAAGAGGTCATTAGACCACCAGGGTAGTAGTAAGGTAAGGGGAGGGGGGGTGACGGGGTGTGTGACGGGAGGGAGGGGAAAATGTGACGGGGTGGAGCGAGGGCATGAAAGGGGGCGGGGTGGGGTGTGTGGTGGGGCGGGGCATGTGTCCTCCTTTTGGGGGGACAAAATATGGTAACCCTAGTGTGCACAAGTACAAGGTGTGATTGTGGTAGAATATGGTTCATATACAGTGGATACATTGGGAAACAGGTAGGAAGAGGGAGATAGGGGTGAGTCCATTAAGTTCTTGGTGTTGTTGTGTAGCAGGCTCTCTGGTTCTTATGTTGGGTTGGTGGGGTATGCCTTTTGGAACAGGTTTGTTTTTATTTTTTTCCGGAACTTTAGGTAGTCGTATGTTGTTTTTACTGTTTTTGGTAGTGCTTTCCATAGTTGTGCGCTTAAATAGGAGAAGCTGGATGCATATGTTGTTTTGTATTTGAGTCCATTGTTTGGGTCGTGGAGATTAAGATATGTTCGAGCTGATCTTGTTGTGTTTGTGGTTGGGAGGTCTATGAGGTCTTTCAAGTATCCTGTGGCTTCGCCGTAGATGATTATATGGACCATGGAGCAGATTTTGAAAGCAATACGTTCTTTGATTGGGAGCCAGTGGAGTTTTTCGCGGAGGGGTTTGGCGCTTTCAAAATGCGATTTTCCAAATATAAGCCTGGCTGCTGTGTTTTGAGCGGTCTGGAGTTTCTTTATAATTTGTTCTTTACAGCCCGCGTAGATTCTGTTGCAGTAGTCTGCATGGCTCAGTACCATTGATTGTATCAAGTTGCGAAATATTTTCCTCAGGAAGAATGGTTTCACACGCTTGAGTTTCCACATTGGATTTTCCAAGACATGAGGATAGATGTGCCAGAGATGCGGGGCCCCTAGGAGCATGAGGCCCTGTACGACCGCCCCTGTCTAAAACCGACCCAGATCCAGGTTTTTATCAGTTGGAATAGGGGTGTCCCAGATGATCAGAACCTCATTCTCCACAGTTCTCTTACGGTTGTGATCCCAGTGCCTTTGTGGGACAGTGTTGTAATGTTTCCAATGACACACTGATGCCTGATTGGCTCTTGCTTTGCTTTATGACTTCACAAGGCCAATCTGATATCAGCAAACATGAGGTCATCTGTGCTGCTATTTAAAGCTTTGCAAACAGTTTATTCAGGGCAGATGCTTTCATATAGTCTTAATTCTCTCCTACCCTCTTTCTTCCCTGATGGCATTCAACCTCTTGGTGAATTTTGCCGTGGCCTTCACTTACCCAGCTGTCACATCATTTAGTGTTTTCCAGAGTGTGTCTGTCAGTGCCATGAGGAAGGTGGCAAAGGGTGGGAAGGGTGGAGTGATGGAGAGGAGGCTAGGGATGGAGGGTTAATGGACACCGAGGAAAGGGTTAATTTCACTGAAACGCCACAATTTGAAGCAGGAAACATGGTAGCATCTATGAGTGAAACAGGTGGGAAATCAGGAGACGAAAGGCAAATTTTGGTTCCAAACAAGGCAACTTTATTGCTAGCAAGTGAACAGCACCGAGTAGCCTCGGGACACTGTGTGTCATAAATCATCTGACGCTTACATTTATACTTCCCTACTGGGCCTGCGCATTTGGCCCCTTACACGTCATACCTGTCATGCGCAGTAAACATTTGTAGTTCTTACAGTACAAAATTGTAGTCCCAGTACGTACACACGTCATAACACTGAAATGATACTGGCAAGAAAAACGAAACTTAGCAGCTTATTCTGTACACACACAATGCTCCTTTCTAGCACAGGAGATAAGGTGCGGCTCAGGAATGCAGGGGGGTGTCAGCACCCTCCAAGGCCGCCTATTCAGATGGCGTTGCTACGTGCAAGCTGGTCTTGTATAGGCCTTGCAAACTACTGTTACAAGCTATATATCTAATAGCCCTGCATTCTGTCTGTACATTAGTAAACAGCAAACTTGTCTTGTTAGTAAACAGTAAAACTGGATAAGGCACAAATGTCCAGTGCAGTAATAAGGTGTGGCCAAACAGCCAAAAGCAGAGGTAGAGTGCATAAGTAAAAGTCCATCAGTAGGCACAAAACATGAGGTTGTCCTGTTGCTCAGTAGTATTCAGGTAGTACCGGCGTTCCACTCCTTCATTCCCCCCTTTTGATACTTGAACATCCATTCTGGTGGAGAGTATCACCTCCATGAACCCTGAAAAGGAAAGAAAGGACAAGGATAGTTAGCGAGGGAGGCAACAAGCGAGCCCTAAGCCCTTGCGCAGCCGTTGGTTGCTTCGCCGGGGTTGAGACGGAGGGCCCCTAGTGGAATCCCCCCCCCTTTGTAGCCGGTCTTTTGCTGGCACAAGGGTGATGGCCCATTGAGTGACTCAGGGGGTTCAAAGTGCACATCAGCCACAAGGTGCTTCATCGTCAGCTTCATCAGACTGGGGAATGGGGGAGTACATCTGGAGAGCCATAAGTTGAGCAGCAGCACGGCGGTCAGCGATGCTTTCCATGGTGGAGCGGAGACACCTGAAAACTAAGGGGAGAGACAAAGGTATTATTAGGCAAGACAGCAAGAACAGGCCACCCATGACGAGGAGGCCTTGCAGGCTCCCGGAGGTTGGGAGCCAGCTGGTGAGGGAGGAAGTCCAATCCCACGCACTGTTCCAGGTCTGGACGGGGACGTGGGCTAGTTTGACCATCCGGTCAGTTATCTCCCTGATGACATGGCTCTGGTCATCAATCTGTAAGCAGCAATTACTGAGGTTAAACTTGCCACACACCCCGCCCTCCTGGGCTAAGAGGTAGTCAAGAGCCAAGCGATTTTGGTAGACGGCGGTAATGAGCTTAGTGTTCTGTCGAGCTAGGATATTGAGGGCCAGGGCAGAATCGTTAGTGAGGATTTCGAGTACGGCCTGTAGGCGAATAATGCGATTTAGCATGTAGATAGGGGTGCGGTACCCGTATGTACCATCTTCAGCCCATGTGGCCGGTCCATAGTAGTGAATGATACGTTCAGGCGGCCACTCGTTGTCCTTCCAGTCTCCAATCTGGACTTTGGGCTTGATGATTGGGAAAGACCGTTTTCGTCGGGTAGGGTTATCAGGCCCCTTTTCCACGTATAGGGGGATTCCCAAAGTTTCGCCGACTTGTATGGGCAGAAGGAAAAAACTAGGTCGGACCGTGCCCAAGAGGCAGGTACCGTACCAGCGGGTCGGGAGTTGTTCATAGGCCCTGCGTCCGCAGATATAGTAGTAGCCCGCCGGGGCTACCCACTTGTGGGAGGCGTTCCCTCCGTATGTCCATGTCGTGTTTAAGGTGGGTTCGGTCCAGATTGGCTCCGGGGCGGGCAGGTTGTCCGTTTGCCACCAGGTCGTCCGGCTGCCATTATACTGAAGAACCCCCGTACAAGCAGAGTCTCCCACTGGTACAGAGTAACGCTTTGATGGCGCTCGACTAGCGCAGAGGGTACCTATGATGTTTGTTCTCAGGGCCCATTCGTACGGCTTCGGCCGTTGGGGAAAGGTAATGTTAGTGGTGTTGAGTGCATCCCATGTGTGTTGTCGGATCTCTCTCGCTTCCCAGGGCCATTGTTCACCCATGTCGGTGCCTCCACAGACGAAACAGTTGGCAATTCCGAGGGAGAGGGCGATGTTTTCAGCCAAATTGAGGAACATATTTCGGGCTTCTGGGGAAATGGGGAATTTAGTCTCGGTCTGCTCAGCACGAGCAATTTCATCAAATACGTCTTGGTAGCCGACAACAGTAGTCTGGTAGTGCGTAGGAGGCTTCGTTTCGAGACTCTGATATATGGTAATATATGTCAACGGATCCATTCCTCCGCCGTCAATGCCGAGGCCCCACGTTCCTCTCCAGGGCATGTCGTGTCCTCGGATGGGCCAGTCTAGGGACACATAGTTACCAGAACCTCGACGAAATTCGCCCAGGCCGGCGCATCCGGTGTATCCTCCTCCCGTATAAGCACATACTCGGTCCCAGCCCGAGGCTCGAGTGTCGCCGGCGCATGGGAGCCACACCCACGGGGAGCAGCATCTCATGTCTGGACTGAAGGGGCAGACATACTTGTGGTCCTTAACGTATGCCTCTCGCCAACTCTGGCTACCACACTTGCGAGACCAAGGGTGCTTGTCCATGGCGGCACAGACGTCGAAGGTGAGGGTTGCTACAGTTTGGATGCCACCGACAAGGATACGAGTGGAATTAATGTAATACAGAATGCCATCTCCCTCGACTCCCGGAGGTCCGGCCACATACGCAGGGAGTCCTACGCTGAGGGTGACATTGTAGTATCTTGGTTTGGTAGGGCTGTGACAGATAGTGAGATTTCCTTGGAGGCATCTGTGGAACTGTTGGAGGCCATTCGGAGTGATGAGGGCACAAGTCGGGAGAAACTGGCAACCGCCTTCCGGGGGCTGCGTCTGGTGAATGAGGGTAGTGACTAGGTGATATCCTCCCTCTATACGGTGGCGCACGAGGCGCAAACATTCAGTACAGTTCTGGCTCAAGGGGTAATAGCTCGGGACTGAGCAGAGGAGGAGTAGTAGGCTCAGCATCATATATGCGGTGGAAGGTATCCGAGCCTTTGCAGCAAGAAGATGATAAGGCCCACGATTATGGCTGCGATAAAGAGAGAGCCAAAAACGCAGTGGGTCCAGAAACTGAGTTCCTGTTGCTGGGCAGGCATGAATCTGGTGGTTCACGTCTTTCTTAGAGTCAGCCGTAATGGAGCGTCAGGATGTTGGTGCGCAGTCCAACGCTTCAGGGAGCTGCTAGTGGGAGCAGCAGGCTTCAATCGGGTCCAATGTATCCACACTGGGCTTCCTGCAATTTTAACAGCGGTGGAGGTCGTTAGGAGAACAAGGGAGGGCCCCTTCCATTTTGGCTTTAGGCAGTCAGATTCATCCCACTCTTTTACCCAGACCTCGTCTCCCACCCTGAACCTGTGCGTAGGATTGGTGAGGACCAAGGGAGCTACTCGTTCAGTGTACTGCTGGATGTCTTGCACTACCTGGTGTAAGGCTCTCATCTGTTTCACTAAGGAACTCTCACCCTGTATCTGCAAGGAGTCGGGAAAGGAGGGTAGTGGTGGTGGCCTAGCATACATCATCTCGTAGGGAGTAAGGCCGGTAGCCTTGGGGGTACACCTAAGATGCAGCAAGGCCAGTGGAAGCAGGTCGGGCCATTTGGCTTTTGCTTCTTGGCATAGCTTGGCTAGCTGATTCTTCAGGGATCGGTTAGCCCTCTCCACTACTCCACTGCTTTGGGGTCTCCAGGCACAATGCAACTTCCAATCGAGGCCCAGTCTGGTACTGAGCTGTTGTGTTACTTCGCTAGCGAAGGCGGGACCGTTGTCAGAGTTTATTTGCTTGGGGAGGCCGTATCTGGGTAGGATTTGATGAAGCAGTAGGGAGGTGACTTCTTTAGCCATTTCCGTTCTAGTAGGCTGGGCTTCAATCCATCCGGTGTAGGTACACACGGCGACGAGGATAGCTTTGTAGCCGCGCGCCGGGGGCATGTGTGTGAAGTCAATCTGGCACACGTGGAAAGGGCTGGTGCCTCGGAGAACATGTCCTGGCATAGGGCCGGGCCCCGTTCGAGGGTTGTTCCGAGCACAAGTCGCGCATCGGCTGGAAGCGTTTTTGGTCCACAGGGATAGTTTGTTGATGTAGTAGGTCTTCTCAAGTAAGCGCCCCAGGGCGTCCCTTCCCAGGTGGGTGCGGTCGTGAGCCTCCTTGGCCACCGTCCAGGCCAAGGCTTCGGGTATCCATATGCGCCCATCCTGTAGTATCCACCAGCCGTTGCGTGACTGTAGACCCTCTTGTTGGGCCCATTCCGTTTCTTGGGGGGTGTAAATAGGGGTCTCCGTAGGGAGCTGGACGACGAGCACGGGGTCAGGAGGGTGAGAGGAGTAGGGGAGCTGACTTGCCCTTTTTGCAGCGTCGTCCGCCCGCTGATTTCCCCGGGCGATAGGGTCCGTTCTTCCAGTGTGGGCCCTGCAGTGCATCACAGCCACCTTCTTCGGCTTCCATACCGACTCGAGTAATTGGCAGATTTCAGCGGCATTTGCAAGTCCTTTCCCTTCAGCTGTCAGAAATCCCCTCTCTTTGTACAAGGCTCCGTGCACCTGGAGGGTGAGGAAAGCGTATTTGGAGTCGGTGTAAATGTTGACAACTTTCCCTTCAGCCCACAGGAGGGCTCTGGTGAGGGCGATTAGCTCCGCTTTCTGGGCTGATGTTCCGGGTGTCAGAGCCATAGCCTCGATCACATGGTCCTCAGATACCACCGCATAGCCAGCTCTTCGAATTCCCTCTATCACCTGGCTGCTTCCATCGGTAAAAAGGGTGATGCCCCCTTGCCAGGGTTGATCCTTCAGGTCAGGTCTGCTCGAGTGCACAGTGGCCATTACCTCTTCACAGTCGTGGAGTGGTGGTTCAGGGGCCGGAAGGAGGGTGGCAGGATTGAGGTTGGTCGTGTCCAGGATCCGCACCTCCGGATTCTCGCACAGGAGGGCTTGGTATTTGACCAATCGGGAGTTGGTCATCCATCTGGGTCCGTGGCTCTCGAGTAGGCCGCGGATGGTGTGGGGTGTGGTCACAAAAAGTGTTTGGCCGAATGTGAGTTTATTGGCCTCGTGTATCAGGAGACAAGCAGCCGCAATGCTTCGTAGGCAGCCCGGCCATCCTCGTGCCACGTTGTCCATGCTCTTGGAGAGGTATGCTACAGGGCGTTGCCAGGTACCGACCAGTTGGGTAAGGACTCCAAGTGCCAATCCCTTCTTTTCGTCGATGAACAAGTAGAACGGCTTAGTCACATCTGGCAGTCCGAGCGCTGGTGGGGCCACAAGGGCCTCCTTGAGGTCCTGAAGGGCTTTCAGTTCGTGTTTCTCCCACTGGAGATTTTGGCCCTCGAGTTCAGGTCCTTTCAGTTTGGCGTACAAACTGTGGGACAGGATGGCAAAATTGATAATCCAAATGCGGCAATATCCAGCGGCTCCGAGGAGTGCCCGTAGTTCCTTCTTATTTGCAGGAGTGGGTTGGTTGCGGATGGCTTGGGTTCGGGGGATACCGAGCCGTCGGGTTCCTTCTCGGAGGCGAAACCCCAGATACTCGACTTCGATCTCGCATATCTGCGCCTTCTTGCGACTGGCCCGGTACCCCTGGGCTTCCAGGGTTTTCAAGAGGTAAAGGGTGGCTTCTGCACAGTCCGTGTACGTCTCACGGGCCACCAACAGGTCATCCACGTATTGGACGACCGGCCCATACTCGTCTTGGTACGTTTTCAGGTCCTGGGCAAGCTGGTCACCAAAGAGGGTGGGGGAGTTCTTGAACCCCTGGGGAAGCCGGGTCCATGTATATTGCTGCTTGGTTCCCGTCTGTAAGTCTTCCCACGTGAAGGCAAACAACTTTTGGCTGTCAACAGCAAGAGGGATGGAGAAGAAGGCGTCCTTCAAATCAATGACACTGTACCACTTGGTCTGAGATGGCACTTGGGCCAGGATGGAGTATGGATTTGGTACGAGGGCAACTATGTCGGCTACCTGGTTGTTGACTTTCCTCAGGTCCTGGACGGGTCTGTACTCGGATGTTCCTGGTTTCTTAACGGGCAACAATGGGGTGTTCCATGCGGATCTGATTGGTTTAAGGACTCCCTGTTGAAGGAGTTTCTGTAGATGTATATGCATACTATGCCGGGCTGCATAGGGGATGTGGTATTGTCCTTGGTTGACAACTTGAGCATTTGGTTTGAGCTCAATCCAGATGGGGATAGCGTTAACGGCCAGTCCGCCGGGGTTCAATTCTGCCCATACATCAGGCACTTCATCCATTATGGCTCGCCTCTGCTGGGCGAAAGGGGTGTTCTGGTCGTAACGGCAGTCGCCGGGTCCCGCAGTTGGGGGAACATGTAGTCTCCATTCTTCTCTTACTGGACAGATAAGTGTTACTGGCCGATCTTCAAAGCGAGCTTCCACTTCACCCGTAGTCTTGAACTTCAAGGTGGCCTGGAGCTTACAGAGTAGGTCTCGACCAATCAAGGGGACCGGGCATCCAGGGATGTGTATGAACTGATGGGACACCATCGTCCCTCCGATCTGGACTTGGCGCTCTTTGAGGAGGGGGGGCCGCAAGGGATTTCCCGGAGGCTCCCACAATTGGTATAGTTTCTTTCGTGGCTGGGGCTATGGCAGTGGTGATAACAGATCGCTGGGCCCCTGTGTCTAGTAAGGCCTTCATAGATTCTGTCCCCACTCGAATTTCCACCAGAGGGTCAGTGGGGACTCTGCCCTCCCGGTTTCTTCATGCTGAGCCGTCTCGGGTAGCGTCCACAGCCATCTGCCATTCCCTCCGGTCATCCCGTCCTCTCTCTCTTCGGCCCCTCCCACGGCCTCGCCTAGGGGCCCCCGTACGGTCGCCGGTCTCCTCCTCTCTCTGCCGGTCCCATGATTCCTCTTCTCTCGGGTTGTCCCGTATCTCCTCTGGACAATCAGCCCACCAGTGTCCTTCTTGTCGGCAATTTGCACACTGGTTACGCCCTATGGGGGACCGCGTTCCTCTTGTTCTCCTGCCCCTCCCCTTTGGTCTAGACCTCATTCGTTCTTCCAGCACCGTAGCCAACACATCTGCCTTCTCCCGCATCCGTCTGGTCGATTCCTTCCGGGCCTCCACCTTCTCCTCCTGGTCGCGATATCCGAATACGCGATCAGCTATAGCTTTCAGTTGGCTTAGGCTCATCCCTTCGAACCCCTCCGTTCTCTGTAGCTTTCTTCGTATATCCGGTGCTGACTGGCTAACAAAACTCATAACCACGGTTGGGAGGTTCTTAGGGTCTTCGGGATTTATCGGGCTGTGCCTTCTGAATGCTTCCATAAGTCGTTCAAGGAAGTCCCCTGGACTCTCGTCCTTTTGTTGGACTACATTGTGGATTTTTCCCATGTTGGTAACCTTCTGCTTCCCCTTCTTTAAGGCGGCCAGGTACGCCTGTTGGTATCGGCGGATAAAGGTTTGGCCTTCGGCGGTTCGGTAATCCCACGTGGGGGCAGCGATGGGCGCCTCCGTTTCTAGTAGGTTCTGTAAATTGGCATGGGCCGGATTCGCATCCCGGACGGCTTGCTCCATATTTTGTTGTAAAAGGCGGCGTTCTTCAGAGGTCAGGATGTGGGCGCTCAACTGCCTAAGGTCGGCCCAAGTTGGATTGTAGCTGTATATAATGCCTTCCACCAGCTCTATCAGCTGCTCGGGTTTCTGGTCGTAGGACGGCCCATGGAATTTCCAGTTATACAAATCGGCACTTGAGAAGGGAACGTGACTATAGACTGTTGATTCGATGGGCTGGCCCCCCCCCTCTGCCGGGTTAGGGGTATAGGTGGTGGACTGTCGGACTGGGAATAAGTGAGAGGTTCCCCCTTTCCGGCTGGACGGAAGGGCCTGTTGCGGACTCGATTGGGGGAACCGAGTAATGTTCTTCACAACCCGTGTACTCTTCCGTGTGGTTGCGCGGCCAGGTGACTCAGGTGAGGCTGGGTGGGACGTCTCCCCGGCATCCGACTCTGACCCGGAAGTCTCGGCGTCAGCGGGGCCTTCTGCTAGGCCCGTAAGGTCAGGGTACATAGGAGCATAGGGCGGCGGCGCGATGTCGTCTTCGTATGCTTCCGCCGTAGCAAGTATCGGGGCTTTTGGAGGCTTCTTCTCGGCCAAACCCTGAACTTTCCCTGCGGTCTTCTTTGGGGGTTTTTTTCTAGAAAGTGTGTTGGTAGTACTGGGCGTAGTTCCTGCCTTAACTCTGGTAGCAGGGGGCGTGGTCTCAGTGGCTTCAGTGCTAGGGGCGGTAGGCCGTATGGGGGCGGTCCCTGCGGCCTTCGGGACGGCAGCGGTTGCCGAGCTTTGAAGAGCGAAGGCATGGGTCGGCAGGGTTCTAAGCTTGGTTTTCCGGCCTTTTCTCTGCTTTACCAACATAAGGGCGGCCTTTTCTACCTTCCGTTGGGCCCAAGCTGGCGGATCCCGGACTACATCCAACCACGCTTCTATGTATGGAATGTCCTCAGGACAGCCTGGGTTTCCCTCAATTATAACAATATTCATGACCGCCGCCACTTTTTCATACTCGAATGACCCTTCCGGGGGCCATCCAGCAATTCCTAGCCCTGGCCACATAAATTGACATCTCTGTATCATCCCGGCCCTGCTACATTTATCTAGGTCGAACACTTCGCTAAAGTGTTCCGTCATTAAATCTAGCGGTGAAGACCCACCCCCGCCCATCCTAACCTGAGTGCCAAAGGACAGGTGACGGACAAAGGGGGAAAGGGGAGGTGGAGGAGTAAGGGGTCTCGTTCCACCAGACACAGAAGGGTCAACACTCGGCCTGACCAGGACGCGGTCGCCCGGCCTGGAACTGCAAGCCCACTCACACACTTTCATACGCCACAAGAAAACCCCCCCGTTCGTTCGCCGCTCGGTTTCGTCGCCGGAGCCTAGTGAGTTTCGGGACCTAGTCGGATACCAATAGTCCGTATTAGTCACTGGCTAAAAGAGGGTGATCACGCCTCTTCTTCGGTCCTTACTGGGCCGGTCACTACGTAGAGTATACTCGCCTGTCCGCCGGGGTCGCAGGCCGCGCCGTCGTGCGCTTCTCCCTGAAATGGAAAAAGGTGCCTTGTCGGAGCCACACAACCCCCTCTACAGTCAGGCGGAGTGGATCGGCCCTCCTCCGGGAGATGGACGCTGAAATCAGCGGTGGCCACTCACCACCTCCTCGGGTGGGAATCGATGACCCGATCCGACTGCAGTGGGGGAGGGGAAGAATATAATCCGATTCCCCTTTCTACTTCTGTCCCATCTGGGTCGCCAATGAAACAGGTGGGAAATCAGGAGACGAAAGGCAAATTTTGGTTCCAAACAAGGCAACTTTATTGCTAGCAAGTGAACAGCACCGAGTAGCCTCGGGACACTGTGTGTCATAAATCATCTGACGCTTACATTTATACTTCCCTACTGGGCCTGCGCATTTGGCCCCTTACACGTCATACCTGTCATGCGCAGTAAACATTTGTAGTTCTTACAGTACAAAATTGTAGTCCCAGTACGTACACACGTCATAACACTGAAATGATACTGGCAAGAAAAACGAAACTTAGCAGCTTATTCTGTACACACACAATGCTCCTTTCTAGCACAGGAGATAAGGTGCGGCTCAGGAATGCAGGGGGGTGTCAGCACCCTCCAAGGCCGCCTATTCAGATGGCGTTGCTACGTGCAAGCTGGTCTTGTATAGGCCTTGCAAACTACTGTTACAAGCTATATATCTAATAGCCCTGCATTCTGTCTGTACATTAGTAAACAGCAAACTTGTCTTGTTAGTAAACAGTAAAACTGGATAAGGCACAAATGTCCAGTGCAGTAATAAGGTGTGGCCAAACAGCCAAAAGCAGAGGTAGAGTGCATAAGTAAAAGTCCATCAGTAGGCACAAAACATGAGGTTGTCCTGTTGCTCAGTAGTATTCAGGTAGTACCGGCGTTCCACTCCTTCATGAGGAGGACTCTTTGTTAGTCCATAGTATTTGATACGATAGATCATTCTGTGCTGTTGGATCAACTTCAAGAAAATGGGTAGCATATGGGGTTGGTTTCAGACCATGTGGCCTCCTGGGGGCACCAACAATAGGAGGCCGTTGTATTATACCAGAGGTTTTCAACCCAGTCCTAGGGGCACATCCAACCAATGGGGATATCCTGAAAACCCCGACTGGTTGGGTGTGTGCCGAAGACTGCGTTGAAAACCTCTGAGCCTAGACTATGGTATTCCTGAGGGATCAGGATTGTCACCAGTCTTGTTCATTATTTTTCTGGATCCTTTATTGCATATTATTAAATATTATAATGGGTATAAATAGACATGCATGCCTATGGGAAGATGATCACCTAGCAGTCAACTATATGTGGCTGATGCACCCTGCTTGTCCTAGGAGAAAACAAAGTTACTTACCTATAATAGGAGTTCTCTGTGGACAGCAGGATAAGCTACTTCTTCCTGTGCTGGTCCCGCCTCCTCTGATGTAAACTTTCAGGACCAGCACAGGAAGCAACTACCCAGGAAACATTCAGGCTGTGGGTGGTTACCATATTTGTGGAGACAAAAAAAGAGGATAGAAAAAATACACATGGTTGCTACCTCTGCTACAGAAATATTTAATCATAGCCTTTAGATAATGAACATACATCAAACAGTGATTACAGTACAGCAGTAGACAATCTATTTTTCAAGAAATTCCAGATTTGAGTTTGACTGAGTCTGAGCCTAAGCATACTTACCAGAAGAGCACATATCCCTCAACAACTTTAGCTGACTTCTGAGAAATGTGTGAAAGTCTTTGCATGACATAGGCTTAAAGTTGTGCTGCAGAAACAAAATTCCTTTGACAGTTTCAACCAGTAGGGAAACAGAGAGGCGATCAGCAATGGTTTTCTCTCTCTTTAGCACCCCCATTGACTAATAAGCCAGAGATGGTTTCTGTCATTATATGGATAGGTATGTTGGTCATATGCATGTAAAAGAAAAAGAGGACATTTCCCTAAAAATTTAAAATTCTGGAGAAAATATCTGAAGAAGTCCAAAAAGAGGACATACTGTGGGTGGAGTGCCCTTGCTGGCAGGGCTTGTGGACCCCCTCAGACAGGTGCCTGAACCTAATCACTGTGATACCTGTCAGTGAGCCCTCTGCGGAGGAGTCCCCACACTCTGGAATGCACTCCCAGAAAGGTTTCACTTAATCAGCGCACTTTTTCTAGTGAAAAGGGTGCCGCTACTCAAATGCTAGGCCACCCTTCAGGGGTGGGGGTAATCACTGAGGGACCCTCCTCACAAAAGCCAGGCTCCCTGCAACCAGTCACAGAACCTATGACAAGGCAGAATTGGTGTGTAGAGCCTGAGCTCTTTCATTAAAACTTGGGGACCACGGGTCAATTTTAGCAGACAATGGAAAAGGTGCCAGTACTCAGTACCCCCAAGTACCCCCTCAAAAAAAGCCCTGCACTTAATGCAAGACTATCTCTACCTCAGGAAGCAGGTGAAAGCTTGGTTTTTCTCCCAGGCCTTTAATGGAAAAGGCAACTAACTAGCTAACCTAAGGATTAAGATCAGCTGCACATACTGCAGCAGGATTTGCTTATCCACTCCTACTCTAGCTGAAATAATTTTCCTCCATCTCTTTTGACTTCATCTGCAATTTTTCCTTTAGCTAGTCACCCTTATTTTGATCTAACTTCTGTTACTCTATTTTATCTGTCTATGGGGTCCTTTTACTAAGTTGTGCTAAAAAGTGGCCTGCACTAGCCCCAGTTCAAGTCTTTCCTTTGCACTAAGCCACTTTTAGTGCTGCCAGTGAATGTAGGATTACCATATGTCTGGTTTTACCCGGATATAGGCTGAGAAACCGGGCG